>NC_062983.1:18601621-19233183 GCF_023078275.1 Leguminivora glycinivorella | reverse complement strand
ATATATATGGCGTATTTCGAAAAATATGCAATATTGAGTCACTAATCTAAATGTATTGACAGGTGTGCAATTTTTACTTACGTACCTATTAATATTCTTTTAATTTCAATAGTTACCTACTTACTTTTTTACAAGACCCATATTTAAAAAAAAATACCCTTATTATAAGTACTTATATTTTTTAATGAAATTTGACATTGTTTTAAAATCATTTTTACTTCAATGAAATCTAGACTTTTATAAAAATGCGAAAGCGATTTTAATTTTAAACTAATTAAGGCAAAAATTTTGACCAAAGAACCAGTTTCTGTCCTAAAATAGTTCATTTTTGATGCTAAATATCACAGAATCAATGAGCTGTAAAGTAGGTACCTAATGATGGGATGCTAGTTTGTTTAAAGACGATTCTGTTAATATGATATGCTTCAGAAACTATCGTAATATTCATAACAGCAATGGATTCAAATCGAAGCTCATCGGAGTAGAGAATCCCCTTAAGAAATGTCGTTATTTAATATATCATGGAGCCCCTACCACCGTCAACATGGACACCGACTAAGGTGCTCCAAGCAAACCTCCAGCACAGCGTGGCCGCTACGGCCCAACTGAGACGCTGTCTGGAAGGTTTGCCAACAGCCGTTGCCCTCCTGCAAGAACCTTGGACGGGCAGCGGACACATACGAGGGCTCTCCAACACCAAAGGTAAGCTCTATTACTCCACGATGCATGCCATCCCTAGGGCATGCATTCTAACTACAAACAATATATGTGCACAACAGCTCACTGAATTTTGTTCCAGAGATCTGTGCGCGATTAAACTACAAGTTCCAATGCCAACAGGCTGTCGCGACCTAGTCCTCGTCTCGGCTTACATGCCCGGGGAGGACGAGCCACCGCCACTTGAACTACAACGACTGGTCAGCCACTGCGAGAGAACAGGCCTCGCAATCATCATCGGGGCCGACTCTAACGCGCATCACCCTTTGTGGGGTATGGAGACCAGTAACAACAGAGGTAAGACACTTGTGGAATATCTCGTGACTACCAATCTAAACATTCAAAATATAGGTGCTGAACCAACATTTGTAAACAGACGATGCAGGACAATCATTGACTTGACTCTCGCCTCAGAGGAGGTGGGCGAACTCATCACGGAATGGCATGTCTCTCCGGAGACCTCTTGCTCAGACCACAGATGGATTCGTTTCAACCTACAAGTATCAGATGACATTCCAGCAACTCGCAGAAACCCCAAAAAGACGGACAGGTTAGCATTTAGGACAACCCTGAGTGAAAACCTGGACAAGTCCCGTCTATCGGCCGAACCTCGGGAACCGGCCCAAATAGAACACCAGGTAAACGTCTTGACTGACGCCCTTATAGACAGCTACCAAAAAGCATGCCCATTAAACCCGCCAGCCAGAACTGCTATAGTCGGACACAACTGGTGGGGCCCCGAACTAGAGAGACTCCGTCGAAAGACCAGGAAGCTCTTCAACAGGGCTATGAACACGACGGCCGAGGTGGACTGGGACAACTACTACGAAACCAAGGCCAGGTACAAACAAAGACTGCGGTACTGGAGATCCCTGTCGTGGAGGAACTTCTGCAGCAGCATCGAAACACTAGACCACGCCAATCGGGTAAGGAAAACCTTAGCATGCAAATCCACGACTCAGCTAGGCTCACTGCGGAAACCCGACGGTACATATACATCCTCTCCTACGGAGACTAAACGCCTACTCCTGGAGACCCATTTTCCGGGATGCGTAAGTCTACCGGACGAAGATCAGCAGGAGGAGGAAGAACATAACACATCAGAGAACAACTGGCAAATGGCTCATAGAATCGTCACCGCTGAAAAACTAAGGTGGGCCATTGACAGCTTTCATCCCTTCAAAGCAGCCGGTCCGGATGGCATCTTCCCAGCCCTCCTACAGTGGGGTTTAGGAATCATCCAGGACAAGCTGAAGAACATTATGGTGGCGTGCCTAGCCTGGGGTTACGTTCCCAAGAAATGGAGGGATGTTAAGGTAATATTCATACCCAAACCAGGTAAGAATGACTACACAGCTTCCAAATCCTTTAGACCCATCAGTCTCACATCATTCCTGTTAAAGGCCCTGGAGAAACTGTGTGACAGAGACCTAAGGGACAGAGCGCTTAAAAACATACCGATGCACATCAATCAGCATGCATACAGCTCAGGTAAATCAACAGAATCGGCGTTACACATGGTAGTAAGCCGTATTGAAAGGGCGATCCATGACAAGGAAATGTGTCTCGGCACATTTATCGATATCGAGGGCGCCTTTGACAAGACCCACTTCAACAGTATAGGGAACGCCCTGGCAAGCCACGGCGTGGAACCTGGACTAATTCAGTGGATCATGAACATGCTAAACAAAAGGACTATAAGGTATGCTGGGGAGCCACAGGCAGTAAAGGCGGTCAGGGATGCCCTCAAGGGGGAGTCCTGTCACCGCTGCTATGGAACCTAGTGGTCAACAACCTCATAACCAAACTGAACGAGGAACGCTTCTATACAATAGGTTACGCAGACGATCTGACGATCTTAATATCAGGTAAATTTGCCAGTATAGTCTGCGATCTCACTCAGTCAGCGCTTCGAATTGTGGAACGCTGGTGCCGAGAATTCGACCTATCAGTCAACCCCACTAAAACAGAAATGGTAATGTTTACTAACAAAAGGTCTCTTGGCAACTTTACCAAACCAAAACTTTTCCAAGCTGAGCTAAATCTAACAGAAGAGGTAAAGTACTTAGGTCTAACCCTCGACAGCAAACTCAGCTGGAACAACCACATCAACAAACGAATAGACAAGGCGGCAGTCGTCTTCTGGCAATGCAGAAGGATGATCGGTAAGAGATGGGGACTCAACCCGAAAATCACCCTCTGGCTCTACAAGACGATAGTCCGGCCAATGCTCTGCTACGGTGCTCTGGTCTGGTGGCCAAGAACAAACCTAGGCAACGTGCGAGACAAACTACAAAGACTCCAAAGGCTCGCATGTGCGGCTACCACTGGCTGCACGAAGTCTACTCCGACGGCAGCCATGGAGGTCATGTTGGGCCTTCCACCGCTATACCTGCACATACAGCAGGAAGCAAGCTTATCAGCGGTAAGGTTAAATACACTCAACATCTGGTCTAACACAGGAGTTCTTCACACAAAATGCCTGGAAAAAGTATACGACGAATTCCCAATCCTAAGGTCAGGTACGGATCGAATTCAAAAACATGTCATCTTCGATAAAAGGTACAAGATACAATTATACGAGGACGACAACTACGAGGGGCTCAATCCCAAGGAGCTTAGAATCTTCACAGATGGGTCGAAAACGGACAACGGGTCGGGCTCTGGGACCTTCTCAGAAGACCTGAACATGTCGATTACCACTCCGCTAGGAGCTCACAACTCGGTCTTCCAAGCTGAGTGCATGGGCATCATTAACGCGGCAGCTGCTATAACTGCAAGGAAGGTAGTAGGATCCTCCATCCGCATACTCTCTGACAGTAGAGCAGTCCTTATGGCTTTAAGGAGCCATTTAATTACATCCAAACTCATACACGAATGCCATAAACGACTAATGGAGGTAAGTCATAAAAACGAGATCATCCTACAATGGATCAAGGGACACAGCGGATCCCGAGGTAATGATGCTGCAGACGAGCTAGCCAGACAGGGGTCGAGTGCGGGGGCCATTGGCCCAGAACCAATTCTCCCGATACCATTCAGCAAGGTACGCTCAATGCTACTATCATATACAGGGAAACTACACACAGCACACTGGGTAAACCAGACTGGATGCAGGCAAGCGAAAATGGCCATGCCCAGCATCAGTGAAAAACTCACAAGAACGCTCCTTCAACTAGGGAAGGTCCGTCTGAGAATGGTAACCAGTGTCATAACAGGTCATGGACTATTTAACAAACATCTTTTCATAACAGGTGCTACGGACAGTCCCCTGTGCCGAGGGTGCATGGAGACAGAGGAAACAGCTGCTCACGTGGTGCTGGAGTGCAGCGGGGTGGCTCCATACAGGGCAAAATATCTCGGATCTCCGAGAGACCTCCCCGAGGTCCTACTCAACATCAAGGGTCTGGTAGGATTTCTCGAGGAGTTGGGATGGCAGGACTAGCCAACCCCTCCCTCTTATCACGCAAAATAGGCGCTAGACGTCGAGTTGCGGAAAATCGCCCGTTCTACAATACAATACAATACAATATATCATGGAAAAAATACAATTTTTGCAAACAACGGTGGCTTTCTACGTAACTGCAATATTTGCAGGACAGAACGAAGTAATAATGAAATGTACAGTGAAGGATAAATATGAATAAAAGCGCGAGCGGAGCGAGCGCGAAATTCTTTTCATTATCAAAACGCCGCTCCTGGCGGTTTGACCCTAGTGTAAATTCGCCACTGGCATAGACCCCAAAAATATAGTACTTTTGCGTACTATATATGCTTCATATAGAATATAGTACGCTGGGCCAAAATATAGTACAGTACTATATCCTCCTAAGGCCCAAGGCGAAATTCGGCTACTAGTCATTGCGAACCACGGTCCTACCAGTAGTACTATTGTTTTATACTCGTTCAGGCCCAAACATTAGGAATACATTTTTTAAATGTTATTGTACTTGTATGCCACCAACAGCTTTGGGGCATATTTATTATCAGTTTACGATGCCTTTTAGGATAATTTGATTTTAATTAAAAAAAGTCCTACAGGAAGGTCCATGGGCTTATAAAGAAACGTTATTTATATTACGAAATGAAAAAACTCACTTAAGATTTGTTTATTTTTTAGTTTTATAGAAAGAATGAGATAAAATAATAGTCTTATTAAAATAATACAATGCACCAATCACTTTTAAATCACTTAAAAATTAAGATTTTACGCTCTTCTTCGACGAATGTTATTCCACTGCGAGCGTGAGATCATCCTCTTGTAGGCGCTCCACGACGTCCTTCTGCAGAAGCTGCAAGGTGAAATATCGGGTCCTGCCGTGGATAGGCTTTGGAATTAGTTCTGACAGAGAAATATCGACATAGGAACTAGAGGAAGCATACCGGGATCTGGTTTGAACAAAATTTGTTTCTATAAGTTTTATGTGGCAAAAGTCTGTTTTTTCATCTTCAGTTTCTATTTCTGATTCCCTAAGAGCGAATTATGTTTCTTTGTCATTTAATCCTACAACAATAAAAGCAATATGTGTCAGTTTTTGCAACCACCACAAACATTATTATTACATTATGTAGTTGTATAAAACCGAGGTACTACTCATAGGACTTAATATTTTTCATCCCGTATTTTGTAAAATATAAGCAAAATCAATGAAATTATTACTTTACTTCGTAAAATAACTAATAAAAAAGAAGATTATTTACAAATTAGTAAGAAAGTACTCAAAATTACATGAATAAAATTGGATTTACTAACCTCTCCTTCACGGAATACCCATGTCGCCGTCTGTAACCTGTCAGTTTGACACTTTGTTTTTATTTTTCAAGCTTATGAGTGTGTTCACATTCAACCTGAAACACCCCTCTAGAAAATCGGATACGTCAGTTTAGATTGGCGCGAAATTTGAAATCAAAATGTCGGCTTTTATAATAAGTCCTACTGGTAGGACCGTGGGTACGCTATGACTATATAGTCGTTGAAGAAGCTGGGCCTGAATGACCAACTTAATTATTACTATAGGAAGGACCTTGGGCCTTAGGAGGATATTATATAGTACGGTTGGCAACCCTAGTTAACACTGACTAATGCAAAGAAATACTTTAATTCTTCTGCTTTTAGGAATAATCCCAAGCCATATACAATACACATGTCAACTTTAGTAACTCAACTCAAAAATATACTTCATTCATTTAGGTTTAATTACAAGTTCTTATGAGTTAAACTGTGATTTCAGAGCCTGTGATGCCTGTGAAGAGTGGTATCACGGAGATTGCATAAATATATCAGAGCGAGAGGCAAAGTACATAAAGAACTATTTCTGTGAGCGTTGCCGGGAAGAAGACCCTACTCTGAAGACTCGGTTCAGGCCGCAGAAGAGAGAGAATGAAGATGAGCCTGGTAAGTGTGCTGCTTTTCTTTAAATCTATTCAATTTTGAAAAAAACACACAGAACCAGTCATCCTACTATAGTTCTCAACAATACGCCAATTCAACAAGTAAATAGTTTTAAATATTTAGGCAGCTTAATTACAGAGAACTCTAGATGCACACCAGACATCGTTGCGAGGATTGCTATGGCAAAAAAAGCTTTCAACCAGAAGAGACAATTGTTGAAATCCCGTATGTCATGCAAAAACAAGAAACTTCTGATCAAGGTGTACATCTGGAGTATAGCCCTTTATGGATGTGAAACGTGGACAATGACCCTAAGAGATAGGAAGAGAATGGAAGCGTTTGAAATGTGGTGCTGGAGACGAATGGAAGGAATTAGTTGGAGAGACAGGATTACGAATGAGGAGGTGTTACGAAGAGTAAATGAAAGACGAGCCATCCTGAAAACGATTGAAAATAGACGCGGAAAAATGATCGGACATTTGATGCGACACGACCACTTTTTTATTACTATTCTGGAGGGACGGATTGGTCGTAAGAGAGGTCGAGGAAAGCCCAGACGCAGCTACATGGACCAAATAAAAGAAAAAGTAGGGGCCGTGTCGTATCAAAGTGTCAAAGAGCTGGCACAGGATAGAAAAAGCTGGAAAATACTCCACCGACAAGAGATTAACTCTTAAGTTTATGATGATGATGATTCAATTTTGTCTTTCAGCAACTTGTTTTAATGATATTTCTTTAACAATGGATTCTACATTGTATTTACTGTGGTAATTTCTATAAGGTGATTTGTAGGAGGTAGGGCATAGCGAATGATATTCCGCTTTGTGTGGTAGGGCACAGCACAGCGGATATCGTCTCGCTCGAATCTAGAGCAGAGCCCAACTGGGGTAGTACCTCCGCCTTACAGAAGACCGCAGCCAAATAGCACTAGACCCTACTCATAGTGTTGTGTTCCTGCCGGTGAGTAAGGCTGCCAGAGCTCAACGAGGGTGCGGTGTGCTGATGACGGGAGGACTTACGGAACTAACTTGTTCCGTCTATTGTCCTTTGAGTCGTCGGCAACCCGAACCCTCCTTAGGACTTGTACACTCCTTTTTGCTGTGTACTTAACACAGCAAAAGGGAATGTACAAGTTTCTAATGGGGTGGCAACGCGCATGTGACACTGTTTGAGTTGCAGGCGTCCATAGGTTACGGTGACCGCTTTACATCAGGCGGGCCGTATGCTTGTTTGCCACCGACGTAGTATAAAATAAAAAAAAAGGTGACAGAAATGGTCGGGTAATTTCGAAAGGGGAATCTTGATATAATGGAAATAATGTGGTGATTTTTATGCGACTTTCGGAATTACTCTAATGCACCTTACATGTATTTTTTAACACTAAAATAAATGTAAATTAAAGCCTTTGTGGGTTTTTTCTTGCTAAAATCAAATATCCACTTTTGATGGCCTCACCAAATCATATCTATCTATCTACCTATTTAGCCCCTTTTTTCTGAATTGGAGTATATCTCTTAATAGGCTAGACTATTTCCTCCCTGGTTTTTGAAGATAGAGCAATGAATTTTTCAACACAGATTGTTATTATTTTTATCTGTGTCAGACCGTTTTGATTTTCTTGATATTCTGCTTTTTAAAGACTAGAGCCAATCAAAAATTTCCAAAAACGGCCTTTTTCATTGTGGCGCAAAAAAAAAGCTAATTCGACATAGATTATTTCATTGTTATTCAGATTCTCAAATTTCGTTCTGATTGATTAAGTTTTGAACGAGGAAAGAGTCGAGAGTGGAACCTCGATTTTAAAGATTTTTTTGAAATATCTTTTGACTGAGTTCTTAATGGACAATTTTTTTTCAATAAATCTAGTTAATAAAACTTGTATATTTAACTAAAATTCCCAAGTTGAAAGGGGGCTCCTTTCCATTTTAGCATTTTCGCTACCGTATCCTCTTAACTTATTTCCACCACATAATTTTGAGGTAGGACTGTAAAAATTAAGGTTAATAAGTTAACAAACACGTTTCATCAGCTTGCTGGCAAATTACAAAAGATAAATGACTCAAATTACAAATCATTTATTCAGCAAATAGGCCACAGGGGCACTTTTACACGTCAATACACACACGTTACAATTGATAATACTAATTCTAAGTTCTAACTAAAATATAACGCTCTAAGTTCTAACTAAAATATAATGTATAGCCAGTAGGTTTCACAATCAAGCTAAAATTGATTAATAGGGATGAACATGCCCTTTTTTAGTATTAAAAAAAATTGCTTCTACTCCTTTATTATCAGCAGTCCGAGATGACAGAAAGAAGAAACGCAAGGAGAAGGACCACTCGGAGAACAAGTCTAAAAGAACGAGCAACAAAGATGGTTGCGGCGACTGCCCAGGATGCTTGCAGCTACAGGATTGTGGACAGTATGTATCCAAACAACTTTTATAGCCGGACATACCCATGGCATTAAAACACAAAGCATTGGTTTGAAATGTTGTTACTTATTTATTAAAGTTACACAGCATAATATACCCTAATTACCCTAGCTATATGTTTTTATATCCTAGACGATTTCTTTAGTTTTAATATTAGATTTGGTATCAACTGTATATAAATGACAACGGTCAATGTCAAAGCTGTGTTTGTGCACGAAAGCGTAGCTCAGGCCTTCCGTTTTTGCATGAAAACAATCGAATTTCACATTCCGAATGGCAGAATATCCATACTAATATTATAAATGGGAAAGTGTGTGTGTCTGTTTGTTTGTCCGTCTTTCACGGCAAAACGGAGCGACGAATTGGGGTGTGTAATGATTGGTATAACTTCTTTTGGTATAGTAACATTTGATATAACAACATTTGGTATATTTTTAAAGGATATAATCACTCATTTGACATAATTAACATTTGGTATAACCACAAAACATCTACTTTTATTTTGTATAATCATTATTTCGTATAACAATTATTTATAACTAGATTGTAACTAGATTTAAGAGCATGTAAGATGTATTATCTGTTGGTAATCCTAAATAAATAAAATTAAATTAAATTATAATAACCGCTTTATGGTATAACTATCCATTGATATACGACTAGTATAATATAACTAGCAAACAGTATAAAACATTTCATGAATTAATTTTATTCTTTTTTTAAGGGATTACAGTTCTAACCTAACCTAACCTACTTTTCTGACAGTAGATGTGTTTAAGGGTCACAGTTCTAACCTAACCTAACCTATTTTACTGGTAGCAGCGCGTTGTGTGTAGGGGTCACAGTTCTAAGCTAATCTACTTTTCTGGTAAATGATGGATCTAATTTACTGTAATTTTTTTTTTATTCTAACTGTGCTTTAGAAAGAATCAATTTGTGTTATACAATTTATTTATTATCGGAAATAAGCATTATACTAAAAGTATGTTATAATAAATGTTTTTCGAAAAAATGATCATTATATTAAATAAGAATTATACAATTTGTTAGTATATTATTTGTTGTTATATGATTCAATAATTATATCAAATTATCGTTATAACGACTAAAAGTATATCAAAAAAAGTTATATCGATCGATACGCACCCCGACGAATTGACGTGATTTTTTAAGTGGAGATAGTTGAAGGGATGGAGAGTGACATAGGCTACTTTATGTCTCTTTCTAACGCGAGCGAAGCCGCGGGAAAACGCTATTAGTATATAAGTGCATGCTCTGTACCTGTACCTTATAAGTATGTTCTTGTGAATAAATCATTCATTCATTCATAACAGTCAAAACCAAAACACTGAGAAACTAAAAAAAAAAAAAATTATTGAATTTTTTTTATGGGATACTAGGCAAACGAGCAGACAGGTCACCTGATGATAAGCGATCAACGCCGCCCATGGGCACCCGAAACACCAGAGGTGTTGGAGGTGCGTTGCCGGCCTTTAAGATGGGTGTACGCTCTTTTCTTGAAGATTTGAAGGTCGTATCGGTCCGAAAATACCGCAGGCGACAATTCATTCCACAGTTTAGCGGTGCGGGGCAGGAAGTTTCTTGAGAAACGCACAGTTGAGGACTGCCAGCCATCTAGATGATGACGATGGAAATGTTGTCGCGTAGGGCGATGGCGGAAAGAAGCGGTAGGGATTAATAATTAAATGTAATATTGCAGCTGTGAAGCATGTGAGGACATGTTCAAGTTTGGTGGCAACAACAAGCTGAAGATGAAGTGCAGGCAGCGGGTCTGCATACTCAAGAGTAAGAAGCCTTCGCGCCAATCCAGGTAAATTACGGTCATATGTTTTACTTTAACAATAATTGAATTACATGTTCTGAATTATTCTGTTAGTATTTTTTTCTCTCATGGCTTTTACTCCTTGCTAATTTAAGCCAGGTGGATTCTGCCAATATCGTGGTGAGGACTTTTGACTTTTAGTATTTATTTTTTGTTACTATTAACAAAACCTACAATAGGCTAGTTTCCTACTAGTCAAATCTTTTTTTTTATGAACTGTCAAAACGATATAGATCAGAAATGGACGTAGTGACACATGTGGCGCTATGAAGCCTTACTTAGCCCCTAACAAAGAAGAAGAAGATCCTTCTCTTTGACTTATTAAATAGAAATTACGTTTAAAAATAACTACCGTCCATATTTTTCTTCTAATTATGTGGTGCTTTATTTCGTGCACTGCATAAAATATTTTATTTTAAGTTTAGGAAACTAGCCTATTTGCTGTGTTGCTGTTAGTGTGCTGCTGATAGAACCAAACAGAATAATCTGAAATAATGACATACTTAGAGACTTTTAAAACTGGGATCTGTGAAGCGGTACAGGCAAAAGGATACATTTTCCTGAGTTGAAGAGGGATAAACAAATGGAGACTGGTATAGGCTACTTGACCCTTTTTTAAAGTCTGTCTTATATGATTAAGTACTGTCCAATTAACCGAAATAAAATATTACCATATTTTATTATGAATTAAAAACTATACTTTTACGTAATCAGTCGAAAACAACACACTCATGTTAATCTATAGATTGTCTGCGCATCAGGTCATTCTACTCGAAAACAAGGTTTTTTGACTTTTTAAGTATGAAGGCATAAAGTTCAATATGTCTGTGATTGTTTTGACATGCAGTATAAGGTTCGAATTCGATGACGTCGCTACATCGCTGACAGCGTTTTTGGTGGCCAAAATAAGTAAAAAATTACACACATTTTTAATCGAAAATACGTAGTCATCATACACTTATTATACCTAAAATCTATAAATATTGTTTTTTTATGTCAAATACTACAGTATACAATCATTTATTGTGCCAAATTCGATATGAGTCTAGTAGCCTATTGCAATGAAATAAACATAACAAGGTACCGTAGCCGAATGGCATTTCTCCGACGCCAAACGAAAGCGATACGCCGCTGGCTCTGTCGCGCCAATACGCAATAGAATAGATATCTACTAGCGCTTCGTTTCGTGAGCGTTTCGTGAGCAATTGTGCCATTCGGCTAGCCACCAAGGTATCTTGGAATAAATAAATAAATAAATCAAATTGTATCCCTACAGCAGCAGCAACCGTGTGAAAAAGAAGCATCACGAGCGAGAGACGTACGAGCCTGAAGAATCCATAGCGCACTTGCAGACTATGGAGCCGAGGCAGTGCTACGGACCTCAGTGCACTAAGGCGGCTTTGTATGGATCGAAATATTGCTCCTCGCAGTGTGGGATCAGGCTGGCCACCGCGAGGATTTATCAAGTTAGTACTCTCTATTTGAGCAATTCCCTAAAAGTTTGTACATTTGGATCATGTCTCCCATTTTGATAAAAATTGGTATAGAGTCGATGATGCTGAGCAAGATCCACTAGGTTTCCCAAAATGTCCTATGTAGTTTGTATGAAACCTTCCTTTTTTGTTACCGGATTTCTATACATTTTCGGTAACAAAAAAGGAAAGTTTCATACAAGCAAGATCCACTATGTTCCCCAAAATATCCTACATTTTGGGGAACATAGTGGATCTTGCTCAACATCATAGACTCTATCAGCCTACCAATTTTTATACGAATCGTGAGAAATTATGAATGAATTCATTGATAAATTTGATAGTACAAACTTTTCGGGAATTGGTGATTTTATAGCAAAACTTCATCTAAAGTCTAAACAAACTTAACCAAAAAACACCAGACCGTGTTCAGAAGAAGGGCTATATAGGGTGGCTTTGTTCGGTTCCGGCTAAGGTATAAATCCACATCCACAACAAGCAGGATACTATTCATAGTGTTATTCATAATGTTTAGTTATTAATCCGCCAAAACTGCGTGCTTATCGTATCAGTGAAATAATTGCTTATTGTATTCTTTAAAAAGAACGAGTATTTCTAGTACAAAGGTGGACCGGTGGGTAAATATGGGCAAACGAACTTTAATTTTAATGTCTGCTAGGCTATTAAGGCCCACTTGCACCAACCACTTAACTCAGGATTAGTGGGCTGTCATCTGTCAAATCCATACTAATATTATAAATGGGAAAGTGTGTGTGTCTGTTTGTTTGTCCGTCTTTCACGGTCAAACGGAGCGACGTATTGACGTGATTTTTTAAGTGATAGTGGAAGGGATGGAGAGTGACATAGGTTACTTTTTGTCTCTTTCTAGCGCGTGCGAAGTAAATAATAGCGGTAAAAAGCTATTTTCATATAGAATGGTGGGTTAACCCTCCATTTTCGTTCGTGCAAGTGGCCCTAAGTAAGATTTTATACTATTCAGTATTTAAGTGTCGCCAAAATTTTAATAGACAAGCATTTTCGTATTCGCAGGTACTTCCCCAGCGCATTCAAGAGTGGTCCCTATCAAGCTGCGTGGCTGAGCAGCGCAACCGCAAGGCGCTCGAAGTAGTCCGCAGCGGCCTGGCTCGAGCTCAAGCCGCTCTGAGGGCTCTGGACCAGCAGCATGCTGCTTTAGACGCCACAGTGCAGCGCGCCAGACATGCCACCATACAGGAGCAGCCTGAGAAGGTAACAACCGCAAGGCTCTAGTAGTAGTCCGCAGTGGCCTGGCTCGAGCTCAAGCCGCCCTGAGGGCTCTGGACCAGCAGCATGCTGCTTTAGACGCCACAGTGCAGCGCGCCAGACATGCCACCATACAGGAGCAGCCTGAGAAGGTAACAACAACCGCAAGGCTCTGCAGTACACGTATCTAGTCCACAAGGGCAGTTCTGGTGCCGTAGCCGAATGGCATTTCTGCGACGCGCAACGAAAACGAAACGCCCCGAAAGGTAGTCTGGCTCTGTCGCGCCAAAACGCAAGAGCGATAGAGATAGATATCTACGAGCGTTTCGTTTCGTGAGCGTTTGTGCCATTCGGCTACGTACCCAGATATTCTACTAAATTCAGGACCCATCCGACAAGGTAAAACGCCTCTTGCCTTCAGTTCTGTAAACTGCTTTATCAATCATAGACAGTAAACAAGACGGCGCACCACCGCAATGGCTGCTTTGAACAAGACTGACGCCAAACACGACGCTGTCTTTACACCTCGGACACTGGCGATCAAATATATGAAAGAGGTGTGTTCCTAGCACACAGTCTAAGCTTGTGTAGGTGAACGCGTACCATGCTTGTATGAGTGAGATATGACAGGTCGACTGTTCGCGTTTTTGACAGGCGGTAACTGTGAGGTAACCAAGAGGGGGTGGGCGGCACTTTCAGCGGGGAGCGGGAGCGGCCATACTGTACGATAGTACTCTTTACTGTGCTGTCTTTCTTTCCTTAGATGCTGAGACCATTTTGTGACAAGATGTACTTAATTCAGGACAAATAAAACTAAGAAATTCTCGTAAGACGTCTCATTTTACCTACATTACATAAAGTATTATCTGTCAACAGGAAGCCGACGACGAAACATCAATGTATTGCATCACGTGCGGCCATGAGATCCACTCTCGCACCGCCGTCAAACATATGGAGAAGTGCTTCATCAAGTACGAAGCCCAGGCGTCTTTCGGCTCGAGGCATCGCACGAGAATTGACGGGCAGAGCATGTTCTGTGACTATTACAATCCTGCTAACGGGACATACTGCAAGCGACTCCGGGTAAGATTTGATTTAATGTGATATTCTCTGTAGTATGTACACGTATAGTATAGTCAAACATACACCCTGTTTTTAGGGTTCCGTAGTCAACTAGGAACCCTTATAGTTTCGCCATGTCTGTCTGTCCGTCCGTCCGTCCGTCCGCGGATAATCTCAGTAACCGTTAGCATTAGAAAGCTGAAATTTGGTACCAATATGTATATCAATCACGCCAACAAAGTGCAAAAATAAAAAATGGAAAAATTTTTTTTATTAGGGTACCCCCCCTACATGTAAAGTGGGGGATGATTTTTTTTTTTCATTCCAACCCCAACGTGTGATATATTGTTGGATAGGTATTTAAAAATGAATAAGGGTTTACTAAGATCGTTTTTGGATAATATTAATATTTTCGGAAATAATCGCTCCTAAAGGAAAAAAAAGTGCGTCCCCCCCCCCCCCTCTAACTTTTGAACCATATGTTTAAAAAATATGAAAAAAATCACAAAAGTAGAACTTTATAAAGACTTTCTAGGAAAATTGTTTTGAACTTGATAGGTTCAGTAGTTTTTGAGAAAAATACGTAAAACTACGGAACCCTACACTGAGCGTGGCCCGACACGCTCTTGGCCGGTTTTATTGAATTCCGTTAACTTTAAGGGAAGGTTCTTGAGATCAAATACAATTAATTCCTCTAAGAAAGTAGCGGTTATTGAGTTATTAAAAAATAAAAATAGTTACTGAACACGCGTGTGACTGCCTTTACCACTTCCTAATGTTATTTGTTTTGACATGTGCCGTCAATCACTTGACACTAACTTGAATATTATTTTTAAGGGTCTCTCACACTATTATGTATGAAAACGATGACAAAATTTTTTTGACGAATTTAACTAAAAGTGATATACAGGATGGTTCCTGATAATGAACCTAACGACATGTCGAATTTAACGGAAAACAAAAAAAAACACGGTGTAATTACATAAAACTATGACGTTCACATCCATCGACCCCTGAACTCCTATCGTTGCTTGCGTTGCAATATCGCGTCAGTAATAACAAAGAGGATCGAGTATTATAGAGAGTTACTGTCAAAGTAAAGTGTGTAATCACAGTGCATAAACTGCCATCTCTCGACACAGGCTTATAACTTTTGAACCTGACTTTTGACAATTTGGCCCATATTCTTAGCTTGATATGTTTTAAAATGTCAAATATTAATATTAGCGCCATCTAGCTGAGCGTACCCCAAAGGTGTAATGCCATCTAGGCCACCGTACCTTTTTCTGTATGGTACTGAGGTACGTTTTTTTCTTAGACTTTATCTGTCTATACGGAGTTATATATGTCTTTGGTAATAACCACGATACAAAATTTAAATACCCTCGACATAGTGGACCGATTTTCATCAAACATGTCTAGTAACTCTCCCGACTAATTCGGCTTCAAACAAAGAAATCTAAATCAAAATCGGTTCATCCGTTCGAAAGCTACTATGCCACATACAGACACGTCAAACTTATAACATCCCGTCGTTTTTGCGTCGTTGGTGTCGTTACAAGTGACTTCTAGATTCCGCAGTTCATTTCGAAATAAATGCTTAATCACAAAAACTGAAAAGCTATTTTCAGAAGGCGTTGTGGCTTAGTTCACGTCCATCATGAATTTCTCCATATCTTTAGAGTTAGACTTAATATATTCTCCTGGCTATAGACCGTGATTACCTTTTTGATTTTTGTTGAGCTCCCGATATTTCGACGCAGTTGCATGCATCATGATCACGGAAAACTGACGAAGGCGGGTGGATGTCAAAGTTGCGTAGACAGCGCGCGATCTACTCTCCTTCGCTCGCGTCGGCTGCGTTCACTTCCAGCGTTACAACTAGTCGCATTCACACTACACTCACAGTGTCACTACGTTTGTTCAATTCTGACTTCACCTGTTTTTTATACAAACGAATCACTGGATTCCATACATTTGATAGTTTGAAGCCATCCCCACCATTTTTATATTTGTGTATCTCAATGGCTTCTCTTACCAATCTCGGTATGTAGTGGTGTTCCGTCGAAATTACCTTAGGACTATGCAACTCGATCCAATGGTTCTAAAGGTAATCACGGTCTATATCCCGGTCATCGGTCAATATAAGTCTAATGACCGTGAATCATTCAAAATTCTTATCTTTATCTTTCATAAATTCTTCATAATTCCAGGTGATGTGCCCCGAGCACTTCAAAGACCCGAAAGTGAGCGACACGGACGTGTGCGGCTGCCCGCTCGTGCGCCGCCTCTTCGAGCCCACCGGAGACTTCTGCCGCGCGCCAAAGAAGTCCTGCCTCAAGCATTACCAGTGGGAGAAGCTTAGGAGGCGGAGATTGACATGGAGAGGGTCCGACAGTGGCTGAGAGCTGATGAGTTGGTTGAACAGGAGAGGAGTATCAGACACGCTATGGCTTCTAGGTAAGATTCACTGTATAGCTTCCAAGGTCAAAAGCCACTAGTATATCGTCTTCTAGCCTACTGGGGCCATTTTTTTCAAAGTTGTCCACCCCGTTTTTGGCTTGTCCCATACTTTTGATATAATATTTAGCGTATTTAAAGAGTCTAAACTAATGAAGACTATTTTTTATTCGAACCCAAATTTAGTTAACAGTAATTTACAATATTCATTTAAATTTTTATTATAATTATGTATTTGTTAAAAATTATAATGTGATAAAAAATGGGCAATTTTTTGCTGTCCCACGTCAAATATCGATTTTGTTATGGATTTTATTCTATAACTAATTGTACTAAATATTGATGACGGCATAATTTGAAAAGATTGAGTTATACGCTATTATGTTATAAAATATTTCATGTTAATAAATAAACGTACTATTTAAAATTAAGTATAATTTGCCGAGACGGAATCTGGTAATTGTGGAATTTTCCATTCCGAAACCGCAGAATGACTGTTAAAATTAAAAGAAAGTTCCTAACATTTGGTAGCATTTTATTCAGCTTGGCAAAATTAATTTAAAACTACTCAATACCGCTATCTTGCATTTGCCAGTTGCCGCCAAACACGCATCAAAGTAGCTCGTACTCATGGGTAACTTTTTCTCATTCCACCTTCCGAAACCAAATTTGCGGGTAAATACGTAATATGCAACCTTTTAACATCGATTCCTAAAACAAAGCACTAATACTGAAACCAAATAAGCCAATTAGAAGCAAGATTTGTGATTATTTAATAAATAATTAAGTAAAATATCGCCGGAGGTAGCGTTCCGTTACTTCCGATCCGATACTAGATCGTTGGTTTCGTATAGGCGGAAAGAAAAACGTATCGGAATGGAAGTATAAAGCGGTATTCATGTGGTTTTAATGTGATGTTTTAGTTTAATTTTATTGCGGGAAATAAAAGAAAAACGTATGGAATTAAAACTAATTCATCTAAAATATGGTAATCAATCACGGATTACACACTCCGGTTGTTTTAGTCATTATGCGCGATATGCTTTGGAGGTCTTAGGTACTCACGTTCAAGTGTAGACGAGACCTTAGCTTTCATCCGTTACCCATACAGTCAGATCCGTTACTGTCCCATGTTTCAAATAGTTTTATTTGCAAAAATTAAATACAATTTGTTATTAAACTACGTTTCCGTTATTTTATATTGAAATAGTAACGTTTAAACTATTGATTACAAGTGATGGCATCCTATAAACTTTTGAAACAGTATAGTAATCTTAAAAATTCTCCTCTACTTTGTACTGAAAGTAACGGAACGGATATATATATGGGTTTAAAAAAATAGTAGTCCGCATTTATGTGAAAATAAAAGTGTAATTTCTTCATTTGTTATTTTAGAATGAATAATAAACATATTGTAAAATTCCCAAACCTTTTATATTTACATTATCTGCGATTAAATTTGGTTGCGGAACGGAACACTCGCTTTTCCTCAACTCAACAAAAACTTATTTTTTTCATTAATTACTTAAAATTCAAGTGAACCTTCTATATTTTATATAAATTTATTTATTAAAGAATCTATAAAAATAGCTTTTAATAAATTTCTATCGGTTTCATTTTCATATCAACTTTTTTCGGGGTGGACAACTTTGAATAAAATGGCCCACTGGAGACTTCTGCCGCGCGCCCAAGAAGTCCTGCCTCAAGCATTACCAGTGGGAGAAGCTTAGGAGGGCGGAGATTGATATGGAGAGGGTCCGACAGTGGTTAAGGGCTGATTAGCTGGTGGAACAGGAGAGGAGTATCAGACATGCCATGGCTTCTAGGTAAGAATTACTGTATAGTTTCTAAACTTGGTCTTGGATTCTCACTGGGCTACCGTCTTCGAGCCCACCGGCGACTTCTACCACGCGTTAGCAAGTGGTTGAAGAAAGTTGGTGCAACAGGAGAGGAGTGTTTTATTCAAGACACTCTCTTCTCTCTGTGCCACACTTTGCTGTGTGCCCCAAACGCACATGTTAGTTCAACCTTACATGTGTACCCATACTAATTTGATGTTTACATACAAATTCAGGACTCATATGTGCGTTGAAGTCACTAAATACTTAGTATGAACGAACCTGTGCGTCGCAGGCACAGAGAGAAAGTCACGGTGACGCATATATGCGTCGGTGGCAGTGAACAAACTACGGTGGTCCGAGATTGATATGAAGAGTCAGGCAGTTTTGGAAGATTTGAAAGTGTGCTAGCTGTAATGAATTGTTCACTTCCTTGACACTTGGTTGACATCTAATCAAAACTGGTTCATCTTTTCACTCCTTGTTCATTACTTTGTATGTTTCCAGAGCGGGCGTGCTGGGCCTGATGCTGCACTCGACCTACAACCACGAGGTGATGGAGCGCATCACGGGCAAGGTCAACGATAAGCCGAAGGACTCCTGACACAGGCCGCGGCACAAGAAGAAAAGACCAGTAGAAACCACTACCGCTGCAGAGAATGTGACCGTCGCAAAGTAATAGGCTACTTGACCCTTTTTTAAAGTCTATTTTATATGATTAAGTACTGTCCAATTAACCGAAATAAAATATTACCATATTTTATTATGACCTAAAAACAGCAAAAAATATTTTAAAAGTATAATTTTACGTAATCAGGCGAAAACAACAGTAACAACACCGTCATGTTAATCTATAGATTATCTGTGCATCATGTTTTTATATTTAAAACAACATTTTCTGACTTTTAATTATGATCCATAGTTCATTACGTCAGTGATTGTTTTGACATAAGTTCGAATTCGATGACGTCACTACGTCGCTGAGTTTTCGGTGGCCAAAATAAAAAAAATAACTTACAAGTAAATTGCTTGGAAGTGGTGTAATTTTTTAACTAATTGCCTGATTTAAATTAATCACCTATCGTTACATTATTAAAGTGCCAGAAATAGTATGATATCCAAACTATGTACGGGTAAAACCATCAGAAAGTCTTCCAAGGACGCCAAAGACGGCCGTCAGCTTTGTCCATGCAAAAGGAACTTGTAAGTTCAATTTCGCTTAAATAATGGCTATCGACTGGCGTCTGCCACGGCATATTCGTCTGGCGTTCAAAGGATTAGCTAGATTTTATGATTCCATAATTGTGTCCGTTTACTAGATAGTTGATTTTTATACGAAAAAAATACATCATAATAAAACGTTCGTTATATTATGGAGTGTAGATCTTAAATATGTGTAAATAATTAAAATAAATTGCATATAAGTATACGTAGGTTGTTTTATTACTCACTTTATTTTGGTTGGCCATGTTAAAAAGTTTTGGTACTGTATGAGACATTAGCCATATTTGAGCTTATGTATATGCAATCCCATTCTGTGTTATTAAATGACATTGCAGAAGTAATCCATACTAATATTATAAATGGGAAAGTGCGTGTGTCTGTTTTTTGTCCGTATTTCACGGCAAAACGGAGTGACGAATTAACGTGATTTTATAGGTGGAGATAGCTGAAGGGATGGAGAGTGACATATGCTACTTTTTGTCTCTTTATAACCCCCCGCTTCCCTAAAATGAAGAATGGAATTTTGTATGGAGCATTCCGAAATTTAATGCGAGCGAAGCCGCGGACGAAAGCTAGTATAAAATAAAACAACAAATCAATTTTCTAACTCAAAAGAGCGATTTATTATTATCCTAGCACTTATCATAAATAAAATTAAGGCTAGCATTCAGTTCTTATTACCACTAGTATAGTAATGTTAGAACGATTTAGCAATTGTGCACTTCACTAAAGCCTCGGTGTTTCTTGTGGCGTACTTTCTGATGTACAGTTACCGTCAGATATATCGGAGCGGCCGGGGCGTTCAAAATTATCTAAACGCCTTGACAATAGTGACGTGTTGAGATATTTGTGAGCACGTTCACCGCTTCGATATATCTGATGGTGACTATACAGAGATAATTGTATCCTCTGCAGAAGGGGTTCAGTTATATCTGTACACAAGCCCTTTACAGGGCATTGTTGTGGAACCATAATTATTCTGTCCCGTTTCTAAAAAATACAGGTAGCCCGTCTTAGCTAACTCTGCACTGCACCTTGTTTGACAGAACAAAATTAGAATGTCACCAACTACTATAGCAAAATTTCTGATGACATTTCCACACTATGCTGTTACAAATACCGTACAGAATCAGCTTAGACAGACTGCTATATTTGTTACAAACAGTATGTATTTTCGGATCGCCATACACACATTTTGATTCACACATTTTGATTCATATTTCTTTGTATATGATTGATGAAATGATTTAAGTGTACGAAACGGGACGCTCCAGGCATAGCGAAGTGCAGTCAGTAAGCGTCACTACGTCTCAACGATGCGGGCGCGTCTCCGCGCAGTATTGTCACAACATACCGTAGCTATTGTGGCAGTTCGTAAAAGGGACCTTAATCGGCTAAGCTTACAATAGTGTTCATAAATATGTATACATATTTTCACCTTGATCCGTTGAAGTATGTATACATATTTATGAACTTGACTACACAAGTGTGTAGGCATTCTCTTTTGTATCTAAAGCGAAGATAGCTATTCGAATATCAGTATAACGTACGTCCTGCGTATTTAATAGTTAATTACCTCGATTCTTTCAGTATAAATGCATTTTTTCTTTCAAATTGTTAGGGCATTCGGCCAAAATTGCTTATCGTTTTAGGATCCCTTTCCGAACCGCCATTTGAGTTACAATAGAAGGTAAGAAAAAGCGCAGGTCTTAACGGTTTACTCATAATCGCTATACTACGGGTGTTAAGCGATTAACTCATGTCCGATCTACACTGTAACTACCTACGTATTCGAATTTAAACAATTTGATATCTTACCAACTTGTATTGTTAACCCTTCAAACGCCACTTGTTAAAATGCGTTGACGTGTTAATCGAAGGGTTAATTCTTAAACAAATATAATATTACGTGCACTTATTTGCATTAATTAATTAAATAAGAATTATCTTTGTAACACATGAATAATCCTTAAATCTGTCTTGCACTTTGTCGATTCGAAAGGCAATGTTAAGTGTAACCACTAACTAGTGAATTCAAATTGTACAAAAACTAAATTTCATATTACCGTAAGCTTATAATCGCTACGTTTACAAACTTACATTATTTTTACAACACTTCTGAGGACAGGGTTTTATAGAACATACCTACACTACATACGACCAAGCCACATCTTATGGTTTTATCACGCAGTGTGTCTTGTGCAACTTATCAAGGGTTAATTTTCTTTGCATTTAATTTAGTTTTTCCGATTGTAAGATCGCGGAATGAAACAAATCATTACTTTTTGACCTTAAAGTAATCAATAAGGTCGAAAAACAACACTAACTCTTTATCTATGAATTGCACAACACACCACACTGCATCATACACTAGATGTAACGAAGCCTTTTAAACTGGTTGTCTACGAAATATATTCAAAAGAAATATATAATCATTAGCATATCCATATTTGTCTCCACTGAGAATCTTCCTAGTTGTCTCGGGAGTGATTTTTTTTTTTTGCCGAATATCCGTCAAATATCTATAATAGACAACCAATTTAGCTCAGAAACTACGTTCGAAAATGCTACATCTATATCGTCAGAGTCAATTCGAAAACAGTCCAGAACATCCGACGCAACTAAAGAGACTTTTTAACACAAAAAGCGATAGTTGAATCGTGTGCAGCGGGTTCGGGCTTAATTACATTTACTATATAAATGGCATTTCTAATCACACGTGTGATAACCGTCGAAACGACAGTTTACAACCAAATACCTGATAATAAGCAACGCGAAACAAACAACTTTGCATTATTTGTGATACAATTTTAACAGCTAAATCTAACTATACTCTGGCAAACACAACTTGCCAGTCAGCAAGAGCCAGGAACATTACACTAACTTGTTTCTGTTAGGATTTATTATTAGCACAAGACATATAAATTATGATTCTCTGTCTATATTTGACTTGCGATAGTCTTGGGCCAAATATATGTATTAAATATTTATCAACACTTGGAATCTACACTTTAAATTAGTGATTTTGTTTAACAGAGTTATGAATGTTATGATAATAACACCGATAGAATAATCTTCACATTCTGAGCTTCAATATTACGCTTAAATACTTCGAATTCCTGGCCAGTAAGTAACCTATTTTCATTCTTCATATAATACAACTCGTTTCAGCCATTAAGATATTTAGTGTTTATAACCGAGCATCAATTGAATATATATCATATGTATTAGTTTTAAGACAAGTATAGTAGTTACTTTCTGCTTGCTGAATTGCTTTGGATGATGCCAATTCTTTATTTCTGCATTCAATTAATTTCCCCTTTGAGCATTTCTGTATTAGTTACTAGTGGAAACTGTTTAAAAAAAGTTGAATATCGAGATACGTATTGGTTGTAAACTGGCAAATCATCTAAGTTTAACCTGTAAATGAGACCACTGTGCAGGGTTCAAAGCCGATACTTTACGGCCTACGCTACGGCTATGGCTCTTAGGTATACAAGCAACCCACACTACAAAACATAAATTACTTAACATTATAAAGTAATCAGTATTTACAATCATAACGCGTTACAACTTAACTTAGTATAGATATAATGATAGTCATAGCTGCATTTCTATAAAGTAAGTACGCTAAGCACTGAGAAATTCGTACATTGACCTTTCATTTCCTATCTCTATCGCACGAGCTACAGATGTAGTGCGTAAAGGGTTTCCTTCGTATTTTTCCGGAAACGTTCGTTTTTTTTTATTGTTTATCAAAAATTACAATTTACTGTAGGTATCTTACATTAATGTTCCGCTAAAATGTCAGTACATCTCGTACTGAGACTGACTGAAATAGCATGACACGTTCGTACGTTTCGTAACAATACGAAGGCAAATCTTTTCGCAATACATCTGTATTGTCATTAGTGACACAATAAAATGACGGGTCTATGAACGAAATTCTTCTTGATTAGCATCCTTACTTTAAAATAGGTTAGTCTTGCCAAAGATTTGTAATGATAAAGACTGTAAATATACTATGTAATGAAACTGAAAAGTGTCATTAGATTTATTATACAGCAGTCTTTATCGTTAACTCATCTCTAGTTACGTAGATTGATATAATTCAGTTATACAATAGAATATGTGTCGATAGAGTCAGCCTCACTTAAAATATAAGTAAATTTTCTATTGCTGTTAATCAATTAATCTTTCTTATTATTCCATTCATAATCATTTTAAAACAAAAGTCATAGCAATGTACAAAGCGTTAAATACTTTTTTTGTAGTTTCTCGCATTTTCTCTGCATTATCATACATCTTGACATTAACAAATAAATATTCTTCATTAGCCGAACATTTTATAATACCTATTTGTGACGCGTTCAGACAAAAGGTATCACTTTTTCATCAGTTTTCAGGATTTATACACATTTCATATTTTTCGTCCTTTTTTGACAATTGACAAAGTGTTACCTTAAGAACGACACAATAAACATACAGACACCATCAACACATCAATTTATAAACGTAACACTCATAGTAAACATTATCATTATTTTGCGTCTCTTGAACAAACTAAATATTTCATTTTCATTATTACATTCATTCGCTTTTTGCAGAAACTATTTAAATAAAGACTGCTAACGCCAAACTCTATGATCGAGTATAATTCTGATTGATATTAACAGTCTTTATTCGTCTCGTCTCTGATATGAGTAAGTCCAGCGTTACAGCTATGTTGAAATATGGAAAAAGGTAAAAAGTGAGATTCCATTAAAAGAAAATAGGGTATTAGGTATTAGTGCATAATTTAAAGGTCATGAAAACATTCTCAACTTATCGAGGAGGACATAACCTTGCTCGTTTTGAGCTCATAAATATGTATAAAGTAACAACGCTAAATATGAAGAATTTCGTACATTGACCCTATTCATATCTCTCTTTGCTGTCCTGCTTATGATAACGGGATTTTATACCACGGTGTGAGCGGGATAGCAATAAAATTACACGCGTGTGATAGACAGGAACAGACGGGTCAATGTATAAAATTCTTCGTACTTAGTTTTTTCTTTACATTTTGAACATTGTTCATATTTATGAGGTCTGCCGCTCGTTTGTATAACTTCCTTGCGGCCTGACGTGGTGGCGGCCGCTTCGTAATAATCTTGTTAATTGGTAAATAAAAGGCCCTTTTATTTATAATTAAAAACGCCTGCTGCAGGACCTGGAAAAAGACAAAGGAATATGTTAAAGAAATTATGTAGTTGCTGTTGTACAGTAAGTTTACTTTTTTTAATGTGATGTTGTCTGGGTAAAGGGACCTTATTGTCGATGGCGCTTACGTCCCTCGGCGTCGTATTTGTATAGTTGTACAATGTATATGAACATCGCCCTTAACGCCGTAAGCGTCATTGATAATAAGGTTCTCCCAGATAACGTCACAAATATGTATGGTTATTCTTTATATGTATAATTGAGAAACGTACAACAAAGAACAGATCGAGTACAAAGGCGTACTTAATCCTTTTCAGTTAATCTATAGACGTCGGCAATAGCCCGGTCATCATAGAGCGAGGCAACGTGCGCACGCGACAAGCGCGCTTCGCAGACGCGCCTCGGCCGAGCGACCTGCCTTAGCCGAGGCACGTTTACATTGGACGTTTTCCGCGTGAATTTTTACACCTCCGACAGGATTTGAACCTGTGATCATCCAGGACAGCGGTCATTATTATTACCAGAACACCCACTATTTAAGTATGTATATCGTCGCCTAGCCCCCACAGTAGAAGCTTCGCTGGATGGATGATGCGTGTGTAATGTCCCCGGTATGGGTGGAGGTAGTGAGTAGGTGTATGTACCGTGGTGCGTTCAGTCGAGGTTGTCCTGGAAGATGAGGCGCACGTAGCCGGGCGAGCCCTGCAGCGGCGCGGCGCAGAAGGGGCAGATGGCGTGGAAGCCGTTGGTGCCGTGCGGGATGTCCACGCTCGCCCAGTACCTGCAACCGATCATGTTCACCTACACTCCAGTTCATATACATGTCTACACTCATTCACCTTATTGTAACGTGTTAAGGTGACGAAATGTACACGGCACTAGAGACTACTCTGTATGTCTGTACTTACTTGACAGTCCTCTCAGAAGCCATGTGCCCGCAGGGGTTGAAGGCGTAGGTGGGCGGCTCGGCGTCCACGTAGAACGCGGGTTCGATGCCCATGCACACGCGCACCACCAGCCCCGGCGTCATGCACATCGGGCACTTGCGGAGTCCGGTCTCGCTGCTCTCCGCGCCCCACGAGTGCTCGCCTGGGATCATATCGAATACGCATCTTGACAAAATTAAATTATACATTGGAGGTATTACTAAATAGGGCATCTGTTGATAACGAAAATAATCATATGCACTGCAATAGTCTTTACACACTACACAGGACCGAATACGACCTTCAAGCCTTCAAGAAAAGAGCGTACACCCATATTAAAGGCCGGCAACGAACCTCCAACAACTCTGGTGTTTCGGGTGTCCGTTGATCGCTTACCATCAGGCAACCTGTCTGCTCGTTTGCCTCCTATCCCAGAAAAAAACCAGGCACACTGCCAGGAACATCTCCGGATGTATACGTATTAAATTGAGCACTTGGGAATGTTATCGTGTTAGATTAAATTGTCTTTTTTAAAGCCCTTCTGTTCTGAACTGTTGGCTTAGGCTCCAAGCAAACCTCCAAAATCCCGGGATCCCATGGGCCTGAGACATGGAAACATACTATCTTACGAGTGTAGGTACCTTGGACGCGAGAGTAGATATACTTACGTTGTTGCTTATTAAAGTCCTGCCGGCCCGGCCAAAATGACAATCGTTGACGCTAAACCCTGATTGATACTAGAGATGGGCGCTGACGGGTAAATACCGGGAAAATACCCATATCTACCCAATCTACCCGGTATTTACCCGTATCTACCCAAATGAGCGGGTATAAAAAATAATCTATGAAATTAAAGATTATTCTTAATTTACATGACTGAAATATATTTTTCTACTAAAATAAATATATATATTTGACTAACTAATATTAAAATGTTAACAGAAATTCCAAATATTCCATATATCATGTGTAATTTACCACATTCAATTAAAAAGTTGTATTCCCCAGATGTTTTAGGCCCACTAAGTATTCAAATAACTTACTTAACTTAAACACGGTGGACAGACAAATTCAAATTCATTAGCCAATGAGGTCACAGCTTTGCAAAACGCCAGGTAGTTGCATCCGTATTGAAAGGGTGCAATAAGTCACTTGACCGATCAGTTACTTTTTTTTATTTTTATTTATGGGAGACTTATAATTTAGTTTGTACTTAGTTAAACAAGCGCCACGTCCATGTGTGAATTTAATTAACACTTGCTTTGAATTCGGACTGTAATAATGCCTTCTATGTGACTTCGGCTAGATACTGGACCGGCTAGATAGTAGGCTTTACCAAACAAACAGCAAGTAACATTTTAGTGCTATAATTTTGGTTTTCGACGCTAAAAGCTACTATAGATGTCGTATAAAGGTTTTCGGCGTGACCGCCTGTCGTATAAAAGCCTCCAGTCACACCTTTTAGCTCTATAAGCTTGTACCGCTAAAAGGTGTTATTAGGCAGTGATGTAAACGTTTATATCACCATTTTATAGAGCCGCTATAGGCCTGGTCTATAACAGGATCAAATATGACTACTATAGGTCTATATTATTGTATAATAGTGTTAGGAATCACTGCTATGCAATCAATTTGCGCTACTAAGGTTCCCGACAAGCCGCTATAGTTGTTGCGTTATACAGCTAAAAGGTGTTATTAGGAAGTGATGTAAACGTTTATATCACCATTTTATAGAGCCCCTATAGGCCTGGTCTATAACAGGATCAAATATGACTATTATAGAACAATATTACTGTATAATGGTGTTAGAAATCACTGTTATGCAATCAATTTGCGCTATTAAAGTTACCAACAAGCCGCTTATAGTATTTTTAGTAGTTGTGTTTTAACAGATTTAAAACCTAACTATACCACTATTTTGAGATATAGTGGCTTTGGAAAACACTGCTTTAGTATTTAACACTGTATAGTAGTGATATGAATACCATTATAGAGCTATTTTTATAATGAAGTTTTCAGGATACGTTTATATAGCTTTGAAAAGGTTATAATCGTTTTCTAATGCCTTTTATATCTCATCGCCGTATACGCCACAATGACTCTTTAAATATCACAGACCTGTTGAATAATGATTTCGGTACACAATAGCGTTATAGCTGAGTTTACTATATGTTTTATAAACCAAATCAGATATATAAGAGTAGAAAACGATTACTTTTAAATGACAATTTTGACCTTAAAAGGCTGCTTTATGGTGTTTATACATCGTAATTATGAAATCAGGCCAAAGATGCGGTATCTGGTTCCGTACAGTGTTTTTCTAGAAATTAACTTTAAAAATACACATAGCGACCAATTGTTGTTTAGATTTGTCATAATAAAAAGAAAACAACATTTATTAATACTGTTTAAAAGATCTTTCTATAGTAAAACATTGAAAACAAGTATTGTTTTCTATATAAAGAACTTATAAGTTAAACTGGATCATAGTTAAATTCTCATGCAACCCTAATTGAATCCACGATGGCGGGCTTATGGCAGTGAATGCGTATGATAAGTGATATAGTCGAACTATAAAAGCGTATGTTTTACTTCTTGGATCCATAGTAGAAACTATGGTGCCAATAATTTTATTGTATTAAATTATATTTATTTATTTTATTCAAAACATGGTATAAATCGAGGGCGCATTTAAAATACTCCATTAAACTAATATTCTTTTAACGGTAAAATTTCCATCGCATACCTTTTTGCAGTAATGATGGAAGTATACGAAATCCAAATTATGTTAATTGACACTAAACTTCACAAGTTCACACGCCACTTTTCGTTAAGTTCCTCGTTTAGAACAGTTTTTGTTAAATATTACACACATTAAATTATTTTAGAAATTTCGCATTAAAAGGGACGGCAACTGCTATTATAGAACAAAATAACCTGTATAACGGAATCTCAAATGCTACTATAGCATACATTGATACTATAATAGCGTTACTGTGTCCTCTATGTCAACAAATTAGCACAATAGTCATCATTACATCACCATTATAGACCTTAAACGTCACGGATGATACTGCTATAGGCCTATTATATCACTAAATGGCTGCATAATTGCGCCTAATCGGCTCTACAGTACCAATATAGACTATTTATAGGACCATTTAGTGTTATTTAATTTGGTGTCCTCGACCACTATAGGACCAGAAATTGTTACTTGAGAGGAACTATAATAAGCACACAAAATTTCAACCCCATCGGTTCAGCCGTTTAGGAGGAGGAGGTAACAAACACACAAGCATGTCAATGATATTTAACAAATTCCTTATTCAATACAAATACTTCGATATATGTTTATAGAACTATATTAATAAAATATAAATATATTATACAATACCAAGAAAACATTTTTTCACGATTAAATTCAATTTATGACCCATTTTATTATAATATTTATTTATACCCACTCATTAGGGTAGAAAAGGTAAATATCGGGTAGATTGGGTAAATACCCGGTAAATACCCGATATCTACCCCGGGTATTTTCCCGCCGCCCATCTCTAATTGATACGCAGTCTGGCTCTTTCGCGCCAATACGGAAGAGCGGTAGAGATAGCTAGCTACGATAACGATATTATCGTAACCGTTTGTGCATTTGGGTACGTACCATGTTGTGCTGAAGACAGTTTACAAGAGTAACCAGTATTTTCAAGCCGACAGGGTGGTCCCGCCCGCCTTCGTTGGCAACGAACGTTGCTATTTATAAATGCTTCCATGTCTACTGAGAGCACAGTATAATAAAGAGTACTATCGTACGTACCACTCCCGCTCCCCGTTGAAAGTGCCGGCCAATCCCCCCTCAGTTACCTCACAGTTACCGCCTGTCAAAAACGCGAACAGTCGACCTGTCATATTTCACTGATACAATCAACGCACCTACACGAGCTTAGGCTGTGTGCTAGGAACCTCTTTCATATATTTGATCGCCAGTGTCCGAGGTGTGCTGAGAGTACTGACCTTGAACGTGTCCGCAGTTGAGGTACACGTAGGGCTGGTTGAGGTCCTGCTGCGCCGAGGACAGCTTGCGGGGGATCACCAGCGTGTTCAACCCTACAGGACATTGCGGTCGGCCCGCGTTCAGTGCGTCTACTAATGCTTCCAGGTCACGTTTTGTCTGAAAACGAACATTTGTTTATTCAATTACATATTCAAACACTTTCATGAAGACCAGCGACTTGCTGTGAAGGTGACTAAATGAGCGAATTGGAAAAGGGGATTCTCCAGGACAGTCCTTAAAGAAGTAAATAAGGCGTGTTCCCGCCGTCATATCTAAGACGAGGACAATTACACCTTGAACAGACATTACTGGAACAAAATCGGTCCAGAAGCACAGTATAAAGCCTCCGCCACACATGAAGCGTTTTGATAGCGTAGCGTTAGCGGAGCCAATGATAGCGGTGCGCCGGACGAACGCTGGCGTTCCGCTCGCAATCCGCGCGCATTCCGCTCGCAATCTGCGCTCGTTAGTTCCCGCCGGCGTGCGCTCCGCTAACGCTCCGCCTACGCTCTCAAAATGCGCATGTATGGCCGAACTTTAATAGTACGATTATACAGTATGGCCACTCCCTGCTTCCCGCTGAAAGTGCCGCCCCCACCCGCTCTCAGTTACCTCACAGTCGATCTGTCTTATCTCACGCATACAAAGGTGTCCACGCGGTGGTGGTCACGCGTTCGGCTACACGAGATTAGATTGTGTGCGTAAGAACGCGTTTCTTTCATAGATTTGATCGCCATTGTCCGAGGTGTGCCAGAAATAAGGTGATAACAGAGAGACACGTAATGTTTCAAATTGAATAGTAATGTGCAAGCTTACAGGTGAATTCTTGAGTCCCTCGGCGCTCCTCCATAGCAGCGTGGCGCCGCACAAGTCTATCATGGTCCCGTCTCGGAGCACGTTGCTTTCTGACTGGCAAGGGAGACCCTGGAAAAGATGGTTTTAATATTACGTAAGGTTATGGGATCACTGAGAGGGGTAAATATAAATGTTTTGATCAGTAAAGTGGTTTAACTAGAAATAGAAAAGATAAGCAGCGTGGCCTAAAGTCGGTTAAGACAGAACAGTCCGAAAAGAAATATGATAAATAACAAAGTTATTGTGTATCTAAATTGGAGCACTACCTACTCAATGTGTTTTGAGAAACTTAATTAATTTTGAGTACCTACCAGCAATCATGCAAGCCGATTCCCACCGGCATGCCTAAAATTGATTACTAGTAAAGTACCTAATGTTAAGGTAGGTTTATTTTTGCTCAGTGTTGCCTAGCAGAAAATTTCACCAGCCGTACCTACAGATAAAGTAGAGACGAAGTATGATTTATTAACGTTAGTAAGTACTCATACATAATAGTGGCTGTTCAATTTCCAAGCAAATCATATGAGTGTGAGAAATTTTGTTTCGATAATGAATCATCAAAATAACAATTACTAGATAATATATGAGTACCTATGTATTATATAACCTATCGTTATTTATGTAAAAATAGTATGTAATTGTATGTACGTTAATATATTATATGTCTAAGCTTTTGATTGATATTTCAAAATTGGTCTCTTAATGCACCGCCTACAATCTTCTCTGCTTTGCCCAAAGGTTGACTGGTAGAGAATGCCTCATGGCATTAAGTTCGCCTTTTGTACATTAAGTTGTTCTTTTGTGCAATAAAGTTTAAATAAATAAATAAATAGTTAATGGTATCTATATCAATACATTCCATAACGCCAGTTTAGCTTTTTTGTGCATCCAATTAAGTAACAAAATTCTAAATCTATCTTGAACATTTCATCACCGGCCTAGCACACAAATATACCGCTATTACAATACATTACGCGAGAGCTAAACAGCATACGGAGCGTTGAGAATGTTAATATAATAATTCAGCATATGCCACATGGTGCATATTGCAAGCCCAAGGCCTACTGCAAATATCGAAAATCAACATTTCATTATCTGCTCAGGGTGCCTAGCCGAATGGCACAAACGCTCACGAAACGAAACGATAGTAGATATCTATCCCTATCGCTCTTGCGTATTGGCGCGACAGAGCCGGACTATGTTTCGTTTTCGTTTGGCGTCGGAGAAATGCCATTCGGCTACGGGGCCAGGCGGTCTAACCGAAATGACAATCTTATACGCTAGACGCCGATCGTAACGAAGTCTGGCTCTGTCGCACCAATACGGAAGAGCGATAGAGATAGCTACGATAAGGGTAAGCGTTTGTATATTCGGGTACGTACCCTGTTATTAGCTCATTGACCATACAGTTGTGTGCGTGCGTGATGAGACGACTCTCTGGTCGTTCGCATGTAGTAGACACTAGACACAGCACAGAACTTAATTTAGATAGAAGAAACAAATTCATATATTTGTATAGGGGCCGAGCGTGTCAAATTTTGTACTGAAGTTGATTCTTGCCTGTAATTTTAAATATGTCTCAGGCTCTTGATTGTTCATAATTTTTGTGTTGTTGCAATTGAATATCACGTAACGAGGCATTTTTTATGTTTTGGTTGACTTCAACTTACAAAAATTGACGCCCGAAAGCTGCAAGCTGCGAGTAAAGACGGACAACTCAGTGGATTTCACCGAGTTCATTTGACACGCTAAGTAGATACGTTTGCTTGATCTATGGTATATATGACATCTGTGAGACACAGGTTGAAAGGATGCGCGTGTATTGCGCTCGGGCTATCGAGCGTCCTTCTACAAATGTGTGTGGGTTCAAGAACTTGCGACCGGCGTATTCAATACCAATCGCCCGGCATCTCCGATCTCCTTCCTTCCTCATCATCCTCCTTGCGTCATCCCGGCATTTGCCACGGCTCATGGGGGCCTGGGGTCCGCTTTGACAACTAATCCCAAGATTTGGCGTAGGCACTAGTTTTTACGAAAGCGACTGCCATCTAACCTTCCAACCCGAAGGGTAAACTAGACCTTATTGGAATTAGTCCGGTTTCCTCACGATGTTTTCCTTCACCGAAAAGCGACTGGCAAATATCAAATGATATTTCGCACATAATTCCGAAAAACTCATTGGTGCGAGCCGGAGTTCGAACCCGCGACCTCCGGAACGAAAGTCGCACGTACTTACCGCTAGGCTACCAGCGCTTCTCTATCTCCTTCCTTCCTATAGCTTTGATTATCTGGCACTCTGTCGCTTTTCAATATTCAAGCGATAGAGGCGAATGAAAGAACGTAGTGATTCGCAGTAGGTCTGATTACGGTAATGAAATATGGTTCCGCTGCAGTGGGTTTCTTGGTCAACCGATTCACATGAGTTATGTGATTGTTTTTTACGAGTTGGCAACTGTACTTTGCTAGTACGTCCTTGATGTTAGATTGCGACCTTGAATGGCTATCTTTGATAAGCTAAGTTTTAAACTTCGAGAACAGTTCGTTTTTATGTATGTAATCAGATTATTTAAGTACCTACCCGAGTAACAGCAGTAACAGCGTGCTTTGAGCATGTGGGTTATTACGTCTCACTATTAATTTACATTTCATTCGTGTTTCTTCAAGGTCTTCAAACGTCCTTCTATGGCTATTTCGGCATTTTTTCCTCATACTTCATCAATCATTTTCGGTGCCTCATTAACTAAGTATAAGTTGTTGTAGTCAGCGAGGACGATCTACTAATAAGAACTTTGAAAAATAAGGATAAGGACGTGATGTGTGCTGATAAGTAAGTGGTACCTAGGTAATGCGGCTTACACGTTTCACGCGACAGGCCGCAGGTGGCGCGGTCGCGTCACCGCGCTGGTGCATCATGAGGACGTTCATCGTCCGTCGGTACTCGGCGACTGCTCCACTAGGATCTTACCTTCTGCTGCGCGGACCGACTCTCCCTCAGTGAGAACACGGCGCCGCCGACTGAAGTTTCACGCCACGGGCCGCAGGTGGCGCTGCCGCCGCAGAAGTCACCGCGCGGGTGCATCATGAGAACGCCGTTCGTCGTCAGACCGTCGATCTCGTGGTTTTCTGTCCATTTCGTTGCTTTTTCCTGAAATTTGTATGTCGATGGTCAGTTTGCCGTTTTGCGGTGGTGGTTTTTTGTTTATGTTTTCTTTGTTAGGTTATTTTAGGGGAAAACTAAAAGGAGGATGACAGTTTGGTCTCCGTGATTAACCCAGATAACCCTAAATGCAAAAATTCTTACCCCCGGATTTTCCGGGATATTTTGGTATATTGTCACTTACCCACTAGAAAAAGCAAAAAAAAAAGAATCGGTGTTATAACACCTGGTAGGGTTAAATTGGATAACATACAAAACCGTTTGGTCTTGTGGTTTTGACACAGAAATGGTGATTTACAATTTGCAAACTAGGGAAAACCCTAGCTGTAGGCATATGTATTTTACCACGAGTTTCTGATGAAGCTAATAAAACTAATTTAGGTTTAAAAATACTTAGTGTTCGCAAGATCTTCTTGACTGTCTTAATATCGGTAAACCGACTCTTAATACTTGGCTAATATTTTCAGAAAAATTATAGACGTACCCCGAGGAATATATTTCTAGAAGAGTCGAACCCAGCGGCGTATATGCGACAGTTGTTGACGTCCTCTCTGTCGGCGATTATGCGACACGCGAACCGCGAAATTGTGCTCTGCAGCACTTTCGTGTCGCCGCTTTTGTCGCCTGCCACTGTGTCCATTACCACGAAGTCGATCGGCGATTCTGACGACCTACCGATCTGTGGACAAAGAGACGTTCCGAAATGAAATGAAATATTTATTTTCCAAGTAGGCATATTACAATGCGCATATGAACGTCAAATAAAGCTACGCCGGCTCTAACCCTACGCCTCAGCCTCGAGAAGATTTCAGTCCCCCCTCAGTGGAGGAGGGTATCCAATCTATGGGACCGGCAAGAAACTCGGCGGGCCACTTCTTTTCAAACATTACATCTTATAATTACCATGCATTAAAAAAACAAGATACAATTTAACATGCAAAAGTATTCATCAAAAAATATTAACAGACTAGGTACTCTATGGAAATTAATTTCAATAAATTATACAAAGTACAAAGCTACTATGATTAATAAGTATTCCGTTAGTTAATAGAACATAGGACGCTTTCAGGGAGCAGAGCGAGTGCTTGAATGTAAATTAATATGTATAATTACTAAATGTAATTGAATATGCATTTATGTTAAATATAGGAAATCGCTGGGTTCATAAAATGTTTAAAAACGAAGAGCCTTGATAATTCTATCACGGTTCACGACATAACAATCGCAATTCCCACAGAGAGCTTATCGAATCAATTACGTAAGGTAGACCTCTAATTCATTTCAATATCATCGCTTTTAAAGTACCTAGACCATTTTATGATCATATTAATTAATTAATTTTTGGTTTTAAAAAAGGAATAATTTGCAGGATATTCCCTCGGCAAGGGGCAAAAGAAAATTGAATTGCATAGCGTTGGCTGGTAAAGCCTGTTTGGCGTTTCGCCATGCTGCTATATTTAGTAGGAATCGGTATGCATGCAGCTATTGGATCTTGCTAATACAGCTTAGTGGATGTCACGAGTTCCAAGGCCACAAAAGTGGAGTAAAGCTATTATAAGTTGAACTTGACCGGTCGGTGATGACGGTCGACAGTTGTACCTACGAGTATTTAGTAGCCAAGCCGTACGCTGTATTTGAAGTTCGGATATTGATCCAGGTAGCTATACTGGGAACTCTCGAGACTGGCCCACTGCCCTTCCCAAGTTTCTATATCGCAGAGTAGACAATGAAATGCGCTGGTTAAGTCTTGTAGTAAAGGAGTACGCAAGTGGTCGACTGTTGTATAACTTGGAGCCGGTTTTGAGATTCTCGTAACATAGACTATGTTAGGTACCACCGTATCACCCACTGCCCTTCGCAAGCTTCAAGATCATAGTTTAGACAATGAGAAGTGCTAGTAAGTGGTTAAGAAGTGCGTGAGCGTTGGTACTAATGTGAGCCAATTGCAAGATCAGTCGGGATAATTTCGTTCTCATAAGCCAGACTGGCAGACTGTAAAAGGTAGGTACTGCTCATTGCCCTTCGCAAGTTTCAAGATCACAGGGCAGACAATGAGAAGTGGTGGTAAGTGGTAGAGGAGTACGTGAGCGGTGGTCGTGAGGTGTGAAGGCTGCGTTACGTCACCGTTCCGCGGCGCGCCCGCGACGCTCTGATTGCTTATCGTCCCTGTCGCTTCACTTACGACTGTTGCTACAGATATTGATTTTTAAATTATTTGAGGATTGACTGCTGGTATAATTAATCAAGACTGTATTAGGGCCAGTTGCACCAACCACGCTTGTCAGCCTGATCAGCGTCACTCGGCGGTATACTATGAAACATACAACGCTTTACGGTAAACTGAGGGCTGAGGGTTGCGTCAACTGTGAAGACCTTTAGTTCAGTACACTATCATAATTTTTTTCTTGTTAAAAGAATGACCTAAGTAAAGGCGATAATGAGCTGTACATCATGGACAAGACATAAATACATAAGCCATCAAATCAAATCAACATCCAATATAATTTCAATTACAATTATTGGACGTAAACACGCAAGACCCCACCATCCCTACCAATAAGAACGTTTTGTGCAAGACGGTACGTGGAATTGCAAATGAGTCAAATGTGCATTAAACTCGGCGATTATATACCTCAAAGCTAGTAAATCTAGCCAGCAGAATATAATTTACTCAAATGTATATACATACATATTACCAATCTAGCAGAGAAGCCATACACGATTGTACAACTTCAGAGCGGGATCTTTGAAGTTCATACCGCAATTTAATGTTTCAAATAACAGTTTCGAGAGGGAACTCGTACAAATGATCTTGGAATTAATTTTGAGAGTACGTAAGCATGGCTGGATTTCAATGGCGTTACGAGGTTAAGGGGGACCGCGAAATTAAAGCGGGCCTATAGAGCTCCCCGGACATACGTGAATAATCCCAAGGATTTAGATGTCTTTAAAGATTTGTCGATACGTGGAGCGCATTATTATTAATGCTTTTGAGCAGGTTGGGTTGCGCCATACGTAATGTTAAGACTTGCATAAACATGTCACGCTGTCTTGTTGGTTGTTGGCCATGTCGACCACTGATCAATCTCATTGTTGGGATTATGAATTTCAATATATAACTAACTACTTACCTACTGCATGTGGTGACATTGGTAACCATTACTTCAGATCAGATGCAATAACAGTTGAAATAGTAATTGCCAAAAATTTGCATTTGATAACTACAAAACTTACAATCACAATGTCTCTCAGTTACTCCTCAAAAGAACTATATTTCACGGTTGATTCTCAGACTAGAAACTCGCCCTAAAGCAACCGTAATAATAGACTGAAGACTTTTTATTCAACACGATTTTTCACTATTGACCAAAGTTAAAGTAACTGAGAACAAGAGTTGCTACCTATACTAATATATATTGGTGCTGATTTTAATCAATTCAACAAATACAAACCATGAAGGTTTAAAGTTGTTGAAATGTAGACCAAAATTCTATAGTTCAAGCTCTTGATCCATCCAAATCGAGTGTCAAATCAAGATCTGCCTGGAAAGGTCTCAAGTCGCCAAGTGTGAGGCAGGCTTAGTGCGGATTAGCGTGTCCGAGGCCGCATTGCCGTGGTTGGGTAACGTGACGCGTCGGACTTGCGTCACGCCGTCATACAGTTGCAAGGGCAATGGTGCATTCCCCAATGTATTCCCACCGCACACTGGAAGGACCAAATTAACTGGGACAAAAACATCGGGGAACATAGAAAGTTCGCTTGTCCTGGATTCGTACACAAGCCAACGCTGACAAGATGTTATAATTCGCTTCGCTCACGGATCGCAGGCTAGGAGAGGTATTCTTTATGACCAGTATTGATGTAACCTCTGATTATGCAAAGTTGTTACTAGTACTAATCATACCACATCTTAAGGTCAATGTTGATAAAATCGCCTATCAGGCAAGATCTAAAAACTCTACTTAAAGAAGCTCTTCCTTTCTGCTGTCTGAGCAATCCCTTCCAATCAAAATCATTTTTCGTCTGTCGAAAACTAACCGGCACTATGGTAAGCGATAGATAATCCACATCATTCGTGTCATAACGTCCAAATGTTTGTGGTTTTGGTACTACTACTATCGCATGATTAGGTATGTCTGCCATCTACATAATATTAATCCAGCTTAGTTATTCGTAGTCTAGACGTTTTGTCAGAGAACATTACTTTCAGCTTCGTGCAGTGAAATGATAAAGGCACTTGGTTAAGCAAAGGTCAAAGACGCGACAAAACATTCTCGACAGCGAATATAAACCAACAGCGGGTTTCTAAGACGGTAATTTTAAGTTACTTCATTAGATTAGGAGGTTTCTTTTAAGTCAATTACACTTTTCTAAAGGCATCAAATGTTCAAATCCGATGCAGTTCCGAGATAAGAAATGACGCAAGCCATTGAAGCGCGTTAACCCGGAATGTGTGGCGAATCAACATAATGGTCTTCACTTGTTTTACGAACGCAGTCCATACGAACTGGAATATTTGCCGTACGGTTCCAGAAAATGAGAAGAAAATGCATTTTTGTTATAATCTTCTCTGGCCCTTGCATTTCCTTTGACCATTTGTCTGTGTATGATAAGATGTGGTCGATTTTATAGTCTTTTTTTTTTTTTCGTTTTCTTGTATACATAAAAATCGTGGTCTAAAGAAGACACCATGAATTTCTCCACCACACCAAATTTTAAAGGTTAAAAATGCGGATCTTAGTCATTTCCATGCTTAATGCTTGACATTTATAAAAGGTTCATTACCTAGTAGACTTTTTTGAACCAATTGGAAATGACAGTGATTCTCCTCTTTGGGTAGATACGATTGGGGCTTGTACCCTGTAAGTAACCCTTAACCTTTATAAATTCCCTCCACAACTCAAGAGTCTCCCTAATAAAGTGACCCCTTACCTTTAGCCTTTGAAATATTGAATGGTAGAAGAAAAGGACGGATACGGAGAAATAAATCGCCATGAGTGCCATGACCTTTCGTAAAATTATGTCAGCGGAGATTCCCAAGAATAATTTATGTAATATTCTAAACTATAGAAACAACGTATTTCCCAGTGACAACTCTATAACAATGTTTAATGTTTATTTTGTTTAATTTAAAACAAATATTTTGAGTGTAGTCTTGTATAGTCATGATGTAATAGAGACGAGTTTTTTCACGCTCATAGTACCTATTGATGATAGTATTGTTGCATGCAACAATCAATCAACAAGTCATAAGAATAATATTTATCTACGTGTGATGATACTCACATTTGTATAAATGTATAAATGGTTCATATCATATTAGCAAAACCAAAAGGCTCAAGCTCTAGAGCTTAACATAACTTACACATTAGCATAGAGCTAGATACATTTATATGTACTAAAATATTTTGTACCTATATTCGACTTTAAGACGTAATTTTAGATCCATTGCGTAAGATCAATTTACCGAGCGACAATAAACCCATTTCGAAATAGCAGCATTAGCAGCTGTAACCGGAGATTTTTTCTAAACCACAGAATTGGGACAGAGACCGTGACGAAGGCTGAGATGGCCGAGATTACACGCTTGTGGCTCACAGCATACAAGTTGACATCAGTAATGCAGAAGTTCTAACCTAACTGATATCGAAAATTCTTAGTTGAATGGCTGAGCCCAAAATAATAGGAATATTGTATGTATGTATGTATGTATAAGCTTTATTGTACACTAGCTTTTACCCGCGGCTTCGCCCGCGTAATAAAAGTATTCATTAAGATTTTCATTTGGATCCTTAGGTTTCTCTGTAGGTATATTTATCTGCGATTATTTCGATTGCACATAATACTTTTGCTTGCAATGATTGTAGAAATATTACACATCGACCACAGCGTAGGTAATTCTATATACGCTGGAGAAACCTTTATAAACATCCCACATAGCCCGTATTTCGACACTATGATCGGTGGGTAAAAAGTACTTTTTTCTATTATCCCTTAAAATTTTTTACATTTTGCTTATACTTATCGCAAACGTAATCTTCAAGCAAGCAAACAACGATCGTCTTAGAGCACATTGATTGTAAGAGACCGCCGACCGATTATCCGTATCCCTCTAACGATACCCATATTATCTGTATCCGTATCCGTATCGCTATCGCTATCGCTATCCCTATCGCTATCCCTATCGTTATCCCTATCCCTATCCCAATCCCAATCCCTATCCCTATCCCTATCCCTATCGTTATCAAGATGTTCAATGATTTCTTATCAAGTGCTAAAATATAAAGTTTCATGGTTTTATCTTTTAAAATTAAGAAATCCCATACAAACTTTCAACCTCGTTTTCAACCCCTTCATCCCTTTTTTTCGAAATAAAAAGTAGCCTATGTTCTGTCTCAGGGTCTAAAGATTGTCTGTTCCAAATTTCATCAAAATCGGTTGCGTGGTTTAAGCGGGAAAGCGTAAAGCGTAACAGACAGACAGCACAATCTAGAGCAGAGCCCACCTTACAGAAGACCGCAGCCAAATAGCACTAGACCCTACTCATAGTGTTGTGTTCCTGCTAGTGAGTAAGGCTGCCAGAGCTCAACGAGGGTGCGGTCCTGACTTACGGAACTAACTTGTTCCGTATATTGTCCTTTAGTCGTCGGCAACCCGAACCCTCCTTGGATTGTGCAACTTAACATTAAGTACAAGTTACTAATGGAACGCGCATACACTGTTTGCGTTGCATGCGTTCATAGGTTACGGTGACCGCTTTCCATCAGGCGGACCGTATGCTTGTTTGCCACCGACATAGTATTAAAAAAAAAAAAACAGACAGACAGACAGACAGAGTTACTTTCGCATTTATAATATTAGTATGGATAAAGGAAACAAAAGAGACACAGTTACAGAGTCAGTAATATACAATGTAGGCGGACTTATCCCTTAATGGGATCTCTTCCAGTCAACCTTTGAGGAAATGAGTAGAAGCGAATTAACGATGAGTGACCAATTTAAAAATACTCCTACTGGAATAATCCAGAAAAAGCAGCTGAGGACACTTAGTGACTACCACCTACGATTTCTGTTTCGAGATCCAACTTGGCACAATTTTATTGTAAAATTATTCATTGTAAGTCGAATGTGTACCTACATAATAGACAATTCAGATTTGATTTGGATAGACGAAGACGACGTCGCTCCCAAAGTCCTATGTGTTTTAGGTTTAGGTAAGTACATTTGTTTGTTTCATAAGTGAATGTGCTTGGGAAAACGTCCCACTTTGTCGATTGCTATAAAGCCGCTGTGTCAGTTTATTCATATAAAGATACAAGTAATTCTCGCCTTAATCATAACCGACAAAGTGGTTCGTTTTACTAAACACACTCACATAAAGTAATTTGTCATTGTCTCGTTCTATCTCTCGGTCTCGACTTAAGTAGCATTATTGTAGGTCCACAAGTGTATCAGGATCAGGAAAGGAAAGAGAATGTGTTATATTTTCGGAAGGCACTTCCAAAAAACAACCATTGCTACGTATTGGTATTCCAAGGGAGTTTCTGTTATACTACATATGTACTTATTTTGGGGAACATCATCGTAAGAATTAACGATATTGTTTTGCCACTAAACTGGAGCGTGATACGGATGGCAATAAACATTTTCCAATGCTATAAATACAAATACATTTAAATATATGTATGCATTCGTGCAATCATATTGATATATTCCGCATGCTTTTCATAGGAGTATACATGTTCGGTATTCAATAACGTGAAGCACGCATGATAATTGTTTGCGGTTAATCTGGTGGCTATTAAAATACCTATAGTCGTTAAATAATAACCACGAAGAGAAAAATAGCTGACGGTCGTTAGTAGAGGTCCGAACGTCATGGTCATGGACGAAGCCCAAACGAAACGTCTAAATTTAAATATGTATCTTCAAAAACGTAGCGTACACATTACCTATACTAATGTAAAGAAAATAAATATTCTATAAATATTGATTCCGGCTTGCCAAACGAAAAATTTTAGTTTTCCATGCGTGGCAACCGTGACCGTTAATTATCGCCAAAAGGAACATTAAATTCACACAGACGAATTTATGATATATTTTATAAGTCGGTCTATCATGACTGTTGTTGATACGAATCGTTACGTATGTATTAGCGTTTAGGGTCGTTTTAAGTCAGTAATATCCCCGTTTCATTAGACGTGACCCGGTAACGAGCAGAAGCTAATTGAATCGATGCATCGGCTAACGAATGCCTGGAATTATTCAAGCACGTTTACGTAGCGAGGATCACGGCCGTACGTGGGAGGCGGAACACATGGCGCGCATATTTGTTTTGTTGCTCCTAGAGTGCACAAGTATACATTGCTTCATGCTCAATATAAAAAATTCCGAATCTTTTATCACTTGGAATCTGTCACCGTACATGAGAACTCAACGAGAGAGAAGGTCTGGCATCAGTGTCATCACTGTTGGAATGTTCTTTATTTGTAGTTTGGTTTTGAACACCGTTCTAAACCCTATCATATTTTTTGACAAGGCTTTGTAACTATATATTCCGCCGCAAGCAACATTTGACTCCTGTATTCCACATACACGTGTGTCGAAGCTGTATTTGCAATGTGACGGCATGTAACAGAATATGGCGGTAGTTGCAACTGTAACCGCAGGTGCAAGATGATCGGTCTGAGGGCACCGGACCGCATCTGCAGTACGACATAAACACTTCTGGGTTTGCGGCGTGTAAATTTAAAATCCCTTCTGCCGTCTATGTTTACTATCGGAAATCTAATCCAATCTGATTCGTAGAATAGGGACTTCTTTTCTATTCAAGTATTCACCTTGTTAGTATTAGTTTAATACTTGGTATTCCAAATCTATTATTTATAGGCCTTACCAAAGATGATATTCAACAAAAACACGTTCCACCTCGACAAAAACGATCATATACATTTTTCAACGCCCGGAGGAGAATTTTCGAGATGCTTTTAAATTCCGAACGTATCTCGTAAAATCTGTAACGTACAAATGCCGGAGGGTTTCGATGTGCTTAAATCTGGATACAGGGGTTTCGTTGAGTTCGCTTAACATACACGGGAGAGTCAGAGCATCTATAGAACCAGTATAAGAGGAGAACTGTTAGTAACACTTACCTATTAAGGACCTTCATAAATGGGTTTATTGGCGTGAATAAGTGTCTATTAACTAATGCAATCGAACCGTTTTCTCAGGTCAAATAGGTATTTCGAAGGTCAGGGGAAAATTCAACTGCTAATGAAGATATATATTAGTCTTGGACTGACTGAATTGAACAATTATGTCAAAGAGCGCTACTCTACTAGCGAGGAATGACATGCAATGCAACCGAAAATATGAACACATTCAAAGCAAAACTGACGAAGAAAAAACCGGCCAAGTGCGAGTCGGGCTCGCGCACAAAGGGTTCCGTAGCAGCAAATATAATAAACCAATATCTTAACCAAAATTACAGTTAAATCAACCTATCTCAAAAACTATAAGAGATACTTTGATCAAACCAAAAATCGTTGAAAGAGTTAATTAGCATGCATCACCTCTATTTTTTTTAGAATTTTATACCCCGTAGTTATAAAAATAGAGGGGGGGGGACATACTTTTTACGACTTTGAGAGCTGATATCTCAAAAACCGTTCACTTTAAGAAAAATGTTTTTTAGAAAACTTTATATCATTTTAAAAGACCTTTCCATTGATACCCCACACGGGTATGTACATCGAAAAAAAAATTTTCATCCCTCAGTTACATGTATGGGGGGCCCCACCCCCAATTCTTTTTTTTACTATTTAGTGTCATAATTTTGTAGCGGTTCATACAACACATATTCCCATCAAATTTCATCACTGTAGTACTTATAGTTTCCGAGTAAATCGGCTGTGACAGACGGACAGACGGACAGACGGACAGACGGACAGACGGACATGACGAAACTATAAGGGTTCCGTTTTTGCCATTTTGGCTACGGAACCCTAAAAAGTCACAACATCAGATCACGTTATTCTGGTCCATACATAATTCCGCTTCTCCCGCGCACCCGAAGCCAATACGAACTCCCAGCCTACGGTATTCTCACCACAATTTCCGACACCCAATACCCCTTTCATTATACTGTATTTGTAACAAATACTTTTAGCCTGGGCCGGCTCAGCCGGCTGGCTGGCGCCTTACCTGCTGAACAATATGGTGCTCATTGTGCTCGACGGTTTCCTGTTATTTGGAAGGCGGGACACAAAGCAAACAATTTTTTTCAAGTGCCGCCACTTGTATAAGTTGTATTGTGTTGTCCGTGGAAACTGCGCGTTTAAGATTTGAGCTACACGCACTTTCAAAAGCTCTGGTTTTAAACTTTGCAAGTATGCGGTACTATGAAAGAAACTAGATTTTCAATTCAGTTCGAATCTCTTAAAACTATTTGATTTGATTGAGATTTGTTCCGCTTTATCATTTCAACTAATTACTCTTTCACATTATTGACTGCCCCGAAACGATTGAACTTTGGTGGTACTTGCACTTTTGCATGTATATTTTTACGAACTCTGTGGTACCCATGTGATGGCCGATTTATTTATTTGAATTTCTTTCAATTTCCTACAAGCCGTTTTTCTTTGTGAGTGAAAAGACGAGCTTTCGGATATCTCGGTTCTATAGGCAGAGCAGAGAGGGAGTCGGTTAGAAAGTTTTTGTTGAATTGCTTTGGCACTGTACCCCAGTTTACAAAGGACTATTATGAATGAATATCGCAGGTCTGAATAGCTAATAAATAACATCGTCGATACTTTGAACTACAATATATGTGGCTTTGCATCACAGATACTTTATGCCTCAAACGCAATAAGGACATTTTCATTAGAATAGAAATTCGCCCTATTCCAGATGAAGCAGATTCTTAATGGTTATTTACTTACGTCTCTTGAAACAATATTTTCGATGGGATCTCAACAAAAATCTAAATTTAATTCAGCAGCCTTATGAATATCTTACAATAGGTATGTAGCAAATTAAATGCTCAGAAGCATCTCTGACAGAGCCAAAATCAGCCACAATATCAGCCTACAAATAGTGCTCCTCTGCATAGTAGGTACTCTTCAGTAATACACCAGCAGGAGCGTCAACAGAGACTCGTCCAATCCAACAGGGCGTCGCGTCGAGTGGCGTCGACTCATCTTGTCGCAAACCGAGATGAATGTGGTGCTCGCATCGCGTGACAGCGGCCAAGATTAATTTTGGGTCGCCGAGTAATTAAGTAAAGTGGTAACTGTGCTTTGATCAGGCTATAGCTAAAAGGGAGTAATAGTTGTGATGCAGGTTGACGTTCGTCTTTTGTTCCTGTGTCTGCCGCTTTGTCCTGCTGTTGTGTTTGGGATTTGCACCTTATTATTATATGGAAATAAGACGAAATGTATGTATACATATATTTGACGCTGCGGATTCAAGTGCTGCTCTCTCCTCTTTCCGCTTTTGTTGAACGACGGGCAATTCAATAGCAGACAGGGAAGCAAATATAACTGCGGGTCTATTATGGACGCGTCTTTGTCGTCTATCGCTGTAGTTAATATATGGGTCACTCTTGCACTTGTCAAGTCGTTTTACCCAAAGCGATGAAAGAGCATCTTGAATATATATAATGGAAAGAACCAAGCGTGATAAAGCCTATCAAGTTTCACACTTTCGCACTTACAAACTGTGCGAAAAGGACGCAGCATCGCGATAAGCCATATCCCGCTACCGTGCTTGTCCGCCTGGAATCTCACCTCAGAAAACAGTAAACTGGTCACGGTGTGCTAAATTCAATAAAATGGATACGACAATAGTATGCAACAGAGTAATATCTTGTGTTTTATCTATCAGAACTTTCGTTAAACCCGTGCTCTCTTATCAATTTACATATGTAACGACATGGCACTCTGACAATTTGCTCGACCTTCAAATCGGCAGCGGGGGCGGAGACCCAAAATTCTCTGCACAACTCAATGAAGAAGAGTCTTAAGTGTGTGTTAATTTTAAAGGACGTTGGCTGTTTATGATATTGTAGGGGTGTAGGCGTAGCGTGGGTGGGATTGAAAGCCTAGATGGGCTTACTACCTTCGCTGTGATAGATTCTGTCTCACTAGCTAGTAGGAGTAAGGTCTCTGAATATCTTATATTTGGTATGGAAGGAAGTTTTTCTGTTATTGGTTGGTAAGTGATGTGAAGAGCAGCGAACGTCTGCCAAGTTATATTATACTTTAGCAAGTCCAATAAAGTACAGTTAGAACAATTAATGTTATAGCAATGATACGTTTATGGCTGATTGGAGTTTTAGTGTTTTATTGAGGTTTTCGTGTCGAGTATGTTCTCATATATAGGGAACTAGCTTCTGCCCGCGGCTTCGCTCGCGTTAGAAAGAGACATAAAGTAGCCTATGTCACTCTCCATCCCTTCAGCTATCTCCACTTAAAAAATCTCAATACGTCGCTCCCTTTTGCCGTAAAAGACGGACGAACAAACAGACACACACTTTCCCATTTATAATATTAGTATGGATGAATGACTGTTTGGATTTTGCGAGAAGTATTTTCGGATGTATTTTGAGGTTGCAACTTAACATCTTTGAATTTTAGTATAACAATACGACTTGTTTAAAAAACAAATGTTTACGAACAAGGTGACATAAAATTGCAGTCATACAACGTCTTATAAGTTGACAAAATTGCGTCTTTGACTTTAAGTAGGTAGTTTAACAACAGGCATTTCACGGTTACATTCAATTGTGCGTTTGTCCTTTATTTTTTGTGTTTTGTGACGAAGAAACGGCCGTTTCCCACGGCACTGGACCTTGATTGACTGACTAACTGTGTCTAATAAGACTACACGCCTGTCGACGGTTTACTTAACTTGTATTGGTTTAAGGGCGGCAGTCAAAAGGAAAAAACCACCATTGAATAATCGAAAGTGCCTAAATAGTCCGTCTACGCTGAAACTGCCTGTTCCAAAACTAATCAATATACCAAAAAGTCTCAAAAATTAAATGAATATACCAAAAACTTCTACCGCAAAAATAGATCGTTATCTGCCTTTATCGTTCGACTATGTAAATTTAGATTTTTGCGATAGACTGGGATAAAGAGGTCATTCAACAATTTACCCAATGGCAGAGTTCTAGCTTGAAACATTTGATAGTTATTATGTATGAAAATAATCGTGACATTCGTGACACTGCTGAAGTTGCTTACTCGCTTCCAAAAATCAATTCCTACCTAATTATGTTTTCTCCAAAGACCAACTACATACTCGGTACTATTCAATGATGACTGTCAGTCAAAATCGTACAGCTACTTATATTCATCGAAAGAGCGGCTATTAGATTAAATATAATCTACTGCTGTGTCGGCGGGCACTTAATAATCAAATAAGTTGAATTGAAAAAATAATACAGATTGAATCGTCAGGTTGTAGTCAGTCTATAAGCTCTTGTGAATGACTTCCATAATTAGAGATAATAACCTACTCTTAGATTATGAACAGTAATTTCAGTGTACGAGTAACATACGGTTTCAGTGTTACGCCCTTTTCACTTTCGTACAATTTAATAATGAAGGGAAACACCACGTGTATAGTGCCAGTCCGGAAACGAGATTCAAAATGATCGAAGACAATTTGGTTCTGCATAGAATTATGTCACTAATTGCTTGAAACAGTTGAAACGCACGACCAACAGTGGCGAAAACAGTCAGGTGGATTTGCGCCCCTCTGGCTTGCAGATATGGAGTAGTTATTCCTAACAAACGCAGACAAGCGTTTATGTATGAGAACCACTGGAATTGAGATATCTCGTATCTCCTGTATAAGTTTGTCGGTTAGTAACATATTGGTGTAACTCTAATGCTATTATACATATTATTACTCCATGCCATTTAATGGAATATATCAGACAAAGAGTCAAAAGAGTGGGCTTGCTCTGATAATCAGAATTAAGTAGAATTAAAAGAGCAGTGTTCGCAATCGTCGCTTCTGGTGTAATGCTTACAAAATACTAAAAACCTACAATGTCATTAGATCGGAGAAATAAATAAAACATAAAATCCATGGGATATGAAGAACACGACCTTAATAAAACATTTCGAATCAAGAATCAAGTTTCCCTATATACTGGTGGATGGAATTTCGAATAGCGTTATGAACATTCTGACACAAAACATACCCACGTTTCATGTCGCCTGTCGATACGAGTACGAGTGCCACGGATACGCGTTGAACAGGTCGTCGGAATGAACTACATTTGTCGTTGCCGTTGACATATCTTTATTTACCCGCTACCCGTGTCCCGCTGACGGCTTCCTACAGGGTACCTGCTTGTTCAAAAATAGGTTCAGGACTATTCAGGTCGTGGGGTGTACACTTGTACAGCCCTTGAGTCGTATAGGGGGGAATAAATAGAAACAGGGTATTTTACCTCCGAGATTGGCTCTAGAGCAGTTATTACAAGGAAGCGTTCTCCTTCGGTACTTGAGGTTTATATTATAAAGCCTTATTTATTTGTGAAGACAAGGAAAGTTATGAAACAACAGACTAGTACAGTCACCTGCAATAATATATTACTCTTAAAAAATATATGGCGTTTCTAGAAAAAGATCGTGTCAGATATTTTTCTGGTGTAAATAATTATTGTATATTTTTGTAGATAACATAACGATGTTAAACAGTGAAATGTCGAATCACATTCACTACTAACGACAGCTATTACAACGACACCTGGCTACTCAAAATTTGTTTAACTTTTTTCTCATTTTAATAAAATTAAGTTTAGTTGAGACTGTTGTTACTTAAGCGTAATAAGGGCTTCTCAAATATTAAATTACACAGTTGGCAAGGCAAATATAGGTAATCAATTAAGTATTACTCGTATTGAAGCAAAATACGGTGCTTTAAACCACGTACCCTTCACCCGTATGACCCAGACGAACTATCAAAGACGTACGAAGTTTATATTTGATTTATTAACTATCAAAGAGATTTTATAAAACATGTGCAGTAAGAATGATTTCAACGAACCCGACGATTCAGAGAACTCAAAGTAGCTAGAAACTGATAATGATTTTCGAGCTCCAATCTAGAACCTGAATGTCTATGTCTACTTGTGAAATATCAAGCTCCGAATTTTTGATAAATTTTGCTTGTCTGAAATGTAATGTATCTCTATGTATCCAAAAAGAAGAAAGGTTGTCCTTTATACTTTAGGTAACTAGTACCTATGTTGTCAATCATTCGTGTCAATCACTCGTGGAACGGTACGCAATAGGTTAACGCATTCAAAAACTTGATTCTATTGCATATTCATAATTTATTTGCATAATCACTTAATCAAGTAGGTAACACTTCCTTGCCTATTTTAAAACAATGAATACTTTACTGCACTTTATGCAGATTACTTCAGTCAAATTAGTTTTTTAGGTACCTATCGTCAGTACTATGTATTTTTAAGTGTAATTTCGATAGCAGAGAACCGGGGCCTGCTTGACTTTAATATACCTAAACCTTAACCAAACGCCGTATATCCACACTAGACTGTAATAAAAATGTATCGCAACTTCCTTCCCTGAGGAACTGGCGTCCTATTTCTTGGTCCTATAAAATTTATTACTTGGCTGAACATGCTCCTGTAGGCCTAGCACGTGATGGCCGCGAGAGTATGTCGCCGCGAGATAGAACTTCTTCTAACTGTATTAATTACATAAGGACGGGTAGTCTATCTCGCGGCGACATACTCTCGCGGCCATCACGTGCTAGGCCTACTGTGTTGTCTCTGTTGATAACATTGGAAGTTTACTTTACGTATGTCTAGAATAACTAAAATATAATCTTCTACATCGCTGTCCAAGAAAAATGTGTGCCTACTGCCCATAAAACTGATAGTATTGCCACGTTTGATGGCAACGTTTTCACTAATGATGATGACGGCGACATAATTATTGGTCCGTCTTGTACTGTTCCACTACCTACTGTCCAAAGGCACCCCTTTTTCCTCCAAGTATTGCTATAGCCTGAAATCTCCCACAAGTTTCTGTCAAAGGCGTCAAGCTCGTCTGGCCATCTCTGGCAAGGTCTACCGTGACGCCACACAATTTTTACCATACGAGTCTTGGCCCACGGGTCTTTACGATACGTGGTTTAATCCACTTTACATGAGTAACAGTACTTCAATCAGATAATGGGATGGTATGCTAAGATTTTACAACACAATACTGCGATAGGAGGCCATTAAATAAAGGTCTATCGCTACCCCTAGTGTGGAATTTGTAATATTTAATAAACTCAGCCGTCGGAATTTTCAATCGCTCCCGGACTCGCATATCCGTGGTGGCAGTGGTCTGGCGGAAAACCGACATGCTTTCTAACGTACGTATAAAATGAACAATCCAACAGAGTGAACTGTGAATTATATACTAAAATGATACGAAATTTAGTTATCAGTTAGACCTTAACAAAATTGACCATCCCAAGTTTTTTATTTTGTCCCCACAAACATATCTGTCACGAGGTAATGCTAAGTATTTAAAAAAAAACTAGGTATATCTGTTTATCTCTGCAATAAAGTGTGTAAAATCAATTCATCACAACAGTGTAATCGATATGTAATATGGTATTTGCCAAAGTTAATATTAAAAAGCGTTTCTTTCGCTACAGTTTATCGATGGACCTGCAGGCATATTAGATGTTATCGAATTTATCAAATTAGAAATCAGACAAGAATAACAAATCGCAATTGAATACACGTTATTAGAAATGTGCATTGTGGAGTGGGTCCCAGCCAGGGATAACAAAGTTATATAGGAGCACTTATCATAAATACGGTCCTGTATCGGATAGCAAGAATATTCTAACAATGTAAGCTTATTGAATACCTTCGTTTGTAGGTATGCTTGAACCACAGACCAATACAACAAGACGGCCATTACAGGGCGACTCGCGGTCACCAAGCATACGACAAATCAGGTTTATAAAAGTTTGAACGCGTGCGACACCGATCAGTTGCGCCCAAGTATACGACCCGCTAACAGTGTCCGTGTCCGCTCGGGAAAAAATCTTAAATAATCAAATTTGGTTGCAAACAATGGTCTCTTACAGCATAAAGTGGTGTGGCAAGTCTTCTAACACTTCTACATTTAAAAAAGATGGAATAACATTCCACAGTTACTTAAGTCAAATTAATTATTTTGTTGAATATTGTTATTATCCGCGGAGTTCATTTATACTGGTCAATATGGTTGTGCTGAGCGGCGCCGAGGCGCGTCCATCCCTTTTTGCCGAGTTAACAATGTGATATGCTATCCCTTTCACGTAAACGACTAGGCATGGGGCCATGTTAGTTTATGTCTGTTGCGGGAACTTCGTACTGCCGTTCGTACCATGTGCTACCATTTTATGAAATATAAAAGAAAGCAGATTTGTAATAGTGAATAATTATCTAGAATCTGTAGAGTCTGTAGTGGTATTTAGTTAATTGATTAGTTTAGAATATTTAGTTGGTAATTTAACTTAATAAAAGTAAGTAAAAATGCACAGTTTAGTTATTAGTTACTAGAATGATTTTTATTGAGATGCTATCACAATCATCATCCTCCTTGCGTTATCCCGGCATCGGCATTCGCCACGGCTCATGGGAGCCTGGGGTCCGCTTTGGAAACTACTACCAAGATTTGGCGTAGGCACTAGTTTTATGAAAGCGACTGCCATCTGACCTTCCAACTCGAAGGGTAACTAGGCATAATTATAATATTATAATTTGTTGCAAAACAAATTCACCACAGTACTGGTACCGGTACCATCGTCTATAATAGACATGTCCCATTCCCATCCCTACTGCTAATCATAAAGGCGCGCCATTATTTGAAACGACCAATGGCAGCACCGTGCGCGCCCGCCTCACCCCGCAAGGATTGGTGATTTGCGTCTCGAACAATATCGCTTGCATTTGGCTTCTAGTGGGGTGTTCTGTGGCTTGAACAAGTTTCTGATAATAAATTTCGAAATGTATAGCGTTTGAAATTGTGAATATGGAGTTTTTGGGTTTGGTGTATGAATGAAAAGAGTCACCGCCATCGCTAAATACCATGTTTTCATACAAAGGGTGGAGCCAACAGTCAGGTTCTCTTCTTTAAAAGAGGTGTTTTACAAAACTATCTCAAGTTAAGCTTAATTGACTTTTCGCCATAAAAATACGAAGCAAAATAACCTTTTTCTACTCGTCGTCTTTAATCTGTCAATTAGGATTTAGGACACCACAGACTAAACTATATGTGCCGACTTTTCAGTGTTGGATAGTCTTTGACACTTAGTAAACTATAATATTTCATAATTTCATTACACTTCACTTTAGTTAACTGAAAAAATTTCAAAAATAAAATTTCATACAAGTTCTATACTAATTTGCGATACCTGGCAAATTTTTCTGCATCTGAAACACATTTTTTTTAATCTATCGCGTTATCGACCAATCAGAGACGGTTATTACAAACAATTGGTTGCTATGTAATTCGATGATGATACAACGGTGAACGACGTTATTAACTTTAATTTTAACTTGAATGATGATACTTTTCGTCCATTGATGATGAAAATGATCTCATAGAAAAAGTATTGTATACAATAGCGTAGCGATATAATTAAGCTTTTCACTCTTGTACCGTACTATTAGGCCACTCAGCAAGCTTCGTGGCCTAAACATGGTACTCGATTGAAAAGCTTTGTATTATATCACGATTGTATAAAATACTATATAAATACATCAAGTGTCTACCAAAAAGTAGACTGACCCAATTGTTATGTTATATTAATCTTATCATTACACTTACGTATTTCTAGGGTTTCCCTATCCAATACAGATACTATCGCTGACTAGCGGTTATTTTTATTATAAAAGTGTATGTACCTAATACCTATTGTAAAACCGGGAATCCGCGCTTCTCGCTGGGAAAGCCCGAACTGAGTAATTCAGTATTCCCGGATTGAGAAAGAGGAAAGTGTAAGAGGAAAACGTTACCACAGCATGCTTTGATTTCTTTCTAATGAGTTCGTTGTTGGAATACATTCGTGTATTTAGTGTGGTATTTAGGTATAAACAAGTAGGTAGATAAAAATAAATGACTTCCCGAAACATTTGAAGCAATAAAATTGCTGATGGCATCTTAAATAGCGAATCGCTTACTCTCTAAGCAATAAAGAGGTATTTATCAGTAAGGATTTCTTTGATTTTCAAGGCCCCTGCCTTGTCTTTCAGTAGCTTTTTACCATGAATGGCACCTAACTAATTAACTTAAAGAAGGTAAATATTAACATAGGAATATTCAATTGTCCGTATGTCCATTGTTTCGCGTAAGTACGGGCGGATTCACACCGTGTTGTCAATAGGCTATCCCAATTTGGCCCATTGTCGATAGAACAAAAGGACGTTCGCTAGTGAGATGGCTATGAACACGGACAAACGCAGACGTCATATGATAGTAGTCGCATATACCGCGATGTTGTGATGTCAGTGCAGTGGCACTACATGCAGAGAGTTACAGTAAAAACTTCAACAAAATGTCTGTCCCATGCGGGTTTTATGCATTATATCTTAGGTCTCTCTCACGTTCGAACACTAATAAAATCAGAAACGTGAGAAGATAAATTAACAAGAAAGAATACAGGTAACCATGAGCATAAAGTAAATAATTCTTTAAAATTTACGACACTATTGGGCCATATTGTAACAGTTATTCACTAGATATTCAAATATTGTTGTACTCTAATACGATGTAAGTCTATATTGACAAACATAAACACATATTTGTAAGTATACCATTGTTCTCAGTCGGTAGCGTATTTAAAATGTAGAAGTACCTAATGTACCTATCTCGTGACATCGTGACCTAATTGTTTGTCAACTTGTCACTGAAGCACCAAACAGCCTCATTTTCGTGTATAATTCGCTCCGGGACGCAAAGGAATTGCTATTTAAACCACCCTGGCTTTCATTCGCAAGCTTTCAGATACTTAATTTTATATTTCTGGCTGTAAGGGATAGGGAGTGTAGAAGACATGGTTAGAAAAGGCATGAAGTTGAATATAAAATCGTAACAGTTAGAAAGACACGTAATATATGGACAAATATTTTTAACCACAAAATGCGTTGCATCTGATCCATGCATACATAACATACTACGCATGCTGCAGCACTGTGAAAGGAGTAATAATAAAAAATATTAACAAGTTGATTAGACCAATCAACATATTACGTTATTAACCCCACGTAGTAAACGCCGCAAGCAGGTCACGCCATCTAACGGTGTTATAATGGTACCGTGCCGTGAATACATTACGGAATGTCGCCGTTTAATGATATATTGGTCGTATATGGAGGTACATTCGGGTGTATAGGAGCTACCGAATGTGACGCGGAAGACATCCATTTATAAACTAGCCGTTATGCTAAGTTGGTGAAACAGATACCTACCTGTGCGGTCAGCATTGGTTACCCTCCCTACCCCTAGTAACAATAGGTGAAAGATTTTTTTTATGGTCTAAACCTTCCTTAAAGCTGAAGACGTTTTTACGGTCGTCGGCGTATAATACTTCTGGGTTTAGATTAGGTGTTTCTTTTTTACTCAAAAACAGTTAATATTCATTGAGGGGCAAGGGAAATGTCTTCAAACATGGAATACATTGCCTGGAGTATTTCCGATTGAATTTCAAATTGGAGGGTCGGTCGTTGAGCAGGCTTGACCGTCTGACTTTGTGTGAAAGATCATTCTTAAGAAGGCAGTCCACGCATTTATTGCCGTGAGCAAAACATTTGCATGATTCGCATCCGGTCCGTATCATCGAGTATCGAGTGCAAAACCCCCCTAACTCTTCTAATGCGCCAATACATCCTATAGGGCACAGCTATTACACTAAGGGCCAGTTGCATCAACCATATTTGACAGACACATCATCGTCACGCAGCAGACATCTATGGAACTTCCCATACAATAAAATTTAACGAACGCTTTAACGGTGACAGACGGTTTGGTGCAACCGGCCCTAAGTCGGTGGCTACAGGTAAGCTATCTGTGCCTAGAATTCATAATTATTTTGGTGACAGATCGCTAAAAAAGCGTATTCCATATCTGCTCAATAGCTTACCTGAAGCCATCCGAAGTGAAAAGCACCCAAACAAATTTAAAACTATGCTAAAAAAACATTTCCTATATGTATATATTACAATAATTTATCTATTATATAAGAAGTTTAATGATTTTTCTTTAAGTTAATTTAATTATGTTTATGTAATTGAGAGACTGTTGATCCCACAGACAAACTCGTTCTGTTCCAGAGTTTTGTGGGACTATATGTTAGATATAAGTTTGTCACTGTATATTAATAACAATAAAAATAAATTGGCGTAGGGATGTGACGACCCCATCGCCCATTGGTTTTACCAGTGCAATCAGTCAACGCAGGGCAGCTTGTGGCGAGCTGTTGGGGAACAGCGACCCCACGTACCCGAGTGCTCCTGGGGAGTTCTGTTACCCGTAAGGCGGGTGGGTTGGACAGTACTCTCTACCTCTGGCTTGCCTTGGCTGGCCGTCCAGAGTGGAGTCGTTAGGGCTACATGCCCCAGGGGTGGAAGTGAAAATTTGCATAAGACGCGAGTTGGTACAGTGGCTTAACAGCCACTGGGCAGAAAGCGGTGTACACCTCTCGACACCCTTGAGTTCTCACACCGGTGTTGCCCTTGAGCCATCTTGGATGTCGCTTTTTGTGGGGGCCCATCTTGTGGGGACGAGTCACCGTCTGCCGGAAATAAAATTGGATATCGTTTTATTAGGCAGGCGTCCGGTTTTTTTTTATCCATAGCCCAGTATTTAGTCCATCACTTTCATCAAAATAGCCCAGTTCATTTTAGATTCCATTAACTCTCAAATAATCCTTACACCCTGGCGGGTGTTGCCTCTGCGTGTGTCCCATGATACGGGCCAGGGCAACATCCGCTCGGTGTACCCCTTACATTTCATTAAAGTGTCGAAAGGGCCTCTACGCGCTGGCTTCGGCCCCGCGCACGCCTCCCAAAGGTCCGGAATACCATTGTTCCGTGATGGGAAAGACATAAAAATAATAATAAATAATCAGTAATGGCTCGCATTTTTATCTTACATTTAAGAGACAAGAAATACAGACAAAAGTTGACGTTTAAAACGAGACATTTTGGAGTATTTTATTTGTTTTTTTTTTTTTTTTATTTTTTTATCAATGAAATATAACTGAATTTCCTTTCATCACTGAAATAAAGTGACGATACATTCGCTACTCGGAAATTACGTGTATAACATGCGTCAGATTAAACATTAAATTAAACTAATGTTATTGAACACGATCGACGGAAACAACGTTCAATACTCCCACATGTTGGCTCACTGTCGGAAGTTTAAGTTCAACACCGTATCAGTGCTGAAACTGTACAAGTAGAACGCGTGTCAGAGTTAGTTAGTCTCATAATGAGAGCTAGTGAGGTGGCCAATAGTAGATATCACATGCGACAGTTTAGTTCAAATGTTATTGAACACGATCGACGGAAACAACGTTCAATACTCCCACATGTTGGCTCACTGTCGGAAGTTTAAGTTCAACACCGTATCAGTGCTGAAACTGTACTAGTAGAACGCGTGTCAGAGTTAGTTAGTCTCATAATGAGAGCTAGTGAGGTGGCCAATAGTAGATATCACATGCGACAGTTTAGTTCAAATGTTATTGAACACGATCGACGGAAACAACGTGCAATACTCCCACATGTTAGCTGTCGGAAGTCTAAGTTCAACACCGTATCAGTGCTGAAACTGTACAGTCACGGACTTTAATCGTTGATCCACTTCTAGCTCATTTTATACTGGAACGTCTTAGCTGTGTCTTAAGCCTCCGCCACACATAAAGCGTTTTGATAGCGTAAGCGCAATGATAGCGGTGCGCCGGCGGAACGCTGGCGTTCAGCTCGCAATCCGCGCGCATTCCGCTCGCAATCCGCGCTCGTTAGTTCCCGCCGGCGTCCGCTGGGCGCAACGCCAGCGTTCGTACGGCGCACCGCTATCGTTGCGCTCCGCTGACGTACCGCCTACGCTATCAAAACGCGCATGTGTGGCCGAGCTTTTAAAGTCCGTAACCGTACAAGTAGAACGCGTGTCAGAGTTAGTTTGTGCCATAATGAGAGCTAGTAAGGTGACAAATAGTACCCAAGTAACAATTCCTGGTCCTATAGTGGTCGAGAGCACCAAATTAAATCACATTGAATGGTCCTATAAATAGTCTATATTGGTACTGTAGAGCCGATTTGGCGCAATTATGCAGCCATTTAGTGATATAATAGGGCTATAGCAGTATCATCCGTGACAATTTCTGGTCCTATAGTGGTCGAGAGCACCAAATTAAATGACATTAAATGGTCCTATAAATAGTCTATATTGGTACTGTAGAGCCGATTTGGCGCAATTATGCAGCCATTTAGTGATATAATAGGGCTATAGCAGTATCATCCGTGACGTTTAAGGTCTATAATGGTGATGTGATGATGACTATTGTGCTAATTTGTTGACATAGAGGACACAGTAACGCTATTATAGTATCAATTTATGCTATAGTAGCATTTGAGATTCCGTTATACAGGTTTTTTGTTCTGTAATAGCAGTTGCCGTCCCTTTTAATGCGAATGAATGAAATTTCTGAAATAATTTAATGTGTAATATTTAACAAAAACTGTTCTAAACGAGGAACTTTATGAAAAGTGGCGTGTGAACTTGTGAAGTTTAGTGTCAATCAAAATAATTTGGATTTCGTATAATTCCATCATTACTGCAAAAAGGTATGCGATGGAAATTTTACCGTGAAAAGAATATTAGTTTAATGGAGTATTTTAAGTGCGCCCTCGATTTATACCTGTTTTGAATAAAATAAATAAATATAATTTAATACAATAAAATTATTGGCACCATAGTTTCTACTATGGATCCAAGAAGTAAAACATACGCTTTTATAGTTCGACTATGTCACTTATCATACGCATTCACTGCCATAAGCCCGCCATTGTGGATTCAATTAGGGTTGCATGAGACTTTAACTATGATCCAGTTTAACTTATAAGTTCTTTATATAGAAAACAATACTTGTTTTCAATGTTTTACTATAGAAAGATCTTCTAAACAGTTTTTTTTTATAAAACATATAGTAAACTCAGCTATAACGCTATTGTGTTTTAAAAGAGATACCGAAACCATTATTCCACAGTTCTGTGATATAAAAGAGTCATTGTGACGTATACGGCGATGAGATATAAAAGGCATTAGAAAACGACTATTAACGCTTTTCAAAGCTATATAAACGTATCCTGAAAACTTCATTATACAGCAAAATAGCTCTATAATGGTATTCATATCACTACTACAGTGTTAAATACTGTAGCAGTGTTTTCCAAAGCCACTATATCCCAAAATAGTGGTATAGTTAGGTTTTAATTTCTGTTAAAATACGACTACTAAAAATACTATAAGCGGCTTGTTGGGAACCTTAATAGCGCAAATTGATAGCATAACAGTGATTCCTAACACTATTATACAATAATATTGTTCTTTAGTAGGTTATTTGATCCTGTTATAGACCAGGCCTATAGCGGCTCTATAAAATGGTGATATAAACGTTTACATCTCTTCCTAATAACACCTTTTAGCTGTATAACACAACAACTATAGCGGCTTGTCGGGAACCTTAATAGCGCAAATTGATTGCATAACAGTGATTTGGGCCATTTTATTCAAAGTTGTCCACCCCGAAAAAAGTTGATATGAAAATGAAACCGATAGAAATTTATTAAAAGCTATTTTTATAGATTCTTTAATAAATAAATTTATATAAAATATAGAAGGTTCACTTGAATTTTAAGTAATTAATGAAAAAAATAAGTTTTTGTTGAGTTGAGGAAAAGCGAGTGTTCCGTTCCGCAACCAAATTTAATCGCAGATAATGTAAATATAAAAGGTTTGGGAATTTTACAATATGTTTATTATTCATTCTAAAATAACAAATGAAGAAATTACACTTTTATTTTCACATAAATGCGGACTACTATTTTTTTAAACCCATATATATATCCGTTCCGTTACTTTCAGTACAAAGTAGAGGAGAATTTTTAAGATTACTATACTGTTTCAAAAGTTTATAGGATGCCATCACTTGTAATCAATAGTTTAAACGTTACTATTTCAATATAAAATAACGGAAACGTAGTTTAATAACAAATTGTATTTAATTTTTGCAAATAAAACTATTTGAAACATGGGACAGTAACGGATCTGACTGTATGGGTAACGGATGAAAGCTAAGGTCTCGTCTACACTTGAACGTGAGTACCTAAGACCTCCAAAGCATATCGCGCATAATGACTAAAACAACCGGAGTGTGTAATCCGTGATTGATTACCATATTTTAGATGAATTAGTTTTAATTCCATACGTTTTTCTTTTATTTCCCGCAATAAAATTAAACTAAAACATCACATTAAAACCACATGAATACCGCTTTATACTTCCATTCCGATACGTTTTTCTTTCCGCCTATACGAAACCAACGATCTAGTATCGGATCGGAAGTAACGGAACGCTACCTCCGGCGATATTTTACTTAATTATTTATTAAATAATCACAAATCTTGCTTCTAATTGGCTTATTTGGTTTCAGTATTAGTGCTTTGTTTTAGGAATCGATGTTAAAAGGTTGCATATTACGTATTTACCCGCAAATTTGGTTTCGGAAGGTGGAATGAGAAAAAGTTACCCATGAGTACGAGCTACTTTGATGCGTGTTTGGCGGCAACTGGCAAATGCAAGATAGCGGTATTGAGTAGTTTTAAATTAATTTTGCCAAGCTGAATAAAATGCTACCAAATGTTAGGAACTTTCTTTTAATTTTAACAGTCATTCTGCGGTTTCGGAATGGAAAATTCCACAATTACCAGATTCCGTCTCGGCAAATTATACTTAATTTTAAATAGTACGTTTATTTATTAACATGAAATATTTTATAACATAATAGCGTATAACTCAATCTTTTCAAATTATGCCGTCATCAATATTTAGTACAATTAGTTATAGAATAAAATCCATAACAAAATCGATATTTGACGTGGGACAGCAAAAAATTGCCCATTTTTTATCACATTATAATTTTTAACAAATACATAATTATAATAAAAATTTAAATGAATATTGTAAATTACTGTTAACTAAATTTGGGTTCGAATAAAAAATAGTCTTCATTAGTTTAGACTCTTTAAATACGCTAAATATTATATCAAAAGTATGGGACAAGCCAAAAACGGGGTGGACAACTTTGAAAAAAATGGCCCATTTCTAACACCATTATATAATAATATTGTTCTATAGTAGTCATATTTGATCCTGTTATACACCAGGCCTATAGCGGCTCTATAAAATGGTGATATAAACGTTTACATCACTTTCTAATAACACCTTTTAGCTGTATAACGCAACAACTATAGCGGCTTGTCGGGAACCTTAATAGCGCAAATTGATTGCATAACAGTGATTTCTAACACCATTATATAATAATATTGTTCTATAGTAGTCATATTTGATCCTGTTATACACCAGGCCTATAGCGGCTCTATAAAATGGTGATATAAACGTTTACATCACTTCCTAATAACACCTTTTAGCTGTATAACACAACAACTATAGCGGCTTGTCGGGAACCTTAATAGCGCAAATTGATTGCATAACAGTGATTTCTAACACCATTATATAATAATATTGTTCTATAGTAGTCATATTTGATCCTGTTATACACCAGGCCTATAGCGGCTCTATAAAGTGGTGATATAAACGTTTACATCACTTCCTAATAACACCTTTTAGCTGTATAACGCAACAAATATAGCGGCTTGTCGGGAACCTTAATAGCGCAAATTGATTGCATAACAGTGATTTCTAACACCATTATATAATAATATTGTTATATAGTAGTCATATTTGATCCTGTTATAGACCAGGCCTATAGCGGCTCTATAAAATGGTGATATAAACGTTTACATCACTTCCTAATAACACCTTTTAGCTGTATAACGCAACAACTATAGCGGCTTGTCGGGAACCTTAATAGCGCAAATTGATTGCATAACAGTGATTTCTAACACCATTATATAATAATATTGTTATATAGTAGTCATATTTGATCCTGTTATAGACCAGGCCTATAGCGGCTCTATAAAATGGTGATATAAACGTTTACATCACTTCCTAATAACACCTTTTAGCTGTATAACGCAACAACTATAGCGGCTTGTCGGGAACCTTAATAGCACAAATTGATTGCATAGCAGTGATTCCTAACACTATTATACAATAATATAGATCTATAGTAGTCATATTTGATCCTGATATAGACCAGGCCTATAGCGGCTCTATAAAATGGTAATATAAACGTTTACATCACTTCCTAATAACACCTTTTAGCGGTATAAGCTTATATAGCTAAAAGGTGTTACTGGAGGCTTTTATACGACAGGCGGTCACGCCGAAAACCTTTATACGACATCTATAGTAGCTTTTGGCGTCGAAAACCAAAATTATAGTACTAAAATGTTACTTGGGTACATATCACATGCGACAGTATAGTTCGAATACGCATGATAGTTTTCTTGCCAAGGTCTAAGCAGATTAGTGTTAACTGATTAATACGAGTAGTAATCGATTTGCAGCGATGAGTCACAGTTGGTTAAATTAAACGTTATATGGCCACAAATAGCCGATAAACGCGAACATCGCTAACGGCACAGCACTAATCCGTCCTGTCGTTATCTTCCCGACGTACAAGAGCATGCAAATTGGAAGTGAAATGTCGTGACAGCGTGATTTTAGGCACATTCATCTTGTCTGATGGATGAATTGATTATACAATACATTAAAATCGGTTTAGCATAATGTGTCTGTCGAATGAGAAGGAAAACTCGCTGTGTCGAGGAAATGGAGCGATATTAGCGACGGTACAATACACTTTGTCAGCGGAAAATAATCGTTTAGCTGTAATATGCAGCAGCCATAACTATACATGGGTTACATATTTTGAGTATATGCACTTAAAATTCATATCTATCAATCTGCAGCTCTATACGACGGAAAATACTCGCACCCTACTATGTTATCTACAGTATAAGAACACAAAGACAAGCTAGATAGGACATTTCTTTCTGTCTCATAATTTCGTAGCAAGATTTATTAACGCCATGTTCATAAAGGGTAATTTTGCACGAAACCATGGCAACACGAACGTCTAGACTTATAATAAGTAGCTGAAATCGCAGATCGTGTCTCAAGCATAACTCCAGGGACCGATGAACTGTCTCGACTCCCCACCCGCGGGGGTCAACCAAATAACTTTGCGGTACTTAACTAAATCGGAGCAAAATAATACCCTCAGGCGTTTCACGAACGGTAAGTAACGTTTTTTTGAGATCCTTTGTGAAGGATCCGTTACAGCCTTAGTTAAAGAGATAAAAGGGGGAAGTTTATGTACCTGAAGTTTTCTAATTTCGACAACGCGAAAGCAAACTTCAATTTCCTTTGGCGCTGAGTGCTGACGTTAATAATGTGGAGTAATTTGATACTGCCGCGTTGCGGTTAGCCGGTTACATGTGGCAAAGGCTGAAGAGAAATGGCAGCAATGGTAAAAAAGGAGCCTTTGGGGAGCCATTTGCTTTTATGAATGTATGTCGTATGTCTAATGTGGTATTTTCTCGTAGTAGAAGCTGAGACAACGTGATGTCGAAGTTAAGTATTTTCAAAAACAATTTTCTTTTTTTCAAGTTAAAATATAAAGTACCTGTCTGAGTTCTTACTTCTTACAAATGATACCAAAAATAACGCATGCTCCTGTTATAAATGTTATAATGTCAAAAACCGTAGCTTCAAGTCTCAAATTGTAGGTAAATATTATACTTTCCTCTAAATTCAGACAAAGGAAGAGTCATGAACTCTCTCTTTGATTTAAAGTTTTCCTGGTAAATTTAACGAATCAATCTCGATATGTATCGTCACAAGAAACCGCCCGGATACGACTTATTTTCGCAGATCCACATCAAAACAGATGTCATTTCCTCCGCGGCGCTCTCATAAAACAGTATAAAAATATCGTTCTTAAAACGTTGCGGCAAGAAAATTCACAACAAACAATTAGAATTTAAAATACTTTCGCTCTGGTATTTGCACGCAAAAGAAGGATATTTCGTTGGAGTTCAGCCAGCACTTTGGGGAAATAGCTACTGGTTTCCGGTCAGAGCGGGGCATGTACTAGGTACCTATTGCAGTTTTTTGTTTGCTACACAGCACGTTACCAAGCTAGATCGATACCTGTTCCGAGCAACGACAGAACATTTCATCGGAGTAAGTAAAAACGTATACATCCCCGCAATGTTGCGTTGGTTATGAAATGTCATTACGATTCTAGCTATGTGGGAAGTTGTGCAAGAAAGATAAAAGAAACCGGGTTATCGCCAGGACTATGTGTGCCCACAGGGCTTGTCGGCGAGCAAATAAAGCATGGTGAGAAATTTTGCAAGAACTGATTCAGTCACCATTTATCTACGACGTTAAAAAGGTTAATCAAACATAACTTTGCTAATTTTGTGATATTATTACAGACTTGTCACTGTTGTTTTAAATATTCAATAATAATTATTAAAACCTTGGAAAGTTTTCTAACTATTAGACGCGGAATGTTTTCAGCACTTTGTCTCCGGGTGTTTTAGTTCCCCCGCCTTGTATCGTTGGGTAGAGCGAGGAATAAGAAACTGTTTCGACTAACGTTTCGTTAATAAAGTTGTAACATATTTTTAAAAGAAAAACTTTGTAAAATTTTCTACCTAACTAGCAAAATATCCCGAGGCAAGTAATTAACAGTGCCATTTTGACACTGAAAGTATAAGAGAATTCATAAATTGCCTGTCTGTGCTTTAAACTGGCATTAAATGCATCTATCACAAAATTGGCAATATCTTATTTTCTAGGTGCGTCTGTTTCCCAAAGACAAAAAGGAAACCATAGGTACATTTTTAAGTCCTCTTCAGTAGGTAAGTTTTAAATGTTTAATGCAAGTTAGTTTAGGATACTCATGACCTAGCTTTTCCCAGCTAGGTTGTCCCCGATTCGGCCACCGTACGTTCACTAAAACATTTTCCAACTTTCCGATCCTCTCTCCCTGAATATATTAAACACTACGTTCCCGTGATTTTATGTGTCACAGTTTACATTACACAATAGTACCTTTTTATTATGATTCCGTTTGCTGATTGTTATCTACGATATTAACGAGAGATAATGTTTCACTTTCTGATAAATCAATTGTCAACAATAACAAAGTTTAATTGTTTTTTGTCACGCGATAATTGACACTAGTTATCACCAATAATTTCAACATTACTTTAGGATGGATAATGTATGTAAGTACTATATACTCGCCCTAGCATGTTACATGATGGATCATCAATATCATCATAGTATATTTAACAGCAAGCTCGTTATTTGACTTATTCGCTTTAAATTTTTGAGTTGGTATAATATCTAAAAACGAGGGCCCATTTGGTTTTTGCATGCTGTAATACACAAACCAAATGGCGTTTCAAGCGTTTTGAAAAAGGCAAGCCAGATATGGACTATGTACTTATGTAGGTACAGCAATTAAGCAATAAAGGTGGCAATAACAGCAGTCCCAGTCTAGATCAGCAGGCGGTCGTCAGGCAACCGTATTGATTGCCGGGTGTTGCGGGGCGGTCGGCCCGGCGACGTCCTTGGCCCGAGCCGTCTCGCCTCCCTCTGACGTCACGGGTGACGTCGCCCGGTGCAACGAGGTAAACGAACGAGCCAATTAAAATGGGATGCAGCGGTGATTACGTGTCCAGTGGGAAATTGACGGGTTCGTTAGGGATTTAGGGCGAGTATAGAAATATATCATCAGTTTGCATACATGTTTCCGATTGAAATCGCACTCGTAACGTAGCCAATATAGGTTTTGCATACGCCTAGGCCGCCTGGCAGTAGTTAACAGACATGAAAAAGGTCAATCGAAGTAAAAGGCCCTTTGTCTATTATTCCAATTATAATTTATTGTCTATATACAGTCGGTTGGATTTTCAAAATGGTTCAAAAGGACCCTTTACTATATGTACTCATATTTGGTACATAGTGTACATATCCTTCAATACAGTTAAGTAAATATGCAAAAAAAGGAATACACTTGTTCCTATAATTTCTAAGAAATATTGGGTTGGTAAGAAAGTAATGAGCGATCGATTGAATTCCACATAAATTTTTTGAGAGAGTTCTAGAATCTTCTATGGTCGAAAGTATATAAAGGGCGAGTCGCACAGTTTCTCGTCAGTCATTCACTAGCTGTCGCCGACTAAAAGTGCATGTAAGGCATTGCTTACTATATGAATTACAGTCTGGCCATTCAGCCGCCGAAGCAGTGCGTAATATATGTCAGCGTGTTGCTCCTGAAGTTGTGTCTGAGGCCACGGCGAAACGATGGTTCCAGCGGTTTCGTAGTGGCGACTTTTCATTATCAGATCAACCTAAGTCTGGTCGACCGGTGAAGATTGATGTAGCCAAATTAAAAACCTTAATTGAAGGAGATCCGAGGCTAACGAGTCGTACTCTTGCTATCGAGTTAGGCTGCTCTCATGTCACCATAGAAACACATTTACACGAGTTGGGAAAAAACTACAAATTCAGTGTTTGGATACCGCACGAACTTGATAGAGATCAACTAAACCGCCGTGCCGATATCTGCATACAACTTCTGTCTTTTCGCCGCACATTCAACTGGTTGGACCATCTTATCACTGGAGATGAAAAATGGGTCTTATATATAAATCACACACGCAAACGTCAGTGGCTAGCTCCAAACGAAAAAGGAATAGAGGCACCAAAAACAGAGCCTCACCCGAAAAAAGTTATGCTGTCCGTTTGGTGGGATATTCATGGTATTATTCATTGGGAACTCCTACCAAGTGGAACGACTGTTACCGCATCAGTATACTGTAATCAGCTTGAAAATTTAAACCAAAAAATCTGTCAGAATCGTCCACAGCATGCTAAAGTTTTTTTCTTACACGACAATGCTCGCCCACACATTGCAAAAGTGACTCGGCTAAAGCTATTGGAGCTAGGTTGGAAAGTGATACCTCATCCACCGTACTCTCCAGATTTGGCACCTACGGATTACGCATTGTTCAGATCGCTAAGCAATGCCTTGAATGAAAAAAAGTTCGATGATCAAGCCCATCTACGACAGTACATAGCTGAGTTTTTTGAATCTAAACCTAAGAACTTCTTCGCCGATGCTATTCATTCTTTACCAGAACGATGGAGACAAGTAGTAGATAACGAAGGTCGTTATATTTTTGATAAATGATTAAAATAATAAATTAAATAAAAATTAAGTTAAATATAAAGAGAATTAAATAAAAATTACAATATTGGTTATGATTCGCTCATTACTTTCTTACCAACCCAATAGATCTTGGCTTAAGTGACGCGACTCCATGTGACAAGTTGTGCGTGATGTATAAGTGGAGCGACTCATGACAAGATATGTTTGACGCTGACTGACAAACGTTGAGACGTGACTCTATGCAATCTACAAAGACACCTGTCTATGTCACTTGTCTGACAGGTACTACTAACAGCTGATACCGTACCGTTTAGTTTACAAAGTATACAATTAAATATAGATGTGGACAAAGTGTCAAAATTATGTATATTGCTTACACGTTAAGGTATGTGGATATACTTTGTCCGCAACTATATTTAATACCTTGACTGTCGTATTTAGCATTACTTGCTACCTGAGAGGTCTATTCACGCTCTGTTGCTTGACGCTGCCATCCCTAAAGAAGACTTTCACGACTTTTTATATATGTTACATGATTATTTTCACTCAATTAAAAAAGGGATAAAGACGAAAGCACCCTACGGCACCCAATACGCACGAACGCAACCCAACGGGTCTATTGTACCATTCAAGCGCTCCGTAGAAAAATCGATTTCCATTTTAACCCAAACAGAAGTTGAATTTACGTATCTCAGCTGCTCCACAATGGGCATCCGGTTTTCAGACAGTTACAGCGCGATAAAAAGGCACTTCTGCCCGGAAATAAACTGTGAAAGAAAGGAACGACAGGGTAAATGATATTTAGACATCTCATGGGTTTTCAGAATCGCAGGAATAACATTTCTTTTAGCATTTAGACTAGGCTGTGCCAGCGTCTTCCAAATGATGACAGATCATTTTCGTTTTAAATGTCCGTACACAATTTTGATGTTTTTTTTGGTACAGGGCAGTTTCACGGTATGTTTTTAGTATGCATGGTTGCAAACACTTACTCAATTATCGCCACCACACAGTCTATAGAGGTTAGATGTAGTGCAATTTGCGGACTCGACGGCCTGCGAACGTGTCGCATCAACCGCGTTTTGTGCACCAGTTCAAATCCAATAACTCATTGTGCACTAATAAGTGAATTGCGAAAGGAATTTTGTTGTATGGGAATAAGGATGATGTTTGCTAAGTTGGCTATGATGGAGTAAGAGGTTTAGGAAGTTAGTTGGAACGCATTGAACCAAACAGTCCTCAATGAATGCGGCAACGGAGGCATATAACTGTATTTGAATAGGCGATCGTTCGGTAAACGTTCATATTTTTGTTTTAAAGCAGCACAGAAAACTTATATAAAAATTCTGTGCCAAATGCTTGTAATTAAATATAACAGAAGCCTCAGTTTAGAGATAAGCTTGTGTCAGAAATTTTACCTCATCAACGCCGAAAACCCGTATATGTCATTTAGAAGTCATCGACCCCAACACCCCCTAAAACCCCATCCCTGATTGATTCAATATGGACCTACCCTACAGGAGTGAGGTCAGTAGGTCAGGCTCTTCACGTTGATCCATTCATCAGCGCACCATTCAACTCCACCTTTTAAAACGTATTTGCATATAAACCAGATCCTAGGTCAATAACAGAGGTCACCTCAACATTTAATGGTCTTACCATTGATGACAAGTTCGTTTATAGATTTAAATTATTTTCGCTTTGAAAGTGACTTCAAAGTTACCTTGATGACTTTTTAAACGTTTTGATTTATGAAGATTGGCGAGGTCTCTTGGAAGTCCGTGACTTTTGAATTTAGAATTCCTGTAATCGATAAAAGGTGAGTGACATTTGTCGAACGGAACATTCCCCTATGAGGACACAGAACGGCCATTTATAAGCTCACAATAGACACAATTACTAAGATCAATCCTATAACCAAACATGGACTTAGACTGTGATGGCTGGTATATTAAGCTGGCAGCTGGTGGAGCTGTGAAAACTGCGATGGTTAAATTGTGCCGCAAAAAATATCAGTTTCAATAAAATCTTTTGCTTATCGATTCATTTCGTGTCTGATGTCGTTTTAATTTCCTGGTGCCTACGAACATTTTTCTACTGCGGTTTTTACTTGTGCCTGAAATTGATAAGCGTTGTATGTACTCATAGCAATTTTAAACGCTTCGCATTTCACACGCGTCCGCAAACCCCTCTACGGCGCGATAAACACCGAAATGGGTTATTTGTAGGAAACACCTCGTACGAATCGGTCAGCAGTTTATCGCCTGCCCGATAACGTGTAAATAGTGGCAAAACGTCCGATATCAAGGTCTTGTAAAGACGCAAAAGCTGTGAGCAATCTATTTTTTGTTTACGAGTTCTACTTGTCGTAGTTGCATATCAGCATGTCATTCAATGCATAGTAAAGCGGATATGAATTATTATGAATGAGAAACAAAGATCGTGCTTTGTGGCTACGAGAGACATTAAAATTCATCACAAGACCGTCGCCGAAAATGCTAATAGGTGCTTCTTGTTTCGTTGCTTCCGTTGTTGTGACGTTTGAATTAAATGTTTGTTTAGGTGAATATGATAGAGTTGGCTTGTGTGTGTAAGTGAAAACAATGAAATGGCGTCGAAACAGGATGTGGAGTGGAGCGAACGACGGCCGGCGGCAACGAACTTGCTCCCCATAGGAATTGCCAGCAATTGAGCAAAAAGCTAATAACACAGGCGCATATATCCCCAGACCATTTACTTATAATTTCCAGCAAGTTAGAAAACATTGGTAAAGTTTAAGAACATCGACACAAATTACCAACGGCTAACTTTTAACGGAAGTGAGATACCGTTTTCTAATTATGCAGCTTGTCTTTGTTCATCTATTTCTATACCCCACGCGGTCGCGCTAAAAGTAGACTAGAAAACTAACGTTATTAGACGGTCCTTGTAAAATACCGCGTAAAAGTGACGTATCAATTAGCATGCCATAGATAGCTATCTCGTTCATTGGCTTATGGGCAACCTTTATCAGATAAGGCTGACTCTAATTGCATCTTTGTTGTTGTATTTATTGCCCCGCAAGACACAAGCAGATAATAAAGCAAGCGCTGGACGAACCTTCGTAAATTCAGCGTAGAAATGTTCCTTAAATAAGTTCAACGGCTTCGGAGCGTCCTTTATCTGATAAACAGATGTGATAAGTCATTGCCTTGTTGTTTTTACCCATTTGTTGCTGTTTTCTTTGCACCACGTGGTTACCAAGGCTAAAAGCAGACAAACAATCGCGAGATGCTTAAAAATGGCATCTGTCGGACGGTACCGCTACCGCCCGCGCCTTTATCAGATATTAGCAGATGTGATAAGTCATTGGCTGCGTGGCAGGGAAGGGACCAACGCATTGTTCTCGCCGGGGGGCAGTCACCCAGCCGATTAGATACGGGCGGCGCCGGGACGCCGGGTAAACACTCGTTGTACGATGCTGCACTCGGAAAAATTTACAACGGTCTTGAACCTTGAGCCACTTGAGGACTCTGTTTAAGACGTGACCGGAGAAAATATCACTAACTCATAGTTTTGAGTTTTACTTTAGCCTTCTATATTTAGACATGTCTGGAAAAGAGGAGAAGAAGTATGGAAAACTGTAAGCATTTGCAATAATCTTGAGAAGTGAAACAAATCAGGCCCCGTAGCCGAATGGCATTTCTCCGACGCCAAACGAAAGCGATACGCCGCTGGCTCTGTCGCGCCAATACGCAAGCGCGATAGAGATAGATATCTACTAGCGCTTCGTTTCGTGAGCGTTTCGTGAGCGATTGTGCCATTCGGCTAGCCACCCAGCTTACTCATAATTTCTGATTTAAGTAGAACTTGATTAAGAAATTGAAGAAATCGTTGTGCAGCCAATTACTTCGAGTAAAAAATAGAAAATAAAATCTGAGGCATAATTGAGTTAGAGCCGCCATTTCGCCACAGACTTGTTAGTTGTAGTTGCTTTTCTCGATTCTTTAATCTTTAGACCTTGAAACTGAAACTGTTTGAAGTATAATCTGATTTGAAACAATGTCTAGGACGTAAATGTTGAATACTCTAGTAAGTAAATATAGAAAATATAAAAATTTGAGCCCTAATCGTTTCAGTACCGGCAGCCTAGTTCGTATCACGCAATTTCACTACAGGCCTGTCAGTTATTTCCATTAGACGACACGTGATCGCGCTACGTTCCTGGCACGAAATCAAAGTTTTTAGAAAAAATCACCTCCAATCAAAACATTTCGTAACAAACACTGGTCCCTTTTGAAATGCTAAATAGCGGTCAGCTGAAGACATTCCGGAGATTCTCGGATACCTATTTGAGTTATCGATTCCCAGAGGTTACATAAATGGAGGGTGGCATCCCTCATTTAGCAACCGTTGTTTGAGCTGTACCACATTGTTCAGAGGCAAACAGACAACGTCTGTTGGCAGATAAGCGAGCCCATTTTGAGGGGAATGAACACCCGCTGAGTTTACGTGTTTCGGCGCTGACATAATTTCGAAACGGGCAAGGAGATTCATTCATGGTGCAACAATTTAACGTCTAACAAAATTAGGTAATAAACGTAATGTCTGTTTATTTTTCCGACACATTAACCCGGAGCTTGGGTATAATCAGTATACGTGAGCCTGTTCGTAGAATTAACAGTGAATAATGTATTCTAGCATTAAGGTGTACGTGCAGGGAAAACCATGTGTGGCGGATTATAAGAGACCGGTCAAGGTGCGTCGTGGAACGGCCATTACCTACAATTTACGTTCACCTCTGTAATTTAACGCACGTTTAAAATACGTCGACAATTCCGCTTACATTTACATAGTCATTTAAATCTAAATGTCTCTGTGGGAAGAGAGTTTGGATGGGCATACTTCCTGTCCAATTTCGTAATCTTCTAGAACCATGTATGTATTTCCAAATCCTTCACCGTCACCGATTGTGACTAATAGATGTATAGAATACTTTCATTGTCATCAGCGATTTCTATTCAATCTATAGAATTGATGATAATAGTTTGAGCAACGTAACCACTGTAACCAGCGATAGCTAAGTAACCATGCATATATGTATATGTCAACAGTAGCCTCGTCCATATATGTAACAGTTAATCTGCTATCTAGTCCAATGATTGCATGCGCTGTTCTTCGAAAGACTCGATGGCTCCTCATTGTAAAGACTCACCTGGAACATATCAGTGTCGGGATCCTCCGTGTACTCGACGATGACCGCCTGGCTGCGGCTGAGCGTGTAGGAGATGGAGTGCTGGCTGGCGTCGAGGATAGCCTTGCTGCTGTGCGGGGTCTTCACTACGTAGTGCTTGGAGCGCCGCACGCCGTTGGCCTGCGGTCGCCTGTAGAGCACGAACTTGCTCCGGCGGCGGCCGCGCTCACCAGCGGGTAGGTAACCGTTGTATCTGGAAAGAATTGAGAACTTAGGGAATCTATTGTCAAATTCTGCATCCCTCCCTTCATTTGTTTTGAGTCATGGATGTTTTCTATGTATTTATATCGTTGTCTGAGTACCCACAACACAAGCCTTCTTGAGCTTACCGCGGGACTCATGTCAATCTGTGTAAGAAAAGAATGTCCTATAATATATATTTATTTATTATTTAAAAATAATTCAATATTGAAAAGGGACGGCCCTTGCCTTCTACTGATATTACCTAACCTAAAACAAATTGGAGGTTTAGAGATCTAATTACTCCTTAGAAAGGTACGAGTACGTACCAGCAGCGGCTGATCCATACAAGCAGATTCCCACATGCATGCCTAAAATTGATTACTAGTAAAGTGCCTAATGCTTTTTGCTCAGTGTTGCAGTTGCTAAAAATGCAGAAATTTTCACCAGCCGCCACTGGTACGTACCTACTTTATGTCGGTCAAACCAGGCCTAGTCAGAGTAATTAGAATTATTTGTAATCCTTTTTTGAAGCCACCAGATGGATAGCAAAAAAAGATGCAAATATAAGCTACAATAAAAGCGACTGAAAATTGCGTGAGCTCGAAAGGTTATGTCAGGAACACGTCCTGTTGTGTTATTTCCAGAGTTCGAGACCAAAATTGGCAATACGGAACATGTCAAGCACATGGGATTGCCTCGGCGTCAGCTGTCTGTCACTACCGTGTTTGTTCTCCATTGTGAGTCACGCGGCGTACTTGCATTAGTATACCTACGTATGATCCGATCAGTTGGATACTCACTAGGGATCATACTCGGATGTAAGTTAACTTTTTTCTTGTTTCCGAAAATAAAGACGGACAAATGCCTAAATTGCAAGAATATAACACTTTAAGTTCTCGCGCTTTGTACACATATTTAAGAAATATTTCAATTCTACTAATGTCACACAGGTTGAACGCGAAAAGTTATATTTATAATAAAATACACATATGGACATAACATTATTTTCTCTCGGCCAGGTTGCACTGGCCGTGGACGTTGGAAAAATTGGTAAAAATAATGTTACTATTAATCGCGTTCATAGATACCTGTATGACTTTAAATAAATTGCAAGAATACGTGAATTACACCTACGCTTAGTTACTTTCCAGAACAATATATGGACATATTTTTGCTGCAGGTACCTATTGCTAACTACTAGCGGCGTAGCGGCGTTCTATGTGTCCATTATTTTTATTAAATCCGATCATCAGAAACAGATTATTTTGGTACAACTCCGCTAGAACGAAATAAGATTTAAAATACTGCGATGAAATTGACTCGCTGAAAAGGAAACCAACGATAATCGATTCTATATTTCGTAAGAAGAGTAAAATTCATGTTTAGGTTATAAGAAAAAATAGTTCGAAAGCTTTTCCGGTTCAGAGGCCAAAATGACAAAAGCGTGAAATTGCTCTGCCACGCCGGAATTATTAGCTTTATTACTTTCCTCCAATTTAGCCGTTGAGCGGTTCCGGAAAATACTCCGGAAAACATCTGCCACAAGTTAGGGACGCATAGACTTCGTAATAGACTACAAATTTCTAAACTTTCGAAGATATGCGGTTAGTCGTGCTTTAAAACTTTTACAAAACTTTATTAGGCAAACTTCTCAGTTCCATACCACAATTGTTCTTGTAAATTTCGATTTTTGTAAATTTCGATTGATATTTTTGACCGTCGCAGCAGTCACGCGCATGTTAAATCAGTAGGGAAGAATTAGAAGAATTAAAGCAGGTACATCTTACAGTTCTACACTCTGTAAATGGGTACTTAACCCTTCGTCTGTGTTTGATAAGGATCCTAACATATGGCGTTGGACTTTAAAAATTTATATAAAGGTTAATTATTTTATGACAATTTTTTAACAGAAACAGACGACGGGTTAAGACAATATTCAAAAACGTTTGTCTCTTGTCTCTTCAAGATCTTACTTCCAAATGAGAGTTCGATGCTTGTTCTACCTGTAAGTAATCTGTGATTAGAAGCTTAGTCCAACATAACTTGGCAGAGCAGCTCTGAACGGCACACTTGACAAGTTGGAGCGGATTTCCCGGGGTCACCTTACAAGCTTGTTCCGATTGTTTTACTTAATTTCCTATCAAGTACACTCTAAAAAATGAAGACCAACTAAGAGCAGTTTTCTCTTAGTTGACGTTAAGTTAATTACTACAATTACGATCTTATATAATTCAAATAAAGCTGATTACTAAAAACAACAAGGGAATGTATGATTGAACTAATAACTTAGGTGTTTTGTTATTCCTAACCATTGTACACCTTGAATCAATTATGAACTTGTTAGGCATAACTATGTAACATAGGTTGATTCAATCCTTAGTTTAACTTACTAAGGTAATTTAGTTAAATATAATTATTTTTCATGGAATTATTGAACAAGATCTTAATCGATTCAGTTACGTTGCAAAAGTAAGAGCAATCAAAATTACCTTATTCGATTTGTCTAAGATCTTATCAGGCTCGTATGGAATCAAGATGCTTGACTACGACTATCAAAATATTGATAGGAGCAACCAAATTTTTTTTAGAGTGTAACGAGCGTTTCATTGAGTATTGTATCACTGTCAGATCCAAGACGAAATAAAACTTCCATGGTAGAAGATATTACCGTCCCGGAAGAGATTCAAACTCGCGGTTCTGGGTCACCGCCCATGGCTCTGCAAGCAGTGCCCTTTGTTGGTAAAGGCCTACCACAAACAACGGAAATCAAAATTGGGTTTTACATACACGGTAAAGGTACCTCAGATAGGTTTCGAATTTTGCATGGTAAATTTGATATTGTGATGCAAATTAATTAATGATTCAACATATTTTCCGTAGCTATATCAATATGAAAATTAGAATTTACTTGACTGTACTGAAGAATAATTCCGGTGGCGTGTGCCTGTTTATTTTTTACCGAACTATTAAATTTACAGTCATTAATCATCATGTTTTCGGTGTTATAATACTAGTACATTATTCAGTTCGCATTCATTATAATCGGTATACCCTACATACATACAAACCACGATAAAAACTAAGAGCGCAGTGGGCAGTTGAAAGTTGTATAACTATAGAAAGACCAAGGCCAAAACATGCCGGATCAAGTATCAAGTTCAAATTAATTACCACCGAGTTAATTGCGCTGTGTTTACCTAGGAAAACGACGTTTAATTCAATTTTAGTCGAGTATCAATCAATTGTAAACAAGACAAGCACGCAATATGTGGTAATGTTTAATAATACCGAGCGTTGAAAGGGAACTTTAAGAGCATCTTAGCACGATATTCACAGATTACTTACCTTGCGTAGCTTATATAAAAACATAAGGGTTCCTTTTGTACCTTTTTGGTACGGAACCCTAAAAATCAGAACCATGTATAACATGTAGGTACATAAACGTAGTTTAGAATCACATGACGCCATCTTTATCTAGACACGCGGTAGACAAGCAACACAGCCCTCGCAAGTTCTAAACTTGTTATTTCTTATTTTATTATTCCGAAATTTGACTTGCTGGTAGAAACTAGTCATCGAACATATTAATTCGTATATGAGAACTCGCTAAGTCAGACCTTAGGCTACAATATATTATCCTAAGTAATAAGAAGAAATTATATTTTATGTTGTTATAAATAAATTTCAGGACGAACCATTGAACTTGGCACCCATTTAGATCTCACTCCTTTTTTCGTTGAAGTCAACAACCAAGGCATTTAGGTATCATATTATTGAACTTGGCTCTCATTTCACATTTATGTCTTTGATGGCATAATAATGACATGAAAATGAATCTGAGTCTTGTTCAGAGGGTGCTAGAGCATAGTATATTCCGAGCTTATAACTATCTTGACGCTGGCTATGTCTTATAATATAATGTAGTCTGTACCTAACCTATCCATTGTCTAAAGTTCATCTAACTATTACATATCACAGTCGCTATTAGATATATCGAAACGGTCAACATACTCGTCGTCGTCAAGGCGTTAGAGCATGTGTTCAGGTGTATAAGCATGGTCGAGCGATAAATGATAAAACATCAGGCCGTCCCGATCGCAATTACGAATAGTAAGGCACAGTTATATTTCGGAAAGCAATCATTTTACACATCTCATGTCACTTTTTGTGACTTCTCGGGGAGAACAGGACACCCTAGTGCGATAGGGACGGCCTGATGTTTTATAATTTATCGCGAGACCATACTTGCCTGTCTGTGCCTGATGTTTGTGGCCACTACCGCCGTTCCGATCTGATGGCGACTCTAGTTTAGCTATAGATGTAAAATAAACCGTGAAGCCCTTTAGCGCGGTTATGTAACGCGAGCTGCTGAAGCTGAACGCCCGAGTAATCCTATTAAGCTGCTGTTGCACGTTGTTCCCATCGCGCATACAACACAGCCGAACGGTATTAGAAGTGTTTTAACGAAGCCAAAATAAAACCGGCCTCTGAATCTGAGGAATGCACATAAAAACTATTAAAATAAAACACTGGGCAGTCCTTTATATTAGTACCTTATCAAGTTATCACAGTGTGATGCAAGGGCCTTGGTTATTTTTACTTTATTTGAGGTGCTAATAAGTTCACAGGGTGCATTTCAGGCATGGGTATTGATTAGAACAACTTCTGATGTCAGTTTCAGTTAAGGGCTTCCTAGCCTAGCCGGTAGATAGGGAGGCTAGATCGATCTATGTAATATGTCCCTAAATATTTAATTTCCGTTTTGATTACGAGTATCATCATGCCGTTCTGATTGGCGTTGACAAATTTGTGTGTTGAATTCTGACCTGTACCATATTATCAGTTGCGAAGTGCGAGTCTAATGTAGGTTATCAACCTACCGACCGACGGTTCTAGTACCCAGACTCGCTAATAGCCCACGACATTTGTATCATCTATAAATCTTCCGAAACTCATTAGCTACATCAATATTGATTATCAAGCCTGTGACACAGACGAAGCATAATAAATACTTCTAATCTTAGCGTTCTTAGCATAAAGTTTGCAGACCTTTTTGAAAGTGCGGTGTCTCTTAGTTGGTGTCTGGCATAATTTTACCTAATTGTGTAGACACATGTAATATTTTTTTTTATTATCGTCAATGAAGTAATAATATTTTGTATGGGGATGCACACGTAAATATATTATTATATTTATTATAACAGAGTCAGATCCAGGTAGCAAATGTATTTGGTCTGATTACACTATGGCTCTACACTTTGTACTTTTTACAAGATATTTTTGCGCAACACGAATAATTATGATCATGGACTCTATCACCTGTCATGGCATGTGTGTCATTAACGTCATGATCGCACTTATGGTCTTGTTACAACGTGACAACCACGGTATTAGAACTCAGACACAATAAAGAAGCGACTGCCTTAGCCCAAAAGCACCTTGCGCATTTTGTTAACAAGAACCAGTTAACTATGATTAACAGTCTTTGTTATTTGCTCGTCTCCAGTAGTCTGAGTGAGTTATTGTTGTTTTCGACTAATAATACAACCTACATTCATGTGTATTTCACGACCCAGCCACCGTACTGGGTATCGACCTAGATAGTAACATGGACTGGAAATCGCACATCCAGAGACTATCAAAAAAGCTGTCCTCCTTTCTATACGCCCTACAACACATCAAACGCGCGACCGATTTCCAAACCGCCCTTTCCGCGTACTATGCATACGCATATTCAAGAATGACCTACGGACTCGTTTTATGGGGGAATAGTCATGATATGGAAAATATCTTTATCCTCCAGAAAAGATGTGTTAGAATACTTACCAATTCGGATCAAATGGAATCGTGCAAACCACTCTTCAAAAAACACCAAATACTCACTTTACCGTCAATGTACATCCTAGAAGCATGTAAATTTGTTAAGAAACACACTGAGTTGTTTACTCCTACAGTAGCAAATATCAAGAGAAACAACCGAAATTTAAATAAACTACAATTGCCTCTAACAAAACTTAAAATAGTCTCATCTAGCCCTCATTATATGACTATAAAAATATACAACCACCTACCAAACTCCCTAAAAAACATTGAAAATCAGCCGACGTTTAATAAATATTTGAAAAGTTTTTTAATAGATAAATGTTATTATACAGTAAAAGATTTTTTTAACGATAAACATGATTAGATAATTAGAAGTATGAAGTGCATGTTAATTTTAAGCATATATTGCTGTGCCCTTGCAGGGCGTCACATGTAAACCTACCTTTTGTAAGTTCCACCTAATATTATGTAATGTGATATGCAATAAAAAAATTGATATTTGATATTGATACTTGAAGCGTTGTGCGCAAACGGAATATTTTATTGTTTGCACCGGACACAATACCTACTCGTTTCTGGAACGTTGCTTTCACCCAATTTATCTGCTTTATTGGCCATTCTTAACTCGGTGTGTGAGCGCAGAAAGTTTTGTGCAGAAGTCTTACTACCAACTATTTGAAGCAATAATATTCTAGCGTATGAACTGTAGAAAGTATTAGAAAGATGCATTTCATAGGACTTAGGGCCGGTTGCATCAAACCGTCTGTCACCGTTAAAGCGTTCGTTAAATTCCCATAGAAATCTGCTGCGTGACGATGATTTGATGCGTGTCTGTGGAAGTGGTTGATGCAACTGGCCCTTAGTCCATAACAACAAGCTAGTCCATTACTTTGTATTCGTTCTCTACAGGTCTGTCAGATCAGATTTAATACACAAGAGCCAAAGATGAAGCAGGATATTTCTATTTTAATACATCAATATTTCACATGTATTCCTATTAATTAGGGAAAAGTTATAGGTAGTTGGACAGACGTTTGAAATCCTCATTAAAAGAAAGCGATGAAATTACTCGATTCGAAAACCGTTTATACCATATCGAATTGTTTAGTACTCAAATCATCTTTAGTAAAATAATTATTATAGGCTTGGTGTTCAATACGGTGCTCTTCAGTTCCGCTTCTGCACGTGCCATCTCTGTGGCCAAATTATTATTACCTTATATCTATTTGCCAAAACTTCTCGAGTTGTATTGATTGAATTGATTCTTTGCGCAACGCACCCAAATATTTGGGTAACAGAGAACCGACATACGAGTGGTTACGAGGTGTAATCAAACTCTTTCGTTGTTCGGTTCTATTTCTGTTTAATGAACTTGACCTGAAATCGAATAGTTTACAGATACTATTGGATTTGCATTGGAGTATCAAGTTATTGGTGAATGTGTTAATTGTATCAAATTATGTAACAGCTATGTATTGTAACTATGAACCTCTGAGGAAATAAGGATATAGGCTACCAGTAGCGTTAGTAGATTGTAACATTTGTAACTTGTAAGTAGACTTCAGAATTAATTTTAAGGGTAATTGCCTGTCAAGTTTTATCATTCAAATCACGTATCACTGACATTGTTACAAATTGGGTTTTCGAGTCTAAGCTTCGTAGATAGCGTCTATATCGACGTTGACAGAACACAACGTAAACTGTCTTAGACTTACATCATTATAATGTGACAGCACATTATATAACTACACAAAGGCCTGACACAAGGCACTTCTTCTCATGAGACCGGCACAACATTGTCCAACTTCTTGCTCTCATAAAACAATGTACAACTCCTTAACACTAAACGTTGTAAGTGACACGCTCGCCACTGGCGGTTAAGACATTTGAGTGTAAGGTAAAATGGTGTTCTGTGAAATATCAGCTGTTGATGATTTTAAGTTACGTAATTGCAGTGAATGATAAAATTGCATTTGTGGAGTTCATGGGAAATGTCCTTCCGAGTACGGATGGTTGATTAATTAATCATTGAAATGAAATGTTTCGCGTAACGGTACTGTGATTGCGGTTCGGTTCGGTAATTGCATTTTGTTTTTAATTTTTGAATAGTATTGTTTTGTTTATTCGGTCAGTTTACTTTATTCCAAATATTTCAATTAGCTTTAAACTGAGATGCAATTAATTCAATTAATTTATCTATTTCTGATATCTGGGAATATTATGCCTTATGTTTTACCTCTAATAAACGACCACTGTGTCTAGAACTAGAATGTAGATCAAGGTGCTGCCCTCATTTTGCATGATTTTCAAATTCGATTTTGTTGGATATTATAGAGTCAAATTAGTCCCCTCGGCAATCGCTAGCATTTAATTTTTGTCATTTTATAAGATTACATGTATGTGCAACAATCCTTCTAGCCAATTCTCACAACTAAGAGATTTAGCCCTAAACAATTCTGAACTGAACACAATATACGTTACGTATTAGGTATATAAGTTTCAATTGTCCTTCATTTGATCGTAGTGAAAGCGATATCGTGTATGACTTCACAACTATGATAACAGACTATCTGAAAATTAGACGCATTTCAAGGAAAGACGCATTAGATTCATGTGCGCCTTGGAGCTTGCGTAGCACGCTCAGTGTAGGGTTCTAGCACGTGCAATTTTCCTAGCCATTTCAAAAGTTAGAGGGTGGGGAAATACAAAAAACGATCTTAGGCCGCAAAATTGTGTTTACTTTATCATATTGGTACCAAATTTCAGCTATGTTTAAAAAAACTATAAAGATACATTAAATAATATTAACACAATTTGTTTGTGGTCTATGCGTTTACCTGGGACGCTGTTTGTTTGACCTATTTGAGTCATGTATATACTAAATGTGCATGGTTTAATAATTACTTAAATCGTCTACTAAATACGTACGGTCAAATTAATCATGGTTTCACCGTCTCTGTCACCTTCGACATGTTTTGTTTATAATGTATTCCTAATAGGGGTAGGCAGAGAGTACATGAAACTGCTCAGTGCCACCCTGGCGTGAAAGAAAACAGTTACTGTTGTGACTTGTTGCTTTGCCCACCCTCACACCAAAATTCAACCCATATACCACAGTCGGCTTTTAGGTGTTTTAAAACACCCACGGGAGGAAAAGGGGTGGTGAAATTTATAACCCGTCACCACCGTTCCTATTTCAAAAATCTAAATCTTTACCTAGCAATAGTGGAAACAAGATAAGATAAACATCGATAAATCAGTGGCAGTGACGTGGTGTGACATAATAGTGCTTGTGTGAATTGATTATGGGCAAATTGCCTTGTGTGCCTAGGCTGTCTCACGGAAGTGTAACCTTTCCCACACATTTATTGATTGCGATGTCTACCTTTATGAGTATTTTTTGAATTATTATTATTGGGAGCCTGATGATATCCCACTACTGGGCAAAGGCCTCCCCCCGCTCTTCCAGTCTTCCTGATCTTGGGCAGTCTCGGGCCAAATATTAAGGAAGCAATCTAAGTCGTCTCGCCATCGTGGGCGGGGTCTGCCAGATCCTCGCTTAGGCAGGGTTGCCTCTGTGGCGATATATTATAAATACAATAAGCAGCATCCTCGCTAACTCATCAGAAAACTCCTCTTCGGTCCAATGCCGGCAGGGCCATCATCGTTTCAGACCGAGTAAATCGGTTTCTTCTGTCATAAAAAGATTTCATTATTCTGAAACTATGAACATAATAAAATATACAAAAATTATCATTAAAGGCGGCTGGATGTCTTTGTTCTTTTAATATTGTTTGTAGATAGTCAAAACGTTTAGTTTTCTAATCATTCAAATGTCAGAGTAGGTGCTTTGACTGATAAATTCGGTGACATGAAACAGAAAGTTCTTTTTCATGGTTTTGTGTTCCCAAATCTGATATTTTTTTCCCTTTTGTCCAATATACACTACTAATTATTGTATATGCGATGGTGAATAGCGACATTAGCGACAATGCATTATAGTTTCGTATTCGTAGATTATATTTTTTACAAGATTAAAAGATTGTTCAAGCAGTCACACCCCCGCAAGAATACGAATATGAATGTCATTGTCTTGGCACTGGTCAATTCATAAACACTGTTGTTGGTGGAAATTTTCAGATTTTGGTATTGCCCATTGATGTTGGAACTCCTGCCAGTAAAACTATGCAAAGTACGTATATAAAATCAATTTTATTTAGACATTTCAGTTCGCCGCGTAGGCGATCGTAACACAAATTGTATTAACTGTACATGTGGCTGAGATAATTGTATGCTCCAAGCAATTTTAGGAAAATGGTAACACCTCATTCACTACTGACCGATCATAATTTATATAGTCACAAAATGTCAAAAGTAACTAACATAACATACAATACAATTTTCAGAAGTATGCGCAAACCGTACGACGTACGACCTACGTTTATTTTTGAATATGGTATAAAAAATGGCCTCTCTATACTGGGTAGAATTGAAACGACATATTAGAGTCATCGACATTGAAAACTCAATAGGACAGTGTTGTCGTCTCGAATACCAGTAGGCCTAGCACATGATGGCCGCGGGAGTATGTCGCCGCGAGATAGACTACCCGTCCTTATGTCATTAATACAGTTAGAAGAAGACGTGGCATCTATCTCGCGGCGACATACTCCCGCGGCCATCATGTGCTAGGCCTACAGACGTCATTGTCGCCCAAAAGGTGAACATACTCGTGCTATTTCTGATGACGCTTCCGTGTTATCGCTTGGAGTATTCTTGTTGCACGTCTGCGGTCATTACAGTCGCATAACGAACTCGAGCAGAACGAAAACCATATAACTGCGATACATGCAAAATCAGTCTACGGTGGGTCTGCAACTCTGCACGTCAAATATAGCAAGCGCATATATTGTCAACTATAGAGGACAGTGGCGTCTCGAGGACCAGACGTCATTGTCGCCTAAAAGGTGAACATACTCGTGCTATTTCTGATGACGCTTCCGTGTTATCGCTCGGAGTATTCTTGTTGCACGTCTACGGTCATTACAGTAGCATAGCGAACTCGAGCAGATCGAAAACCGTATAACTGCGATACATGCAAAATCAGTCTACGGTGGGTCTGCACGTCAAGTATAGCAAGCGCATATAATATTGTCAACCATAGAGGACACTGGCGCCTCGACTACTAGACGTCATTGTCGTCCAAAAGGTGAATATACTCATGCTATTTCTGATGAGTCCGTCTACGATAAGTGCTACGTAAAGTAGCTCAATCAAACATCGACCAGTGCTTTTCCGCTGAGGTAAGAGCACAATAAACCGGTAGCTTTGATTGTAATCCACATTTCTTTCTACTCCACCGTGGTGCGAGGGATTGTGAAGATAGTTTATTGGGACAAAGTCGGGCGTCCAGTAGACTTTATGATTTTTATGGAGACACCATAATCAGAACGCCGTGTGATTTAGCTCAATATAGAGCATAGAGCGTTCTATAGGTAAGGTGTAATAAGTATGCATCATAGGGCCTTTTTTCCAGTCATGGTTTCCATCGGGTGTATCCAAATAAGGCTTTGATGTCCAATACACGCTAGCAGTGCAGCATCAACAGTAGACCAAGGCTTTCCAGATCATGAGATCACGTTACACCTGCAGTTCGATTAAAACTAGATTATCGAGCAAGTGGTAACCGATGCGAACACATGCAGACTGCGTCGAAACAATGCGTGGAATCGCTTTCGTAACGCTCGGTTATAAAACGTTAACGATTTTAATATAAGCTTGGAACGTCGTAAACTTGCTTATAATTTAGAAATAAAAATGCACGTGTTCTACAAACACGTGTAGCGAACAATTGTTGTAATTATGAAGACCAGCCTTCATAATAAGGCTTTCATTATGATTTCTACAAGCATTTGATGAATGAATGAAATAGTTTTGAGAGATATGGGTTGCCTCGTTATCTAATTCTCGCTTTCACCTGAAACATCGTAATAAATAATGGAAACCTTGAAACAGCGTATTCGAGAATTCAATTATTTGGGGTCACAAGTTGTTCCACAAATCTGTCAAATACACTTTATTTGACATATCTACTATATCTACGCAATGACAGCTGTCAAGCCCTTTTCACCCCGCTTATCACCCCGTCAAATGTGGTGGATGTGATTCTGGTTCATTATTACAGTACATTTCCGTGACAGCCTCACCCCTATTTACAGACCTGATGGTTGCCCTTTATGTCAGGAGTCAACTGTTAAATATTGGAATAGGGGCCCAATGACCCACATTTTCCTAGCATGAATAGACGGTGACATATTGAGTAAGAGAGGGAGTTTGCGGCATATGGTTCTTATTTCATTACCAACGATGCTGAAAAACAAATACGATGCTTTCGGACGTAAACTCTATGACGCTCTTTTTAAATGGTCACAATCAAAGAAACTGACATCAATGAAGTTTCAATGAACGCCGAATAAAATCACGTCAACCGATTGCTCGGTTTAATCGCTTGTTAAGATTTAGTACCGAGTCTTAAGTGGTTACAGTAAACGATTGGTTAGCCTTAATTTGTCGAGAAAGCGGGCTCGGTAGACGAAAGTTTGTTGACATTTAGGCTGGAAACACAGGGGGCAGTACCGGAGGTAATTATAAATATAACTAGTAAAGAAAGTGTTTCCTGAGAAATATTTTAAAATAGAGAACAGTTTTTATCACGGTGTTAGGAAGAAAAAAGCTTGGTGCAACTGAACAGCATAAGAATTTGACTGAGCTCACTAGAAATCGATGCTAATAACTACAAATAGGCTGATCGTGGAAACCACTAACTGGCAATTTCAAATGGTTCAAGTTGGCGGGACGACCAAGATATGTTTCAGCAGGAAGGGCTGGTTTCTCAGTTCCCACAGTGATCAAATACAGAATAGGCAAATAATACTCTCAAATGTACAGTATTACCACTTTACCTCTCCATTGGCTGTATGACAGCGGAGCGGCACCTTTAAAAGCAGAGCGAACGTGATTTTAGACGAAAGATTGACTAGTTCTTGACTGTAAGTTACCATAATTGTACTAGAATGAGTTTTTAACAGTGAATGAATAAAGAGCTAAACTTTTTGCGGTCCGCTTCGCATTCATTCTACAAACCGCGCTTTAAATATTTGGGTTCGACTCAAATAAAAGAACTCCGGTCTACATTTCGACCTAAGTGGTCTACGGTTTCGAAAGTTTCACGACGAAAAAAATAAATGTCATTTGCGTGTGTATAATCAACCAATTTAAAATATTAGGCCACGGGCGCAGTGGGTTTATAATGACGTAATGATCTAAGTACAAAAAAATGCCAACGACATGTCGTTGGCTACGACAAGGTTCCATCGGCCTCCAAATGCCGAACAAAGATAAGATGCTACCTTATGGCTGGAAACAAAACAAAGCCGTTTGTGAGAATGCAAGCCTGTATTGCCGGATTGATTTGAAAACGGCGTACATGCCTTAATGATGATGGCGCATAGAGCGTTCTATAGGTAAGGTGTAATAAGTATGCATAATATGCGTTGCCCGATAAGCTAGTGTCCGTAAAGATTAACGAAACAAGGACGTTGATGTCAGTGTCTGCGGATAAAGAGACATAGGTTAGGTACTTACCTCGTATTGCCGAGATTATTTGTGAGTATAAAGTTATATTGGCGTTTAGCCGACTGGGCAGGTTTAGAACCCAAATATTTTATGGACCAAGAACTTATATTAACTTAATGTTGGAGTAAATATAATTCAAGAATAATAAGTCTCAGTGGCGGTGGCAAATACAGGTTTCCTTTTATTTTACAGACTTGCTTAATAAGTTTTAACTTCTGATTAGCAGAAACGTCTGCAATCGATGCCGTTAGGCTTAGAATAAATTTAAAAGTGGAAAATGTCTGCCTTGGAATCGATCCAGAGGCCGTGAGTTCAAGTCTCACCCAAGGCAGACATTTTCCACTTTTAAATTTGCTTAATAAGGTCTCAGATAGGAGACCGCTACTCGGGAACATGGTACATGTTCGTCTCTCAATAATCTCCTGTTTTCAATTTTATATTTGCGGCGTCTTGATAAAAATAAAATAAAGGAAAATTTTATTGTAACAAAGAGCTTCAGAACTAGTTATAATATGCAATAACTTAAATAATTCGTATTAATTAGGCATAATTATTCTATTCGTAGACCCTGAATAGTTTCCGCTGATTTTTATCAGAATTCATAAAATAACAATTAATATAATATATTGACCTTGTGCATGCTATGTAATGCACGCATCTTTTTAATTTACGACTGTACGTATATGCGGAATATTCGTAGCAAGCGTAGACTATTTTTTATAAACTCTATAATTATTCAATAATCAGAATTCAGAACGAAAGCAGGCACAAACAATAGTATATTATATAACGGTAACGTTATGAAGGCTATAAAAGTTGAGTACCGCGGTTAGGTCACGAGGCTTGCCGAGTGGCCTAAGTAAGGTACGAGACTTTTATAGCCTTCATAATGTTACGATTGTATACTATACTTTTTCTACGACAGCCAAATACATACCTATTCGAGAATAATAAAATGGGTTACTTACCTACTTCATATAATGAATGAGAACATTTGTGTGGATCTTAGCATTGAGTATTCTGTCCACAATGTTGATGGCGAGAACTTGTTGCACAATTCTTCAAAATATGCCAACAACGCCGGTCAGAGAAAGTTGAAACATTTTTTTGCAATTTCCATGTCAAAACAATCATAACATTTTTGGTACGCTTTATCTGACTTTTCATGTAACAAATTGTCAGTCACTTTGAGCACCCATAGCATTGATTTCTTCGGAAGTGCATTTTTCACCAGAATCACTCATAATTACTTAAGTTTCTGCACAATAACAAACTACACACCACCGAAATAGTTCAAATATAGTTTCGTGAAAAGTTTACAAATGTCAAACATACCATAGACTAGAGAAATAGAAAATAAGCCGGTTTTCAATTACGAAAAATGTGGTTGCGTTCAAGAATATTTAAATGTCGAATGTAAAATTATTGGATAAACTTATGATTTTTACCTTTGTTTTGCAATATCTAATATGTAAAACGCATTTAACGCGTCCGTCCGTCCGTCCGTCCGTCCGTCCGTCCGTCCGTCCGTCCGTCCGTCCGTCCGTCCGTCCGTCCGTCCGTCCGTCCGTCCGTCCGTCCGTCCGTCCGTCCGTCCGTCCGTCCGTCCGTCCGTCCGTCCGTCCGTCCGTCCGTCCGTCCGTCCGTCCGTCCGTCCGTCCGTCCGTCCGTCCGTCCGTCCGTCCGTCCGTCCGTCCGTCCGTCCGTCCGTCCGTCCGTCCGTCCGTCCGTCCGTCCGTCCGTCCGTCCGTCCGTCCGTCCGTCCGTCCGTCCGTCCGTCCGTCCGTCCGTCCGTCCGTCCGTCCGTCCGTCCGTCCGTCCGTCCGTCCGTCCGTCCGTCCGTCCGTCTGTCCGTCTGTCCGTCTGTCCGTCTGTCCGTCTGTCCGTCTGTCCGTCTGTCCGTCTGTCCGTCTGTCCGTCTGTCCGTCTGTCCGTCTGTCCGTCTGTCCGTCTGTCCGTCTGTCCGTCTGTCCGTCTGTCCGTCTGTCCGTCTGTCCGTCTGTCCGTCTGTCCGTCTGTCCGTCTGTCCGTCTGTCCGTCTGTCCGTCTGTCCGTCTGTCCGTCTGTCCGTCTGTCCGTCTGTCCGTCTGTCCGTCTGTCCGTCTGTCCGTCTGTCCGTCTGTCCGTCTGTCCGTCTGTCCGTCTGTCCGTCTGTCTGTCTGTCTGTCTGTCTGTCTGTCTGTCTGTCTGTCTGTCTGTCTGTCTGTCTGTCTGTCTGTCTGTCTGTCTGTCTGTCTGTCTGTCTGTCTGTCTGTCTGTCTGTCTGTCTGTCTGTCTGTCTGTCTGTCTGTCTGTTTGTCTGTCTGTGTGTGTGTGTCTGTCTGTGGCATCGTAGCTCCCGAACGGATGAACCGATTTTGATTTAGTTTTTTTTGTCTGAAAGCTGAGTTAGTCGGGAGTGTTCTTAGCCATGTTTCATGAAAATCGGTCCACTATGTCGCGGTCGGGGGTTTTTTCAAAATTTTAATTTTGTGGTTAGGTTATAATAGCAAGTAATACTTATATTTAATTATGCACTGTAGCATAATTAAATATAAATTTGACCTACTTGCTGTGCTGCTGTCAACCCACGAGCATATATGTACCTACCTACAAGTTAGTAATTAATTATGGCTAAGAAACAAAACTAGAACACGCTTAGAAGCTTCTTACAAATGGCACAAAGAAATTCCATGAATCGTGCAGGCAGTGATCACTTTTAACAAGAATCCAACATTATGTTATTGGTCACATCACGTATTATTTTATATTATGGGATGAAGTGACTTAAACAAATTTAATATTAAACGCACTGGGTATATCAAGTTACTGTAACCGCATTTAAATATGGAATTACCAACGAGAATGTATGCCACAAAACAGTGCCTAACACATATGTAGTTTGCAACTTCTGTCTTCAACTTTTGTTCCCTACTATGACTTTGCAGTGCAGTGGGTTTTACTTAGCACGGTCACTGAGTATTAATTTTAACATAGAGTTAAACGTGTTTTACTGGAGTGTTTCTCGATTCGATATACACTAGGATTATGATACGACGTAGTTTCACGTAACGATTTCTGAAAACACGCGTCGCAGTTTGCAGTGGTATCAGTCAATATGCTCTCGTTTCGAGTCAACAGCAGTGTATGAAAAAGTGTCCTGCGGCTAAAGGTATAACGTTTCTGTGATGCTGTCTATTTATGATTTAAAATTGACACAGCTTCAAATACGGTTATGCAATTACTGAGAGACATAGGGTCGAGCCAAAAAGCCTCTCTTTCCTGAACTGTTTGTGCCACAATTTTTTAAATATTACTAAACTAAAGGAAACTGTCGTTTTTGCAATCATTTATTAGACATGATGTGTCTTGAATAAACGATTGATAATGGTAAACCACGGTAAAACACAAGCTTTATGTATGGTCAGTACGAAGAAGTTGTATGTAATATGTAATGAATGGTTAAAATTGCTCTGCAAAAGGTGCGTGCAAGTAGAAAGTAAATTGGTAAATAATAATACCAACTTACAAATCTTAAAATATTGAAGTGTTTCATATGTTAAGCTAATCACGTTTACCAGATTACTGGACCTTCACACAGATAGTTTGCCAAGGGCAAAGCTGAGTACGGTCGATAGTTCGTGGAATATGGAGTTCCATATTGCATGCACGCAACGCGGTCCTCATTTTAGATGCAGCAAATATGTTTCATGTTGTTCATGAACTATGATATTGAAAGGTCAACATTGAATAGAAAAAAATGTTAAGTGCATAACAAAACAAAGTTCTACTTCTTACGTCACTGCTTGGTGGCCAAGTAACAAATATGTAGCCAGTTATCCCTTCCACTCCACTGTTCAAGGAAATTATGTGGGTCAACCCAACCCCCAGCGTTTTATAAAGTAAGCAAAAGATTAAGTGTGTAAAACATTTGGCGAAAACAAACATGAGAAGTCTACAGATCATTTAGTCAGTGGTTTGTAGTAACAGCAAAGATATCAATATCAGCACTCTATAGTGTACGGTGATACACGTTATGCGCCTTGATTCTGCCACAGATAAAATTTATTTTGAATTTGCAACAACGCGCAAGCTCCATGTTAAGACTCAGGTAGCGTGTAGCGAAGTTAAAATTTTTGAAACGCAGCCATGGACAAACCAAACATAGAACTCCAGTCACGACTCCAACAAGTTTTTTTCTTCACGCCGAACTTTGGTTAGAATACCAATATAACCAATAAGTAACGATTATCCTCCGATAATAACCCGACCGGTTACAAAAAGGAACGGGCGGATAGGCAGACGTATTTTATTACGCTTTCTCTTCATAATCGGAATCAGACAAGCGGGCCTTATCGTTAGGAAGTAAACTGGACTGACGAGTTATAATATAATACTTGTAATAATTACTCTTCCTCTTAAAAACGGAGAGAGAGAATGTGTTACCATAGATTTGGATATTTGGTATTAGAATAACGTGGTAACGTCCTTTAACTTGTACAAATTTTATAATAAAATACTACCATTAGTAGCAGAGAGAAACTATGAAAATTTAGTTCCTTCGTTGAACCACATTATAAACAGACGGTCAGAACGGTAACAGCCAGTACGTTCTTTAAAGCAGCAGCGGAGAGGTCATTGTAAAGCACAAAAGTCGATATGGACGCGTTGAGCACGCCTTTTTGCTATAAAATGTAAAAATTACGTTCAGTGTTCATATTCTAATGTACAAATCTAGCTCAAACCCTCGTGTCGTGACAAAGAACCGTGAACTGGTTTAATTAACAAAAATTCTTTAGTACATCGCTATCGTTACACAATAATGGATTCACACGCATCGCATGCGCATGTATTACGTGCGCAGCGACTGTTTTATTTGCTTAAAGACGTAAGCGCCTTTGATTAACTTGATTTGTTAATACGATGCAAAATCCGAAGTAAAGTAATTCGACATACATTCATGTGATTGTAGAGCTAGTTTGAGAAGTTTGCGTCTATTGTTATGTACAGATTCCAATCAATTTGTACTCAAGGATACCAATCTTAGTGAAATTCATTTAAAGAAATACAAATACTTCCGAATGTGTCATTTTTTGTGGCTCATGATAATAAACAAGTGGTAATTCTAAAATTTCCCGAACTTTAATGAGTTTATCCGACAAAAGGCAATCCCCCAATACACTTACGACGTTTAAACTTGGGACTTCAAAATGCATAATGTTCTCGATCGGAAGCTACATCAATGCGCGCTGAATGGCTATTATCACCACTTTGTAAGTCCAGTATCAATGTGTACTCTAATCAAGCAAATAATACGGTGATCTAGTCCTCATTTATACTGGTTACACAAAAGTGGAATAAACCTTGTCTTAATAACCTTGCGTCGAACCGTTTGAGATTAATGTGCGCTAATGATCATGATATGACCCAGAGAGCAAGTAATCAAATTGTTGGATATTGTGTAGAGTTGTAGACTATTAATATCTGTACAATTAATATGAAAGAACGCGAAATAGAGCACAGTGCCTGGACATTTTAGTCTAAACCGTCAAAATGTTGAAGCAAAGGCTGATTTAATTCAGATTTTGTTTAATCTTTATCCAATCCCTACATGACGCTATTCAGAAGCAAGCAAGATTTTGAGGGCTCAACTATTTGTGTTTTACGGACAGACAAATGCTAATATTGTGCAAATAGCTCTAGAACCTTCAATAAGGGCCAGGTTGTAGCACGGATGTCAATTTGTTTCTTGAAGAAAATGTATGGCACAGTTCTTGTCATCTAGCCGCCCAGAGGCCAATAAAACGGTCGCCCGTTCCATTTAAACTTGGATCTTAATTTTGACAAATGATATGTGCATTTGTCTTGGCAAGTTTTGACGTCTGGGCGGCTAGTGGTTATAAGATTCTAGTTCGCTTGGCGTCGGTCACAAGAGTAAGATATTATTGGTAGTTAGTTACCCGAGTATGACGAGCTCGCCATATTTGACGAGGGGCTTTGGCTTCTGTTCAGAACCGCTCTCGCCGGCTTCCTCCAAAATAGGTGATTCCGCACTGTCCGCAGCACTGTAACGAAACAGAACACTCTATAAGAATATAGTACATTACATCAGAGGCCGGGAAAATGAGGATTTTCGGCCAAGTGGGTATATACCGGATAGGGATACGAGGCCGGGAATCCGTTTTCACGCCGAGGCATGTATAGTGCTTTTCTCAAACATACAATGAAATAAAAAAAATGCTCTAAAGGACAATATTTTATAAAAAAAGTTACTTTGCAGGCCTAGGCCTAAAAAATAATATGAAATCCCTTTACAGTCCTCTCGAGTTGTTGCGCCCAAAAAGCGATACTTCCCAGCCCATTTTAAGGAACGTAAAGACAATATTTCATTGCATGTTTGAGAAAAGGTTATTTTCACATAACTATGATTCGTTACAACTTAAGTTACTATAGAACTAATGATGTCGTCCCATGCCTCCGATATTCCTACTTAGCCACTAATACTTTTCTAAATACATTTTCCCAATTTATTAATAAAGGACGAAGTGGGATGTAAATCCTATACTTACGACCGAACCATTAATATACACTAAGTAAATGTAAAGATTATAATGGCATTAAATAAATGAACTTAAACCTAGTTTTAGATACTACTACTACTATTAGTAATCATCATAATTTTGATTAAGTAGTATTACTACTTAATCAAAATTATAATGTCTACTTAATCAAAATTATGATGTCAATAAGAACTTATTACTTATGTATAATAGTTATAATACCATAGATTGAAAACATTCCTTCATTCAGGCTATCACATATAAAACGACTATGAATGAAACGATATGATATGAAACGACTGATCGAGTCACCTGCTTGTGTTAACTATAAACAATACCGGTATGTCTAGTTTGTTGGTTTTTATTATTTTTACTTTTTATTCCGTCTGCTACGGCGTACAATAAAACAATGTACGGCGCCGCGCTGCACCGCCCACGGAATCCTATTCTTCGCCGAACGGAAGATTAAAGTTAATGAATGCAGTAAGTGTTGCTTAGGATGAGAACTTCACGCTCTGAAGTGAGTCGAGTTCTAGAATAAACCAGTATGTTATATTATTACTAGCTTTTTCCCGCGGCTTCGCCCGCGTAATAAAAGTAATCTTATTCAAACGTTGAACTTGGACTCCTAATTTCACCCCGTTAGGATGTGAATTTTGAAAAATCCTTTCTTAGTGCTCCTCTACATCTTATAAGGAACCTACGTACCAAATTTGGAATCTCTAGGACCGTCAGTCAGTCAGTTTCTTCTTTTATATATTTAGATTGTACCGCCACTCTCTTATCCTCCCCCTCCCTCCTCCATATCCACTGGAGTCTTCCACCAGTTTTTGTCAAAGACCTCAAGCTCATCCCGCCATCTCCGATGTGACGCCTTAAGTCTCGATTTAGTAAATAAGAAAGTTAACAGGCAAGAAGGGCAGTATTGTAATGGTTTTTTCAAGTAATAGACTCAGCATGTTTGTATAGTGACAATAACACCGACCGGAGACAGCTGTGGGTCAAGATTACGAAGTAAATTACTAGCCACATTTACAAAGGTTACCAACTCCGCCACTGACCAATATAACTATAACTTGCTCTACTCACAGTCTGCAACAATCAGAGGATCAAGTTATACTAAAATAGTCAAAACATGTGAAAGATTTGTGAATACACACAACCGGTCGGGACCGATGCGTTACGCAACTCATAAACGAAATAAATAGCTAATAAAAGGACCCAATAACTAAGTTATGTTCTAATATAAGTTCAGTTATTACACCATCAAAACACCGGCTGTCAGCTTCGTAAACGCGTTTAAGGAGTTGTATTCTGGGGACAATCTTACAATTCTTACATACATAAACCGACAAAGGCTGTAAACTGAATAGAACAAACAGTTAATTTGATTAAGTTAATGTTAGTTTTTTGGACACTTAGAGACCTTATACATCTCTGAGATTTTGATTATATTTTTAAACTTAATTTGTAACCTTGATTGGCCCTTATTTGTAAACTTGATTTGTTCTTTAATGATTGACAACTAGAGACTTGTACATCTCTTGAAATGTGTAATTTAGCTGTTCATTTTCTGTATTTTTTTTTTTGTATTATTTGACAAAGGTTTTTACTTTTAAATATTTTAATTTTATAAAATTTGACTCTTGGAGACGCTATACATCTCCATGGATTATTTGATTAAGTATAATATTTTTACTTGTAATATTCAGTCTTTTACAACTATTGAAGTATTATAGATTTCTTTTATCTTTGTATCTGTTTGCACTTTCTTTATGTATTGATTATAGTTAGTAATAATATGACATTTAGAGACTTTATACATCTCTAATTCTATATCAGTGTATAGCTACTTTGCTTATGATTAATATTTTTAGTTAATATTTCTATTAATTTCATTTGTTTAACTTTAATGAATACTCTGTAATGTTGACATGTAAAAGTGCCCCCGTGGCCTATTTGCTGAATAAATGATTTTGTATTTTTTTGTATTTTTGTATTTTTAAAATACTCTGCTCGAAATTCGGATCGCCATCGCCAGCTGAACGAAAAGTAGATTAAAAAGCATAATCCCTAAAGTAAATCATGTTTAAAAGTAGATGTTACTATCAAGCTCAATAACGAAGTATCCAGCCCGCAGTAATTACACGATGCGTTAAAAGCGTTTGAAGAGTGAAGTGGATTAGGTAAACATTATGCTATGGGCGAATCTTTGGCGGTTGTCAGTTCTTGCGCGCCGCGGTTTGAGTGCTGCTCTTATGTTTTTCCATGTGCTTCCAGAGTTGATTACTTCACAAACCAGCATAACAAGGCTCTTGTTACCTAATGGACATCGAGGTTATGGTCCGTCTAAGACTTGGACTCGCTGAGCAATGATAATACACTTATCGATCGTCGATAAGCTATCGGCAGTATCGGTCCTATGCTTTGATGGAGAGAAATGGGCCACTCTATCTGCAACAACGCCTACTTGCTTTGTGCCGCGAGCACGATTGTTACAAAATCGGTCAAGTGCATAGAAGGTGCAATTTTTGCTGATAACAGAAATTTCTAGCACAGTTATTCATTTATAGTTTAGCCTTAGGCCTGGATAGGAAAAGATTACGTACGTTTTTAGAGCTTTCAACGTGTAAACAATAAACATAGCGGGCAGTAAATAGGCCTCATTGACAACCTTTGTACATGCATGAACCATAAAAAACGCTCGACGCATTGCGAACTACTGTGTCATTACGATCGACCTATTAAACATCCTGCAGTGCCCTCTCGATATTCACTGTCATGAGGAGAAATGACTGTGTAAAAACAATAAATTTATAGCAGACATTCTATCTCAGAGAGCATCGCGAGCCTTGTGCAACCAAAATAGTTTAGTAATAAAAAGATAAGGGAGTATACTGTAAAACTATTGACTACTATCGCCAAAAACATCAACAAACTAGCATTGGCTTATATACCTACCAAACCAATGCCCTAGTGTAGTCCAAAAATAGGACTAAACATCATTAGTGGACCGTGCTCACAATGTCTCCTTAATAAATAATAGCTTGCGGTCCCTGCAGGACTGGGGGCGTTGACCCCGCCGTAATCATAGCCCGGCCCACTTCTACTGTTTTACTTTCTTTTCACTAAACCTGATCGTGAATGCTGGATTCTGGACTGTAATTTTGTTGGTTGCTGTGTGAATTGAAAATTTTTTTTAAATCCCACTTAGGATTCTAAAACATTATGTATACAAAGAGTAATTTGTATTTGCGTTAGAGTTAAGTCATATTTCGTTACTTATAACCATACCTACCATTATAAAATTAAATTATTAAAGGCTTTGGCGATTCATTTACCATCCGCTGTAATTGGAGTTTGGATAAATAAGCAATATTAGTTTGGTATATAAGGCACTGCCGACAGACCAAATTATGTATATTCAAAATTATAGTGCACTTCAAACCAATAAAAATGTCTACTGTATAACATAATTAATTTTACTTTTAACAAAATAATGGCACATAAACTTAACGGAAGCGTTGTAATAATAAAAAGTGAGATTAATCTAGATTTGCATGTCGCGACATTTCCCCTTTTGTCTAAAAAATTGTTCACATCGACTTACACATAAGCTTGAATATCGCCAAGCTTGCATTGATTATCTACTCGTTCTCGTCTCGGCATCGTCTCGTTTCGGTTTTTATTTTAGCATCGGCGGAAACTGCGTGACGAGTGGCGTTCCGAGAATGATTACTACGCGATACTACGTGTGAATCATTGCGGCGCGGCGTCATCGAGGGTAAGAACTTAAGACTGGGGAAGGGTCATGTCGATATTTCGCCGGGTGATGAAACTTCGCTGGTGAATTTATGGAGTGAATATAACAAATAGTGATTACGTATTATAAGAATTGTGGGCATTCATTTTTACCGTAACAAAACAAGGAAATAAATGTTTTCGAATAGATATGATGGTATGGTGTATAGTATAGAGATTGGATTCTAACAAAATAAATATGCATATGCATGCATTTATATAATTCTGTGCCACGTGGACGGGCTATCTAAAATACCTGTTTCAAGGTTTTAATCGAAAACTTAGGGACCACCCACACTCATGAGTTGAGACGCGCCCCCAGGAGGCGCCACGGCGCGCGCCGCAACTTACGTCCCTCCTATACAAAATGTACTGAGGAGACGTTTTTTGAATTACATTCAGGCGGCGTGGCGGAGACGTGGCGCGCGCCGCAACTCCGCCGCAACTCATGAGTGTGGATGGTCCCTTAGGACAAGGTCGTTTCGCTTAAAAAAGTATAAACTATAAAGTTAACATGCAGTGTGGTGTGACACAAATATGAATAGGTAACTAAAGATGTATACATTTAGACGCCTTTTTAACTTGATTACTATCAATTAAGAAGACAATCTAAATCAGCACCGAATGCACAGATATCTACGAATACTATTAAAGATAAACTATGGAAGAATTATGAATTGTGACATAAGTTCGTGTACTGTACACTAGTCGGAACACGTGGCGAAGAGGCTCTGGCGGCATCCGGTAAAGGTGGGAAGGGCGGAAGTGTTCGAAGAATCGCCTACACGACGTGAATTCCGCACGTGTGATGACATTCAATTTTATTTTATATGCGGAAACTTGTTCATTGTTATGAAAAATACTACAATTACATAATTAACTTTGATACTGAGTAAGTAAAACTTTATTTTATAAAAAAGCAATTGTTGATACCTACCTATATGAGGGGAAGATCTTTTTGACTGTGCTGTGGGGAAGGGGTCAAGTCAATATTTCCCCTGTGTGTGATAGAGTGATAATCCCCTGATGAAATGACAGAGTATATTCACCCAATATAATCCATGTATAATGTCACCATTGACCGCTGATTCATTACGTCGTAATCGGTCGTAATAAACTGATTGAATACGGCGGTATTAGTCTGGCCGATCTTTTTAGAAGCTGCCTAGATAGAGCTAAGTAAAACAAAATTTTTACGTATGGTGAAATGGTTTATTTACAGAATTCAAAGACTAAAGATATAAAACAAGACTTCCATTTGCTCCCAACATGAAGAAATTGGGACGGCAAGTCAAGATAAAAGAACGCATTAGGAAGTCGTTATATTTTTTTTCTACATCGTTACTATGAGAATTTATGACGATTCGCTTAACATCAAACGAAAATGTAACGTGTACTTATCTTTTTAATAGACATTATGTGAATAATACTAAGGTTGAAAGTTATCATGCGCTTTTCATTCATAAAGCGCTCATGATTCACGTTGTAGTGTTGTATCACGTTGTAGTTTGTAATATAGCCATTTTTATATACAACTACACATACCTATACCCACTCTTAAGAGGATACGGTAGCGAAAATGCTAAAATGGAAAGGAGCCCCCCTTTCAACTTGGGAATTTTAGTTAAATATATGTGTTATTAACTAGATTTATCGAAAAATAATTGTCCATTAAGAACAACTCAGTCAAAAGATATTTCAAAAAAATCTTTAAAATCGAGGTTCCGCTCTCGACTCTTTCCTCCTTCAAAACTTAATCAATCGGAACGAAATTTGAGAATCTGAATAACAATGAAATAATCTATGTCGGACCGTTTAGCTTTTTTGGTTAATTGTTATCAATCTTGAGAATCACACCTTTTTTGCGTCACAATGAAAAAGGCCGTTTTTGGAAATTTTTGATTGGCTCTAGAGTCTGAAAAGCAGAATATCAAAAAAATCAGAACGGTCCGACACAGATAAAAATAATAACAATCTGTGTTGAAAAAAACATTGCTCTATCTTCAAAAACCAGGAAGGAAATAGTCGAGAGCGTTTGTATGGAGAATTGACCCCTACCGTATCGTCTTAATAAAGTTATGGTTTGTCCCATTTAAAATAATTTACATTGAAAACAATCAAACCGGAAAAACAAGCAATTACCATACCATTTTTTTTAAGTGAAGCCTTCAGGAAAATTGCTAACCTCACCTCATATACAAAATTATAAAAATATATTATGTTTTGCCTTATTTGTAGACAGAAAAGCGTAGGTTACTGGACATCACAACGGCTATATCGTTCAATGTCAACACTATACCGTCTTATAATTTGTTTTGATAGGTGCGTTTTTGACGACCAAAAGCTTTTTTTAACGAGAACATCATAAAATCATAATTATTACTATGTATTATGAAAACGATGTTGTAATGTTGATAATTCGACCATACAATGGTTTCAAGTACACCAGTTATACAATATAAAGTCCCTTGTTCTTACTTTCACCGTTCGCACGGTCACGATCTCGGCTGGAGTCCACTTTCTACCTTCGCTGCCTCAGTGACATGAAAGGAGCTGATGGATGGGTAGCCGTGCCTTTAAATTTTGAATTTTAGTGACGTCAGGGTTTATGGACGAGCTTTTTGGTACATGCTAAAGCAACGCTGATAAAATACCAAACAAAAATCTCAAGACATGTTTCATCAGTTTCATGCTGTCAGCGCAGCAGAAATGTTATCAGGAATTTGGTGCCGTAAGACTATACTACCAAATACCTACTAGGTACTTATACCAGTCACAGCACAAAAAAAAATCATAAAAATTCGAGCGAAATACATCTTCCTACAGGATTATCTAGAGTATATCACGAAAACAAAATCAGTTTATGCTTCTCGTAAGCGACATTATGATAATCTTTCCTCACATTATGCTGAACTGAATCTTTGAAATCGTATTCCGCTATAATAAGACCAAATGGCACACAAAGTATCTCTTTTATATCCATTCTTTGAAACGCTTAGGAAGTTCTGTACGTTAAATGAGTCATTAACGGTCGTAATACATTTTAGTCAGCCTTGCATTCGAAACTGGTTATTACCAAAACCGCCGAAATAAAAAAAACAAGAGCTCAACTTCAAATTAGAACGACGGTCAATTTTCGTTAAACGTGCGACCGGTGCGACGAAAAAGATGAAGACAAAAGAGAATCGTTACAATTAAATTAACACAGTCAAACGAAGACGGACGCTAATGGAACGAAATGGAAGAAATGAATATTCGAGTATTTGGAATTTCCGGATTTAAAAGCGAGCAAAAACACTTTGTGAGGCAAACAAATAAAAATCTAAACCGTGCTGAGAGTGACACCCTTTTATTCCAGTTTCGAGTACTTCAAAAAAATATAGATCTCGTAACTTCCCAGGGTTCGAAAATATCCGATATTTATAATAAATATCAAAATATTTATAAAAAATATCAAAATATCGGATATTTATGATATATATATCGGATATATATATATATCAACTTTGATATATATCCATTTTGTATGGAAGGCATATTATTATTTTGTTGCACTATTTATGAATACAACTTTAGATAAGGAAAATTCTACTAAAAAACATAACATTTATTAAAAAAATCAGTAACAAACACAAAAAAACTATATTTTTAACAATGTTACATTTTTTTCAACCATTTTTGTATCGCAATATTTATAAACAAATGATAAATATCGGATATTTATATCAATGGATATATTATCTTGATATATCGTCACTACTTTTAAAAAAACTTGTATCTTCGTCTGTCAATGAAAAGAAAATTGTAGTAAGTGGGCGAATCAACTTTTTGACCGACTCAAATCTGTCCGCACATTCTTAACATAGTTGTGAAATTTCACCCTTAAATAATGAATTTTATTGGTATTTTTCACTTTACCCTGTATATTAAAACATAACCCTAACTGTTAAATCCAATAAACTGAAACTTTGTTCATTAGAAGTTCGATTTCTTGGTAACTCCAGAGACATTTTGAGTCGACCAAGTATGTATGGAATGCATATAGACTTACTGCGTTTTAACTTTGAGGAACAGCGTGAGATACGAGATTTTTTAAAAGTAGTGACGATATATCCATTGATATATATCCTCGAACCCTGTAACTTCCACCTACATTTGTAACATGTAGGTATATTCTTTTTTTAGATGAGGCCTGCTAAATAACTACTGTAAGGTTTCATACTGCGCTAAAAGAAAAGTCTCTTAATCAGATCTGACACAAGTTACACATTTGTCAGAAAAAGTCGCATGTTTGGTGGGTGTGTGTGTGGATTGAGTGAGCACCTTCCGAAAATAAAAAAAAAATATGCTGATCATTTAGTAAAAGTTCTAAAACAATTGTAAAACGAATCTCTGAATTTGTAAAAAGATAAATCAAAAGATACAGCCATTAACATGTGCTCACTCAGTTCTCACAAACTACCAACGAAAACAGTGAATATATTCATTTAACATATAATATTTATATACTAACATTTAGTAAAAAATAGGCCAACCTACCTCTATAAATATTAGATCACCTAGTGACGTATTAAATTTTTTACAAATAGTTTCTTATGCTCACTCAATCCACACACTTTTGAAAAGCCGAATTTTGATGAAAAACATAAGATTTAGACCGCTATTATATGTGTATAGTTTAGTAAAAGTGAAATGGGAATTTGTAAAATACAAAACGAACCACTAACGTGTCAGGTTTTTTTATAATAAATTTTTGTAAGTGCTCACTCAGTCCACACGTTTTGAGAAAGGTAAAAATGTAAATATCTTACGATTTGTAGCACCTAAGACACTCGAAAGTACTTCAACATTTAGTAAAAATTTTTACTAAATATCCACCATCTAATATTTTATATTCGTTGTCTGGTTTTAAAGATATTCAGACATAACTTTTCTCATACAAATGTATCAAGTAGGGTGACCACACTATGTCGGCTCCTGATTTTCCCCACCTTCCCATTGTCATATTGAGATTGGGGAGTTTCGTTCAATTTTGATAATAGTTTACCGGATTTGTAAGTGGGAGCGAGAAAAGAATAACTATTTCTCGCTCCCACTTACAAATCCGGTACGCTCATCTGTTAGCGCGATTAGATTACCAGGTTCTGGTTTCTTACTAGTGAAGTATTATATTCTTTGTTTCTTACCAATTATCATTCATGTCCTTTTTAATGCATGCATGTCGATATGGTTATTATCCTGACGTCGATAAAAATTACACAATACACATCATCACTAGGCCAAGAACATAACCTAAAAACAGTTTGCAGATGGATAATTAATATGGTATGAGTTTAATATTATCAAAATTGAACGAACGATACTCCCCAATCTCAATATGACAATGGGAAGGTGGGGAAAATCAGGAGCCGACATAGTGTGGTCACCCTACTTGATACATTTGTATGAGAAAAGTTATGTCTGAATATCTTTAAAACCAGACAACGAATATAAAATATTAGATGGTGGATATTTAGTAAAAATTTTTACTAAATGTTGAAGTACTTTCGAGTGTCTTAGGTGCTACAAATCGTAAGATATTTACATTTTTAACTTTCTCAAAACGTGTGGACTGAGTGAGCACTTACAAAAATTTATTATAAAAAAACCTGACACGTTAGTGGTTCGTTTTGTATTTTACAAATTCCCATTTCACTTTTACTAAACTATACACATATAATAGCGGTCTAAATCTTATGTTTTTCATCAAAATTCGGCTTTTCAAAAGTGTGTGGATTGAGTGAGCATAAGAAACTATTTGTAAAAAATTTAATACGTCACTAGGTGATCTAATATTTATAGAGGTAGGTTGGCCTATTTTTTACTAAATGTTAGTATATAAATATTATATGTTAAATGAATATATTCACTGTTTTCGTTGGTAGTTTGTGAGAACTGAGTGAGCACATGTTAATGGCTGTATCTTTTGATTTATCTTTTTACAAATTCAGAGATTCGTTTTACAATTGTTTTAGAACTTTTACTAAATGATCAGCATATTTTTTTTCATTTTCGGAAGGTGCTCACTCAATCCACACACACACGTTTGGTGGTATCCTGTGTCGTTTGCAAATAACCTAACTACAAAATTAAACTTTTGAAAAAACCCCCGACATAGTGGACTGATTTTCAAGAAACATGGCTAAGAATACTCCCGACCCGATTAACTCAGCTTTCGAACAAAAAAAAACTAAATCTAAATCGGTTCATCCGTTCGAGAGCTACGATGCTACAGACAGACACACACATAGACAAACGCCCGTTTGTCTGACAGACAGACACTTCAAACTTATAACACCCCGACGTTTATGCGTCGGGGTTCAAATCAAATAATTCCAACTATTCCAAGACATCTACAGTTTGAAAATCGACCTATATAAACCAAATTAAATGGAGAATGAAAATACTTTAGGTAAGCATTCTCCTCGGCGCTCACTACCAGGCGAGATTGTAGACTTTTCTTATCCAAAAATATTGAAGTATCTTCAATTCTTCATTAAGAACCAAATTTTGGCGTAACAGAAACAGAGAGCATCTAATTGCATACCACGGTTCACTAGATACAAAGTTGATAGCCCGCTTGATGGTCCAGTCCAACGGTCATTTGTTTTTTACCGAGCTGACGCGGAAACCGACTTTGAATCGACTTGATCCGGGTAGAGTTCAATGATTTTAGTGCCTCTCAGAACGAAAGCTTTTCTTGTTAATATTTTACCTCTTGTATGTTGTTGCCGTAACGAGTAGGTACCTATTTATGTCAGCTGATTGATGTAACTTTGTGGCATCACTATCACTACATAGTATAAAACAAAGTCGCTTTCTCTGTCCCTATGTCCCTATGTATGCTTAAATCTTTAAAACTACGCAACGGATTTTGATGCGGTTTTTTTTAATAGATAGAGTGATTGTAGAGGAAGGTTTACATGTAGGTATAGTACCCGTGCGAAGCCGGGGCGGGTCGCTAGTTACATATAATGCAGGGTTGGTAACGATTGGTGACATTTGTTCTTAAATGGCAGTAAGTAGCATTTAAAATTAATTCCTATTGGCAACGTGCGTGAAGGAGTGGCGCTGAATGTCACAAATACACGTAATCTTATCGACATTACTTACGTTGGAACTAATTTGACTCTATAAGTGGCAACCCACACTCAGGCGACGCGGCGCACGCATTAAGGGCCCGGGGCGCGTCGCTTGAGTCGCTGGCCGTCCTTCCTATACAAAATGTACTGAGACGTTTTTAAAATTACACTCGGGCGGCGCGGCGCTGACGTCCATTCCGCGTCTTAAGACATGCGTCGCCTGTGTGTGGATAGTCCCTAAGATTTGACATATATGTATTATTTTGCCTATTTGCAAAAGACCACCCACTCATCGGGCCCATCGCTCAAACTTTGGCTTAACTTGTATCAATTTTATGTGTATTTAATTTTACAGACATACATACATTTATCCAAAGAAACTGGACTGGAGATTAGACTGGTTGTTTTTTGTGTAACGTGTAATGAAACTAATGAATGGCACACCTGCGGTGAGGCTGATGGCTTGTGGTGGTGTTAAAGAATTTCCGAATAGCTTTTTGGTTACTAGGCAGTAGGTTCTACAATAATTAATGACATGTTTTCCTTATGCAATGCTTATTTTGCCTATTAGGAAGAGTAGTACATTAACGAGAATTATTAAACTCAAGGCAGATTAAAATAAGTACATATATTAAACGGGCAACTCAGGTTTTTCCATAACAATGAGTCAAAGGGAGCCGTTGCGTTGGCTATGTTCATGTTATCCATATACGTGAAAGGTGACTTAAGTATAGTATAGATAAACGACCAGTCTAAATATATAAAAAAAGAAGCTGACTGACTGACTGACTGACTGACTGACTGACTGACATATCAACGCACAGCCGAAACCGCTGGTCCTAGAGATTTCAAATTTGGCACGTAAGTTCCTTATATAGTGTAGAGGAGCACTAAGAAAGGATTTTCCAAAATTCACCTCCTAAGGGGGTCAAATGGGGGTTCAAAGTTTGTATGGGGAAACAAGATTAGTTTGACTATTTTATTCGAAACGTCACAGGAAGATTCCTTAAGACATATGACTGAATACGTGTTTCAGGTTTTTTGAAAATTTAACCCCTAAAAGGGTGAAAAGGGGGTGATAAAGTCAAAAAATCAATATTGGTATCGTTTTTATGGTTTATCGGGTCACTGATCACGATAAATACGACGTTTTTAAAATCTAACGAGGCGGAAGTGAAATACCTTCTCCCCTGTTGTGGTGCAATGGGGTTTAAATATATAAAAGAAGATATTGACTGACTGATTGACATATCAACACACAGCCGAAACCGCTGGTCCTAGAGATTTCAAATTTGGCACATAGGTTCCTTATATGGCGTAAAGGAGCACTAAGAAAGGATTTTTCAAAATTCTCCTCTTAAAAGGGTGAAATGGGGGTTCAAAGTTTTTATGGGGAAACAAGATTAGTTTGACTATTTTATTCGAAACTTCACAGGAGGATTCCTAAAGACATATGACTAAATACATGTTTCAGGTTTTTTGAAAATTTGACCCCTAAAGGGGTGCAAAGGGGGTAAAGTCAAAAACACAATATGGGTATCGTTTTTATGGTTTATCGGGTCGCTGATCACGATAAATACAACGATTTTAAAATCTAATGAGGTGGAAAAGAAATTTTCTCCCCTGTTGTTGTGCAATGGGGTTAAAATATCCAAAATAGCCATAAGTATAGCTTTAGTTTTTATCTTTACTTCTGGTTCAAGAGATTTCAAATTGACACGGAAGTTCCTTAGAGGAGCACTAAGAAAGGATTTTTCAAAGTTCACCTCCTAGCATGATAATTTGACAGGGGCAAGGACAGGGACAGGGCCAGGGACAGGGACAGGGACAGGGGCAGGGACAGGGACAGGGTCAGGGACAGGGACAGGGACAGGGACAGGAACGGGATAGGGTTAGGGATAGGGTTAGGGATAGGGATAGGGATAGGGATAGGGATAGGGATAAGGATAGGGATAGGGATAGGGATATGAATAGGGATAGGGATAGGGATAGGGATAGGGATATGAATAGGGATAGGGATAGGGATAGGGATAGAAATAGGGAAAGGGATAGAAATAGGGATAAAAATAGGGGACGGGGACGGGGATAGGGATAGGGGAGGAACGGGGATAAGAATAGGTATTGGGGTCGGAATAAACGGTCGGCAATCGATATCTAGGTAGTGTAAAATGCAGGTGGCTCAGTGGGAAGGGATTAGTAAGTAGGCATCGGCGAGTATCCTGCATCCGTAATAACTATTACATTCAATGTGCTGTAAGAAGATCGTTGTTTTGCTTGCCTTTTATATGTTTACGTTTGCAATAAGTATAAGCAAAATGGAAAAAATTGTAAGCGATAATGCAAGGAAGTACTTTTTACCCTACCGACCATAGCGTCGAGATACTGGCTATGTGGGTCGTATGAAGTTTCCCCAGTATAAATATTTATATAGCTAAAATACATACATATTCGTACCTACTACCTACTCTGTGGTCGCTGTGTAACAATTCTACAATCATTGCAAGAATTTCTTTAAAAACAATAGTAATATGTGTAAGGTACAGTCAGCCAAAACCGGACCGTACAGCAAATAGATCAGTTACAATGGCCCCCCAGTCGAGAATTGCCCCGCTTTACCTTAATCGAAATAATCGCGGACCTACGGATCCAAATGAAAATCTTATTTTTTGTAAACGTTTCAATAAGAATACTTTTATTACGCGGGCGAAGCCGCGGGTAAAAGCTAGTGTTTAATATGCAAATTAATAGACGAACACTAACTAGATTTTGCATCGGGACTTGGATCTACTCGTATGGATATCCGACGACGACGTACTATTCATTTATTTCGGTTTAAAAATTGTATAAACTAATACCCAGTTAAAGTTCTCATGCATTTTATAATATTAACAGGCTAGGGATAAGTTAATGCTACTCAATCAAGTTCAACACCAATGTTTATATTTAGTGCGGAAGTGCCACTTTAACTCATACGTGTGATCTAAACACGCATAGCGATATATTGAGTAATCGAGAATACCTAACACTAAAATCCAACGGCGCAGTATTTATACATTATAATGCAGGACACGTTGTGTTGTGTCCAATTGTTTCTTCCGTCGTAAAAAAATCCTAAGTTGTCGCCGGCAAGTTGAAGGAACAATTTATTGCACTGTGCGTTTCCTGCAGCTTTCTTAATTGAATTTCTGTCATTAAAGAATTTACTAACCACATTTGATAATCGAAGGAATTCAGGATCTAGGTCTATAAATATCGTCGTAAAACTTGCAAGATGGAAGAACGGAAGAAGCAAACAGATAAACAATAAATGGAGGTGGGCCTCCTGGACTGAAGAAATATGTCGCTTTGAAAATATTAATCACTGAAATATTAAAGTTAAGATCACAGACCAATGCGTACCCCGCCGTCTGGCTATACAGACACGAAATTATTACGAATACGAATGTGTTGATGTGAACTGTACATAACTATCTCTTTTCTCTGAACCAGACTGAGGAATAATGAGTGATAGGCTGATTTTGGCAACGGCAACGACAAACGAGGCCGTATAAATAATTATAAACAATGCAAAATCAATCTTAACTTATGGACGATCTGGTATTACATTACACGTAATTCCTACGGACCTAGAGTTCAAGTTTAAACTGGTTTCAATGAGTTGTTCCGTAAGCTGTTAAAATAGCAGCGTGGGTCATTGAACCTGAAACAGTGCAACATGTTCGCACTCGTATGCGCCCGCGCGTGGGGCGACCTTCCGAAAGACACACCCTACTAGACACCGGATGATGGAGCATTTAAATCAGGAACAGCTTGAGCCCTAATATTCAAAGTACACAAGTACCGCTATGTTCAACATATTCTAAGACAAGTACAGCCAATTTGACAATCGTTGTCGGAGAAATGAAACGCTATCTGTTTCTATCGATATAGCACTTATATGGTTTAGTGATAATAGCGTTTTGTTTCATTCAAAGTCAGGGGTAATTTTGATTAGGCTATTAGAATCAGGGTATCTCGTCAAAATACGAATGATTAGCGCTGTAGCGAAGGATACAGTTGTGTTGTAGGTACAATTATGAAAGTGTGATATCATGATTGGCCTTTCTTTCGCCATGACGCAAGTGATTGGGACCTTAAGCCAGGGAGATATGGCAAAGATGTGTGGTTCATCTGGTAAGCATGTGATCTGTGCTTTCCAAATACCCCACAAAATTAAGGAGGTCCATCCGAAGAAAGTTATGTATTGCTTTATAGACTTCTGAATTGAGTGGAGTTGCGGTCGGCGCGTGCCCAAAAGTAATGCAATCGTTTTATTTAATGCATTGAGTTTATAAAATGTTGTTACATAATATATTCGTTTTATGATTTTTATTAATATCACTAGGTATATAATACATTTTAATAAAAGGTAACTTAAAATAAATATTTATAACTGTTTACATATATAATATACAGATTATATATAAAACAAACATAAAATATTTTAATAAAAGGTAACTTAAAATAAATATTTACAAATAAACTAACTATTAAACCCCGCTCCTTATCGTTTCTGGCGCAAAAGTACCCATAATACTTATGGCGTTACCCCTTTGGATGATTATGGATAACTTTTGCACCAAAAACGATTCAGAGCGGGGGCCCTCTCCTTTTTGCCGTAATCTAAATATCACTTTGTGCCGAAATTTTTAAAACATATTTGTACATTTTAAATACTGTTTTTAGTAACTCCAGTGAAATTTCGAGTAACGCCAGTCTCACAGACACTCAAAAATGTCGGTCAAAAAGTTGATCGGCGCAGGTACCGAAGGAAAGACAAACACTTCTATTAGTAAAAAATGACATACCAGAAAGTGTAACTGTAAACTTTATGTTGAAATCTCAAAGGTCCACCCGTCATCCTGGCGCTCACAATATTTGGTCAACACTAATGTAATACAACACCGCGACATTTTATATGTACATATATAATAATTAATAAAATACCTAATGTTATTTCATTTTTATCAGTTTACTTGGAACCGTGGCCAATGGACTTTCCAGAGCCTACCGGACAATAATATGCCTATACAAATACATTGTATACGTTCATATTTCTGTTAACTATTATGTAATTATCAATAACTATTTATATCAAGATTGGGGAGGCCCTGATTTCTCTGTATTTCCTTTTTACCTAACTTGTGTTTTAGTGCACAGTTGCACACCCGCGCTTTTCATGCACACCTTAATTAATTTTTCATCAAAATAAATTGTTTAACATTCGTGGCTTTCCAATGGCATATGAAAGACGTTGTCATCGTCAGTGTAACATTTCCATTCCATTTACTCAAAAAGAAGCATAATATATGATATGGATTACAATGAGTACAAGTAGTACAACACAAATCAAGGGTGAAATGGCATCTTCTGGGCGAGCTTACTCCATCGTAGGCTAGTCTGTGGCCAAAAGTAAGCCCATTTATAATAATAATAAAAAAAATACTCATTATATTTCAACAATTTCTCTCGTTCTTAAATTAACGGGAACGCGAGACATGAAAGACATCAGGTAAAAGAACCCAAAGGACCTTTTAAAATCTCTGCGGCTGCGTAGGTAATTACAGATTTTTTATCTCACACATCTGTTGGCCAGGCACGAGTTCAAAGCCGAACGAAAATTAGGCCTACGCCTGAGTCTGTTTCTTTCGGAGCAGTGTGGTTGGATAAGGACGGAGAATGGTGGGAGGAGAGGAACTGGTTGTGTATTCCGTCTTGAGAGATGCTGGCGAGACGATTCGTTGGCGGCCAGTTTTAATTTCCGTCCTATAGTAGAGAATACTAGAATAATTCGAACTGCCGTACCATGTTCTACAGTCTACGTGAATTCTAAGCAGATGACCCAGTGTGGAATGACCTTAGCTTTAATAGAAAAGCTTTAAAGAATTTTAGTAAGATTTGGTACTGAACACGGATTTGGTAACCATGGCAAGGAGTGACAAGATAAAGTCAATCGGACTCTCAATACGAGTAATTTCGTACCTTTCTGTTTCTATCTCTATCGCACACAATATAGAATTGCTAGCCAGCTCGCACAGTGTCATAGATCATTGACCACCGTCTTTGGTATATTGGTTCTGTAAAGACACGATTCTCTACAGCGATTAGAACAATATTTCTACTTAGCAATACTTTACAGACCAATAAGGAGTCTTGTATCCTTACTATAAGGTCCACCAACAGTGGACGATGGCTTGCAGGCTGCAGCCGTTTGGAACCGTTTCTATGGGGGTCCGAAACATCTGTCATGCAGGTGTGATGGCAGGTGGAAGCCATATCGAGCGACCGAGTAATTGATTAGTTTGGAATTTACAGCCTTTCGCGATGATATAATAATGGAACATTTTTGTGCAAATTGAGCAGCTGATTCTAACATTTCTAACAATGGCCGTATAACTTTTGAAATATGATTCGAACTGTCTGACGGTGACGTAGCGGGAGTTGTCTTGTTAGAGTATCATCAGAGCATTGGCCTCTCTTCCTATACGCCACTTGTCCCGATCCTGAGCTAATCTCATCCAGAAGTGACTTCCGAATGTCGTCCACCCATCGGGCCCAACTGATGCCAGGCGCTTCTTAGGCACTGGTCCCACCGCGAGCTAGTAAGCTATGAGCTATCGCTATAAAAACAAACAAAAGATAAGCACTCCCGTGCCAATAAAAGAGACACGGTGATATTGATAGCTCACCGCTGGGCGAGTAACTATAAACATCGCCGTGTCTCTTTTATTTACGCGGGACTCGCGGGAGTGATTATCATTTGTTCGTTTCTATAGCCGATAGCTCATATATTAGCTCATGGTGGGACCAGTGCCTAACGTCCGAAAGCGGCCAACATTCCGCTAACATTTTAGTCGAGCTGCCACCACTTTTGTACAGTTTACTATAGGCAAAGTCAGTCTAGACTTCACGAATTATTAGGATACATTAATTACATCATTGCCACCCGATTCGATTAGTCTGGCGTTCGAAACACCTATAATGACGGACGTATAACAGGTCCTTGGTACTCCTCCTTTAGTCGTTAACGACTATGCGCAGGGGGGTGGCGCCACTGTCGTAGGAGTCAATTTAGCTGGGGGCTGTACGGGAGCTCTGCAGCTACCCTTAAATTTTTGATCTTTCCACGCTGAAATAGCTTTATATAGTGTTATAATATGGAGAATCTTTTAAACAATAATAAAATTAAAACCACAACCATCACCGCGTCAGCGGCGAAGAGACCCGAAAGGGTAGAAGTGCGTGAGGGCGGGAAGTCTGCTGACGGACCCCCGATCGTTGTGAAGAGTGGGCTTCCGAGTTCCGGTGAGGAGCAGAGTAGTCTACGGAGAGGAACTGGGCAGGGTACTCCGGATGTCCTACAACTGGAAGGCCTGTCACTAAGTGAAGAAGCAGAGCTGCTGCGTTCGCCGAAGGGGGGGACAACCGAAAGGGAGGCCACACCTGCGGAGAACGGGCCGTTCTACAAGTATAAGTCGAAGGCCCAGAAAAAGAAGGCTAAGCTACTTAGGAGAAAGGCTGTGATTGCTGGGGAAAGGGGTGGCGTTCCGGTGTTGGAGTTTAAGGGGGACGCCAAACCTGGCCCGAGCAAACGCGGCCTTAAGATGAAGAGACAGAGCACGGATGAGGGTCGCTCGGAGCGTCCTCCAGCGAAGCGCCAAAATCAGGGCAGGGCGGCTGCAGACGGACCACGGAACGTCGCTAGGGCGAACCGAGGTCTGGCTGTGGCTGTGTGCCGTGAGGATGGAGTTTCGGTGGATGAGGCCTTAGCGAAACTCATCAGGAGAAAGCTGACGCAGTTAATTGAGGTGATCGTCCTGCAGGTAGTAAGGGGGGAGCCGGGCGTAGTAGCACCGAGGTTCGCGACGTCGGGTTTGGTGTCGGAAGGGTTTTTCCTTGTGACACCAAAATCGACGGAGTCAAGGGACTGGCTACTAGGTCAGGACTTCGGAGAGCTGGATGGTCACCGGATTATCGTGCGGAAGCTGGAGCAGACCAGGGTTCAGGTTTGGGTTCCGGGCGAGGCGGAGACTGAGTACGTAAAGGAGTTCCTTTACGCTCAGAACCCGGATCGCCGGGATCTCAAATTCCTGGAATGGAAAGCGGCGGGCAGAGATGCTCTGGAGATAGGGACTAGATTGACCTACTTGGTCCCGGAAGGTGTGGAGGAGATCTGGGGCGAGGAGAAGACGAAGGTCCTGGACTTCTCCGCTACCAGTGTTAGAGTTAGGATACTGAGGGCCAACATAACTCAACAACCCTCAGATCCTACTAATGAAGAACCCGAACCGGGAAAGGAGAGGTCGGTGCCGGGCGATGGACATACGAATGAGAGGGGGTATGGACGTCGTCGACGGCGGCGAGCTCTCTGAGTAGCGGTTCCGGGGACAGCGACACTACACACATCAATTAACAATATGAACACACAAAATACACTAAACACACACCTATACACAAGCACACACACAAACATTTGCCAAGTAAACCTCCAACATTGCAAAGACGCAATGTCCGAACTAGGACAATATGTTAGGAGGGCCAAAGTTGAAATAGCACTGCTGCAAGAACCTTATGCATGGAGGAACCGGGTGGCAGGCCTGGGACATCTGGGGGGAGCTCTATACTATGAGGGAAATGGTGAGCTACCTCCTAGAGCATGCATTTATGTGAGTAATAATGTGAGAAATATGGGATGCTTCATGACCATGTGTTGCAGAGACCTTGTCGTGGTGGAGACCTACTTCATCAACGACGAAGGGAAGAGGTGCAAGGTGGCGCTGGCGTCCTGCTATCTGCCGGGCGACGCAGTGACACCCACAAAGGAATTGGAAGAAACGGTTCTGAGGTATAGAGGTAGGAAAATACCCCTGATAGTAGGTTGCGATGCTAACTCACATCATGAGGTGTGGGGGAGCACCGACACCAACGAAAGGGGGGAATCTCTATTAGAATTCTTAATAAGCAGCGACCTGGAGATCATAAACACAGGCGACACACCTACGTTTATAACAAGGGCGAGGAGAGAAGTGCTGGACATCACTGTAGCATCGAGAGAGATATCAGGCAAGGTAAAATGTTGGAGAGTGGACGAGGAGGACAGCATGTCTGACCACCGAAGGATACTCTACAGCATTGATTGTCGGGTAGAAAAGATGAAGGTAAGAAATCCACGCAAAACAGACTGGACGAAGTTCGGAGAGGAGCTAAAGAGAAATTCTGTCTCGGGTGGTAGGTACGAAAGTATTGACGACCTGGACAAAGGAGCACTCAGGCTGAAGGAGTTAGTAATAGCAGCATACCACAAGGCATGTCCAGAGAAACTCGTGCAGGCAGGTAAAGGACAGCCATGGTGGAGCAGAGAATTACAGAAGGTAAGGAAGAAGGTTCGCAAGGCTATGAGGGTAGCGGTAAAGAAAGGCGACGCTCATAGCTGGGACGAGTACAGAGAGGTCAGGAATAAGTATACCAGACTAAGAGAGAGAGCTAGACAGGAGGGCTGGAGAAGATTTACAGAAGACATTGACAGTTACTCAGAAGGTGCGAGGGTGGTAAAGCTATTAGCTGGTGACCGGGCGTGCCAACTGGGGAGCCTAAGAGTAGACGGTGACTTAATCACAGAGCCGGAGAGGGTACTGAGTACTATGCTGAGCACACATTTTCCGGGCTGTGAGGAGGTGACAGAGATAGATGAGCAGGTGAGCCGGGGGAGGCCGACTGGGGAGGTGCGGCGGAAGTGGTGGAGGAGAGCAGGATGGAGTGGGCGCTCTTCTCCTTTGCACCCTTCAAGTCTGCGGGCCCGGATGAGGTCCTACCGGTACTACTGCAGAAAGGGTATGAGCACATAAAAGATGACCTACTGGAACTATACAGGGCAAGTATCGCTCACAGACACATTCCAAAGGTGTGGAGAGAGGTAAGGGCGGTTTTCCTACCTAAACCAGGCAAGAAATCATATCAAGAGGTAAAATCATTTAGAAGCATAAGTCTATCGTCTTTTGTCCTAAAGACCCTAGAGAAGGTGATAGACAAGCATATAAGAGAGAAGGTCAACTGCAGTGGAGACCCGCTTCACGGGAATCAGCATGCATATATGGCTGGGAAGTCAACGGAGACGGCCCTTCACAACCTAGCTGTGAGGGTAGAAAGGGCACTAGAATCGAAACAGTACGCTCTAGGCTGCTTCTTCGACGTGGAGGGGGCCTTTGACAGGGCTACCTTCCAAGCCGTTGAAGAGAGTCTGGAGAGAGAAGGCATCCGACCGACATTAGCGCAGTGGATAGGCAGTATGCTTAGGTGCAGGTCTATAACGGCGGAGTTGGGAGGAATAACAAAGACGATTAGTCCCAGGAGGGGGTTCCCGCAGGGAGGCTGCTTGTCACCCTTGATGTGGTGTCTACTTCTGGACTCTATGGTAAGAGAACTCAACAGGGGAGGCTTGTACATGCAGGCCTACTCTGATGACGGAGTACTACTGGTGAGAGGTATGGTCCTCAGTGTCATGAGGAACATAATGGTAAGAGGTCTCAGACAGGTACTGGGATGGTGCAGAGGGAGAGGACTGGATCTCAATCCGTCGAAAACTAAGCTGGTGTTATTCACTAATAAGAGGAAAAAAGAGCTGGAACCCATAAAAATAGAGGGCGTAGAACTAGAAATAGTAGACGAGTTCAAATATCTGGGCATTACTCTTGACAGTTCACTCAGATACAAGACTCATATCAGAGAGCAGACGGCTAAGGCCATAAGAACGCTGTACCAATGTAAAAGGGCAGTAGGGAAGAACTGGGGACTAAAGCCGAGTACACGGAAAAAATAAATTTTAACAATACTACCAGAACGTTTAGTAAAATAGATTTATCGTAACTGATACTACAATCTCGTAAGAAAAACAACTGTATTGTTACGTTTACTATATCTTGAATTCAATAGAACTAAGCAAACATTAATATGCACTAAACAGTTCTGTTTGAATTACATATACGAGAACTCTAGTATTATTTACAACTAATTGAATATAGGTTACGATAATTCTATTAACAAGAAGCTTCTTGTAATGCCAAAAAAATAAAAGTTATCTTTACAATCTTAATCTTAGCGGTTACTATCACAGTATACTTCCTGTAACTTTTTTATACGTTGCCATTACTTTGTAGTTCTCGTAAAGAAATAAAAAGAATATTCTTGTAATGTAAACTCAACGAAGAGTTATATTTAAAAATATTAAGTTTGTATAAATATGTGCGCATCGCTGTCAACTCTATTATTTGTATCGTAGCGAATGCCATCGCAGTATAGTTGATATGACTGTTTTATAAGTTGGTATTACTTTGCAGCTCCTGTAAATAATGACTATAATATTCTCGTAATGTATACTGTGAACAAATAGTTCTGTTGAAAAAGTATTTAGTTAGTATAAATATGTGTTTCATTTTTGTAACGAAACGCCATGTTTAAGTACCATTGTATATCTTAGTGAATGCTATAGCAGTATAGTTGATTTTACTTTGCGCCTCTTGTAAAAAATAACAATGATATTCTCGTAATATACACCGAAAAATAATTGTTATAACAAAAATATTGTTCGCATAAATAAATGTTTTGATTGTGTAACGAAACGCAATGTCAAAGCGCTTGCGGCGTGGTCGGCGGCCATTTACGTGTCATGAGAGATCACGCGTGGACGCGGATCGCAATAGGTTATATTATTTATCGTTAAACGTACTCACTACGTATTATCCATTCGTTTGGTAGTTTCCATTTTAGGAAATGGATGAAGAGGTGCAAAAACTCTTGCAAGGATGGAAGATGGCAGAGTTGGCAAAAGCAGGTGAGTCATGTACCGTACATGTAGAACTTTAGTAGATAATTAGAATGGTGAGTAAAAAGGCATGTTGTATTCATTTTACATTGCATACAAATTCATACGACATTACGTGGGCAAAATCTAAATACTGAACTAATATTTATATATATCTGAAGTGGATGTAGAATATTACTTATTGTAAAATTTATTCATAGAAATTTTAATGTCTTTTTCAGATGATTTACAATGGTTGCAAGTTTCCTGTGACCTATGCCATACTGTGGAACAAAAGTGGAAAAATTCTGCAAAATATAAATTTTGGACGAAATAAAGGACGGTTCTATTAACACTGACGAATATATGAACAAAGCCTTGCACTAAGGATCGTTGAAATATATTTTTTAACAAATTATATAATTATTTTATTTACTTTCAGATTCACCAATTTTCACCGCTCATAGCATCCATTCCATATGCTGGGTGACCCAGGTTTCTGGATCCCAGTTTCAACTCTAGGCTTCTGTCTCTTGGAACTGGTCCTAGCAACCTGCATTTTTATCGGTAGGTACCTATGAATTTGTCTGTGCACTGTAGGTATAGACAACTAACATTTCTTGTAAATGTAAGAAAAGGTTTGTTGTCTATACAAGGTGGTACAGTAGGATTAAAGGCTGAGCCACGCCAGATAGGTGTACGTAGACGTGCGCGTAGCGTACGCGGTGTAAATGACGAATCCTCATTAGAGATTACACCGCTTGTGTGACGTGTTACCCGTGTGTGTCTAGCGGTGTATCATCTCTTTTGAAGATTCGTACTTTACAGCGCGCACGCCACGCACACGTCTACGTACACGTATCTGGCATGGCTCAGCCTTTAATCCTACTGAACCACCTTGTATAGACAACAAACCTTTTTTTACATTTACAAGAAATGTTAGTTGTCTATACAGTGCACAGACAAATTCATAGGTACCGATAAAAATATAACACGTTAACGCAATTGTATATTTATTAGAGAGTACCATAAATGCAGTTGCTGTAACTAACTTTCTTGTTCTATCAACCATTTAATAAGTTTACATAAATGAAGAGAATGTAATATATATCAGATGACTTGTATTCTTAACGATACCTATTATTGGCCTAACTAAAGTTTTATAACCTTTACAAGAATTTATTGTGGAGTTTACATTATTTTGTTTATTTAGACACTCCATTTGTTATAAATACTGAATAATCTAGTAATACACACAATTTGACTGTGTGACCCTTATAATATTATTATTTTATGATACGTAATGTATATATTACCTTTACAAGAATATATTGTCAAGTTCACATTTCCTTTATTAAGCTCTGCAAGAAAATATTATTTATTTGTACGGTCCACGTGTTATGATTACTAAAAATTCTAGTAATACACGCTATTTGAATGTGTGGCAATTACAAGATAACTAGTTCACTAAGCTCAACGAATTTAAACAGACTGGTTTAGTTATTTATACTATGTGAACAATTGTCCCAGAATTTACTAGATTTTCTCGTTCAGATTACACTATTTAGGTATCATGGACGAGACTTTTTTCTCCGTGTATGATCCACTGGATTTACAAAGCCATTATCACACCCAGGGTGCTATATGGGGCGGTGATCTGGTGGCACAGGACCCATATTGGAGAATATCGGAAGAATCTGACAAAAGTACAAAGACTAGCCTGCCTCATGATGACGGGGGCTATGAGAACCACCCCGACACATGCTATGGAGGTGCTGTTAGGCTTAAAGCCCCTCTGGATTGAGGCAGAGAAGAGAGCCATGGAACAGTGGTACAGAATAAAAGCATGCAAGGAATGGAGAGGAAGTTGCGTGGACAAGAGACACGCACTGATACAAAGAGAGGCACTATCGAAGCTAGAAATGCTGATGGTTAATAATGACCTCATAAAGAGGAGGGAGATTTTCGATAAGAAGTATAGAGTACATATAGGAGAAAGAGACAACTGGAAGGTAGAGGTCGGGCACCCAACGACTATATGCTTCACAGATGGCTCTAGGAGAAGCTCTACAAAGCTAGCAGGGGCGGGAATAGTAATCCCGAAACTAGGAGAAAAGGTGTCGATACCACTAGGGAGATACACTAGCGTGTTCCAAGCAGAGGTATGTGCCATAGCGCGCTGTGCACGTATATTAAAAGAAAGCGATAAACAAGATGGAGCCGTGGTCATATACACCGACAGTCAAGCGGCACTAAAGGCTCTGAAGAGAACATCGGTGACCTCGTCCCTGGTGAGAGAATGCAAGGAAGAGCTCAACTCGATAGGCAAGCATAGAAGTGTAACGGTTGCGTGGGTACCGGGACACCAGGGAGTCACAGGTAATGAGAAAGCGGACGAGCTGGCAAGGGCGGGGGCGGAGACGGAATTCTTGGGTCCGGAACCGGCTCTGCCTATGTCAGCTGACGTCACGAAAGGAGTCATTGAGAGGATAAAAGAGATGGAAGCACAAAGAGCCTGGGAAAGAGAGACCAGTTGCAGACAAACGAAGATGATGATAGAAGGTAGAGACCAAAGGAGAGCTAGGTATCTTCTGAAACTAGGTAAGAACAGTCTAAGAATGTTGACCGGTATCATAACGGGACACAACACTCTTAACAGACATATGAAGATAATAGGTATCAGTAGTGACGAATCCTGTCCACACTGTGGTAAGGAGGAGACTAGTTTGCACCTACTAGCAGAATGTATCATGTATGCGGCACCGCGACATGAAACATTCGGTAGAGACAATTTGGGAGAAGATGAACTCAAGGATGTCAAACTTAAAGATGTCCTTCTGTTCTGCAGGAAAACAAGAAGATTTGAGGAGAGAAGTGTGGGAGAGCAGCCGGGACAGTAACCTGCAGCTCCAACTCCAGGGAATTGGGCTAAATGAACGCACCAGCGATCGACAGCCCGCCTGTATCCGGCCAGGCGTCCCTACACTACATCTACATCTACATCTCCTTAATTGGTCCAATCCAAGCAAGAGCCCTCACACCTCAGGGAATAACGATAATTGAGTGCAGATTCCAATTATTATACTTCGGGCGATAGTTACACGACCTCAAGGACATTGTGATTGTAAAAGTCTTAAGTGTACAGACTTCTTTGAAAAGTCTACGATGCCAACAAAATCCCCCAGGTTTATAAATCATTCAATGTAGTCAATTTCTTTTGGTACACACCTACACTGCCACCTACGTGTACATTTTAGTAAAAAGAAAGGGTGCCAAATACCTTTCATTGCCTCACCTTTCAAATGCCTCCTTATTTATAGCACTTGAGTTTTATTTTTAACGTAACCTTTATTGTACAGTGCAGTGACGTTTATGTGAAGCCGTAGATTGCACCCCGTAGATTTTGTATTCATTACGCCTCATAGCGACGACGCAAACCTATAATGTCCTTTAAACAGAGTTCAAATTAATCCAAATTTTGTTATTATCGGCCAAATCGCATTACCTACCCTTTAAATGGAGTTTAGAACTTTCTGACTTGATAACAATATACGTAGAACAGTCTTCTAAATATATAAATAAAGTACTGGGTATAGGTCCAACCATGGATGTTTTCGCGCAATACAAATCAGGCATTATAGTGCGTTGTAGCGCAAACAATTTCAAAAAGGTGCGATAAGGCAGAATTACGATGAGCGATAAGCCAGCAGAGGTATAAAGGGAAGAAAAGCATATATACGTCGTGACAGTTACCTTGCTCTATCTGTTAGTAAGCGATCTGGGTATGTGAAGCCCTCTTTTAACCCTCTTATTAAAGTTTTATGGACGCGGGCCTCGTGCTTGAAACCGACAGACTGGCTTCCTTTTGACATTTCGGTGTCGATGGATGGGTGAAAAATACTTGTAGTAGGTTCTTTGGGAACGTGGGTATTACAATTGAATTTAAAAGGGGGTGCTTTTTACTGTATTAACGTCGCAAAATGTCAAAGTTCGGGGGGTTAAGTTGAAGTAGGAATTTGTAGAGGGTAGAGTCGGACCAAAGTATCTATGTATTACATTTACAATGTCAGAGTTTGTCAGCATTAGATGTTTATAATGACATTCCTCACTTTATTCTGCTGTCTGAGACAAACTTTACCGTTCCTGTCAAATTAAAACTTATGTGATAAATTGATGACATTCACAGACGTCACGTAATTACAAAAGTAGCGATACAATAACAATGTCAACTTCTGCTACTTCGACTCCAATTGGGCCCAACATAATAACAGCACTCATCATCACAAAAATAAGCAAGAAAAACAAAGTTATTATAGCATTGAGGTCGTCGATCGTCATTATTAATTTATGGGAAAGTTGAACGGACTCATATATTTAAATTCGACGGTATCATTGAGATGATCTCAAGATGTAAACCGATTGGGATGTTTCATTCACAAATGCATTTTACATTACTAAGATTAACTTATAATAAATATAAACCACTAATGGGCTCCAGAGATTACCATTTCGTCGGACGATATCAACTGTGGCAAATATAGATATTGGAATTTCAACGAACATGCCGGTATCGTTTGGATATCCTAATTTGTGGACCCTTTATCACACTTTAGATACATTTAAAGCACGTGGAACGTTACCTACAGTCCTACAGTTCACGTTTTTTTATTTACAATCGGTAACTTTTTCTTACAATCTCCCGAAGTTCTTAGAAGGCCAATTTTTTCTCATTCGGGGACTTCACAAGCTTTTATTCGCAACACGAAACGAAACTCAAATGTTTTGATTTCGTACCTACTACCTACCCAACGGGCCATCACTCAAACGAGTGCTTCCGAGCACTACCGACAAAATGATGGATGACAAGAAATTCGTGAGGATCACTGCACTCTGCTTCTAAGAATAGATAGATACCTGCTAATGTTATACAGGACGCGTCGACAATATGCCAATCATTCTCTGTAGTCATAGTTTTCTATCTCTATCGCTCTTCCGGATTAGTGCTAGTTGCGACATAGAGAGGTGACTATAATACGCTACGGAGCGTGAATGATTGGCATCTTGTGTATGCCACCGGTTCTAAACCATTGGCGACGGGCTTACGTCTAAGAAATTAACGGATAGTACAAATTGTGTTTTAAGTCAAAAATTTTATGTTTTGCGCGTTTGTATTAATATCCGACCGAAGGTAATGGTCCAGCGAAAATCATGTTTCTACCAAAAAACAGCTAAAGTTTATGTGAGTGCTGAACGAAATTATACTATCGGTAGCCTCCGGCCGGCCGCAGTTTTAATTTCGGTTAGTTAAAAATTAGTTTTTGCACGTTCGGTTACACTAATTTAATTTATGCGCAAGGGGGCCTCTATTAAATAATTTTCCGTTAGGCTTATTTTTGGTAAAACTATATAAACCTCACGGACCTCCAGGACTTCGTGGAAACAATTTTATTATAATAATTATATAATTTCAACCTTCGACTTAATTAACGAAACAAGAAGATTCATATTGTAACTGTCCATTCTTTCATCTCAAATAACGTAAACCATAAAGTCCGGTACCTGCTGACGCCGTAGGCTCACAAGGGTCCGTGCCCCTTCGAGAAAAAGCCCATTCACTAAATGGAGTGGCCATTCGTATAATTGTATTAACGCATTAAAGTAGAGTGATGCAGGATGAAATTCACGATATGAAACATTAGTTTGGCGTAAAATTTATATGGGTACAATTTGTTACGGAGTTTTAAAATGTAAGGGACGGTTAGGTATTTCTTAGGTATGTATTAGGTATCTAAATATGTATTCTAAATGTATACACTGCCAGGTCAGCCTAGCCGAAGTGACAATCGTTGAAGCTGTGGCGAAACGCAGTCTCGCAACAAGCTATGTCTAAAAGCCACTTAGTAAGTACGAGAAGTTTAATTACATCCATAAACGATCTACCGTACTTGAAGAATTTTTATGGGTCGTAATCGTAAAAAGGTACCTAACAAAGTTTATCAAAATGAGTAGGCTCAACACAAGCCAGCATTGACTTCCTCAATTTTTGGAGTTGGGTAAAATGATTCACAGTATTCTGGGAACTTAATGATAAATAAATAGATAATAAGAACAAATAGAGTTATGGAGAAACAAGGTTAAGGGGTTAGTAAATAGATAAAAATAGTTTTAAATAGCCGCCGTTCGAATTCAGAAAATTGTCACTGAAAATAATAGGCAATTCACCGTTTTCAACCGGTATTTTAGTGACGACTCAAAAATCGGCCCCCAGCCAAGGAACACACAGTACCTACTAAATAAGTAGGTAGAATTAGCAGAATGGTGCCCGCTTTCGGATAGTGCCTGATTTGAAGTGCCTGGCGTCCGTTGACATTCGGAAAATTGCAGATCACTTTGATATCTTAATTTCCTATGTTTATAGAAGGCCGGGTAACCTTGAATTGAAGTTGCCTGAAATATCATGCTTACACTAAAGCCTCCGCCACACATAAAGCGTTTTGTTAGAGTAGCGTTAGCGGAGCGTCAGCGGAGCGCAATGATAGCGGTGCGCCGGCGGAACGCTGGCGTTCCGCTCGCAATCCGCAACGCCAGCGTTCGTCCGGCCCACCGCTATCGTTGCGCTCTGCTAACGCTCCGCTACCGCTCCGCCTACGCTACCGCCTACCAAAACGCGCATGTGTGGCCGAGCTTTTAGGTAGCATTTTAATAAGTATACAAAAGGATAAGTTTATTACCTAATTATTCAGGGCTGGACTGGGTGGCTTCCCTATTTTAAATGAACAGCACTAATCCCTGACCTAAGCTTATTTTATTAGGAGATGGGGCTTAAATTTTAATTTGTTTACAAAGGTCTCAGCGTGGTTTATGCTGATAGCTAATTTATTTAAATCTCCTCTGAGAACTGAGAATAGCCTTCTACTCTGATAAAATGCCAACTATGGGGCATTAGTAGAAAATTGTTATCTTTACTATTAGTAGTAGTATGTAGTAACAAAAACACTTTATTATTGTGAATTTGAAAATGTAATGTTAATGCCATACTTATAGTCCCTTTAACATCAAAATTTACTTTAAAACCTATTAATTTCTCTCTAGGTACAGTCGAGTTCATAAATATGTGTACATTTTTTCACCATATTGCTATGAGTTAAGGCGAAGAAACGTACAGATATTTATGAACTCGACTATATCTATAAAATAAAACCTATTATGTTGCTTTTTTTATTTTAAATGGGTTTAATCCTGGCCAACTGGCAATGGTCTACGCTGGATTGAGCTCGCCCAGAAGATGCCTGTTCACACTTGAAGCTTGATTTTAACATTGATTTCTAGTTTAAGCTGTACCACTAATGACTGACCACAACATAGTACTAGCTTCTTACTAGTGTTTATTACATTTCATTGTCTTTATATAATGTGACTTCAGAAAAATAAATTACATTAAATGAAATATAAATAGATATGCATTTGAACTAATGGTGTTATTTCACTAATTAACTAACAAATGGGGCTCAGCAACATGACAAGGAACCTAATTAATTTAATTGGTTTAGAATAATTGGTAATTACAAAAATATTATGTTATGTTTCACAACTTTTGATATGTTTGGTATAGGCAAGGGAATATGTACATTGTATATGTATATGGGAAATGTTCTCATATTTATTACGACAAGAACTGTGATACCAGTCCCGGAACCACAATTCAATTAATGTAAAAAATCTAGTATCAGAAGAAAATGCTATTCTTAAGGTATTAGACAACAACAAAACTGCTGTGTTGTATTATATTCTCCGGTCTGGCTCAGTCGGTAGTGACCCTGCCTGCTAAGCCACGGTCCTGGGTTCGAATCCCGGTAAGAGCATTTATTTGTGTGATGAGCACAGATATTTGTTTCTGAGTCATGGATGTTTTCTATGTATATAAGTATTTATATATTATATATATCGTTGTCTGAGTACCCATAACACAAGCCTTCTTGAGCTTACCGTGGGCCTCAGTCAATCTGTGTAAGAATGTCCTATAATATTTATTTATTATTTATTTATTTATTTAAGAAATGATTTTTTAAGCCCCTTTGCTAACCCCTTACCAAATCAGTAGGTAATTTCTTTCCAGGGTAGAACTCCAAATCACCTAGTTGTGGATTATAGGCAAATTCACGCAGATTATAATTTATTAACTGCTACACAAAAAAATGCACATACTCTCCAAACTTGAGTTGGACTAAAGCAAGGGGGTTTGTGTAGCTTCTAGCCTAATCCAGTGACTCGTTTCCGTCGTAAGCAAGTGCTTATAAAAAAATATATTTTGAACTAATGTTAGGTATAGTTGTTGTTTACATCTTCAATTACATTTTTATGGGACATCAGTCTTAAGTGACCATGGCCAATGCAACCTGGCTGAAACATCGCAGAGGGTAAAATAATGATTTTTAATAGTGTTTGATCTCTTAGTGACTTTAAAGTGTTTTATAGTGCTGATAGCAGCTGTCTGAGTAAAACTGTCTATAAAATAAGTAATAATAATCCTCTAAAAACTGGTTTCTCTAATCAATATATAACCAAAAGTGGAGTCCAAGTGCAAGGGTAATGTTTATTACACCTTGAAGCATGTTAATTTTAAGATTTTAAAGAAAAACCTATTCTCAGCTTTATTTTATGAACATTAAATCTAGTCTGTAGGCCAATCATATGCAGAAGCTAATTAGGGCAAGGCTGAATTCAATTAAAAACGTAATATGCGCACTTTGATTTATTTTAATGGGCTAGTTTTTTTTTATAAGCGATAAAAAAAATACAATAACAAAACTCTCCAGCCAATCCGCGATGCGTAGTGATCGATAACAATGGCGACGAAAACAACATATTTTTCGTAAACAAAGGGACATGTTTTACCTAAATATATCGTACCATTTGGAAATTACGTTGGAAATACCCAAAATATGAGTACGTTGAGCTATAAACAACGTAAACAGATACATTTTATTATACAATGTAAGTCACGTACTTACAAACGTTGACGATGGACGAACAGTACTGGTAGGCACTCAGTACGTGAAGACAAAGTGTATTATCGTTCTAACACTATGTCCGCTAGTACTAGAAATAGACGTAGGAACTAGGTATAGATATTTATAGTTTATTTTATCTTATATAAACACCACGTTGTATGATAACTTACCGTTTTACGACCATGATAGAATCCGTCGGCTCGTTTATGGTCCCTATGATTCGAAATATACTCTATAAACGACACTAATTTTATTGGATACACCATGAATTTTGAAATCACAATCAACTTAATGTATTAAAACCACACATCGCTACAAAGCGATAAAAGCACTGCTCGTCATTATTTCACCAACCTAGAACATTTGCACTTCACTCCCGACCATGAAATATTGCGATTACCCGCGACGTTACATGAACTTATCACTTCGATAGCAATACAAATATTCAGTGACGACACCTTTTAACAAGAAGAATGCCACAGGTTTTAGGACCCGACAAATCTAAACACAGTCGTGAACTCGCAAACTACAAACTAAAAAAAAATGTTACTCGTATAGCGTGGCTAACTTCATTCTCATCTATCAACGAACTTCAAGTCTATACTGTCTGCATGTTGGTGAAATTGATTGGGCATCAGTAGTGCCAACCAAACAAAGTTAATTATTTTGAGCTTTGGATTCTACTGTTTTGGCCACATAGATATATTTTTAAATTTTGATTCATAATGTACAAGTACAGTCAAATACTGCACTTATTTTGTCAAATATAATGCTTCCATTTTTATTTTCAAAAATGATTTACTCAATGTCTTTCGTCTTTAGTTATACGCGTATCCGAACGTGGTATTGCTATGTTTGATTTGTAATTTTCCTCTAATTAACGATTTATTATTAGAGGGAAAAAATAGTATATTTTTAAGTTTTAACACAGTTCTTAATGATAACTAGAGTCAAGTTAACTCAAAACTGGACAGAATGAAAATCTAACGGACATAACGTGTTCTAAATTCCGTAACGTTTTTACACTTTTTACCCTTATGAACATTATTTGTACACAGAACAGACGTTTTCAGTAAGTTGCTCATTTTATGTGTCATTAAGTCATTGCTGTATTGCCTATTAAAAACTTTCATAACAAAACACTAAAACTCCATTTCATCGGGTTTTATAACAGTATGGCAACATTAATTTGAAACAAATGGAGGGAAATAATGGCGGCAAAACTTAAAATTTTACTTTAGTAAATAATTGCCGTATGATAATTACTTTATCCTTTCGTAGTGAATACAATGATTAGTTGATGTGTCATATTTAATCACAATATAAAGTTAATTATGATTACCAAAAATGTTTACACCGCTTCGTCAATGAAATAAAATACTATTTAATGCATACAACCTCTTGTAAACGCAGACAGTAAAATCGAAATAATACTTTACTTTTACTTTAATAGTACTTTCATTATAAGTATTTAAAATGTGTCTATAGTTTTATTTCATCAACAGTGGTGTCCGGCTGTCCGCCATTCCTGCGTAAACATCGTAAACGAAAATTGTAAACTTATCAAATAAACTTACCTGCTCAAGTTCATTGACGCGTTGAACTGCGACGTTCGAAAAGCATATTTTCCGTATTTCTCCAAAAGTTTCTTCAGTATTATTTGTTGATTTTCCGTTAGTTTCCTGCGTCGCACTTGTCCGTTACACATAAAACCCATAGCACAATATTAAATTTATTTAAATAATCTGATTAATATATTAATTTGTTACTTGTTTATATAATATCACTAAAACTGACTAGATATTTTTACCGAAACTGGTGACTGACCAGTTTATTCAGTCGAGTTGGCAAGGTTAATACTGTGTTTTGCTTCTGTCTGCCATCGACATCACAAGTGGGTGCAATGGTAGGAGCGTTCTTGTACCGACAAGTCGGTTCTCAGTGTTCTCACATAGTGCTGTCCGAATTTGAATTCTGTGAATCACTTTCCAATTTGAAAAAAAAATAGTGGAAGAAGTTTGTCTATTATCTTATTTGAAATAGTAAGGAGGTTTATTTCATGTTTATTTTAAATAATAGCTACAGATATTAATTTATTGTTAAAGTAGTTTAAACTACTGACAGAAAGACCATGTATTCGTACAATTAATTATACTTAATACCTATAAGTTTAATAAATTAATTGGTATAATAATAGGTAGTTATATTAGCAGTGGAAGTGAAATCATGTAATATTTTATTATTTCCTTTATTTATCTTGCTCCTTTATTTGTAATATTTTATTTATTTTTAATCTAACTGGATGATTCATGCTATAATTTACTTTGTCCTTTCATGTGTTTTTATACTATTTCCTACTATTCGTAAGTATATTTATTGTTGTTACTAAAATTAGGTAGGTAGGTTCTCAGTATTATAATTATTAAAGACCCTAAACCCGTGTTTTTGGTATCCACATATAATTATTATTATACTTCTTTGTAGAATCCTAAACATTAAATTTATCAAGAGACCTAATGATGTGACATCATTATGGGTATTGCAAATATTCAAGACGTTTTCCTCCTTCCGAATTCCACTAACATGTTAGGACCAGTGGTACGCCACCCTAAATTTTAAAAACAACTATATATTACGAAATCCAACTCTATGGTCCACCATATAAAGTTGATTTTCCAATTCTTATAAAACTTATAAGCAATTTTTTTGTGTCAGATACCTACTTGTCAACACAAGACACGATAGAGCAATAAAATAAATAAACAAAACATTCTAATATTAACATATCAAGTTAGTACTAGTTTTTAGCACGATCACATCACCTAAGTCTAACGCGCAAGTCCTGACTTGTCCAATAGTATGTGACGCGTAGTGAGATAGTGACGCATCAAAGTACACAAATGCAGCGCTCAGTATATTGCATAATAAATATGTACATGCATAATTGATTGAATTCAAAGATTGTTACGTATCTATAAGACATATAAGACCTAATAATGTACTGCTCCGCATACAAATAATTGTACTTAAAATGTAGAGGGTTAAAGAGCAAATAAGTTTATTTTTAGGAAGACATATGCGATAAAACTAAAATGCTATATTATATTGCTTAAAATTGAACAGTAATGTAACCATCTAAATTGGACCTACTGTTTATGACACAAGAGTTTATTTTTAAATGAGAATGAGTGTGACCTACTGAACTAAATAAAATTTAGCATTCACCTACATTTAAAGAGTTAACTCTTTAAATGTTACAATGAGGAGGCACACTCAAAGGTTATGACAGATGGCGCCACCTTATTAGTCCATTGAAGATATAAATAATTTCATACGTGAGAGCGATAAGATGATATCTTTTTTCTCTCTCACACATATGAATGACAGTGACATGCTTAGGCACTTGCTCAGGCGCCGCCTGGCGGGATAAAATGTCAATGTGCCTCCTCATTTGCATAAAAGTAGCACTGAAACGTGATCAGTTTCATGTCCTCTGCTGATCCCATTTGGGAATATAGATGTAAAGTTATGAATGTGTGTAATTAATTACTTATAATAAAAAATTAAAACAGATAAAATAGGTAGGTATATATTTATTGGTATTACAAATACTGCAAATACACAAATAACAGTTTTTCTTTATATTAAGCTTTACTTTATAAGTGACTGTAAAATATGGTTGTACGGTCAACTAATTTTAATTCTAGGCCGTTCTAGAACCTTGTCTCATTTACAGTGTTATATTTGGCATAGAAATCACATTGACGTTTACTGTGCAAAGGTGCAGTGGCCTAATTAGGGATTGCAATCCGGTCTAATATCCAATCCGGCCGGATTTTGGTCCCAATCCGGCGGATCCGGGAGGATCCGCCGGATTGACCTTGAGGATTAAAAGTACCCAAATAGTAACTTTTTTGTATGTCAGCATTATATGAGAAATATGATGGTATTTTTCTTCACGATTAATAAACCAAAAGTTGAAAGCTTAGAAATCAACATGTTTACCAGGTAACAAGTAAATTTTACTAAAATAATCAGTCGCAAATAAAAATCTTTCGTTTTTTTTAAACTTTCATAGGATAACAAAATTATTTTTACTGTATTGTTTTACAGTACCTATAGAGCTTTTAAGATACAATTAAGAACGGATATTATAACATTACCTAAATGCATTATGAAATAACTATTTAAAAAAAGATAATTATGTTTTGTGTTATTTTACAGTTAACTTTTCCCACACGCAAAGAAGAACTAAAAAAAAACTACAGTAGCTAAATTAAAGTCATCAAGAGTAATTGACCTTAGTGCTATTGCTGAGACCACAATCTTACTGGATACCTTTTAAAAATGTTCATATTTAAGCTTTGAATTGTTTTTATGTGATTCTTGTAGCAATGTGCCCTCATACTTCTTATATCATGCTGAAAACGTTGTTGTTCTTGTAGTCCTACGTCACCACAGAGATGCAAAGGGCCTTCTCAAGCTCGCGCCATGCCTTCCTACCTTCAGCTACCCTCGTGACCTCGCTCCTGCTCGACCCGGTCGCTCGTAGTTCATCCTCAACGGACCGCTTCCATGAGTTTGCAGGGCGCCCGGAGCCAAGGCTCCTTCCAGCGGCAGGCGATTTCCAGCCGAAAGAAATAGTTGCGTTATTTCGTTAGAGGGAACTCTTGAAATTGTGTGCTACCAATGTACTTTTTGTGTCACGGTTTCCTCACTAATGGGTGTTTGCTGGTGTATACTCAATAGGTTTTGATTTCGGATAGTGTTTGGCCAGAAAACGCGAAGGATCGACCTCAGTGACATGTTAACGAAAAGTTTTGTCGTATGGCCCTTTGTCACTCTCCACTATTCCACATTTTGCATCCAAGCAAAGAATTGCACAGATTTCACTACAGATTCAAAGACGGAAAGTTTGACGCGTCACTTGAGCACATTAGTTTACTTCCAAACGGCCTAGTAATGCAAAAAACGTACGTATTAAATTATTTTTTGATTGGAAATCAGACCGGATTGCAATCCCCTGTTGAGCTACGTTCAAATGTTAGCGTAAATGTTATTTTTTAGCACTATTCTAACATATTAAATTACATTACCGGATCCGGTAGCATGAAAAAAGCACCGGATCCGGCCGGATTAGCGGATCCGCCGGACCGGATTGCAATCTCTAGGCCTAATATTCAAATTGATCGACGGTACAAATTAATCAAATCTTAGACTTTTTCTGAGTCGTTGCATTAAACAGTAGCGAAAAATCCTATCATGTTAAATTATAGTTATATAACTAAATTTAAACAAAATAGCTTACATTATAAAATTATATTTACATCTTTAACTTCATGAAGATCTTTTGTCAAAATACTGAGGTTTAGACATATTCACATATCAAATTCCTTTTGACAAAACTACACACTAAAACATGTAAAAAATATGCCGCTTGTCAATAATTTGAAATCATGAAATCTCCTTCAACAGTCTCAAATATTTCGCTTGGACTCTGCCAAAGTGAGAATGTCTAAAAGTTATCAAACCATACTACTATTTTTATTTAAATTTAAAAACACATTAAATTTAAAATATTACATACATTTACAAAGAAAGGCTGTATAAAAAAAAAACATTTACTATACGAAATTTAAAAATAAATTAAACACAGTTTAAGGCACCGCGAGCTAGTAAGCTATGAGCTATCGGCTACAAAAACGTACAAAAGATAATCACTCCCGTGCAAATAAAAGAGACACGGCGATTTTAATAGCTCACCGCTGGGCGAGTAACTATAAACATCGCCGTGTCTCTATTATTTGCATGGGAGTGCTTATCTTTTGTTCGTTTTTATAGCCGATAGCTCATAGCTTACTAGCTCGCGGTGGGACCAGTGCCTAAGTAAAACATAAGCAAAATTTACATCTCTCAGAAGGCCTATCACGAACACAAATGTTTGCGAAGTGCGAGCATATTTCCCTTTTACTCTAATTAATGCAATATTAGAATAACAGAGATCAAGAAACCAGCAAATCGGTATTTTCAGTAGGACTTCAGGTCAATCAGGTCTTAGGTAGCCCTGTTAAAACAAGATCCGACAAAAAATCTTACACAATTTAAATTTAAAAACTAAAGTTAATCAAATCAGTCCTTCATACACAATGTACCCCACAGTTACCTACAGGAATTGTCCAGTGATTATTAAGGCCGTCTGTCCACAGCAGCAGAGCGAGGCAGCATATCAGCATAGATTATAGAATATCAGGAGCGGAGATTTTATGATATTCTATTGGTAGATTTTTACCTTGCTCACCGCTTTGCTGCCTCCCTCTGTTCCTGTGGACAGGCAGCCTACGATTTTTTCTCCCAAGCTACATATAACTTGCCGAATCCTACACCGGGGCAAACGACGCAACGGAGCCACGCAGTTACGTCATCGCCCAAATCAATTGTTTAGTTTTAAACTTTATTGTTTGTTTTTTTTTTTTTTCATGTTCTTACATACTGTTTTTTTCTCTTATGTTATCTAAGTTTCGTGACGCATTGGTTTTACTGTAATGTCATGTAAACATGTTTTTACTAATAAATAATAAATATACATCGTGTTATTTATTCCGTTATCTAAGATACTACGGAAACTAGTGTCTTAACTGTTATTGTTGTTGTAATATTATTTTATTTTATTAGTAAAACATGTTATAACCAATGCGTCACGAAATTTAGATAACAAAAAAGAGAGAAAAAAAAGATTATCTGTGGTCCATATCTCAAAACTGAAAGTTACAAGTTACAAGCGGAAGTCTCTTTCCAACTTGTCATATTAGACATTGACTACCACTAAAAAAAAAGTTACAATTTACAAGTGGTTGTCAATGTCTAATATGACAAGTTGGAAAGAGACTTCCGCTTGTAACTTGTAACTTTCAGTTTTGAGAAATGGGACCCTGGTCGTTGGGTTACAATGATGGCTACAAAACACTGGGATTTACAAATCGTCTTAAGTTTACACTGGCTTAGGGCTTCCCCAAACCTATCGACGCGGAATCAGGTCTAGCCAAAAAATCGCTCGTTAGTATGAGAGCTTACGCGGCGTCATCACTGAGCGGTAACGCATGCTAACGAGCGATATTAGCAGGGTTCGAAAATATCCGATATTTATAATAAATATCAAAATATCGGATATTTATGATATATATCGGATATATATCAACTTTGATATATATCCATTTTGCATGGAAGGCATATTATTACTTTGTTGCACTATTTATGAATACAACTTGAGATAAGGAACATTCTACTAAAAAACATAACATTTAGTAAAAAATCAGTAACAAACACAAAAAACTATAATTTTTAACAATGTTACATTTTTTTAAACCATTTTTGTATTGCAATATTTATAAACAAATGATAAATATCGGATATTTATATCCATTGATATATATCGTCGAACGCCGCTGGATATATATCCGATATATATCGGATATATATCTTGATATATATCCATTGATATATATCCTCGAACCCTGGATATTAGGTCGGCAAAAGAGGAGCCTGCATCGATATGTTTGGGGAGTCCCTCTGCAAACAATGTATAACTTGTCGACTACAATAAGTTAACCTATAACTACTTAACATCTTAAACTACACCATTAGGTATAATCTCCCTAATGTAACTAACTATGTACTTAGTTATCAAATATCGCTGTATAATTGTTATACAATATTGGCTAGTGATGTGTGGGATCAACTTGGATAGATATTATAAATCTATTTATATTGTACTCTTAGCTAGTACTTTCAGTAGATGGATACATAGACTATTTATTAGGTATAGTGTCGATTGAACATCAAGCAAAATTATGAAATTCGCTGGCTCCATAAATGACTTGTCAGTTAAAGGTCATGGCAGTATGTGTGTGGCTTCAGATAGGAGCAGCAAATGTATCTACCCGAAATCGCTCGTTAGTATAAAGACGCTTACGCATAGGAAAGCTGAAAGCATGCGTAACGCATGTTCATACTATCGAGCAACTTTTCCCTTTAGTACCGTTTCGTAACTTAAAATTGGTAACCAGCTTCGAAACGGGAAAAAATCCCAATTCGTAACTGGCTTCAAATTGGGACTTTCCCATTACCGATTTGTAACAACGTTACAAAATGAGACTAAATCATTACCGTCTCTTAGCCATAGTTGGTAACCATGCTTCCCAACGGAAGCCATTCCAACTGCTAAGCCGCGGTCCTGGGTTCGAATCCCGGTAAGGGCATTTATTTGTGTGATGAGCACAGATATTTGTTCCTGAGTCATGGATGTTTTCTATGTATATACATACATACATACATACATACATAAAATCACGCCTGTATCCCATAAAGGGGTAGGCAGAACACATGAAACTACTAAAGCTTCAGTGCCACTCTTGGCAAATAAGGGGTTGAAAGAAAACTAAACTGTGACATTGCAGTGACAGGTTGCCAGCCTCTCGCCTACGCCACAATTTAGCCCATATCCCATAGTCGCCTTCTACGACACCCACGGGAAGAAAGGGGGTGGTGGTGAAATTCTATGTATATAAGTATGTATTTATCTATTTGAGTATGTATATCGTCGCTTAGCACCCAATAGTACAAGCTTTGCTTAGTTTGGGGCTAAGTTGATCTGTGTAATAAGGTGTCCCCAATATTTATTATTATTTATATTTATTTATTTAGTACTCGTCATAATCGTAGTAATCGTCCTCCTGTCCGTTTCGCAGTAGGGCGCCTAGAGACAGCTCTTCTGCGGCGGCGGTGGGTTCCACTTCTACGTCTTCGTCGTAATCGTCGCCTGCATCTGAAATAAAAACATATATTGTTAATTTTTCTGGTATTTATTTGTAAATAATTAGAGCATAATATCAAGATACATTTGTTCAATATTATTTAACTAACTTAAATACTAACACAGACTTCAATATATAATTCTATAACACATCATCTTAAATTAACATACATACACTTTATGATCAAACACCATTACACACAAAAAAAAAACACAACAACAATCAGTCAAACAACCCTCCACGAGTCATTCCAGGTGCAAAGGTTCCCAAGACGCTAGCTGCATTTTCGCGCTGGACCGCGATCGATAACCTCTGCACCAGGAATGACCCGGAGCGGGGATCGAGCCCCCTCTCCCTCAGGCGACTCCCGAGCTCCAAAAAGAAGGCCCGAGCCTCCGAGCACCAACACCCAGTGGTCTCCACCGCCAGCGGAACAAACAAGGTTCTAAATGCCCTTGTATATTGTATGGGGGAGCATACTGTATGGGGTAGTTATTATGTATTAAGAGGTTATAGATTTTGACAAACGTGGAAATTAAGGGTCGTTTTTCCAACGCGGTGGACATGATCAGGTTAGCAAATCGCTTTTCATTAGGTTTACGAAGAAGAAGACTTGGGGTCGGTTGCACCAAACCGTCCGTTACCGGATTTAGCTTTCACATTTTTTTTGCATGGGAATTTCATAGACTACTGCCGTGTGACGTCGATAAATAAAATAAAAATACATTTATTACCATAACACAAAAGAGTAAAGCAATGGAAAAATACAAAAATAAAAAGGTAATATGCAAATTCGCTTAAGCTAAGCATAAAATAAGAGCTAAGTACAATAATAAAGAAGATTTACTGACTTACTTAAGTACCTACATTTTTCGTGCTTGGTAAAAAGATACAAGTCTCAACATATGTGTATCGATGTGTCTGTTAACTGTGGTTGATGCAATCGGCCCTTGGGATCGGAAGGCCGGGAATTTTTTCTGCTGGAATAAAGTGGTCTACTGCGAAATGGACTGCGCGGGGAGCATTTCTCTTTACGCTTTCTGGATACTGTAGATGTCGGTACGGTACTGACGGGTATCGGATCGAGGGTTTAGTAATTTCCTGTAAGAGCCGGTGAAGTGGTGAAGCGACAGGGGAAGGGCTAGCAGTGTCGAGTATAGTGTGAGGCCCTTCTCGCATACGTATATGGTAGACCGTAGATAAGTGTCGTACTGATGTACCCGTTGAGGGCAGTTTGAGAGCTTTTTTATATCACCTGTGAGAGCGGGCGTGGCCGGAGCGGTGTAGCCGGACTCGCCGTGGCGGGAGCAATGTTGAGTGCGGCGGGGGGAGCTTTCTTCTCACTTCTTGAGTACCGGCGATGCTGAACTACGGATTTCTATATATGTGATGGTATCTAGATGTATATTACCTATGGGAGCGGGCGTAGCCGGTGCAGGCGTGACCGGTGCGGGGGTAGCCGGACGTGGTGTATCCCGAGCAGGACTAGCGATGTTGAGCGTGGCGGGAGGAGCCTTCTTCTTGAGCACCGGCGATGCTGAAGTATGGACTTCTATGTATGTTTATCTAGATGTATATTACCTATGGGAGCTGGCGTAGCCGGTGCAGGCGTGACCGGTGCGGGGGTAGCCGGACCTGGCGTAGCAGGACTAGCGATGTTGAGCGTGGCGGGAGGAGCCTTCTTCTTGCGCTTCTTGGGCACTGGTGACGCCGGTACTGGAGCTGGCGTGGGCGGTTTTGATCTGAAAGGAAAAAAAGCAAATTAGTAAACCACAACAAGTATTTGCTTTGCTTCCATATTAAAAAAAGTGTTCCGGGTGACCTGAAGACTTCAATTATTGATTTTCTTACTGATTCTCTTCTCAGTTTACATTTTCTTTATAGCCTCTAAGAGGCTCTAAGCGCTTTTTTCACATTATCCGATCCGATATCGGATGCAGGACCGATATCCCATACATTGAAGCCGCCATCTTTGATTTTTGCCTTGAAATCCTTCCGACATCCGATATCGGATCGAATAATGTGAAAACGCACTAAGGCAGTAGCAGCATTGCAGGTATTCTTCCTTTTGATGAGACTCTAACATAATAAAAGTCATATTTTTAAATTAAAGGAAAAATGGAAATGGATGGATGGCTAAAGGTCGCAGGTTCGAGTCCTGCCGGAGGTGTGAGTTTTTCCATTTTTCCTTTAATTTAAAAATATGTTAAAAATCGCTAGCAGACGTTTCTGCATGATAAAAACAAATATAATAAAAGCCATAAAGAATGTGTTTAAAAAAAACTTACTCCGGCACAGGAGTAGCAGCTTCCATAACAGGTGAAATAGGTGCCCCCGGATGGTCTAATCTTCAAAATATTATAATTAATCTTCATACTAATCCCCTTCTCAAAGATTATCTTTCATCTAAATATATAAAAGAAGAAACTAACTGACTGACTACATATAAACGCACAGCCGAAACCACTGGTCCAAGAGATTCCAAATTCGGCACGTAGATTCCTTATATGGTGTAGAGTAGCACTAAAAAGGATTTTTCCCCTCACTAGCTCGGAAACATGTGTTTTGTCCTTTAATACCAACGGGTAAAAACGCATTTTATCCACTAGTGGGTAAAGTAATTTGACCTTCATAAAGTCAAATTAACTGCTTTAAAATTGATAAAAGTAGATGAATCTAGTAATAAAGATGATTTACCTACCATCTGTGGAACTACTGGAAGAAGTGATAAACGCATTTTTTGCGTTGTAGTTTCCTCGCTATAGCGAGGGGAAAAGTTTTGTGTTACACTCGGGTGCAAATGTATTTTACTTCTCGTGTGTTAAAAAACTCGCAAGTTCAGGATTCTATTCTCGAACCACTCGCTTCGCTCGTGGTTCAACTATAGAATCCTTTCACTTGCTCGTTTTTCAATTCCACACTCGGCGTTAAAATACAACTTTGCCCCCTTGTATAACAAATAACTATTTAAAATTCACCTCCTAAGGGTGTGGAACTGTGGAATGAGGGTCCAAAGTTTGTATGGGAAAACAAGATTATATTAGCACGTAAGCGAAGCCGCGGGAAAAAGCTTCTGTATTATAAAATAATATATAATACAGAAAAGCCAAAAATCATTACAAAAGATAATCATAACCAGGGAGCGTACTTTTCATGCCGATGACATTAATCTGACGTCACGCTCCGTATAGGGTGATCCCAAATAGTTTTATTGTAAATTATTAATCATTAGTCGTCAATCATTTTAATCGTATACATATTACTTCAAATACAGTAGTCCATTTACATGTGGCATAAATAATACCTACTTGAAATGGGAAACGTGAATAAAATTATTTTATTTGTTTTTATAAATAAAGGAGAACCGGACAAAATGGTCCAAGAACCAATAGCGACGTGACATATGTCATTAGAAAGGTGTTTCAATATACTACAATATTTACTATGGGAGCTTATTTCAAATCACTGTGTGAAAAAAGTTATAGCGATATAAAAAACTTATTTTCATAGACGATACTAGCTTTTACCCGCGGCTTCGCCCGCGTAATAAAAGTATTCTTTTTGAAACGTTTACAAAAAATAAGATTTTCATTTGGATCCGTAGGTTTCTTTGTAGGTACATCTGTCCGCGATTATTTCGATTAAGGTAAAGCGGGGCAATTCTCGACTGGGGGGGCCATTGTAACTGATCTATTTGCTGTACGGTCAGCCATGAAAGTGGTTTCCCACTTTTCGACTCTATTGATCGAAAAGTGGTAAACCACTTTTTTGGCTGACTGTACCTTACACATATTACTATTGTTTTAAAAGAAATTCTTGCAATGATTGTAGAATTGTTACACAGCGACCACAGCGTAGGTAGTAGGTACGAATATGTATGTATTTTACCTATATAAATATTTATACTGGGGAAACTTCATACAACCCACATAGCCAGTATCTCGACGCTATGGTCGGTAGGGTAAAAAGTACTTCCTTGTAAGGTCCGACCGAGAACGATATTTTTGTCTCGGCCGAGAACGAGACCGAGACCGAGATTCAATTTGATTCTTGGCCGAGACCGAGACCGAGACCGAGAATTTGTAAAACAGTAAAAAATATGCCATTTTTACAAAAAAATGTTTTCATAATCGAAATTCGCGTATTATTTAACCAGGAAACCAAGAGTATGTTGGGTCCTGCTTAGTGTTTGGTTCCGTAACTACCCAAACCTACCCGCACTCCTTACCTATCTACCGTAGCAAAATAGACTACCTACGTCAGTGACAAAAACAACTATACGGCTCGCCCGGTGGTAAGCAGTCGCCATAGCCTATAGAGGCATGCAATTTCAGAGGTTTTACACGCGCGTTTAATACTCTGATTTTTTGTGACTTTTTGCAAGAAATCATAAAACAGGTCGTCGAATCTTGTTTTGTACGGGTAGTTTTCCAGGTTTTCCTTGAAAGTCTTTACTAAGCTTCACTTTGATTTTGACGTATTTTTAGGCACATGATTCAAGGTTAAGGGACACGAACTATTTTTTTGATAGCGATTATTTCCAAAATTGTATGTATGTATATCAAATAATACTACTACTACGACTATGGAAAACCCATACTTACTAAAAAAAACTCAAAATATCATCCAAAAAGCTCAAAATTTCGTCCGATATTCCGTAATTCACCATTTCTATTATGTAAGGTAGGTATTATTCTAACCTGCTGCTTTGATTTTTCGCGTCGTCGTTGTCTTCCACACACATCAAGTTGTCGTAAATATTTTACACTCTTTTATGAATTATACCTAGGTATTTGTTTGTTTTTGGCTTAAAATATCGATAAAGACCCTACCAAAATCACTAAAATCGGGATACCAAACGGGCGATGTAACAAACTGAAAGCTAAAAACCGCAGTCTCGGTTTTGCCGAGAATCTCGGCCCATTTCGGCCGAGAACCGAGACCGAGATCTCGGTCGGACCTTACTTCCTTGCATTATCGCTTACAATTTTTTCCATTTTGCTTATACTTATTGCAAACGTAAACATATAAAAGGCAAGCAAACAACGATCTTCTTACAGCACATTGAATGTAATAGTTATTACGGATGCAGGATACTCGCCGATGCATACTTACTAATCCCTTCCCACTGAGCCACCTGCATTTTACACTGCCTAGATATCGATTGCCGACCGATTATTCCGACCCCAATCCCTATTCTTATCCCCGTCCCTATCTCTATCCTTGTCCCCGTCCCCGTCCCCGTCCCGTCCCTGCCCCTGTCCCTCCCCTATCCCTATCCCCGTCCCCGTCCCCTATCCCTATCCCTATCCGCATCCGCATCCCTACCCCTACCCCTACCCCTTCCCTACCCCTACCCCTACCCCTACCCCCTACCCCCTACCCCCTACCCCTACCCCTACCCCTACCCCTACCCCTACCCCTACCCCTACCCCTACCCCTACCCTTCCCTATCCCTAACCCTAACCCTATCCCGTTCCTGTCCCTGACCCTGTCCCTGTCCCTGTCCCTGTCCCTGTCCCTGTCCCTGTCCCTGTCCCTTCCTTGCCCCTGTCAAATTATCATGCTAGGAGGTGAACTTTGAAAAATCCTTTCTTAGTGCTCCTCTAAGGAACTTCCGTGTCAATTTGAAATCTCTTGAACCAGAAGTAAAGATAAAAACTAAACCTATACTTATGGCTATTTTGGATATTTTAACCCCATTGCACAACAACAGGGGAGAAAATTTCTTTTCCACCTCATTCGATTTTAAATATTTATCGTGATCAGCGACCCGATAAACCATAAAAACGATACCCATATTGTGTTTTTGACTTTACCCCCTTTGCACCCCTTTAGGGGTCAAATTTTCAAAAAACCTGAAACATGTCTTTAGGAATCCTCCTGTGAAGTTTCGAATAAAATAGTCAAACTAATCTTGTTTCCCGATACAAACTTTGAACCCCCATTTCACCCTTTTAAGAGGAGAATTTTGAAAAATCCTTTCTTAGTGCTCCTCTACGCCATATAAGGAACCTATGTGCCAAATTTGAAATCTCTAGGACCAGCGGTTTCGGCTGTGTGTTGATATGTCAGTTAGTCAGTCAGTCAGTTTCTTCTTTTATATATTTTTTGATATTTAAACCCCATTGCACTACAACAGGGGAGAAGGTATTTCACTTCCGCCTCGTTAGATTTTAAAAGCGTTGTATTTATCGTGATCAGCGACCCGATTAATCATAAAAACGATACCCATATTGTTTTTTTGACTTTATCACCCCCTTTTCACCCTTTTAGGGATTAAACTTTCAATAATCCTGAAACATGTATTTAGTCTATGTCTTTGGGAATCTTCCTGTGAAGTTTCGAATAAAATAATCAAACTAATCTTGTTTCCACATACAAAATTTGAACCCCCATTTCACCCCCTTAGGAGAGGAATTTTGAAAAATCCTTTCTTAATGCTCCTCTACACTATATGAGGAACATATGTGCCAAATTTGAAATCTCTAGGACCAGCAGTTTCGGCTGTGCGTTGATATGTCAGTCAGTCAGTCAGTTCTTCTTTTATATATTTACCATGCAAAGAAATTCATAACATAAAATGATTGATGACTAATGATTAATAATTAACAATAAAACAATTTGTGATCACCCTATATGGAGTGTGACGTCAAATTGATATCATCGGAACGAAAAGTACGCTCCCTGATCATAACTTACTCAGGAACTGGGGTAGCAGCTTCCCTCACAGGTGACATAGGAGCCCCCGGATGGTCTAACGTCTTCAATATATTATAATTGATCTTCATACTAATTCTCTTCTCCGCTAACATCTTCTCTATAGCTTCACCGGCAGTAGCGGCGTTGCATGGAATCTTCTTTTTGTACGAGCCGCGGACTTTCTTCTTTTTGTCTTTGCCTTCTTCTTTTTCTCGAGCTCGCATTTCTTCTTTGACTGGAAGTAGAGAATATTTTATTTTATTCATCTTTCCAATTATGTCTACTACTGCGTGTGACATATCTCACCTCATCTTCACATAATAAATGCACTGAAGTAATCTTTATAGTGACCATGACAGGACTCCCTTTTATACTCCCTTTTCTGATTTCTTAAGGCCCACTTGCACCAAACACGTAACTCAGGGTTAGTGGGCTATCATCTATCAAATTCAATACAAAATGGTGGGTTAACCCTCCATTTTCGTTGGTGCAAATGGCCCTAAGTCACTCATGATAAGCGAACTGACCTAGGTACTCTTCATCACTAGGAGCGAGTGTTAATTAATCGAAATTAATCTTACCTTAGTTACAAAGTTTAAGTTTACATGGCGACCGTGACAGGAAACCATTGTATATTTACTTTTCTGATCCCTCAAGTACCCATAATTCATCCTATTCCACATTTGTCTTATGTCTCGCCTCCTCTCCACTCATAATAAGCGAGCTAACGTACTCTTCATCACTAGGAGCCAGTATTCATTCATAGACACTTAAATTTACCTTGGTTACTAATTTCAACATTAAATGGCGACCGTGACAGAACACCCTTGTATCCGTAAACTACGTATGCAAATACTTACTTTTCTGATCCCTCAAATATCCAGCATTGATTCGATTCCACATCTGAGTCTTATGTCTCGCTTCCTCTTCACTCATGATAAGCGAACTGACGTATTCTTCATCACTAGGAGCAAGTATTAGTTCATCTGCTACTAAGTCTGCGCCGTATTGGGGTTTTGGCTCGGGTTTTAGGAACTTATCTTTTTCTTTCTCCTCGGGTTGGTCTGGGCGGTTCCCTAGACCTATTACTGCTAAGTCTGGACCTGGAATGAGAAATAGAAGGTATTATAATTTAACGAAACTTGCGATATTGTCTCAAATCACACTGTTGTACTCGAGAATATGATAGGTACTTACTTGGAAAATTATCATTGATATTATAATCTAGTTAATCTACTCCATTATTTAAACAAATAAAAAATGCTACGTATTGGCAACAAAATGTGGCTGGAACGGCAGACTACCCCTCTAAGGAGGCAAGCATGGTCGCGTGATAATCGATATAACGCCAGGCCGTCCTTTTTGCACTATTTGTAAGTGCGATAGGGACGCAGCGATGCGAGAAAGTTTATCCAACTAGGCCCACTTGCACCAACCACTTAATTCAGGGTTAGTGGGCTGTCATCTGTCAAATTCCATATAAAATGGTGGGTTAATCTTCAGGTGAACCCTCCATTTTTGTTGGTGCAAGTGACCCCTAGTGTGCTACGCCCGCAGGGATAATGTTCATTCAGACGTTGTGAGTTCGTATTATTTCAAAAATCAAACAGAGAGCTATAGTCACATTACCTAGTCCTTTCTCTAGCTTGAGTTTCTCCTGCTTCTGCGAAGCTTCTGACTTGGGCTGCACTTCGCTAGCCATCTCCCCGAGGAGATTCAACGTGTCTTCCGCAGCGAAGCGGGAAGCCTCCGCGTCTTCTAACGCGCCGTCATCTGTGACGAGATTTAACGTGGAAAATGAGATGGAGGAGGAAATAAGGATAGACACAATACATAGGATAAAGGAATTTTTTTAGAGTACTGTGTAAAAATAGCAACAATAGTAATAAATAAGTAGATATAAGATAAACAATGTATATTATAAGAATAAAACAATGTATATTGTAATATCCCAAGAATTATTTGGTACAAACAAACAAATAAGCAAGCAGAACAGATAGATGGGAATCCCACCTATAAAAGTATAAAAGATGATGGATGAAAGAAAGATCAGTATGCTGTATGAAAGTGAGAGAGGAATAAATTCGAGAAATTGTATGAAATTTGATTATGTCCAAAGCAATTGTATTAAAAAAAACAACGATTTGATTATTGAAAGTAGAGGTTTACAAACTTGGATACTTAAATATTTTTTGCAACTATTGAGTACTGATTGATCTCCCTTTGGCCAGTAGAATGCATTCTGGCATTAACTTCGCCTGTTGTGCAATTTTTACTAATCTTCTCTTCGCTAGAAGACATATCTTCTGCAGGCTTTATAAGTTGAAATTACGCAAAAAAAAATAAAATGAAATATTAATAATTACCTAGATATTTATTTAAATAAATTAAAATAAGTCTAATTTACAGATTTTCACGGAACATGCATTAAAAGCAAGCGGTAATTTCTACTTTCACGAGTATAATGCCAGGCGAAGATGGTATACTCGCGAAGAGAAAGGATTTTACTAGTATTTTGTTGTAAAAGGCAGTTATTCATACCTCGTACTGCGTTTATACATACCTTGCCTCGTCCTACCTAATGTGATTTATAAAGACATAATTCATTTTTTTGGAAATTTTAAATTAAAAGCCCGGATAGGTAAAAATTACCTTTATAATGCCAGGCAAAGATAGGTATACTCCGAAAGAGAAGGGATTTTACCAGTATTTTTTACAAAAGGCAGATATTCATACCTCGTACTGCGTTTATACATACCTCGCCTCGTCCTACCCAATGTGATTTATAAAGGCCATATTAATTTTTTTTGGAAATTTTAAATTAAAGGCCTGAATGGGCAAAAATTCTAAAAAATCAATCATCAAAATCTACCCTATCCATTCAATAATTTGGTTTAAATTTTAATAGCTAAAACTGTATATGGTGGGCAGGACGAGGTCAAAACGTTCAAATCAGTAAATTACCGCTCAGTATTGACCGGGGAGTGTTCGTCAATGCAGCCGCAGCGGCCAATTTCTTTCTTCTAGAGTTGTCCTTTTCTAACTGTGTGTCTATCTCTTTCTGCAGGTCAGTCATTTCCTTCTCGCCGTCCTCTTCTTCCATCAACTGAAAAACACAATTTAGATGGATGAAAAGATGTTTACAAATCAGGCCATATTATAATGCAATTTATTACACAAATATCGAAAGTTTATATAGTAACATCAAGAACGATTGAATACTGGACTGACAAAGCTGTATGTATGGGCTTCAAACTAGATGGCGCTGTTTCGCTGCCTGAAAGTGGCCAAAATCATATTTTCCCCAAATATTTTTGGGTGTTTTTATTTTTTATAAGAACAAATGACATATTTCTTTATTTTAAAATCATGACACACAATACACATTTTGAAAAAAAAAATTGTAGACATCATCAGTGTAGTTATGATAGTATTTAATAGGTGGCGCTAAAAAATCGAGCTACGATTCTTAGTATGAAGTATGTAAATCCTATATAAATAATCCTTGGTAATAAGTATGTAAATTTATAGGTATAAATAACCTCTTAAGCAGGCGATAGTCTATGAACAACAAAACAGTTGCTGAAATAGAAGCAGACGGGAAAGCTGAGACAGTGCAAGTATGTAACTGTTCTGTCTTCCTGGCCTCCCTATTGATAGTTCACAGTGATGAACTCCTCAACCGTCAGCTCAATGGTCATTATCTCCATCCCTTACCTTTTGTAGTCTTTCTCTGTCTTTCTTCCTAGCCGCTCTGAACGCCGGCGGGTCCTGCTCTTCCTCTAGGTCCACAGTCATGAACTCCTCAAGAGTCAGCGCGCTGGACGGCGTGTCACCAAACTCCATGAGTCTCTTGCGAAGAGTGCACTCGTGGACTTTGACTATCCGGACCACGTCGGCCGGTGTGCGAGAGAAATTGTGCAGACGAGCAGCTATTAGGAGCGCTGAAAAAATAATAGAAAGTTTTTAAGACATGTTTTGGTGATTTTTTTTTATGATAAAGGAGGCAAACGTGTAAAGGGATCGCCTGACGGTAAGAGATTGCCACCTCAAAGGGTTAATCTGAGGGGTTCTAGATCTTTTAAATAGGAGTACACTCTTTCACATTTAGGTACTTAACAATAATTGGGACATAATAACTGGATAGGATATTATCTATTCAGTATCATTTTTGTCGTCGTCAAAGAGAAATGGTGATTGACGAGTTCTGTAAGTTTTTTAGGGTTCCGTAGTCAACTAGGAACCCTTATAGTTTCGCCATGTCTGTCTGTCCGTCCGTCCGTCCGTCCGTCCGCGGATAATCTCTGTAGCCGTTAGCACTAGAAAGCTGAAATTTGGTACCAATATGTATATCAATCACGCCAACAAAGTACAAAAATAAAAAATGGAAAAAAATGTTTTATTAGGGTACCCCCCCTACATGTAAAGTGAGGGCTGATATTTTTTTTCATTCCAACCCCAACGTGTGATATATTGCTGGATAGGTATTTAAAAATGAATAAGGGTTTGCTAAGATCGTTTTTTGATAATATTAATATTTTCGGAAATAATCGCTCCTAAAGGAAAAAAAAGTGCGTCCCCCCCCCTCTAACTTTTGAACCATATGTTTAAAAAATATGAAAAAAATCACAAAAGTAGAACTTTATAAAGACTTTCTAGGAAAATTGTTTTGAACTTGATAGGTTTAATAGTTTTTGAGAAAATTACGGAAACCTACGGAACCCTACACTGAGCGTGGCCCGACACGCTCTTGGCCGGTTTTTTTTAATTCCTGCAAGTATACTACAGGTCTATGTTAAAAATACCTACTAGAAATTGAACGCTGCCTGAGCTGAAAATTTTAAGTTTGAGAAAAGGCAGAATCGCAAGCTTCCCTTTACATTTTGCCTACGCCAAGGCATAAGATGTTTAATGACTTACTTAAATAATCAGGATATCCTTCAAACCCCTCAATACTAAAAAATACCTATGACAGTAAAGACCATAAGTAAATAAATGTTTAATATTACCAGCGCCACAAATGCCAGAAGGTCGCCTCCCCGAATGTATGGAGTCTCGCTTCATCCTCTGAACTAACCGAAGCGCTGTCATGCTGACTTCGTGCGACTTGTCTTCGAACTGAAGCTGCGAGGAGAAGCGCAGGATGTAGAGACATGGATCTGGAATTGAAGAAAAAAGAGAAATTGTAAAAGTTTGAAATATTCAGGATCAGGGACACTGTCCAGTTTTCCGGGTGAAATATGACTTCCAAATAGAAAGTCGGCGGCAGTCTCTTTCTTAAATACTCGTCAGACAAATACCGCGTACTCCCGAGTTAGCCAAGACAAAACTGTAAAGACAACTAAGGGAATTGATGATTTTTATATAAAGAAGGCATTAAAATTTCCTTAGTTTACAGTTCTTAAACCAATGTTTTAACGGTACTATACGGTATTTTAGAAAATTGAGAGTACCTTAACGTTCCGTTCTAACTTGCAAATTCATTTCTAAACTTAACTGCGATAGCTTCTTCTTCTCACTGCAGTCAACTTTTGACAAATCGACAAGTTATTAGTATTACAAATCGTCAAACTACCAAGGCTGTAAGATTTAACATTGGTGTTTTTATCAATCAATTGTGATTGAAGTGGCCGAAACGGCAGCTAAAGTATTCGTATTTCATAACTGCCCTGCCGGCCTAACCAAAGTGACAATCGTTGATGCTCTGTGGCGATCTAAAAGCAGTCTGGCTCTGTCGTGCCACTACAGAGCGGTAGGGAAAGCCAGCTACCATACGGTTTCGAAGCGTAACGTTGGCTAGGTGCTTCGGGCCCTTGTGCATTAACGCAATGATTGTACGTGGTGGCGCAAATTTTATTAATAATCATTACTCGTTATGAAATTCAATAAGTTTCATCGTTGAAAAAAGTAAGGAAGTTCTTAGAGATACGAATATGTATTAAGTGACGGTGGAGGAAATTGTCAAACTATTGTGCGCATTTTAAAACTAGTTTTGAATTTGAAATAGCAAAGCAACTGTGTGAGTGAATTTCCAGTTTTTAATTAGGTACTCAACAGCTCCGAAATTCTGAAAAAACTAGTTACCCTTACAATCTCTCTGATGAAGGGTCAGTGGCCTCAATAAATTCAACATTGGCAAAAGTAAAAGTTTGTTATACTTCATAGGAAACTAAAATAAGAAGGCCCACTCTGTGGACACCAAAGTTGCCAATAGGGTATCTTTGTCACTCTAATTACGCCTTAATACGGAGTAAAAGAGAAAAAGGCCTGCAATTAGCAATTTTTGGTGATCACAAACATATGCTTATGTAAAAGCACATAAGTAGCACGCACTATCTCGATATAAAAGTAAAAAACTGGTTTACATGAAAACGGTACAATACAATACATATACGCCCTGTTTTTATTGAATTCCGTTAACTTTAGGGGAAGATTCTTTAGTTCAAATACAATCAATTTCTCTAAGAAACTAGCCACTTAGGTAACTCTTACGGCTATCGAATTATTAAAACCAATAATTTAATTACTGAACACGTGTGTGGCATCCCTTACCACTTCCTAATGTTATTTGTTTTGGCATGTGCCGTCAAACACTTGACAATGACTTTAATGTTATGATTAAGGTCGTCTCACACTAATTAATCCATTTATTATGTATGGAAACGAAAAAAAAAATTTTTTTCGAATTTAACAAAAAGCGATATACAGGGTGGTTTCTGATGATGAACCTAGTGCGTGTCGAATTTAACGGAAAACAAAAAAAACACGGTGTATATATCACCTAAAAATGTAGACGGACCATTACTCCACTCCATCTCGCTTACACAACACAAGAAACATTTAAATCACGACTCGCTGGGTGGTCAAAGTTAAAACCATACTTTCGGTAAATACCGTTAAATACTACAGACTATTAAAGACCTCACCACACCTCATATCAATTTAGTAATTATACATTTAACATGGTAGTTATAGGGAAGGTTAAAGACCTATAATGTGCGTTTTAACACATTGGCTGGCGAGTATTGGACTTTCAAACTCCTACTCATACCAATGCATGAGTTTTTCGGAACTTATGTGCGAAAATATTTGCCAGTCTTTACTACTAAAAATATAATACTATCTTTGTCTGCGGCTTCGCTCGCGTTCAATTCGAAAATCGCGGAATGCTTTATACAAACTTCAACCCCTCCATTTTTAGGGAAGTGGGCGGTTAGGAAGAGCCATAAAGTAGCCTATCCTATGTCACTCTTCTTCCCACTTAAAAAATCACGTCAATTCATCGTTCCGTTTTGGCGTGAAAGACGGACAAACAAACAGACACACACACTTTCCCATTTATAATATCTATATATTTAATATAAAGCTGCATTAGTATGGATATATAATTACTGTACAATGTACAAGTGTGTGGTGTGATCGTTACTATTTTCCTAATCTTGTTTTTTAGGGTTCCGTAGTCAACTAGGAACCCTTATAGTTTCACCATGTCTGTCTGTCCGTCCGTCCGTCCGTCCGTCCGTCCGCGGATAATCTCAGTAACCGTTAGCACTAGAAAGCTGAAATTTGGTATCAATATGTATATCAATCACGCCGACAAAGTGGTAAAATAAAAAGTGGTAAAAAATGTTTTGTTAGGGTACCCCCCCTACATGTAAAGTGGGTACTGATTTTTTTTTTCATTCCAAGTCCAACGTGTGATATATTATTGGATAGGTATTTAAAAACGTTTACTCAAATCGTTTTTTGATAATATTAATATTTTCGGAAATAATCGCTCCTAAAGGAAAAAAAAGTGTGTCCCCCCTCTAAACTTTTGAACCATATGTTTAAAAAATATGAAAAAAATCACTAAAGTAGAACTTTATAAATACTTTCTAGGAAAATTGTTTTGAGCTTGATAGGTTCAGTAGTTTTTGAGAAAAATACGGAACCCTACACTGAGCGTGGCCCGACACGCTCTTGGCCGGTTTTTTTTAACACAGCATCTTTAACGTATGATTTTTGCAGCGACTTATTCATTAATTACTATGTATAAAAAACAAAAACAACCTTATTTCATTATAAAAAAAGAAGCGGTATACCGGGTAGCTTGTTTAATGAGCCTAACGACCTGTCGAATTTAACGGAAATAAAAAAACACGATACAATTTGAGCCTCGCACAGTTCTAGATTATTCTCCAATTTTTAATTGTCATTTCCTGAATCTCAGCCAAAATGCAGTTCTGGAACGGAATCGATCGGATAAACAACTAAAACTTGTTTATTTGCATGCGCATGGGCAACATTTGCGACTCAAAATCCCTCAACTTTACTAACTTCACAATAAGGTGGAGATTTGTGTAGATGTTTATGCGTTGTCCAAAATCGAGCAAACTTGATCAGATTTCCGTGACATTGCCTGCACCTTGGGAGACTCATTTACATTATAATGAACTTTGGTTCAACGACCCGACTCTTTTTGATGTAATACAGGGTAATATTTTAATTATTTATAAAAGTGCCTTTAAATAATTAGAAATAACTTGGAAAAAGCAAGCATGATGATCTAAATCGGTCTCTTATTACCAGAGCTCGGCAGGGGTGAGCCATTTTGACGTCACTTATGTCAAGTGTAGACATTAATATAGATACACCTTAGAAAGAAACATTGAAATAAAAGAAAATAAAACTGTTATTGCTTTTATTTTCGGCATACTCAAAATCGGAATAATCTATTTTTGATTATATTATTAATTATTTATTCGCTTACTTAAAATTGAGGGGCTGCTGATAAAATAACACAACAGAATAATAGAATATTGACATTGTCATGATATTTCACTCAGTTGAATATGGCATCCTTAAACAGATTTATTGCCTATCTAAAGAGGTTTGATATCGTATCATATCACTTGATTAACTTTAAGAGTAGCATATATATTATCTAAAGAGGTTTGCTAAAAAAGCTTGCGATAAATTTAATTTGTTAATAGCGACGTAAATATCGTAGCGGAAAGGCAGCCTAAATAAAATATTTTTTTAGCTATCAAATTACACCACGTATCGAATACAGAATGTCCATATTGTGCAAACTCTGAAATAAGCTTGAATATTTGATATTATGTATATAGTGTGAGTTCTTGTGCATTGCCTAAAAAATAATTAAAAACTAATCATGTTTGAGACCTACGTGGCTTATGTACTTGGTCAGAACGACCGTTGCCGCGGTGTCTTTAAAGTTCACAGGTTCAAATCCTACCGGAGCCGGAGGTATAGTTAAAGTTCGTTTAATTAAAAAAAAACACAAAAAATATAAATCGTATTTTGTTTCTGACCTGGGGGACGATTTTTGAGTCTCACTGTCACTAAAATACCGGTTGAAAACGGTGAATTGCCTATTATTTTCAGTGACAATTTTCTGAATTCGAACGCCGTGAGACTCAAAAATCCCCCTGAGAATTCCCCTGAATCAAAAATGTTATAAAAATGGAAAAAAGATGACAAATCCAATTGAACATAATATATGTAATTAGCATTTTATAAACAAGCAAACAAATCGTTCGCATTTTTATTCCACCCTGTACTCTATAACAGACTTTACAAACGTTACCGGATTTTAAGTATTTTTCCTTTAACTTTGTCACACGGTGACATTGAGATATAAATGGCGCAATAAATAGGTTTTTCCCCTCACTAGCTCGGAAACACGTGTTTTGTCCTTTAATACCAGCGGGTAAAAACGCATTTTATCCACTAGTGGGTAAAGTAATTTGACCATGAATATAGTCAAATTAACTGTTTTAAAAATCCATAAAAGTAGGTGAATCTAGTAATGAAGATGATTTACCACCTGTGGAACTAGTGGAAGCAGTGATAAACACATCTTAGTTTCCTCGCTATAGTGAGGGCAAAAAGTTTTGTGTTAAAAATGTTTTGTGTTACTCGCACACGGCTGCAAATGTATTTTACTTCTCGTGTATTGAAAAACTTTACTAAGTTTAGATTCTATTAAGGATCGAACCACTCGCTTCGCTCGTGGTTCAACTATAGAATCCTTTCACTTGCTCGATTTTCAATTTCACACTCGGTGTTAAAATACAACTTTGCCCCCTTGTTAATTTAAACCACAAATAACTATTTTAATTTTTATTGTTTTAAACAAGCAATAAATTGCAGGTCTATCATTTGTATTGGCAATTGAATATTGGTTTTAATTACTTTTATTGTTTTATCAAGGCTGACAATAAAAGTATGATTGTCTTTAAAGACTCTCATTAAGTAGTTTGATCAAGGGTCAGATTCAGATGGCAGTAGTCACAGACCAACCCCTATAGACATCCATTACAAGACGACTCGCGGTCGCCAGCCTTCCTAGTATTTGCACTGATATAAGCGCGGGCGCTCGGGGTATTTTGATGTCTTAAAGATGTCCACCTGTAGTGTGAAATGGTGTGGAAAGGTAACAAGAAGCTCAAATTTAAAAACAGACGTCATTACATTTCACATAAAAGTCATATTTATAATTTATTCAGAGCCGGCATAGCTCAACTTACATTGGCCACTTACGCGTCAGTAAAGGGACAGTCCCTTTCATCTGGCGCGACTGCCCGCCGTCCTTGAAACGGCCAATCACAGCGCGCTTAACACATTCCCCGCCCGCTCCTCGCACCCCTGGCACTGGTGACTCGTATCGCGAACAAAATATACAAGACTGCTACTCTATAGGAGGTTCTCTGTGGCAGTAGTGGACAACTGGACATAGCACCGATATATCGCGATAGTTCGGCGGCGGTTCTTCTCAGTCCTAGCTATCTCTATCACCCTTCCGTATTGGGCTCTTGGCGCGACAGAGCCAGACTGTGTTTTTCGATCGGGGTCTAGCGGCAACGATTGTCATTTCGGCTACGCCGGCTGGGGGTTACCATTGAGGAGGCACACTCAAAGGTTATGACAGACAGATGGCGCCACCCTATTCCATTGCACAGATAAAGAATTTCATAGTTGAGAGCGAGAAGATGATATTTGTTTTCTCTCTCTCACATACTACTCACGTTATGAAAGTGTGTGACCGAAAGTGGTTTGTCAGGATCAGTAAATGGAAATCCGTGCTGCTTACCCCTCTGACACGTTTGCATGTATGTATGTATGTACATATGATTTATGAATGACGGTGACATGCCTAGACACTTGCAGAGGCGCCGCCTGGCGGGATAAAATGTCAGTGTGCCTCCTCATTACCATGAACTACTAACGCAATACAATTTAGTCCGAGGTCGAGAATCATCGGCAGCTTGGGCCCTGCCCTGCACGGGAAGCATGGTCGCGCGATTGACGATAAAATATCAGGCCGTCCCTATCGCACTTACAAATAGTGCGATAGGGACCCTACTATTGTCTGGCGACGGCACCCCGCGCCTACTATTGCTGGCGACGGCACCCTAGGTTAGGTTTTTTATCAAGTATTTTATGTTATGTCATTTTTTGGTATTATACTCATAATATGTAGTAATTTATGTCACGCAGACGCTAGTGATAATGTCACTGGCAAGGCCACCTATCAATAACAATAAGTTTGTGATATCTCTCTTAACAAGACAGAATTATACATGCACACATAAAATACGCCTATTGTACAAATACTACAAATAACTAACGAGTGACCTCGACTATACAAATACTATGTGATGCACAGATTTTTAAAGTAAGGATAAGGCAGTTCATATAATATCGATTGAACATTCTCGTTTGATGAGTCTTGGAAGATTACAACGCGATTTGTCAATGAGTTAGCATCACTCGATTGGTCGTATATTAGGAGCGAAGTCGAAAAGGCAAACTTTTTGACCGATTTAATAGATTTCTTACTTCACTTTATGTTTGTTCATTAAAAGTTCGATATCTTGCTAATTAATATCTTTATTCATGAAGACAAGCAAGACAAATTTACAAATTATACTAAAAGCCAGAAAGGAACGATTTGCCATGAAATGGCCTCATCTCAGCATGTTGCTGGTGACTTCCAGTGCTGATCTTCCAATGAGATCAAGTGAGAAAGATTCACAGAAACAATTTTGAGTAATGCCAAGTCATCAAAACTGTCCATCAAAAAGTTGATACGCCAATAAACTGCACTCTTGGCTTGCATTCATCCTGTTACTGCCACCGCTGCGCTGTATATATCTCCCCCCCCCCCATTTTTGACACCACTATGCCCATCGATCTAAACTACCTAGATGCACCATCACGGCTTAGAATGTGTCCGCAGCAAATTGTGCTTGAAAATGTTCTAAGCACAATTGGGCGGTCAGTAGCGCTTCATCCGCCGTGTCGGCAACATGCCTAAGTGCTCCGTAAAAAAGTGCAAAAATAACACCTTATATACGTTAAAAAAGGATGACGTATCGTATTTCAGGTAAGTAATTGTTAATAATTTTATAATGTTATGCATTTGTGGCCAAAATGGCTTCCTAACTTACTAAAAACATTTATTTTCTAGAATAATTGAAGTAAATTCCTTGATTTGGTCTCACGCAGTTTGTCTCTTTCTCTCGCGCTATACTAGTAATGAGCGGACGGCGACAAAAGATGGTTGAAGTGGAACATAGTTAAAAATGGAATGATGGAGTCGCTAATTGCTTGCATTTGAAATTGAACTTTAAGTACCGTGCCGTGCCGTGGGACACCCTGTATATACCTCAGTTGACTCTATTTAATAATGCAAACATTGCAAAACGTGGAGATATTGATCAGTTGCAATTTTCCCCCAGTCCAAATTGTCCCGCCGTACCTTATATATTTTTTTGTTTGAGATAATATCAATAAAAATATCATACAGTAAAAACTCATTTTTTTTCGCTTAAAATACGCAAAATCTCGAAAAATGTTATACCAAACGTTTTGTTCCTTAAGAAATTTTCTATCTAATAGGATTTTTTAAAACAGTTTTTCGCAAAAATACCGCAAATTTCCTCATTCTCGCCTTTCATCTCATAGCGCGACTCCCATGATGCCTCTGTCCATCCTCGTTCCCAATGTAAAAATGGCGTTTAGATTGTTGCAGCGCGAACGAAATTAAACTTATGTTGGTTGCAATAAGACGAAAATTTGTTTAAAAATATGCACACCTGCGATCTGCGGTAATAAAATTTTATGGCTTTCGCGATGATCACATTCATTAATGTCATAACCGCCAATTGCTTGCATTTGAAATTGAACTTTAAGTACTAAGAAATAACGTTGTTTTTGTAAAAAATTAAAGTAGTTTTTACTACATTGCGAAGTTTTCGTTTGTCAACTAGACGCACACATTTGCAACTTGGCGATCGGACACTTTTGAGTGTCGAATTTGTAGGTGATAGTGTATCTTGGTAGTTTAGATCGATGACTATGCCACGTCCTTGCAAAATAATATATAAGTCATCGATGTGATGTCTATATAAACAAACACACGATCCTACTTCCGAGTGGAAGCCAACACTAGCATATGTAGCCTCGAACCGAATCAGGAAGTGGCTTTAGTTGAAGTCCTTGCCAAAATATTAGTTAAGCCAGCATGAGTTGCGTTTTCGCGGATCAAGTATCAAGTAACTTTTCATAATCAAAAAGGATCGAGTATATAGAGAAAAACCGGCCAAGAGCGTGTCTGGCCACGCTCAGTGTAGGGTTCCGTAGTTGCCCGTATTTTTTTCAAAAACCGTTCAACCTACCAAGTTCAAAATAATTTTCCTAGAAAGTCTTTATAAAGTTCTACTTTTGTAATTTTTTTCACATGCAACTCTATTAGATTGCATTCACATATATGCTAATTGATAACACAAAAACAATAGCGACTTGTCATAAAAATACCACCTACTCATATCGAACCTTATTACCACTAGTCAAGACGCAATTCATGTTTTAACACTACTATTAAAAACAATATTAACTACTTGTGTACCTTAATTTAATGGATGTAGAATCGACAATCGGTCAATGTGATCGTTGAGTTGAGAGACTGTCTCCTGGCCTAGCCAAATGACAATGGTTGACGCTAGACGCCCATCGAAACGCGGTCGGGCTCTGTCGCGCCAACACGGAAGAGCTATAGAGACATCAGCTAACTCTTACGTTATCCCGGCATTTGCCACAGCTCATGGGAGCCTGGGGACCGCTTTCACAACTAATAGGTTTACGAAAGCGACTGCAATCTGACCTTCCAACCCAGAGGGTAACTATTAGGCCTCATTGGAATTAGTCCGGTTTCCTCACGATGTTTTCCTTCACCGAAAAGCGACTGGCAAATATGAAATAACATTTCGCACATAAGTTCCGAAAAACTCATTGGTACGAGCCGGGGTTTGAACCCGCAACCTCCGGATTAAAGGCGCACGCTCTTACCGCTAGGCCACCAGTTTGCGTAGCCGAATGCACTACGCTCACGATAAATTATCTGTTTCGTAGCTGTTTATATCTATCGCTCTTGCGTATTGGCGCGACAGAGCTAGACCGCATTTCTGTCGGCGTCTGGCGTCGACGATTGCCGGCAGCGCTCGATAGAGATAGCTCGCTCCGATAATGATATTATCGTAAGCGTCAGTGCGTTTGGCTACGTACCGTGAGTATGTTGTAATGCACGTACAATGGAGCCAAGGTTAGAAAAGATTGCTTACTCGGTTACATAAATACAATTAAATCATGTGGAGCTGATTCATGTAGTGCATTGTTTTAATTAATTAATGAAAATGTTCATGTGTAAATGTTGACTTTATGTTTTATGTATTGCAATAAATAAATTTAGATCGTTATTAATTAAAAAAAAAAAAAAAAGAAAATATAGTGATTTTTTAACAGTTAGCTTGAAAGAAGGGGAGAAGGGAGAGACGCGTCAAAAGTCATTTACTTTGTAGGTCACCAATCCAAAAAAACGTTATACTATCAGCTGCAAAAGTGCATGGAGAAATTATGAATGAATTCATTGATAAATTCGCCATCCACTTTGCAGCTACATTTGGATCACGTCTTCGATAGTGACAAAAATTGTCAAGCTGCCGGCGTATTATGATTCCAATTTTATCATTTATCCACGTGGATAAAGCATCCGTCACGCTTTGGCAAGTATGTCAGTGTGAGAGTGACAGTTGTCTTATCCACGTGGACAAGTGATAAAATTGGAAGCATGATACGCCGGCTGGAAGAGTAAATGATCCTTAGGTTAAATTATAAATAATAAAATAAAATTCTGAAGGTTGTCTGTAAGAGACCGCGGTTTTAGCGATAAGACCGCCTGTTGTTACCTGCCACTTTGTTTTCATTTATGTATTTTATTTTTGTAGTGTACAATTAAAGCATTTTATTATTAAGGTAAAATACCCCATAATGGACGGTGATGCCATTATGGACAAAAAAACACAAATCCTTAAAAATAAGTATCTAAAAACTGACGGCTATGTACCATAAACTAGAGTTGTAGAGCTGTTTCATTTTGAAGTTTCAATTAATTCGGTTATTTCTGAAGGATTTGGAGACAAGATAAAATTCACCAGTTTACTGAAAAAAATATCAATACGAATTCTTAGTAATGTTGCTAAGAGAGATGAGTTCATGTATAAAATAATAAAAAAATAACGCACGGTGTAATCTTGAATGCGTTTACTTACTGCATTAAGCATGAGATAAGGTATAAAACATACTAGTTTGTTGCTCCAAAGATATAAAGAAATGACGTTATTTTGCGAGTGTCCATTACTGGACCCGAAAAACTGCCTACCTCCTATGATGGACAAGGAACAATTTACAAAAGCAAAATTTACAAGAAACAATCCTATGTTAAAATATCCCAAACTTATTGTATTTATAGTGTATAAATTTGACTAATTGCGTATCAGTTGGCTTTAAAAGTAAAATTTTAAACTTATTTCACTGTCCATAATGGGGGATCCATTACTGGAGAACTGCCGTCCATAATTGGAGAAAAAACACCTAGTTTTAATTTGTTAACTATGAAGAAACCAATAGGAGTATCTATTCTGCAATAGGCTTGAAATCTAGAAGAAGGATAGGACATTCAAGCTTTAACACGCTTGGCGGTAGAATTTTTACATTTATCAGTGAAATATCAAAAACAGGCGAATTTTTTTCTTAAACTGTCCATGATTGGGTCCGTCACCTTATCATTTATATATTGGATATTTTCTATACCCATAGAGGCCTTTTCCTTGAACAGTAACAATTCATGTTTCATCATCATGGGCCTTTATAGCTTTCTCCCAAATACTGTAACTGTAATGTAATTTTACGTGACCAAAAGTCAGCATAGTATTCGTCGGCTCGATTCAACACCAGCTGATTACTTTTTTTTTTAGTACGAATAGGTAGACGTCCGACCACAATCACACCTGATGGTGAGTGATGATGCGGTCTACGGTGGAGCACGCTTATCCATGAGATACCTATTTACTCTCGCTTTAAAGAGACCTGGATTGTGATCATGATGATTTTATCCTGTTGTCCCTCATCAGGGGCATAGGGCTCTCAGGAAGGAGGCCCACTGAGCCAGCCTCCTTTTCCACCGTGCGCCTCCAGGTCGTCCGCGGGCGACCTCTCCCCCTGGATTGTACTCATGCAGAAACACAGACTCAGGCAGGGCATTCCACTCCTTGGCAGTTCGCAAAAGAAATGTTGAAGGGAAACGCTTAGTGCGTATTTTTGGAATACTAATCGTCCTAATATTTAAATTCTCTACCTGTTGCTGTTATGGAGAATTTTTGGCCAAAAGCTGCACTTTTAGATGGAAGCAAGCCGCTTTGCATGGTGATAGTACTACTTAGACATCAAAGTAAACGTTTTTTTTTCGAGGATATCGAAATTTCATCCCTTAGGAAGCGGAGCGTAGCGAGGTGTTTTATGAAAATGAAATTTCCCAAAATTCCCAATTTGAAATTTCTTTGCTTTATATGGCCACTTTGAAATCTCTTTGAAATTTCTATGAAATTATTACATAATACATAATTGTATAATTACTTATTACATAATTATACAAAGACTATCCATACTAATATTATAAATGGGAAAGAGTGTGTGTCAGTTTGTTTGTCCGTCTTTCACGGCAAAACGGAGCGATTAATTGTCGTGGGTTTTTTTGTGGAGATAATTGAACGGATGGAGAGTGACATAGGCTACTTTTTGTCTCTTTCTAAAGCGCGCGAAGCCGCGGGCAAAAACTAGTAAACTAATGAAACCACAATAAAAACGCAATATGTTATGCACGATGCACGTTTGGTCAATAACAAACTGTTTGTTTTGTCGCAGTGACTTTGTAGATTGACTGCGTAAATTTTATTTTTAAAGGAAGATGATTTTGCAAAAATAATGAATGACTATAATTTATCACCTAATAATAAAATAATAATTGTGTAGGTATAATCCTTCAATGTCAATGAAATCTGTGCGATGCTGCTGTATTACACATCACGAGTATAAGTTTTGCAAATCACAAAAAAATGCTCTTTTGGTTTTACATATGATTAAATCATATGTTTAAAGATGACCTTTTTAACCTACGACGCAAAAACGACGAGGTGTTATAAGTTTGACGTGTCTGTCTGTTTCTGTATGTGTCTGTCTGGGGCATCGTAGCTCCCGAACGGAAGAACCGATTTAGATTTAGTTTTCTTTGTTTGAAAGCTGAATTAGTCGGGAGTGTTCTTAGCCATGTTTGATGAAAATCGGTCCACTATGTCGCGGTCGGGGTTCTTTTCAAAATTTTTATTTTGTGGTTAGGTTAATAGTAGTGAATATTAAAATAAGGCCGCGTTTTTCAAAAGTAGCGTCGATCATATTTCCTTTGTTCCCTTTTCCTCAAAAGTTTCTCGACCCTAAGCCTTTAAGCAGCCGTGGCCGTGGACAATAGACATCTATAGGCTAGCAGTCTCAAGGGAAGGCCCAGTTAGAGGTAATCTTGCTTATAACACGCAAACAGTGATAAACTTCACAGTTTTCCTTTAAGAAAAACATGAACATTAACTGGGCGTTTTCCAAATTAAATCCCGAAAATCGAATTTCACCAGATCTGGACGTGTCTGGGCTCATTCTACTCAGAATCACGAGCTGATTCGATCCCGACGATAAAAAAAGTGTCCTAATATTTTTTTCCTTTTACGTCACGATTTTAGTATGAACTTACTACGAGCGTGACGTATTGGAAACTCGAATTTTGTATGGAAAATTTGGGACACATTTTTTTATCGTCGGGATCGAATCAGCTCGTGATTCTGAGAAGAATGAGCCCAAACACGTCCAGATCAGGTGAAATTCGATTTTCGGGATTTAATTTGGAAAACGCCCAACTACGGACTAACGAATAGGACAACGCAAACAGTAACAGTAGGGATGCTATTGCAATTTCTTGTATGGGTCCCTGCACTTTCTGACTATGTGCTGAAACTTGGCACAGTTGTTCCTTGGGTGACCTTGAGTAAATTCAGACCGGGAGGCATCGAGAGCCTGCAATTAGGAGGGGGTGGGAATTATGGCACCGCTGTACTTTCAATCAATCAATAGTTCTCTAAAATTTTTCCACAGTAGGGCATGTGATTTTTTTTTCTTAAGTAGGTACATTAATTTACACGAAAATAATATATCACATGCCCTTAAAGTTTTAGAGAACTATGGATTGAGAATCTTGATGCACAGAAAATAATGGTCAAAACCCATGAATATAAGTTCAACAAAGATAGGTAGATATTCAAACTTTACCGGCCTCGAAAGAAGGCCTAGTTGAGGTAAAACTCTGTTTACGACTATGATAATCAAATCATCACCTTTCTTGAGTAGTTATATTCTCACGAAGAGAACACAATAGCGATACGCGTATAAAATTGGTTATATCGATAAAGTCACGAATTTTCCATCAGGACAATAATTTTTCGCAATATTTGGTAATAAAATTATTCATGCATGAGACACGTAGCCTTTCTACGTAACTATCTGTCCATTAAATGAACGAAGAGCGTATGAACTGTGAAGGCCTTAGTTTATGTGAATGCACCTATTCCTACTAAATATGTGGCCGTCGGGGATAGGTATACAATACATGAAATTGGAAATGAATAAGTAGGTTTTTGGATCAAGTTATACCACGTTCGTAGGAATTACCCACCGCCCAGCGTGTGTAGGGGATCATCCACATATTACGTCACACCAAATTTCAGGTTTTTGGACCCCTCCCCCCCCTATGTCACGCTTTTTTGTATCCTTTTAACAGGGATTGTCACATTTAGTATGACCCCCCCCCTTACACTGTGACGTAATATATGGATGACGCCTAGCCGAATGCACAAACGCTCACGAAACGCTCGTAGATATCTATCTCTATCGCTCTTGCGTATTGGCGGGACAGAGCCAGACTACCTTTCGCGGCGTTTCGTTTTCGTTTCGCGTCGTAGACATGCCATTCGGCTACGGGGCCTGTGGTGCTATCAGTGTAACAACTTGGCGACCGTACTATCTTCTGACCTGCACGATTCTAATTAGGTACCAGCAGCGGCTGGTCCATACAAGCCGATTCCCACCGGCTTGCCTAAAATTGATTACTAGTAAAGTACCTAATGTTAAGGTAGGTTTCTTTTTGCTTTGGTGTTGCCTAGCAGAAATTTTCACCAGCCGCCACTGTTAGGTACACACCAAACGATAAATGAAACAATAGTTACACTGCCGCAGTGTTGAGTTGAGTCCGTTTCCAAGCGGGTAAGTATAGGTTATAGCTAGAGAGCGGATTTCAGGTAGCGATTTAAATATTAATATAGATATGACTTGCATAATGTATTATTTTTTCTACACACAAAAAAAATGTATCGGATATAAAAATAAAACCCTTTTTGGATGCTTTTGTGAATATTGGGCAAAGATTATGATGATAATAAATTTAAAAAATGTTTGTTATTTTTTAAATATTTCATTTATTTAAGTTCTTTTTAGGGTTCCGTAGTCAACTAGGAACCCTTATAGTTTCGCCATGTCTGTCTGTCCGTTCGTCCGTCCGTCCGCGGATAATCTCAGTAACCGTTAGCACTAGAAAGCTGAAATTTGGTACCAATATGTATATCAATCACGCCAACAAAGTGCAAGAATAAAAAATGGAAAAAAATATTTTATTAGGGTACCCCCCCTACATGTAAAGTGGGGGCTGATATTTTTTTTCATTCCAACCCCAACGTGTGATATATTTTTGGATAGGTATTTAAAAATGAATAAGGGTTTATTAAGATCGTTTTTTGATAATATTAATATTTTCGGAAATAATAGCTCCTAAAGGAAAAAAAAGTGCGTCCCCCCCCTCTAACTTTTGAACCATATGTTTAAAAAATATGAAAAAAATCACAAAAGTAGAACTTTATAAAGACTTTCTAGGAAAATTGTTTTGAACTTGATAGGTTCAGTATTTTTTGAGAAAAATACGGAAAACTACGGAACCCCACACTGAGCGTGGCCCGACACGCTCTTGGCCGTTTTTTTTTAATATTTCGTCTGCGCATTGCACAGTAAAAACTTCTATTACGACTCAAAGAATAGAAAAATGAAAATAATTCGCTTCCTGTATACAAACTCTTTTATTTAGAATAAAATAGGTACTTTTCTTTAAATGTAGTTTGTTCCAAAAATAACAATAATTTAATCTAATTATTCAGCGAAGTTTGCGGTGTGCGATGTGATAATAATAGATAAAAAAAAATAGATTGTAAGACCTTATTATAAATCACATGACATGTATTTAAATTGCACAAGTCATATCCATATTAAAAATAGCTACCTGAGATCCACTCTCTAGTTATAGCGGGCTTGGTTTCCGCAACTCGACGTCATAATTTTGCACCTATTTTGCGTGATGGGTTGTGGCACTATTCCTGCCAACCCAACTGTACCAGAAAGCCTAGCGGATCCTTTATCTTGCCGACGACTAAAGCGGGTAAGTAAAAGACACACACAGTGGCCTGTGACTACGGTGACAAAATGGCGCCCGACAGACTCTTTTCCGTTCATTGCCTGTCCAAGTGTCCAACAAGTAAATATTGACGCTGAGCAACCAACGTTATTTATTGACCCAGAAATGGCCGCAAGATTGACAATGTCAAGTGTCAATGGCATCGTGGTGAAATAGGTACGAAATGCAATACAGTAATTAATAACCTCTTTGGTTGTGCTTGCAAAAAGGTTGTTGCCTAGTGCCTACCCTAAGTAATAAGTAATTGCTGGTAGCAACGCTGAGCCGAACGGAGCCGAGAATGCCCGAAGAGAACAGTTTACTTTAAAATTTTACAGTCACATTTTGATAACATGTAATGTTTTAACCCCAACGTAAAAACGACGGGGTGTTACCTATAAGTTTGACGTGTCTCTTTGTGCGTTTGTGTGTGTGTGTGGGTGTGTCTGTCTGTGGCATGATGGCATCCTAGCTCCCGAACGGATGAAATGATTTAGATTTAGTTTTTTTTTTTGAAAGCTGAATTAGTCGGGAGTGTTCCTAGCCACGTTTCATGAAAATCGGTTCAAATCGGTTCTGGTCTGGTGTCGGGGTTTTTTCAAAAAATTAATTTTGTGTAAGTTAGGTTATATCCTTCAAGATGCAAAAACTGCAGAATGCATTGACGCTGACGTAACTCCCATTATGGTGGACAAGACGTCGTTTAAAAACATTTATGTAATCGGTTTAATTGGTGCAGGTGGTCGCTTTATGGGTTTACGAGGTAAATATGTACTACATGACAGCATACTAGAATACTAGTATTTATCTAATTAATACTAAAATTGTGAAGAATCCAGAGCGATTCGTTAGTAGTCTTCTAATGCTTGTAACTGGTTTATTTAAATAATATATTCATAGAGTTAAAAAGTTATGGAAACATAGAGTAAAATTAGGGACCTTACCTGCCCCGCGATCTTCTTAATATTGTCCAGCCGGCGTTATAGAGGTATTATATGCTTCCAATTTTATCACTTATCCATGTGGATAAGACATCTGTCACTCTCACACTGACATACTTGCCAAAGCGTGACGGATACTTCATCCTTTATGCACATAGATAAGTGATAAAATTGAAAGCATCATACGCCGGCTGAATGGACTAGCCTGAAGCATCTCACTCACTGGATCTCACTGACTATGACTATCAGTTCTCCGTCCGGTAACGGTTTATCAGAGGTAAAAAAGTAACTGCGCCAAAATTAACAGACCGTTGTCATACGGCTAACTGATAGTGAATCCCTTAACGGACACCAATCGCTTCCTACAGTTTAAAACATGCTTCTGATCTACATGTTCCTTATTAGCAATCCACCCAAGTCATCACCTTGGTTGCAGGTGAGTCACAAGAGCATAAGGAAACGCGGCGACTTGCGTAAACCTATACCAATATTTGACGGCGTTCAGAACAGTGTGAAGGTTATAGACTCATGAATCCGCTAAGATCAACATTCTACTAAATCTATGTCTTTTTCGACCAAACGCTTTCACAGCCCTCTGCATGCCAGGATTCGCTTTTTGACTCAATCTTCTCCACTTTGCCCGATCTTCGGCATTCTCTGGTATTACAACATTCTTCCATCATCTCAGCAGGACAGTCCCGATAGGTATTTATTTTTAAATATGTACTTACTTCACTGGCTCACGGAAGCCTTCCCACGCACAGCTATGACCCCGGCTAAATCCGTAAAGGATGCCGTAGAGCACAAAATTAAAAAAAAAAGCCTATTAGTGACCTATTAGTGAGTGAAAAAGGAACTTGGCCTCCGACACAAGAGATATTTATTAGGTACGTAGAAAATGTAGTTAAATATTAGTTTTTAATAAAACTATGTACCTACCTACCTATATGTATATACGGTGTAACATGAGAAAACCGAGTAATTTTAACAGCGTATTCCTCATCATATTAGAAGAGTCAAATGGCATATGTATGAACTTTTCTGGATTTCGCTTACTTTCAGAGTTATAAGCATTGAAAAAAATAACAATTACTTATTATTTCTCAGAACAAAACGCTATTTTGATGACGATGATGCTAACTATCCTCGTTGATAGATGTCAAATAACGTAACCTAACCTAACCACACAATAAAAATTTTGAAAAAGCCCCCTACCGCGATATAGTGGACCGATTTTTATGAAACATGGCTAAGAACACACCCGACTAACTCAGCTTTCAAAGAAAAAAAATCGAAATCGGTTCATCCGTTCGGGAGCTACGATGCTATAGACAGACACACACACACACACACACACACACACACACACAGACAAACAGATAGACACGTCAAACTTATAAGTATAACTAGTAACTGATTGCAAAGAACTATTTCTTTAGAAAAAAAATGTTAATTTTTATTTTAAGTGCCAGTTTTACGAATAACATTTACTTTTTATTTGAAAATACATCCAAAATAACTAAAAAAAAATTTTTTAGGCGATATTAGCTTGACGACTATTTTGCCCTAAGAAATGCGTAGTTAAAATCAGTAATCAGTATCTTTATTGTTTCCATAAGTAAATACATGGTGTTTCATTTCGTTTGTTCAGCTCATTCAGCTGTGAAACCCTCTGTAGGGCACTGCAAGTCTATTCATTAAATATACACTGTTTTAAGGAGAGATAAACACATACATTTCCTATAAAGTTATATAACTCTACTCAAATAAATATTATAACTATATATCACTATCAAAAAACTCTTGCAACGAATAAAAGGAATTTTCTAATAAGTATTTCGAGATCTTTCGGTTCCCTCATGTCACACCGTGTATATCAGTCAACTAGCCTCGTCAGTATCAGTTGTGCAACTAGTGTCTCTATGTAGACTAGACTATAAAATTACGGTACACAATGGAGTGAAATAGTTCTTTCTTTCATAGCGACATTCTGCAACATGTCGGCCTTTAAAACCGCTCTACTTGATTTCCGCGATCTTTGTACATACATACTCATTCGGTCACTTATTATTTTTCCCCTCACTAGCTCGGAAACACGTGTTTTGTCCTTTAATACCAGCGGGTAAAACGCATTTTATCCACTAGTGGGTAAAGTAATTTGACCTTTTAGAAAGTCAAAATAACTACTTTAAAATTGATAAAAGTAGGTGAATCTAGTAATAAAGATGATTTACCACCTGTGGAACTACTGGAAGCAGTGATAAACGCATTTTTTGCGTTGTAGTTTCCTCGCTATAGTGAGGGGAAAAGTTTTGTGTTACACTCGGGTGCAAATGTATTTTACTTCTCGTGTGTTAAAAAACTCGCAAGTTCAGGATTCTATTCTCGAACCACTCGCTTCGCTCGTGGTTCAACTATAGAATCCTTTCACTTGCTCGTTTTTCAATTCCACACTCGGCGTTAAAATACAACTTTGCCCCCTTGTATAACAAATAACTATTATCCTCGTAATAGCTATGGGCCTAGAGTAGGATATTTTCCTTCACTGAGATATACATATGACACGTACTTAGAGAAAAATATGTAGACAACAATAACACCTACTTAATACAAACACATTCAGATATTTTTCTGCTAAAGTTGACACGAAGATGCTTTTATTCTCAGTCATAAAGATCGAATACCAATAAGAATGGTAGGTACATATTACATATATCATATCCCTTTTTTGATGGAGTGGGAATGCAGTTACGTGCGATGTGTAGGACTCGTCATTTTACCCCTCCCCTAGCAAGAGCGGGGAAATATGGCCCTACCCACTAAACCCACTCTAGCGTTTCACCACTTTCACCCTCTTTGGTGTTCATGAGGCTGGGATCCATGTAGGTACGTCATTCACCACGTATCGGTACGGTACATATATCTAACATATCCCTACAAAACTGTGACAATACAACGCGCACGCGCACAATACTCCTGCGCATACATATGGCCCATTTATGGATATCGCGACCTGCATAACGATACCCGATCTATTTTAATACGACGTAACTATATACTGGAACAACGGCACTTAAACTTATTTGTAAATAGAACGAGTTTAATGGTTTTTGGATAAGGCTACCGTTTTTAGATAACCATGGTGTGGCCTTCTTTTGCGTTTGACTGTGATTAATTTAGAGGTATATTTATACTGGGTAGAGTAGTTAGAGGTGATTCGCATAAGAATATAGAAATAAAACAGTTGCTATTCATAAAGAAGTACCCACCTACAGCTGAACTACCTATCGTCTAAAATGGACCTACCATAATAAGTTACGAGTAAATAAATTTATAAACATTCCTAATAGAGTCTGTTCGGAAAGAGAAGAGTCGCAGAATATATAAATAGGGCACCATACTTAGGGTAAACTTGCCTCAATCGGTGACACACCTAATTCGGTGAAACAACCAAAAATCGTCTTTCGGAATAGTGCTTCAAAGCTTGTATCACCGAATTATTAGGCGTTTCACCGAATGAGGTGAGTTTACCCTACCACGATTCTTTCCACTATATCTACAAAAATAGAAAGTTGATTGATATTCTGCGTGTCTATCACTCTTGCATATTCGAGTAGAGAGGTAAATAAAGAAACGCACTTTTGTAAGGAAAAGATAGTGAGGAAATTCCATCTACGAAGGAATATGTTTGTGAAGTCCCCAATCTGCCATGCATTGGACTTGCATGATGGGGACTAATATAGCCTAAAGCCATCTCACGCGTGAGAGGAGGCATGTACCCATCAGTGGGACGAATATAGGCTGAACTATTATAATTTTAACTCTCATTAGGTCCTCTCTGTCCTTATCACGGGCGAAAATAAGGATCTATTTACACTAGAAAATATCTTAAACTGATAGAAATAGCTTTATGTATAAGCTGCTGTAATGCGTATTACGTGATGACCATCCAGCATGTGTAAATGGAATTTTAAACGAGATCAAACGATTTTATAAATGCAAGGATTTATCCTTATGGACAAAGTACAGTCAATAGATATGCGTTTATTAGTATAGTGTTCTGCAATACATAAAATCACGACTGTATTTCTGTATTAGCAGCGTAAGCTGAAGACCCGGGTTCGATTCCCGGAATCAGAATCAGAATGGTTTATTTTCATAGTTATATTGATTACAATTAATGTCCCGGTCCCGGCTCGGCCACCAGTGGGCCTTGTCGTTTTTTCTTTCGTGTTTCGTGTCGTTTTTTCTCACTCTCAAGTCTCTCAACAACCTGTCAACAGACTGCATGCGACATTGAGTTCTATTGCGCAGCGTGAAGGTTGTCAAACTTTATGGGCCGCGAACTCGCGGCCGTCGAAATGTACGGAAGAAACGCGGAGTGAGCCGCCCCTGTATATGTACTTGAAAAGAACAAATCAAAAAATATTCAATAATTTGATTTGTTCCCTAGTTGTGTATTCCCAAAATGGCTATGCAGAGGACATGAAACTACTCAAGTTACAGTGCCACTATTAGAAATTAAAGGATTGAAAGAGAAATCGTGATATTGCAGTGGCAGGTTGCTAGACCATCGTGCACACCACAGTTGAACCCATATCCCACAGTCGACTTCAACGACACCCACGGGAAGAAAGGGGGTGTGGTTAACCCGTCACTACACTGGCACGGGTGGGGTATGACACGTGTGTTTGATTGCCTCTGATGTTCGTAATTTGTGGTTTTAGAACGACATCATAGAGATAATAATAAAAACAATAGGTACAAGGGATTAAATTGGTGGACAACGTATCTTCCTTTAAGTAAGTAATTATTAAAATGACTGATCAAAGTCGGAACGCTCCGGCTGTGGAATGAGCTTCCTGCAGAGGTATTCCCAAAGAACTAAGTACAGTATGGGGTTCTTCAAAAAAGGAGTGTACAAGTTTCTAATGGGTCGGCAACGCGCATGTGACACCCCTTGAGTTGCAGGAGTCCATAGGTTACGGTTACCGCTTTCCACCAGGAGGGCCGTATTTTGCGTAGTTTGCCACCACCGTGGTATACATAAAAAAAACAAAAAAAAGAAACACCACCATTGTCAAATTTGTACGATAGTTGGGTGTAGACTGACAGGGATTGGACACTTTCCTAATCGGGTGTTTCTACGTAGCAATATAGGCTTGCCGTAACTTATAGGTGAGCAATTCCCGTTAAGTTTGTACATTTTGATCACGTCTCCGATTTAGACAAAAATTGGTAGGCTGATAGAGTCCATGATGCTGAGCAAGATCCACTAGGTTTCCCAAAATGTCCTAGGTAGATTGTATGAAACTTTCCTTTTTTGTTACCGAAAATGTATAGAAAACTGGTAACAAAGAAGGAACGTTTTCATACAAACTACATAGGAAATTTTGGGAAACCTAGTGGATCATGGACTATCAGCCTACCAATTTTTATCAAAATCGGAGACGTGATTCCAAATGTACAAACTTAACGGGAATTGCTGAGGTAATCCATGATAAGTTTGCAACGATTTTCACAGCCTCGCCAGTCCAGATATTATTGTAAACGTCAAACTTTGATGAAATTATGACGTTTACTTAGCTCTTGCTGAGGCGGGGCTATTAAAATCTTTGCAGACTTATCTTGGCCGGACTCTAACACCACAACCATCATCAATAATACTCATACTGATACTCATTTATTTATAATATTGTTACATATTACACGTCACAATTGATTTAGGTACATAATTATTATATGGTATATTAAAATTATTATATTAGTATTCGTAGTTTGATTTGTCTAAATATGGTATTACATTTTTAAATTACATTAAGGACCATTGAGCATTATATAATATTAAAATAAAATGGATATAATGTTTTGTGAATGTTAATTAAATAATTTAAAAGATGTAGAATTCATTCATGTCATAAAAAGCGTGGGCGATAAGCCATTTTTTTAACGCTCGTGTGAATTGGTTCGAAGATTCTATACAGGTAATGTCTTTGGGAAGTTTGTTAAAAATCTTGGGACCTTGTACCTGTATAGTCTTGGAGGACTTAGTCAGACGACAACCGGGGAGGAGCAGGCGTTCTTTGCTTCCTAGACGGGTTCGTGTTAGCTTTCTTGTATTAAATGTGTGTCTGTGTGTGTGATATGATGGGTTAAGCAGCGTCCATTAGTTTGCGGCACTTCCGCAAATAGTTAGTGAGCCCAATGCGTAGAGGAGTAAGACAGGGCTGTGTGTTGGCGCCAACTTTGTTTGGAATCTTTTTCTCCGTATTTCTGAAAGTTGCCTTCGGGGATACCACTCAAGGCATACATCTGCATACCAGGTCAGATGGTAAACACTAAACACCACAACCACAGATTGGATAATTACTTGATTTTTGACAACCCTTAATAGTCGGAGGGACACTATGTTGTGATTTGCAAACAAGGGGTTGAAAGAAAGCTAAATTGTGACATTGCAGTGAGAGGTTCTAAGATTTATAGCATACATAATTAAGTGACTCTTTAACATTTTGATTTGTAAGTATTAGGTACCTGAGCATTTTCAGAATTTAGGACCCCCTAATTAGCGTAAGTCTAAAACAAAAATTAACTCACTGTCAGTTTTGTGACGATAATTAAGCATTAAATGTCTATAAAAATATTGTTTTTGTGTTAATTGCATAAACTTTAAGCGATAATCTACATTCAGAATGTGAAAAAAGTACATTTTAGACAGATTTTATGCTTAATTGTCGTCAGAAAACTGACTGCGAGTCAATTTTTAGGGTTCCGTAGTCAACTAGGAACCCTTATAGTTTCGCCACGTCTGTCTGTCCGTCCGTCCGTCCGTCCGTCCGCGGATAATCTCTGTAACCGTTAGCACTAGAAAGCTAAAATTTGGTACCAATATGTATATCAATCACGCCAACAAAGTGCAAAAATAAAAAATGGAAAAAAATGTTTTATTAGGGTACCCCCCCTACATGTAAAGTGGGGGCTGATATTTTTTTTCATTTCAACCCCAACGTGTGATATATTGTTGGATAGGTATTTAAAAATGAATAAGGGTTTACTAAGATCGTTTTTTGATAATATTAATATTTTCGGAAATAATCGCTCCTAAAGGAAAAAAAAGTGCGTCCCCCCCCCTCTAACTTTTGAACCATATGTTTAAAAAATATGAAAAAAATCACAAAAGTAGAACTTTATAAAGACTTTCTAGGAAAATTGTTTTGAACTTGATAGGTTTAGTAGTTTTTGAGAAAAATACGGAAAACTACGGAACCCTACACTGAGCGTGGCCCGACACGCTCTTGGCCGGTTTTGTTAACAACTTACGCTAATTGGGGGGTCTCAAATTCTGAAAATGCCCGTATCAATGTTTTGTATTTAGCCGTCTCCTTTTAACAAATAATCGCATATCTCTCAAGCGCTATAGCTTCTTTAACCTCACTAAACGCAGTGTCCTAAAAGGGGGTCACTTATCCAAATATGATTAGCATGACTCATTACAATACAATAGGTGCGAATTATGCATTGGCTATGACATCATTCCTTGCAGCTTGTTAAAGAATTTTATTGATTATTGACTAATGCTTACGCAAGTCGAGGTATAGGTATATATTTTAATTTTCATCCCGAAAACGCTGTGACTGCATGACTCCCATTCAGATTTTAGAGCAATTTAGGACTAAAATTTGAGATCCCTTCAACTATCTCTACTTAAAAAATCACGTCAATCCGTCGCTCCGTTTTGCCGTGAAAGACGGACAAACAAACAGACACGTACTTTTCCATTTATAATATTAGTATGGATTTGACATATTAGAGAACTCGAATTGTCATAATATGTAGGTTTTATAGGATTTGTAAGTCGTCGACTATAGCTTACCTAATAGTTAAAAGAATATTGACACTACAACTGCTACAAGGCGATCAAAACGATTCACTACAAAAGAGCGATACGCTAACGAACTAACCTGTGAATCCTGTGATACGCTAACGAAGCGTAACAAGCGATTGTGACGTTGGCTAGGTTCCCCTATAATATTCATGGAGTCAAACGTAATGAATGTAATGATCTAATGATAATAAATTTGACCGATCACGTGGCGCCGTGCTCTCCAGTAAATGACAACAACTGGCTACTATTTCATGAGTTTATTTCATAATATTATACACGCGTTGATGTTTTTTGTACTATCAAATCATACTTAGTACATAACATTACATACATGCTAGGATTGCTAGGTTATCATATTTACTTACTAGATGATCAAACTAGTACCTTGTTTATTCGGGGATTAAAGGAGAAAAACCTTTTTTAGTATACATTTAATTCAACCAAATTGATGTCGGTACATAACTACATATGGTGCAAGTGTGCTATGGAATAACTCAATATCTCTTATCTGGTCAATAATGCAACAGTTAGATACCCACGGAATGTTGCGACAATTAAACGAAATTATAACGATTGGAATATAATTGATAAATTGATAATTTATGAATGGAAAACAAATTTCCGGACAGAACGGCCGGCAAGGCAAGCCAAAGGCAGATAATCCTACATTACCCATTCACCCACCTTGGGACAGTCTCAAACATCTGTTTTTATTTTTATTTATTTTCTGGACACTGTATCTTGTCCCACTGCTGGGCAAAGAGCTTCTCCATTTAGCTACAGTAGCGAATTTCCATGGAGAAACTATGGATGAATTCATTGATAAATTCGCCATGCACTTTTGCAGCTCACTGTACCCTGTGTCTCGTCCGTACATTCCTTCAAAAAAGCAGCCAGGTCTGTCAGACCAATAGGATTTTACACTCCGTGGTAATTTTGCACCACAACTCATTTAGCTCCATTTTATCTTGGCCTCCTACCGGGCTAGATTTACGATCTGTCTTTTGGAGCGCAGGGTAGGGTTTGTCTCGAATTGATTTAACTCTTGTATGCGTTTAGTGATATCTACCTAAATACTATTATCCATAGATAAACGTTGATATCTGCACGTGCTCTACACACAGACTACACGGTTAATTACCATATAGCCATCAGTTAATTCCTGTAGTCCTATAACAATATTAATAAAGTAATAATTGATGCAAGTCCAAAACAGCGTTGTTTGGCTAAGCACATACTCCAAACCAAACACGGTCAAACTGGTTATACCCGGCGTCTATGCAAAGTATGCAATTTAAACAAAAACAAAAATAATCAAGGTCGGCAATACCATCGCTGATTGATACATTATATCGATAAGCGAGCACAGATAAGACATATGTGTTCCATCTCGCTCAGGTTTGGCGGTGGTCCACCGGTGCCCAGGAGACAGGTGACCTTGCGCAAGCTATAGTAGTGCGTGCCCGACCGCGTCTGCGCGCGCGGCAGTCTGCTCGAACGCACCAATACAAACGCATTAATTCGTAATTAAAAAATAAATAAAATTAAAATCCTGTCCCTGGAATCCCTGGATGCATAAAAATTAAAAAAAAAACTGTACAGGTTTTCAGTGAATAGTGTTGTGAAAATGAATGGATGCAGTACCAGAAAATGAAATGAAGGGGAGTGTTTTTGGAACACCGAAAATACCTGTGATATTAGGAAAGATAGTTTTGGGGTTGATTTTCACAAAATCGGACCTCACATACTTCACCAACCGGTTAGTTATTTTAATTTACTTTATTCGGTCGTTCTATTTTATTTAGTTGTTTTGATGAAAAAACTTGTTTTAAGTCGTGCGTCAAACATATTTTAAGAGATAATTTAAAATTAAGGAAATATGAGTCAGGATCGAACAGGATCTAAGAAACTTGTGTAAAATTATTTTTAGGTTGATCATGATTACTACCTAAATAACTTTGGCTAGGATTGGTGAGCATGGCATGGTAAGAGCGTCCTAGGGATTGGAGCAATCTAGGGAATGAAGGGAAAGTCATAAAGATGAAACCCACCCACTGCAGCAACCACGCGGCTGCTGAAAATGTTGGAATACATAAATAATATTATTGCATTTCGTTCGTACCCGTGCCCGTACCTATATTATACCTGCCGATATCTCCTTCTCACCACACATAAAGAATTAATTTGTTTCTTTATGACAGCATATAACATTTTACGTCTTTTACTCATTACTATCTACTGCTACGGACCATAATCGCGTCAAGTTGTTTAAATCTTCTCAGATAACATTATCTCAGGGGACACCGCCGCCGTACCGGTCTACTCGAAAAGTCAGAGATGGATTTAGAATTAAGTATAAGTCCCGTGCATTATCAAAATTAGAGTCAGAGTGAAAACAATTTTCATACTATCCTAAAAAGTTGCCGATCAACCAGCGCAACCTAACGTAAGAAATAATATTCACGATCACATTTTTGTAGTCCTTCATTAATTGGCAGTTAATTGACGGTCCATATTAGATAAGCACTTAGTATTATTTGTATGTTCTTTAAAAATTGGCAACGATAAACAAGAACAAACTTTAAACATTTAAATGTTCTTAAATCTTCTTTGCGGTCTGTTAAGACAAATAAGACCTAGTTACTAGAAGATAAGATAAAAAAAGTGCAAAAATAAAAAATGGAAAAAGATGTTTTATTAGGGTACCCCCTACATGTAAAGTGGGGGCTGATATTTTTTTTTATTTCAACCCCAACGTGTGCTATATTGTTGGATAGGTATTTAAAAATGAATAAGGGTTTACTAAGATCGTTTTTTGATAATATGAATATTTTCGGAAATAATCGCTCCTAAAGGAAAAAAAAGTGCGTCCCCCCCCCCTCTAACTTTTGAACCATATGTTTAAAAAATATGAAAAAAATCGCAAAAGTAGAACTTTATAAAGACTTTCTAGGAAAATTGTTTTGAACTTGATAGGTTCAGTAGTTTTTGAGAAAAATACGGAAAACTACGGAACCCTACACTGAGCGTGGCCCGACACGCTCTTGGCCGGTTTTTTAAATACTTATCCAACAATATATCACACGTTAGGGTTGAAATGAAAAAAAAAATCACTTCCCACTTTATGTGTAGGGGGGGTACCCTAATAAAACATTTTTTTTCACTTTTTATTTTTGCACTTTGTCGGCGTAATTGATTTACATATTGGTACCAAATTTCAGCTTTCTAGTGCTAACGGTCACTGAGATTATCCGCGGACGGACGGACGGACGGACGGACGGACGGACGGACGGACAGACAGACATGGCGAAACTATAAGGGTTCCTAGTTGACTACGGAACCCTAAAAAGAGGGCAGTCAACAGAGTAAAATAAACATTTACGGCAATGGCGTCGAGAATTGGCTCATCGAGCCTGGTGCTATAAAATTCGGCTTTTGTAACGATTTCAAGTCTTACAACACGTTACCAGTCACAAGTAAAAAGCGTTGCAACCAGCATATCAACACATATTTAATGAGATTCTGAGCCCAACTTGTCCTTAAATGTAATTCTGAAGCCATATTTAATCTATATTCAACATCATCTCGTTTTTTGAAGGGAACATTAAAGCATCACAGATTTTTGTGTAGTTTTTGCAGATCATCACGTTAGATTACAGTTCATCTGTCCAATGTCCAAACGTTTATCATAATATTATTGAGAGCGGCTATGGCATCATTACACTGGTAATTACAATGTTTTGCTAGTTTGATGGAATATACATAATGGAATAGATGTATGGACACGCATGTCGTTGAATGAATAATTAAAGAGATAAAAATTTGCGAATAAGAAACGACTAAAATGAGATTGATGGGTTTGAACTAAAATGTAAGTACTATGTAAGTAGAACTGAACGGACTATAATACAGAAGATACGGAGTTTTTTAAGTAATAAATAGTAGATCTGTAGATACTAAACAGTACGTACCTACTCCCCTTTAGGTAGGTCAGATGCAAAAATGATAAGTGTAGATAGATGGACACAACAATTAACTCAAAAATGTTTTAATAAAATCAAATACGTCTCTAAAGCGAAACCTTTAGTCATTTAGTTTTATGAATGTCGTATCCTGTAGATGTTATTGACTGTGTGTAATAAATATAAAACAGGTTAGTTTTATTTTAGGAAAACCCGTTTACATTATGTCTGCACGAATTAATTTTGCTAAAAAAACGTAATTATCATATCCACTATCATATTCAAAAATAGTATCACATTAAGAGATCGATAAAACATAGTGTAACTACCGGTTTTTTATTTGTGATAAGTGTGATAGCAATTTTATTGATGCTTTGACTTAAATATTCCTATGCTTAATGTGCAACAAAGCGATTTATTATACAAGGGGGCGAAACTTGTTGTTTAAGTGCCCTTGCTAATATTGATACCCGAGCAAGGGAAAGATAGCCATATTGATCCACGAATGTCTACACTTGAACGTCTATCTTTACGTACTACACTTGAAGAATAGTGCCTAATGGAGATTTTCACGATTCCTATCGAAATCTGTTTTATAATTCTAAAATTATTTGAACAATAAAACAGATTCCCTTAACAGAGAATGCTTCTAGAAATGTTAACTACTATATTTCCTTTACCGGGAAATATCCGAATTTAGTCATCACATTCTAATCCTTCCCGAACGAAGTCGAGATATTTTGCATACAATAGTAATGTAAATACAATTGTCCAGCAATGGCCAACGGTCACCAGTCCAAATGTTGTCGTCCATTACCAGTCGCGACGACCGAGACAGTTTTATATAATTCTCTCCGAAAACCAAAAACCCTACAACTGCACATTAAATCTTAAACAAATTGATAAAACACAAACCACAACTAACTTGGTAGTATATTACTTTTACAAGTTTAGTTAAATATCTTTAGAAATAGCAGGGGGAAATTAGCTAAAATTACGGCATAATTAATGGAAGGTTTTTTTAAATTGAAATATGTACGTTATAGACCGAAGTTATTTTTCATCAACCCTCCCCACTCCTCCCTCCTCTGCGTCACCCCTCTACCCTCCCTTAAAGTGCCGAAAATGCGGTTTTTCTCGATTTCTGACAAAACTGTTGAAGATACAGAAAAAGCGCGTAGGAACGAAGTAATCCTTAATAAATTTACTACAAATCATTCATTAACACTTTGGTTCTAGCACTTATAGTTTACGCGTGATCCGTCACGAAAGTTGGTGCTTTGCTGCAATCTTCTTTAGTGAATGTTAGGTTTTCGCCCAAAATGCATACGAAATCGTCGAAATTTGTTTGATATAACTAAAATATTGTAACTCATGACTAAAATAAAATTAAGGGGGAAAAATCACTACCATGGGTGGAATTTCCAATATGTCTTGGAATTCCAGTAACTATTTAAGACGTAATATTTTCACGGTAGTAGTCGCTAGGAGTACCATTGATCTATATAGTGTATCTATGACTGGGGATGAGCTTTTGGTAGCTGTTGGTAGAGCCCTGGAGTATCAATCCAGTCGCCGTGAGTTCAAGTCCCACCCATGGTAGTGATTTTTCCCCCTGAAATTCATTTTCAGTTTATAATATTTTAGTAATATCAAACAGATTTCGTAAGCAATTTGGGAGAAAACTTAACATTCACTAAATAAAATTGCAGTAAAGGACCAACTTTCGTGATGGATCACGCGAAACCTATAAGTGCTAGAACCAAAGTGTCAATGAACGATTTGTAGCAAATTTATCAAGGATTACTTTTTTCCTACACGCTTTTTCTGTATCTACAACGGTTTTGTCAGAAATCGCGAAAAACCGCATTTTCGGCTATTTAAGGGGGAAGAGGGGTGACGCAGAGGGGGGAGGGATGGGGAGGGTTGATGAAAAATAACTTCGGCCTGTAATGTATATATCCCAATCAAAAAAAATCTTCCATTAATTATGCCAACATTTTCATACATAACTTTCCAGAAGCAACGGACTAAAAGGAATATAAATATTTTCGGGCCTTCATCACCAAAATAAAAAATACGAAAAGCTTCGCAAACTTGCTGCCTGCGTATTTGCCTTAATTATTGACGTCAAAGAAAACTATTTATCATTTTATTTATCTTGACTAGAATTAAATTATTGAAACGAAACTATTTAGCATGAATTTACATTTACACAAATTCCTATGTTAATTCTATCGAACATGAGCAATTTTGGTGGATATGTATAATAAAAATAGGATAAACTGTATCTAATCAATAACTAATATGTCTATCAAAATTGACTGCCCGTTCAAGTTTATATTTACGTCCGCTTTTGTGCGTAAAATATTGCTTTAGTCTCCATGTCAATCAGAAAACAGGCAGGCAAGTATGGTCGCGCAACAAATGATAAAACATCTGGCCGGGTAGCATGGTCGCGCGATAGACGATAAAATATCAGGCCGTCCCTATCGCACTATGAGTAAGTGCGATAGGGACGGCCAGATGTTTTATCATTTATCGCGCGACCATAATTGCCCGCCTGGCCGTCACTATTAAGTGCGATAGGGACGGCCTGCCGGCGTATTATGATTCCAATTTTATCACTTATCCACGTGTATAAAGCATCCGTCACGCTTTGGCAAGTATGTCAGTGTGAAAGTGACAGTTGTCTTATCCACGTGGACAAGTGATAAAATTGTAAGCATGATACGCCGGCTGATGTTTTATCATTTTTTCTACTCCCGTGTTGTTATTCGTCATTTACCGTGTCGTGCATAGATCGTTAAAACCCTACATAAAAGATGCCCGCCCCCGGCCGGCGCCCCGCGTACCCACGCATACGATATAGCTCTTACAGCATTGTTAGGTAGCCGTTAAGGGTAATAGCGGGCCGCGGGGCGCCGGCCGGGGGCGGGCGGCGGCGCGGGGGAGTGCGAGCGACAGGGTGAGTGCAGAAACATTGCAGAAGACAAGTCAAAATACTTGTAGGAAACAGTGCGGATTTCACGAAAGTTATTCTAGAAAACTATTCAAAAGTAAGTGCATGGTCGTAGAAAAAGTATTGTATGCAACGGTGTTTAACTGAGTCAAAAAATACTCGTGGCGTCTTAATAACAATTTTCGGCTTCGCCTCAAATTGTTACCCACGCCACTCGTCTTTTTTGACCTCCTTTAAACGCCTGTTGCATAAAATACTATATCGCGTCACCATAATTGCCTGCCAGAACTCAGAAAGACAATCAATTAATTCATGGTATAATATTGTCAGGGATCGTTTCAATATACATATGTGCCCAATACAAAACGCAAGACAGTTCGCCAAAATAGTTGCCTATTTTTTTAAGATTAATTGATTTCTTTTCAGATTTGTGTGGTACGCGTGCCAACTGCGACTGCAATCCTCGATGGACAGCAGCGTAGATTTCTTCGAGAGCCTCATCAACGAAGATGGCAGATTCGCGGAGGTGAACAACAACTGTCAAGAACCGTCGCAGCGCCGGCAACGTCCACGGCCACGGCTGCTGGTTGAAGGTGATGTGTTCTAGGATATGTATTATGCATTATGCGTATTTATCCTGCCAGAACAGTAGTCTATTTGATTGTTAGTTTTAGAATTGAAGTAAATATTTATTAACGTTTTCCAAAAGGTTAGAAATTCGAAAAAGTCACAATCACTTTATCAAAATTCGAGAGACGGACGCAGAACATTTTGCAAGTTTTTCGCAGAGACTAAGATTAATTGGTTTATTTATTCTATACCAGATGTTATGGAATCAGCATTTTCTATACTCTACGGTACTTTTTCTTTCTAGAACACAATAAATTAGTATTACACAAATTTATTAAAATTAAAACAGTTCCGTCGACGTAAATAATCTATAACATGTATTCTTGTATTCGAACGCACATTTGTACCGGATTCACTGGATTGGCTGTTTCCCTTCCCCTACCTCCCGCGCCCGACCGTCGCTGTCAAGTCAATCAAGCATTCGAGCAATATGGCCGACGTCAAACTGTAGGAGTACGCGGCCCTAATGTTTTTAAAAAGAATTTGAACGATTCCGCGGGTATTGTTTATAAACTATGTCGAATTTGTGTTCTAGAATTGTGTCAAAGCCTCCTAAGAGGTTACAGGACAGTATGTCGGTCGCACAAACGAACGCTTGGATGAACGGTGAGCGCAGACTTGAAAAATATTATCGATTTTGAGTTCCATCTTCGTCAAAGGCGACGTAGGTGGGATCAATAATGCATTAGCGGGCTCAGTCTTTTGTGGCTTATGATAAATCGTGTAATAGTGACGTTGTCGTGTTAGCTATAATTAGTCAGACGTCTGACCTGGATATTGTGGTCTAAGATCTTCGCCCTAGGTCTTTGTCGGCTAATTGATTTATAATAGTGTTTTTACTTTACAGCGGAAAACATTAATAATGGAGGCCAGTCATTATCTCCACCACACAGCCAGACTATCTCGCAGCGCGAGACTGGCACCCAGGTGTCTCAGTGCTACAGCGGGCCGCCGTCGCCCTGCGGGTCGTCGAGCTCGGTGCCGTCGCCCGCGGCCAGCCCCGCGCCGCCGCCGGGCGCCGCCACGCTGGACCCCAACTGGCAAGCCACCAAGCCCACCATAAGGGAGCGGAATGCCGCTATGTTCAATAATCAACTGATGGCTGATATCACATTTGTTGTTGGAAGCCCCGGTAAGACTTGCTTTGTTTTAGAAAATTATTTCAGCCCATTGACAGATTAATTTAAAATAATTATCAGTAATTAGAAAATATTTCTCATAAAATTTAGAAGACATATTTTATGCTATTAATAATTCTAATAAATCATTTCTATCATTTCTCTCATTTCAGGCCACACACAAGTGATCCCAGCACACAAGTATGTTCTAGCGACGGGCAGTTCAGTGTTCTATGCTATGTTCTATGGAGGTTTGGCAGAATGCAAACAAGAAATTGAGGTTCCAGATGTCGAGCCATCAGCTTTCCTAACATTATTGAAGTAAGAACATTATTAACAACAAATATCAATAATTTATGTAATGTAATCTAACCTTTGCCTCTTTATTGTTATAAAATAATTTTTGAGTTTTAAAGTGAGTCACATGACACAAAGAGAAAGTGAGTGAAAACTGCATAAAATTAAGTCAGAAGAGGCACCACAAGAAATAAAAAATATATTATAAATAATTTTTCAAAGAATTTTTTATCCTGACAACTAGGTAATAGAAATGTTCGGAGCTAATTTGAGCACATTTCTTTTTCAGGTATTTATACTGTGATGAAATCCAGCTAGAAGCAGACACAGTGTTATCAACACTATATGTTGCTAAAAAGTACATAGTGCCTCATCTAGCAAGGGCCTGTGTCAATTACCTGGAGACAAGTCTCACAGCAAAAAACGCTTGTCTCCTTCTTAGCCAGTCCAGGCTCTTCGAAGAGCCAGAACTCATGCAGAGGTGTTGGGAAGTGATCGACGCCCAGGTATGTGAGAGTACAAAACACATATCGACAATATGCCTCGAGCCGTCCCCATCCTACAGTAGCCTAGTCACCATTTCGCGATCTTCCAGTCGAAGCTTTTCAAGTCCTGAAGCGGGAAGCAGTGATACTCTACACAGAATCTGTGATGAATAGACTCAAAGTCTGACTCAAAATTAAGCCACTGAAACTATTAGTACACAAAACTCTAATGCTCAATGTTATGCATTTTGGTTGTGATTTAGGTTTAAGATTAATGTTCATTTGCTACATTGTTTCAGCAGTCAGTAGCAAACATACAGAGGTGGGGTAGTCAAAATAATCTGCACACTCTTGCCCTAGAAATATTTAGTCTCATTTTGAACACTTCACTTGGTAAACTACTTTTGCTGCTGACTGTTCCCTAACATTCCAAGTATTAAGTGTACCTATACCTAGTCAATACGTAAATAGATTTAAACTGCAATACAGTCTGTATCCATTGGTGTCTGCATGTTAGAATTTGCATGTAAATGTTGAAATGTCGTACAATTTTTGTAACATTTCTGACTCATTTGTAAAGATCTGAATAAAACATATGAAACAAATTGTATTGCAGTTTTAATACACCTAGCAATTTTTAAAACAAGAATATTTCATTATTTATAGGCTGAGATGGCCCTGACGTCAGAAGGATTTGTTGACATTGATATATCGACCCTGGAGTCTGTACTAGCAAGAGAAACTCTGAATTGCAAAGAAATAAATCTGTTTGAGGCAGCTTTAGCATGGGCCCAAGCAGAATGTTCTAGAAAAGAAATCGAGTCGACACCAAGCAACAAACGAGCAATGCTTGGAAACGCTATATACTTGATCAGATTCCCTACGATGTCATTGGAAGAGTTTGCCAACAGCGCTGCTCAGATAGGAATACTCACACCGCAAGAGACTATAGATATATTTCTGCATTTCACCGCGTGCGCCAAACCCCCACTGTGCTACCCCATCAAGTCGCGAGCTGGACTCAAGTCTCAGGTAACGTAACTATAGACGCATTTTATTAAATTATTAATGTATGCGTTAAAATAATTAGAATTTATATCTTTCCAGATATGTCACAGGTTTCAATCCTGCGCTTATAGAAGCAATCAGTGGCGATATCGCGGCAGATGCGATTCCATACAGTTTTGCGTAGACAAGCGAATATTCGTTGTTGGCTTTGGACTGTACGGATCTTCGAACGGTGCTGCGGATTACAACGTGAAGATCGAGCTGAAGCGCTTAGGCAGAGTCTTGGCGGAAAACAATACGAAGTTCTTCTCAGATGGGTCAAGTAACACATTCCATGTTTACTTTGAGAACCCAATACAGATTGAACCGGAATACTTTTACACAGCCTCGGCTATCCTAGATGGAAGCGAGCTGAGTTACTTTGGACAAGAAGGACTGAGTGAAGTCTACATGGGGACTGTGACTTTCCAATTCCACTGTTCTTCGGAGAGTACTAACGGGACAGGAGTGCAAGGGGGACAGATACCTGAACTGATCTATTACGGACCCACGATGAGCGGCACCGGGAGCGAGGAATGACAATTAATGCAAAGGCCGCGTCCGCTCAAGTACATGTCTGTGTAAATGGTGGACACTCCGACCTACATGGAGTTTGACCTAAAGTTTCATTAGGCCTTGCATTTTTCGGATTGTTATAACATTTTAAGTTATGAATGAAGATTTAAAAAAAGCCGTTACTGGTGTATGAAAAAAAATCTAGGTCATTTGAAAAATTAGGTCAAAGAATTTTAGGTTAACTAGGAACTCTGGCTTGACATGTATTGAGAGACGTAACCTCACTATAATCGGGAAAACGTTCAATATTTATGATACTTAACATTCCCAAAATGTTATTGTTTCGTTGAGAATATAAAATGACTTGTATATTGTTGAATTACATAGACATAAGGGAACCTAAGAATGTGATATGGATGTCGTACGCTCTCTATAAAATGCTTAAAGTAGAAATGATCCATAACACAAATTTAATGCAATATATTACATATTACAATTAATATTTATGCTGTTCTTTAATTTTTAATTCCGTAGCATTAGCGATTTAGAAATTACAGTATGTGTTGTTCAGATTATAAAACATTATGTGTAAATATATTATATTGGAAACTAAAGGACTTTGAATATATTTATTTTATTACTCCAGTAAATATTGGTATACACTTTTCTTAGAGACAACTGTTCCTCTTTCTTTTACTGCAGCATAAAAGCAACTCATCTAGCATTCTGTTTGTCATAAAAGGATATGATATGAATTAAATACATATGTATATACAAAGAAAAGCCTTTGTAGTTTATCTACAGACTTCAGTAATTTAGAGTCCAATATTGAACCGTAAGCGTAACGAGTGGTTCAAAATGTGACATTAAAAGATCGAGGGCAACGAGTCAACTGAGTGAAACATACTAACTATAAAACGTTAAAATAATCAATCATCATCCTCTTTGCGTTCTCCCGGCATTTGCCACGGCTCATGGGAGTCTGGGATCCGCTCTGACAACTAATCCCAAGATTTGGCACAGGCACTAGTTTTTACGAAAGCGACGGCTAAAGATGTGCCGACGGAAAGTTTCCAAAATTCTGAAATTTTCATATAGGCAAACTTCGGAAACTTTCCATACTTTGTATGGATGAAAACTTTCAATTTCATAAATTTAAATTCCCTTTATTTTTCGTGAAAGTTTCGTGAATTTTTCAAGAAATTTAAGATTTTTTTGGAAAGTTTCCGCAACTTCCACGTCACTAGCGACGGCCATCTGACCTTCCAACCCGAAGGGTAAACTAGACCTTATTTGAATTAGTCCGGTTTCCTCACGATGTTTAAAACATTCAAATAATCAATAACCCCTAATAATTTATGATTGAAATATTTATGATTTCATCATTTAAAGTTCTACCAGCCAATGTAAGATAAGTCAAAAATTTATTAAATTATTTGCACATTGGATAAATTGCAACTTTGCTATTCGTTTTTGAAGTATCAATGAGAGCCTTTACTAATTGCTGTTGTGAAAAGATATTTTTCCCCTCACTAGCTCGGAAACACGTGTTTTGTCCTTTAATACCAGCGGGTAAAAACGCATTTTATCCACTAGTGGGTAAAGTATTTTGACCTTGAATAAAGTCAAATTAACTGCTTTAAAATTGATAAAGGTAGGTGAATCTAGTAATAAAGATGATTTACCACCTGTGGAACTACTGGAAGCAGTGATAAACGCATTTTTTGCGTTGTAGTTTCCTCGCTATAGTGAGGGGAAAAGTTTTGTGTTACACTCGGGTGCAAATGTATTTTACTTCTCGTGTGTTAAAAAACTCGCAAGTTCAGGATTCTATTCTCGAACCAACTATAGAATCCTTTCACTTGCTCGTTTTTCAATTCCACACTCGGCGTTAAAATACAACTTTGCCCCCTTGTATAACAAATAACTATTAAGTGCTCAATCGTAAGATCTAGATCTCATAAATCTAGGCTCAACAAAATTAAAATTCGAAAAAAAAAACCTTGTGGACCGATTTTTATGAAACATGGTTCGGGAGCTACGATGCCACAGACAGACACACACACCAACAGACAGTGACAGTGTTTCTATGATAAATAAAAGACTTCCATTTCTAAAAATGTTTGCCAAGCTGTATGTAGTAGAGCTGAAAGTGACACAGACTTACCTGCAGGTGGAAAGCGCGAGAAAGCCCGAAGTGCGGTCGTTGATAGAAGCAGATATGGTTAATAGTTTTTAATACTACATGGTGACAAACAAGCATACGGCCCGCCTGATGGTAAACAGTCACAGTAGCCTATTGGCAACTCCAGAGGTGAGACATAAAATAAATGAGGGCGCCACTTTCTTCGTAACAGTCATCTTTGAATTAATTGTCGACAATGTTGTATGGAAAATGTACAACATTCCATATTATTTTATTTCTACTGTTTTTGTCGTAGTCATTGCAGGCTCGAGGTTGCAGTACACGTACATACAGATGTACGACGTTTAATTAATCTATTGGAGGTTCCCGATTGGAACTATAGATGGCGTTGGCGTTTGTAAAGTGTGGTAAAGGTCTCAATAAAGTCATAGTGAAATAAACTTACCAGTAGGTGGAATGTTGATGCACAGAGCTCGAGAAAGCCTGAAGTACGTGCGGCCGAGTTGGTAGCAGCAGATTTGCAGTGCGTCGCTGATGTCGATTAAGAGATCTGTATGTGTGATGTTAAGAATATTATACACGTTAAACGTTCGGCCCGAAACATGTCGCAGCAATGGCGATATACTAACGTGAGTACAATCGTAGGTTCATTAATTATTTAAGGATATTGTTGAAAATGGCCTGCGAGAGGCATTTATTTTATAGATGGCGACACTGGCTATGAAAATTGGCTTTGGCTGAGTTTCCTACCTTGCCCTGTTTACTTTTGTAAATTATCATGTTTTATTTTTATTGTGTTTTATTTTATTTTTTTATTTATTTCTACTTTTAAAGAAAATAAAAGTTTACAAACTAGAAAAGTTACCTACATTCCTCAGCTATTAATTTATTACTACAGTGCTACACACATTCTTTTGCCCACTTCTTTAACTTCTTTTGCACACTAGCTTTTGCCCGCGGCTTCGCTCGCGTTAGAAGGAGACAAAAAGTAGCCTATGCCACTCTCCATCCCTTCAACTATCTCCACCTAAAAAAATCACGTCGATTCGTTGCTCCGTTTTGCCGTGAATGGCGGACAAACAAACACACACACTTTCCCATTTATAATATTAGTATGGATAGACAATTCCTGACACATAATAGGTACATATTCTAATTTCATATTATATGGCCTGCAATAAAAGCCTGTCCTGAAAAAAGTTTGCCCACCATTGACTTTCACCGTTTTACAAGCTTTCATCGGCGCCTCTGCCGTGGCACCGCTATCTGAGGCCAATAAGCAATGGCGTAAGCGTTGTCACCATACTACATAACCTATTTAACCACAAAATTAAAATTTTGAAAAAAACCTCCAACTGCGACATAGTAGACCGATTTTTATGAAACATAGCTAAGAACAGTCCCGACTAACTCAGCTTTCAGACAAAAAAACTAAATCTAAATCGGTTCATCGGTTCGGGAGCAACAATGCCACAGACAGACAGACACGTGAAACTTATAACACCCCGTCGTTTTTGCGTTAGAGGGTTAAAAATAGAGTACCTACCTAGATATATTTTACAAAAAGGATACGCGCTGTGCCCTCAGTTCTGCACGTCATATACACACAAGCCGCTTGCGTGTGGCTCGCCGGCCGGCCAATGGTGAGATGCCGGGACAGTGCCATCTTGAAAAAGTTGCAAGCTATGTCTATGCATTGCTGGTTGAGTCGTAGTTGCTGGCAGAGTGCTGTGATACCATCTCGGGCTTTTCGTAACGTTACTTCTCTGGATTCTTGACCAATACCCGCATTGAAAGCTGAAAATGATTTTGTAGTTAAATATTAGTTCGGACACATCAAATACACATTTTTTGTGCTTTGAATAGAATAACTTGGGTCTAAGATATTTTTTTTTACACCTTAAATTTTAATAATTCTCTATAATAAGGAATTTGGTCTATGAGCATTTCACAACAGCCCAACCATGGCAAGCAGAAAAGTCAAAGGCCTACAAAAATGAAATAGTTTCTATCCATCAGAAAAATGGGTTGAAACTTGAAAGTTTTTGACAACTTATATCTGCACAAAGTTACAGGCAGATTTGAAGCTATTAGTATTGTCACAGTCGTAAAAGTTTACTAATGTTTTGCAATCATTTAAATTATTCTATTTTATTTGTACTTTTGTATTTATTTTCATTCTTAGGCTATTTGTACTATTAATATCTAGTACCTTTGTTGCATAATGATACCCAGGATCATACTTCACAGTTAACTAAGCCCTATTACTGGTTAATCATTGTTTTTGTTTAGTAGCTCTTTAGTAGTTGTAGTTACTATCATTTGGAAACACATTAGGATACACTTATTCCTATAAAATATCATTAGTAAAATCCTTACCTCCTCCAAACCCAGTTGCACCTCCTTTAGACTCAGCAGACACAAACTGGCCAATAGCAGAGGCTCCACCGTGAGCATTCTCCTGGAACTCTATTTCGGCTACGATTATGTTGTCTTCCAACACAGTTCCGCAGTTTGTACACACCGCATCACCACGAGCGGGATCTACTTCTATCTCCGACGAGCCACAGTGCTTGCATTTCTTCCCCGACATTGTTAAATCGGCTAAAACATCGAGAAAATATATACTAACAAATGTTTACATATGGTTTCAGAATTCTTAGGGTTTTTACACAAAAAGTCTAAACATTCAACTTACGGATATCACAAAGCTGTTAATTGACGATGTACCTATAACTTAGACATATAATTTGAGCAAAATAGGGAATATTATTCTCTTTTTCAATATAATAATACACATACAGGTAAGTGAACCATGCATTTGCTTTGACAGTGACATTGACGTATTAGAGACGTTTTGTTTTTGTATTAAACTGAAAAAAGTGCCTCACGTGAAACGAAACGAATTTCTTTAACCGACTTCAGAAAATAAAGGCATCCGACAAACGGGGCGAATAGAGACAAAACTTGTAAGTAATTTCCATAAATTTAGGGAGTTAGGAGTTATATACGAGGCAAAATATCTACATTTTTACCTAGATTCAAGCCTACACACTCTTTTGTTATAATGCAATTTTTTTTTGCAAATGTATTTTTTAAATAGTAATCTCTATAATTCTTTAGTTTTTTACAAGAACATTGTATTTTTAACTATGTCACGTTCTCACACGCGGATCACAGGATAGCAAAATGTGATAAGTATTTTGGTTTTAATCACCAAGAAGGAAAACAAATAATGTCGGTATTAAAAATTTAAAATGTCGGTTCCACAATCGTGGTTCAAGAAATAAAATTCTGAGCGTTGCGAGGGTTTGAAAAATACCCAGATGTAAATAAAATTTGCTGCGAAGTGAAAAACATTTTACCGAAGATGTATAGAAATCTGGTAACAAAAAAGGAAGGTTTCATACAAAGTTTCATACATGTAAACAACCTAGGACATTTTGGGAAACCTAGTGGATCTTGCTCAGCATCATGGACTCTATCAGCCTACCAATTTTTATCAAAATCAGAAACGTGATCCAAATGTACAAACAAACTATTCGGGAATTGCTCACTAATGTAATGAAAATAGGTACAAATTAACAGAAAACATTATGAATCCAAAATTCTTCTCGTCTCTAACGTTCATCTATTTTAATACAAATAATTCAGTTCAAAATTTATTTGTATTATTTTACATAGACGCTTTACTTGATTCTAGTTATTAGACTTGAATTTGTGAAAATGGATAAATTTCGCAATAAATTACTGAATTTATTCACCTAAATCAAGCGACTAAATTCACGGAATCTTCAATGTAGATTTGAAGTTTGAAGCTATTTTTTGTATCAAACGAACCAACCGACCGACCAACAAAATGATGATATGATAGCATTCGAAACGTAAACGATATGACGTCATAGCCGTACTGTTCTGCCATTGGTCGAATATCACGCCATACGTCTTTTTATAGATGGTGAGATCACCCTTTTAAATTTTGTTTAGGCTGAAGTAGGACAGCATACTCGAAAAGTTGATACTCCGGTACAAACAGACGGCGCTTTGGACATTTCGAAACAAGGGCGAGAAATTCTCAGGAGAGAAGGGCATCCCCAAAGCGACGACGACGTCATCGGAGATGAGTCATCATTGTTGTGTTCTCAGATAATCTGCGCGCATTTGCTTCGAATCGGAACTGTCACAAAAGTTGCAAGTGAAGTGAACTGTCAGAATCAGAATAATCAGATATCAGATTGAAAACGAACGCTTACGCTACGCTAGTTTGATATTACGCGGAACTATAACTGGTTTGGACTTAACCTCGTCAATTGGCTAATGATATCGCGTTTGAGCATTACGTAAATCTCGTGTTCGTGTTGTGTTTTGTGAGGACTATGACGATGAAGCTCGATGTTAGTGATAGCCAGTCAAACCATTCTGAGTCCAACGACAGTCAAAGTTCGCAGGGCTCCAGCAATGACTTCATGGCAACAATACAAGCTTCCAGATCGCTGCTTACGGTGAGTAGAAATTAAAAAAAAAACGGTTCAAGGTCACGACAATGCTTTATCACTAAGATATGGGTTAGGATAGTTTAGAAACCTACTGAAACTACTCGTATGTTCTTCAATTGAGTTACAATTACTTTGAACTAACCTCAAAGTACAATAGGTAACTTAGTTTTCAAGTTGTTGACTGTTTGTTAACATTATCAAATACAAAACAATTATATTTTGCTATATTTCTTTACTATGTCTATAGAGGTACTTCTTGCAACCACAAGTTGATAGAGCTCTTTGTTTTAATTGTATTGTTTGATAGTGCAGTTGAAATAGCTGTGGTAACAAGGAAAAGCATATGATTTATTTAATCAAACAAGTGGACTTCGCTACCTACAGTTGTGTCAGTATTCTATAATAATGGATTTATATGTTGAAGCAAGTAACAAATAGTGTTACACTAGCAGTTAATAACTTCACTCTCAACTTTTTACGTATCTGTTTACATGCCATCGGGGAATGTCTCATATCTCACAGTCAGTGTAGGGGGTTAGTTGGTCTCTGCTTTATAGGGTTTTTGTATCTTATCATAATAAAATAATAGTTTTTCATATTCCTGAACCCTATACATTTACAATGTAGATAGGTGTCAGGTATATTTGTAACTTCTTTAAAATTGTATGGCATCTATTTTTTTGCATCATCATTTAGTTCAATTTGTTATTCTGTAGAACTGCAATAGGTCTTAAAAACATAATGTTGTCATAAAACATTGTTGTTGTTGACACAAAGTTTTTTGAATGGTTAACAGAGGCAACCTAGTAATTGGACAATGAATATCTTATTTTTATTGTCATAAAACTAAAGTTTTGTAGTAATCATTATGTTTCAAGTTTATTTCCTTTTGTCAAAAATCCTGTATTCAAAGAGCTGAAAAGTAGTATACAAGTGCACACCTTAAAATCTCAGACCACATGTAATGTAGTAAATTATATAACATGACTCCTTACTTCATGATTACTAAGCATGTTTATTATTACAACTAAGGCATTCCGTATGTAAGAAATTAATCAAAGTATTCTAATTATTTTACAGTTATCAGCAACATAACACCTTCATAAATTTAATTTCATATCTGATAAGAGTTCTGCGAATTTCATATTATGCTTACCTCACCAGATAACACAGATATTAGTCACCACATTAGTATCTTATCCAAAAAGTAAACAATGTTATTACATTTACAGTAATTTTAAGCCTAAAGTAAATGATGCTATTTCCGCTTCAATTTCTTGTACTAGTTTACATCCTTTGATTGAAATGTCATCCTTTGATGACTTTTATTTGGGTATATTTATTTGGGCATTGTAAATAACAAATATTTAACAAAAATGCGTTACAGTTGGCAATGTACAGTAATATAATTTACCATTTTTGGTGGAACTTAGAATTCTGAATGGGTCAATAACCCTGTTGTTTTTTGTTTTACCAATTTAAAACAGTAATTAAATAAACAATACATCATAGTAGGTACCTATTCTTAAATGAAGTCATCAATTTGCCTTTTATTTTTCTTAAATATTAAACAGCTTTTTGTGTGTTAGTTAAAAGTATTTGTTTTTTCATTTTGTTTAATAAATTATATTAAACAAACCAAAGAAGACATGGCGGGACAACCTCGACGTATTTTGCAACAACTGGCAAGAGCGGGCATCAAACCATGAGGACTGGGGAAAGGGAGGCCTTTGCCCAGCAGTAGGACACCATATAGGCTAATATATAAAAAAAAAACAAATACATATTGTAGATATTTCCACAGAATATATAATAGTACAAGTACAGAAGGCCCACTGCTTTGAAGTTCACGAAATGCCGCCTTTTTAAATACCTACAAAATGATTACAAAGAAACGAGCCGCACGTGCGCAGCGTCGGGCGCTAGGGTTGCCTCTGTATTTAAAAAAAAAATAATACTCAGATAAAATGTTATGCTATTATATTCAAGTCTTGGGTACTTTCTAGGTATATACAGTATTTATATATTTATGTTTAAATCCCAACATCACAAGCCTGATTGAACGTTTCCGTGGGCCATAAATGACATAATCAATAGTAGATCTGTGTAAGATTGTCCTATTTTATTCATAATGTTTGTTTAACAAAGCGTTATTAGCCATTCCACACGCGGATATCGCGTATGAACCTTTAAAAAAACTCGCGACGTATAGTAACAATAGAAAGTGCGAACAAGCGTTCCGTGAGAATGCGAGCCACCCCTGATTAGGCCGCGAACTCGCGGCCGCCCGCATGTACTTGTAGCGTGGCGATGGAATCGCGGAGTGAGCCGCCCCTGATATTTCGTAATTTTACATGTGGCATTTTCAAATAACCTTTTTATAATATTTAAGTTTACCTCTAGTCGGCCACACACAAAACTTGCCTAGATAACCAAAGTAACGAAATATTCTAAACAAAAGGGAACGGGATACCTTCTTACAGGCATTTGGGCAACTACAAATGGAATTAAATATCTATTTAACTTAATGATTTACAGACAATTGGTTCTATTCTATGGTTCCGCACTAGGCAAGCGTGTCCCATGGAAACTAAGCAATTACAGATGAACAGTTCATGCAGCAGAGCAAAACATAAAGTACCTATTTCAATTAATATTAAACTTACAGAAGATTAAGAGGGTGAAGACCTTTGAAAACAGAATAAGGAAGCATATTAAGATATTATTGGTGTCTCAGGTTGATGGAGGGGTTTCCCAGGAAATTAAATTATAAATCAATTTAATTTTGCTGTTGTTCAATTTTATTAATATTACAAAACGTAATTACTTAGCCACATGAGGATATGGTATTACATATACCAAACACAAAATTATTTTTAACATGCCCATTATGTACATACATGCAGGTGCAGTTAATGCAGTACATGAATTGAAAAATGTGGTTTTCAGCAAATATCATAAACTATTCAATTAATAACAATTTATTCTTTCTTTGTTTTTAGTTCAAATAATGAAACTAGAAGTAAAGTAAATTAATAGAGTACATGCAATAAAATTTCTAGGTACAGTCAACCAATTGGACCCCTAGGCCACTCTACAACCATGTCAAAATGACAACCAGTAAGAGATTTCTTACAATCTGATTTCTAACGTTACTATGGTATAGTTCTACAGTGGCCTAGGGTTCCAATTGGTTGACTGTACATTGTACAATCTAGAGATGGGGTCGCAGCCACAGCCCTTTTCCTGTAGATTGCCACCCAACTCCCCAAAAAACAGGTTATATCCCAAATTCTGAATAGGCAGTTCGATTTTCTTATTCCAAATCAAACGGCCATTTTTATTCTGGTCCCGAATAAAATGGCGGCAGGGATGGCTAATGGAACTGTTTGTTCCGAAAGTCCCAAAGTCACCTTTCCTTACTGGAGTAGGTAAGCAAGCATCTGGAAATATTTGAACTGGAAAATTCCTAAAGTTCGCAGTTGTTTTTCACTTTTATTGACTCTAGTTCAGATTGAAGGTGACAATTATTTTTAGCGTTTACTTTGTTCAGTACTGGGTCACTAGTGGGACATTTACGATGTGACTACGTATTATCAACCAACTCTAATTTCTCCGGCTTGGGATGCTGATTGGTGACCAAAGTGACCAAACTATTCTATATCTTGATTCTTGCCCCCGTGACTCAAACGATCTCCGCACTAAATTTAATTTAAATAGGTTCAGCAATTTAGAGTGAACAGGTGACAAGCAGGTTAACGTGGAGAAAACAGGTGTATGACTTATTGGTTGCAAAGATTATCATAGGGGCTGGACTAGAACTCTTGTACTTGACGTACTTTACTCAGACTGTCATAAAATAAATAAAGAGCTGTCTACCGACCTTCTGGAAGTGGAGTAGTGTATGTACTGTGTACAAAAGGAAGTGACGGATGAGCTCGTAGACGGTTGATTAACGCGTAGCTCATATTATAGTATATAAATTGACTACCTAGGGTCGTTTTATAGGTATATTTATTTTATTAACCGCTACTGTGTGCCGTGACGTCGCATTCGAGGGAAACGGCTCGCTTGCTCGCTGCCACGTCGCCCTAATAACTTGATTGCATCAAACTGACGGGCACGAGTACGTGAATTGATGTTGGCATTAGCAAACAATAGCGTTAATGCGGTTTTCGAGTGGTGTGATGTTGGTAGTTGGTATGGTAGCACAGGTACGATTATGTTTTCATACTCACGGTTTATTTCAGGTTTTAAAATATGAGTAAAAAAAAGTTGGCAAAAAGTAATGATTTGAGCCTATTTATTGTGCCGTTCTCGAGTACGGTCTCATTTTACTATGGAGAATATTCTCGTGAGGGAACATTTCCCATACAAACAGGAGAACTTTCGCGGGAATGTCACAACTAATAAGCCTATTACTTTATTATTATTATACTTAATTAGAAGAAAAACTAAGATCCAGCAATTAGGTTCATAAAGATAAAAGTTTATAAAAGCCTAATATTCCATTGCATTTATTCAGGCAAGTTATTGTTGACCAGCTTCCGCAAAGCTGTATTTATCAAGTTAAGATACCTGTGGTCAATAGGTCTTACTCATAGTCTTTCTTAGATTTTAGCGACAATCAGCTTGGATTTCGTCTTGGCAAGGGCCAAAAAGCTTACTTACTGATTCTGATATTTCTGATCTCTGTAGTGAATGAACTTGAAACATGTACTTGACCACCTTGACCTGCTATCCCGACAGACTCGCACATGAAAAATGTATGAAAATGGTGACCTACAAATTATGCAGCATCGCTTTACATGATTCCATTTATCGCTATTCCATATGACTGTCAAAATCTGCTGCGAAGTTGTTGAATACTAACGACACAACACGTATTGTAATGTCCGCCGGGTCCAATTCGTATCTAAATATTGATGTTTTCAATACGTGGTTTATGCGCCGTACTTTGCCATTGAGAGCAGGTCAGTGAAGCATTATGAAAACTTGCCATGTTATAAATGATTCAGTTCTTGCTCCTGACGTTGCTAGTAACCTTCTCGAGACATCTTCGAGCTTAGCAAAATAGCAGACCAGGAAGGGAGCAAGCGGCGCTAGAAAGTGAGAACGAGGAGGCAGCCATACTTGAACCATGTCATGCGCAGCGTGTGCAGCGTTAGCAGGAGCTGCAGGAAGTTGAGCGTAGTTTGAATGTGCTCATTGCCTTTAATTAATGATCTAGGCAAGATTTCGATGTATGATTTGGGCAAGATTTTGAACTGCCTGCCCTACCGGCAGTGGTATGAGAATTATAAAATTGATGTACGAGTATTTAACATATGATAGTCTGTTACCCATAGAAAACTGCCTAGGTGTTTGGTCTGTGTCATAATGAAAGCTTACGCAGCAATAAAATACAGGGATCTTCTTTGTTATCAGATCTAAGTCTGGACCATATTCAAGCAAGGGTACTCCAACCAAATTAATCGGCGTCGACTATCCTGAGTGAGAGCAATTGGCGCATTACTTTATTTGTCGTTAAAAGTTTTTTCTCCGAAACTGATCGATAACATGTCCTTCTGCACGATTAATAATCGGGTACAATAGTAAAATAATCGTTTCAGACTTACGATTACAATCGTGCAATCATAACTTCGATCATAATCATAACACCGAGAACTACCCCATTAATCCTAGTTCATATAACCTTTCCAATTCTCGCTAGCTCAATTTCAGCTTTCCAGAAACAAACAAAAGCTGGCCGTGAACTTCGTTCCTTAATGACCTTTGCCATGATTCAGCAGGTCATACTTATATTCCTAATGCAGGAGAATCTAGTTGTTGGGCGCCAGTCTAACATGCCCTCGCGATCTTTGTCACTAAGCCTGTAGTTGCTGGAAAACTATTCTGGTAGCTGACATATACTGGACGTGCTTGCTAAGCGGTTATAATGCGACCTGCGATAACATCAATAAATGTATTTTTTTAATAAAATGACGTAAATGACCAGAGTAACGTAATACGGTACACTCTTTGTACGAGCAGGGTAGAAATTGTGTACATCGAAATAGTCACGTATTGAGATCGATGGTAGGTATTAATTCATGTTGAATTATGAAATACATAATTAATGAATCATGAGCGGTGAACCCTATGGCAATGCAATTGTATTTTTGAACGCTAATAGGCTTGATTGAAATTTATTTCATATCTTAATTAGCCTTTAGGGACATACGTTTAATTAAACTATATTCTTATCTTAGGAGGAGATTAAAAGTTTTTAAACCATTATGGTAATAATGATTAATGATAAAGACTCATTTTTAAATTTTGATCGAGTAATCGGAGTAATCTTGCGTAGTTTCGTTTAAATACATGCAATGTTATGCTAGCCGACATCTATCTGGATTTAGATATTTTCCTTCTAAACTAACCTAAAATATTTGCATAACATTTCGAGGTCTTGGGTTCAATTGCCGGCAATTTACCGATGACTTCCACGAATCTTAAATAAAAAAAGATAAGGAAACTTTATAAGTAATCCTTGTAAAATATCCAAAAATGAGGAAAAGCATAGCACTGATAACGGAATCTTATCAATAACAACTTTTTAAGTGATGTATACATTTCTTACAAACCAATAAAAGCATGTGCCTGACGTCACATTGGCATTGTATGTATTGTATGTTAGCCCATCTAAACAATTTACGCGTTTGGTATAGTAATCAGTTTGAAATGTCTTTACAACCTTAAATCCTTTACAATATGTAGTCTTTTGAAAGTGCAGATTTATAATATACAGGGTGTCCCAAGACTATGGGACATGAACGGAAAGTACCTTAAATATCGTAGATTTTATTTTTAAAACTAAGTAAAACTGCATTCATAGATTTTTAAATCATTACATTACATGGTTAAACCGGGAATCAAACCCGCTACACGAGAAAAAAAAACACCTGTAATCTTGTCATACCGATCGATAGGCTTCATCATAAGGTATATTTTTTCTAAATAACATGGTGTCGGACATTAAAGGAAGACCATGAATTTTAACTTTTTACATGGCATACTCCTTATTAGCCTTAAATTTTGTCCATACAATTTTTCAAAAAAAATTAAAAATCTTTGAATGCAGTTTTACCAAGTTTTAAAAATAAAATAAAGTCTTCTTTCAACAATATATCCTATCTGTGATATTTTAGGTACTTTCCCTTCATGTCCCATGGTCTTGGGTCACCCTGTATATGTGTTGTGACTTTGCAGTTTGTTGTCGATTACAAGAAAATATCGATCGAACGTTACCGGTGCTGGCGTATACCTATTACCTACACGTGCATGAGTTGTTTGGCGGTTCCAAGAAAATTAATGAGTGGAAACAAAAATGTAGGCATAGGTTATTCACCTTTTCTCCTATTCTGTTCCTTTCTGCGGAATCGTCTTTTAATTAGGAATTAAGTAATTTTGGCCCATGAAAATAACCGTCTTTTGACTTAGGTTAGGACTGTTAGGAGATACCCTGAAGAAAGGATCAAAGCGCTAGTGTGGCTTCGTTTAAGGTTTAACTAAATGGTAAATAAATGAATACATTGTTGGGTTGGAATGGTTCTACGTCTAATAGACTCTATAGAAGTAAGGACCTTATCAAAGAAGAGGCATTTGGCATAAGACTGTTCCTTATCGAATGATTTCCATTGCATCCATATTGCATCCTTTTTCTTTAGTTTTCTCCTCTGATACTTTTTTTAATTTAGGTAGTACTTTTTTTTTTGTTTACCCAGGGGGAATCCGTTATGGATCCCACTGGCCCGGGAGAGCCAAGTGGGTATGTCCGACTCTCACGGACTAAACCCCCTGGGGTGTTCCGACGCTCGCCTTGGGCGGGGTTTCGGGAACACGGTTGTAGACCACCGTTGACCCGCCAGTGATTCCCTTGCGGGCCCGGCTCTTGTCATGCAGCCTACTCCGCTGAAGGTACCCTTGTAACACTTGAGGGCCTTCCAGCACAGAAACTCTTCAGGCGGGTGATGTAGCTCCCGGTCCATCACTCGGTTAGGGCGGCATCAGTCTCTCTGCGAAGACTCTTCGCCGCCTGCCTGGCCTTCTGCGGCGCTGAGGAAGCGAATTGGCGTCATCCTCGCGCACTCTTTCGGCGGCCTCCTTTTGCGTCATGACAACGACGCTAAAGGTGGTCACTGCCTCCCACTCCTCTTCACTGCTAAGCATATGGCGTATTAGCGCCGGCAGTGAAAGATCACCCCCTATAACCGTGGACAGGGCAGCGCGAGGCTCATCCCAAGCAGGGCACTCTTCGCGCGTAATTTAGGTAATACCTAACCTAACTGTTTTTCTGCTTTTTTCTTATTTGAGGAGTGTCTTTTCAAAAGGACTTATTTCTATAAGTCAACAAGGTTTATTTCTCTAGGAAGACATAGATAAAAATAACTTCTGTTGACTTATGGAAATAAGTCCTTTTGAAAAGACACTCCTCATTTATTTGCGTGTGCCAGACCGTGTTCATTAAATATGTAGGTATCTGGGTATGTAAACAACTGCAACAATAACATAAGGAGGTTTGTGTTGACCATCGTTTATCATTACGTTGCAGTCAAACGGCTGTTTTATTATATTTAGTATTTATACCTTGTAACACGACATCTTGTTGTGTGAGCATTGTTAAGAGCGCTTTCAAAAAATCTGCTTGCTCGCATTTCGACGCCGGCGGCGCTGGCGTGCGCCTGTGTGCAGACGCACACTATAACCAGAAGCATAACGATTGTAGCCTGCGGTACAGACATAGCGTGCGATCCTCTTCGAACCGACCTTACGTGCGGCTAGAGCGAAAGGGATAACATTCATGGTCGGTACCGCCACGCCGTCAGTGGCGTTGCGGACTAACCATTATTGATACTTGCGTAAAAACACCACCATATATATTACATATTTGCATACATGATTTCGTGCATAAATACTTGACCTTTTAGTTTAATTATTAAACTTATCACAGTTTTTTTTATTAAAACGTGTGTAGCCTTGGAAGAAATAAATTAAAAAACTTTTATAATATAATAAATTGTGTATATAATATTGTCTTCTGTCACCGCGATAGTTACTCATGAAATAAATTTATGGAATCAGATTATATCGCGTATAATGACTATAATCCGTTTTCTTAGTTTTATTTTATTTTGTATATGATATGTTTTCTAGGTTCTTTTCGGTGAAGGAAAACATCGTGAGGAAACCGGACTTATTCCAATAAGGTCTAGTTTACCCTTTGGGTTGAAAGGTCAGATGGCAGTCGCTTTCGTAAAAACTAGTGCCTACGCCAAATCTTGGGATTAGTTGTCAAAGTGGACCGCAGGCTCCCATGAGCCGTGGCAAATGCCGGGATAACGCAAGGAAGATGATGATGTTTTCTAGGTACATATACAGAGTGGGGCCTGTAACAAAGGCGAAGAATTGAACTCTAGGCTATTCTCCTTAAGCCGTTTTCACACTATCCGATCCGATATCGGATGTCGGAAGCATTTCAATAGAAAAAATCCAAGATGGCGCCTGTAATGTATGGGATATCGGTCCGACATCCGATATCGGATCGGATAATGTGAAAACGCACTTATACTGATCAACATTTGTTCGGCGACTTTTAAAAATAACTTTAATTTTGATTTTTATCACCCTTGAAAGTTTTTTCTAAGAGGTAATGTATTGCGAATTCTGTTAAGTCTAAAGTGTGACAGACAACGTCAATGACAACAATAATGGCGTACATTGAAGCTAATATTTATTTTGTATGAAAAATTAAAAATTTAAAGACTTCATAATTTTTAAAAGTCACTGAATAAATGTTGATCAGTATAAGGAGAATAGCCTACAGTTCAATTCTTCGCCTTTGTTACAGGCCCCACTCTGTATATAATGGAACTAAGATCGGTTTTCTTTAATTTTAAGTAGTTTTTTTTTATATTTAAAATGTAAGAGTTTTGAATGATTCACGGTTATTTTCATTAGACTTATATTCACGGTCTATATCCCGGTCAATATAAGTTTAATATTTAAAATGTGTTTTTAGGGTTTCGTAGTCAACTAGGAACCCTTATAGTTTCGCCATGTCTGTCTGTCTGTCCCTCCGTCCGTCCGTCCGTCCGCGGATAATCTCAGTGACCGTTAGAACTAGAGAGCTGAAATTTGGTACCAATATGTATATCAGTCACGCCGACAAAGTGCAAAAATAAAAAGCGGAAAAAATGTTTTATTAGGGTACCCCCTACACGTAAAGTAGGGAGTGATTTTTTTTTCATTTCAACCCTAACGTATGATTTATTGTTGGATAGGTATTTAAAAATGAATTACTGAAATCGTTTTTTGATAATATTAATATTTTCGCGAATAATCGCTCCTAAAGAAAAAAAGTGTCCCCCCCCTCTAACTTTTTAACCATATATTAAAAAAAATATTTAAAAATCACAAAAGTAGAACTTTATAAACTTTCTAGGAAAACTGTTTTGAACTTGATAGGTTCTATAGTTTTTGAAAAATATGGAAAACTACGGAAGAGCCGAGCGGCTATTTACCAACGCGGCTTTAAAAACCGGCCGAGAGCGTGTCGGGCCACGCTCAGTGTAGGCACTGAGCGTGACCCGACACGCTCTCGGCCGGTTTTTAAATATTATGTTGTTTTAATTGCATGGAGCACAGGAAGGTCCACATCTATGTATTGGTTTTTTGTAAGGAAATACAACTCTACGCTACGCCTACCTGCTTTAGTTGACTGTTGACACACTGAGACAGTGGATGCGCCAGAGTATAAAAGAGTGATTACCATCTCTTGTCAAAGATCTTGTTGAGACGAATCAAACGAACCCAAACACGACGTTGTTTCAAGACCTGGTCGTGGAATACTCTTGACTACCTTCCAGCTTCATCATCAGATCCTGGGTACCATCTCTTGTCAAAGATCTTGTTGGGACGAATCAAACGAGCCCAAACACAGAAGAATTTCAAGACCTGGTTGTTGAATACTCTTGACTACCTTCCGGCTTCACCATCAGATCCTGGGTACCATCTCTTGTCAAAGATCTTGTTGAGACGAACCAAACGAGCCCAAACACGGAGTGGTTTCAAGACCTGGTTGATGAATTCTCTTGACTACCTTCCAGCTTCATCATCAGATCCTGGGTACCATCTCTTGTCAAAGATCTTGTTGAGACGAACCAAACGAGCCCAAACACGAAATGGTTTCAAGACCTGGTTGATGAGAACTCATGACTACCTTCCGGCTTCATCATCAGATCCTGGGTACCATCACCTCTTGTCAAAGATCTTGTTGAGGCAAATCAAACGAGCCCAAACACGAAATGGTTTCAAGACCTGGTTGATGAGAACTCATGACTACCTTCCGGCTTCATCATCAGATCCTGGGTACCATCACCTCTTGTCAAAGATCTTGTTGAGGCGAATCAAACGAGCCCAAACACGAAATGGTTTCAAGACCTGGTTGATGAGAACTCATGACTACCACCTGACTTCATCATCAGATCCTGAGTACCATCTATTGTCAAAGATTTTGTTGAGACGAGTCAGTAACCTCAAATGATATTCAATAATAAATAATACTTACTAAAAATATTAGTCAAGTTAATTAGTTAGTTACCAAAGTCGTCAACCCAAGGATCAAAGTTTTCGGTCGCAGTATACATGCAACAGTACAGCCAAACACGCACACAAGTGCGGTTTTGGACACGGCGGGTGCCGCACACAATGACAAAATAACTTCGCGATCGTCGAGCCGCGTGCGGAGCGGACTAACATACGTCCTGCCTCTACAAGCTCTGCCGCGGTACTGACATCGCAAGCGCGCGTAACCGGTAATAAGGAGGCATTTTTAAAAAATCGTCAAAAATATTAAATTGCAATTAATAGAAAACTTTTGCATAAAATCTGTTTGAGTAAGCGTTGCAGATTATTTTTATATTAAAACTACTTCAAAAACACGTAAGTTTTCGAAGAAATTGACACTTATTCTGAGGTGATTTCTGAAACAAATTGGATTCATCATATCCTCATTTACTCTATTCTAAAGCCTTATAACAAAGAAGTAGTCTCAGATGATTGTAGTACAGGATATACATAATACAAATTTACCACTTGAAGCATTCAAAACTATCCAAATTTTACAAATTAGACGGACTAAGTCAGCACTTTTCGCGGGTTTTCCTAAACATGCACCAGAAAAAAAATCATAATTTATTAAGTGAGTTAGTTTTTAAAAATCCAGTCTCACAACATGTAAGTTAAGAAGATGTCCTAATCGAATCCTGAACTTAATAAGTCTTTTAGATGACGGAAAGTGTAGCATTTTGCCGACTAAAACTATCAATTTTACATTATTACGACGTTTTCGTTGAATGCCCTCTTAACATAATAAATCGAACAATTGAGGACAATTTCAACTAGAAATAAGGAGTAGGTATATGTGGCGTTTGATGACTAAAGGCTCCTTTACTTCGAATGAAATAATAACCATTTTATTTGTATTTTGAATTGAAAAGGCCTAATTCCATTTAAAGTATTATCGTCGTACAAAAAATGTGTGATATTTTGTTTAGTGTGGCTTCAGTGAAATTATTTATATTTATCTATAGTCTATATTACAAGAAATAACACTAAAATCAGGACAAGTTTGTAAATGGTAATCGCACTGAATATCTCGAAACTGGTAACAAGATAGGAAACCGGGATAAGTAATTTATAGTCTCAGCAGCTGCGTTCGTGTCCCTGGCCCGTTACTGAGATGGACATTTGTACAAATATGTATAGTTGAATGGTCCGATCTACGATATCGTTACAAGTCACAGCCACAGCATCCGTGAAATTGCGCGATAAGATATAGGTAAGTTCTGGTTACGTAGCAATACTTATCGACAACTGCGCCGTAGGAGATTCGGTTTAAATATGCAATTTCCGTGCAACATGGTAGAAATAAAAACTCCTTTATTTGTGTACAATTGTGTATTGGTTATAATATGATTTGCATTCATACTAAAATTGTGGTCGATTCTTGTAAAACACTGTCCAACTGCACCATAAATTGTACTTATTTTAATTAGGTGTCATAGTTTATGTAGAAAGTTTAATGGTAAAGACAAATGTAGTAAACGATAAGATACTGGAATTCTGTGCATATTTTAGACTCAGTAACGAAAAGTCCCATGTCTTTTTGAGAAGAATGTCAATACGGACTAGTTGTCTTCAAGGCTATGCAATGCGTTGTAAATAATATGTGCATATAATTGAATTTGAACATTAATCGGATATGAATGTATCGTTTTCACTCAGTCGTTCACCTTTGTTGTATTAGATTAGAAGGGCTAGTTGCAGTTTCACTGCATCAGTTTTTTGATTTATAGATTATGCGTATTTGCTTTCTTCCAACTTCTGAAGGCTGTGGAAACCTAAGCCAAAACTCAAAACTCAAAGCTCTATTTGCTTTTTGTATGTCGGAATGTTTAATCTAAGTCGCAATTCTCAACCGATTCCCTTGAAATGTTGTAACCAGATTCTCTGATTACTTATAGTCCTTATCCTTAGTGACCCTAAAAGCCAACGCCAAAAAGAAAAGGGGTGATACGTATAGCACATTTCATTAGCTACCACATTAAGCGAATTTGACTTTAATGCAAAAATGTCATAGTTTTTGAGATATTGGCCGTTTAATTTATAAAACGCAAAGAAAAAGTGCCAATATCTCTTATCGAGCCATGACGACCACAACGTTTTCATTTAAGTCAAATTCGCATAATGTGAGAGGTGAGACCTAGTGAGATGTCCTATCACTCCTTTTCGTTTTGGCTTTGGTTTTAGGGACACCCTGTATGTACTTATTTAAGAGAAAGGAGTTACTTTTTCATTTTTTACCGACAACTAATAAACCGTATGATTTTCTAAAATTAAGTTCGCCATAGACAATTAGACACTATGCTGTGCTTACTCTTAGAAAACCGGGCAGGCTCGGGCAAATCATATTCATTAATTATTCTAGTTTCGATTAGTATTGAATATAAACGAAACGATTTTCACCTTAGACCCTCACTGCCCCAGATTACCGTTCGATTCGACCTTATGTCGCGAATTTAGTTTAGGTTTTAATGTAAACAAGATACCTTTGTTTCAGTGTATTTTTCCTGAGTCCTTATAGGAAAACGTCGTTACCCATATGATTTTCCTGTTTTTACATTCTTAACATAAAGTGTTTTGCTGAAAACAACAACTTTAGTTTATAATCCATCAGGCAGTCCTTTTTATTCCAATACTAGCTTTTGCCCGCGGCTTCGCTCGCGTTAGAAAGAGACAAAAAGTAGCCTATGTCACTCTCCATCCCTTCAACTATCTCCAGCTAAAAAATCACGTCAATTCGTCGCTCCGTTTTGCCGTGAAAGACGGACAAACAAACAGATACACACACTTTCCCATTTATAATATTAGTATGGATTCTCAATATTCTAGTTTATCTCGGAAATAGGAATATATTTCATTTAAATGGCATTAATCAAAATGTTTTTAATTTCGCTCTCGTATTATGTATTCACTAGCTTTTACCCGCGGCTTCGCCCGCGTAATAAAAGTATTCTTATTGAAACGTTTACAAAAAATAAGATTTTCATTTGGATCCGTAGGTTTCTTTGTAGGTACATCTGTCCGCGATTATTTCGATTAAGGTAAAGCGGGGCAATTCTCGACTGGAGGGCCATTGTAACTGATCTATTTGCTGTACGGTCCGGTTTTGGCTGACTGTACCATACACATATTAATATTGTTTTAAAAGAAATTCTTGCAATGATTGTAGAATTGTTACACAGCGACCACAGCGTAGGTGCGAATATGTATGTATTTTACCTATATAAATATTTATACTGGGGAAACTTCATACAACCCACATAGCCAGTATCTCGACGCTATGGTCGGTAGGGTAAAAAGTACTTCCTTGCATTATCGCTTACAATTTTTTCCATTTTGCTTATACTTATTGCAAACGTAAACATATAAAAGGCAAGCAAACAACGATCTTCTTACAGCACATTGAATGTAATAGTTTACGGATGCAGGATACTCGCCGATGCCTACTTACTAATACCTTCCCACTGGGCCACCTGCATTTTACACTGCCTTATCGATTGCCGACCGATTATTCCGACCCCAATCCCTATTCTTATCCCCGTCCCTATCTCTATCTTTGTCCCCGTCCCCGTCCCGTCCCTGTCCCCGTCCCTCCCCTATCCCTATCCCTATCCCCGTCCCCGTCCCCTATTTTTATCCCTATTTCTATCCCTATCCCTATCCCTATCCCGATCCCGATCCCGATCCCTATCCCCACCCCTACCCCTACCCCTACCCCTACCCCTATCCCTATCCCAATCCCAATCCCAATCCCAATCCCTATCCCTATCCCTATCCATATCCCTATCCCTATCCCTATCCCTATCCCTATCCCTATCCCTATCCATATCCCTATCCCTATCCCTATCCCTATCCCTATCCATATCCCTATCCCTATCCCTATCCCAATCCCAATCCCTATCCCTATCCCTATCCCTATCCCTATCCCTATCCCTATCCCAATCCCAATCCCAATGCCTATCCCTAACCCTATCCCTATCCATATCCCTATCCCTATCCCTATCCCTATCCCTATCCCAATCCCAATCCCAATCCCAATCCCTATCCCTATCCCTAACCCTATCCCTATCCCTATCCCTACCCCTATCCCAATCCCAATCCCAATGCCTATGCCTATCCCTATCCATATCCCTATCCCTATCCCTATCCCGTTCCTGTCCTGTCCCTGTCCCTGACCCTGTCCCTGTCCCTGTCCCTGTCCCTGTCCCTGTCCCTGTCCCTGTCCCTGTCCCTGTCCCTGTCCCTGTCCCTGTCCCTGTCCCTGTCCCTGTCCCTGTCCCTGTCCCTGTCCCTGTCCCTGTCCCTGTCCCTGTCCCTGTCCCTGTCCCTGTCCCTGTCCCTGTCCCTGTCCCTGTCCCTGTCCCTGTCCCTGGCCCTGTCCCTGTCCTTGCCCCTGTCAAATTATCATGCTAGGAGGTGAACTTTGAAAAATCCTTTCTTAGTGCTCCTCTAAGGAACTTCCGTGTCAATTTGAAATCTCTTGAACCAGAAGTAAAGATAAAAACTAAAGCTATACTTATGGCTATTTTGGATATTTTAACCCCATTGCACAATAACAGGGGAGAAAATTTCTTTTCCACCTCATTAGATTTAAAAATCGTTGTATTTATCGTGATCAGCGACCCGATAAACCATAAAAACGATACCCATATTGTGTTTTTGACTTTACCCCTTTGCACCCCTTTAGGGGTCAAATTTTCAAAAAACCTGAAACATGTATTTAGTCATATGTCTTTAGGAATCCTCCTGTGAAGTTTCGAATAAAATAGTCAAACTAATCTTGTTTCCCCATACAAACTTTGAACCCCCATTTCACCCTTTTAAGAGGAAAATTTTGAAAAATCCTTCCTTAGTGCTCCTCTACGCCATATAAGGAACCTATGTGCCAAATTTGAAATCTCTAGGACCAGCGGTTTCGGCTGTGTGTTGATATGTCAATCAGTCAGTCAATATCTTCTTTTATATATTTAAACCCCATTGCACCACAACAGGGGAGAAGGTATTTCACTTCCGCCTCGTTAGATTTTAAAAAACGTTGTATTTATCGTGATCAGCGACCCGATAAACCATAAAAACGATACCCATATTGATTTTTTGACTTTATCACCCCCTTTTCACCCTTTTAGGGGTTAAATTTTCAAAAAACCTGAAACATTTATTCAGTCATATGTTTTAAGGAATCTTCCTGTGAAGTTTCGAATAAAATAGTCAAACTAATCTTGTTTCCCCATACAAACTTTGAACCCCCATTTGACCTCCTTAGGAGGTGAATTTTGGAAAATCCTTTCTTAGTGCTCCTCTACACTATATAAGGAACCTACGTGCCAAATTTGAAATCTCTAGGACCAGCGGTTTCGGCTGTGTGTCGATATGTCAGTCAGTCAGTCAATATCTTCTTTTATATATTTTTTTGATATTTAAACCCCATTGCACCACAACAGGGGAGAAGGTATTTCACTTCCGCCTCGTTAGATTTTAAAAACGTTGTATTTATCGTGATCAGCGACCCGATAAACCATAAAAACGATACCCATATTGATTTTTTTACTTTATCACCCCCTTTTCACCCTTTTAGGGGTTAAATTTTCAAAAAACCTGAAACACGTATTCAGTCATATGTCTTAAGGAATCTTCCTGTGAAGTTTCGAATAAAATAGTCAAACTAATCTTGTTTCCCCATACAAACTTTGAACCCCCATTTGACCCCCTTAGGAGGTGAATTTTGGAAAATCCTTTCTTAGTGCTCCTCTACACTATATAAGGAACCTACGTGCCAAATTTGAAATCTCTAGGACCAGCGGTTTCGGCTGTGCGTTGATATGTCAGTCAGTCAGTCAGTCAGTCAGTCAGTCAGTCAGTCAGTCAGTCAGTCAGTCAGTCAGTCAGTCAGTCAGCTTCTTCTTTTATATATTTAGATTACGATTGCCAGAACCCTCTAATGATTTCAGTTCTCCGAAACAGAGTTCAGAACTACAGATATGTTGAACACTAGCCAACTTTCAAACCCAAGTCCCAGCTATCGTAACCTTCAACAAAAGTCGATACAATTCAAAGCCAAAATATTTACCAGTATGTCGCTGAAATTCATGATTCACAGAATCTGAAAAACTGGAAAGCAATTTGGCGTTGCAAGCGAATTGTTGGAATAGTTCTGTACTTGGGACGTTTTGGTCGTGTATTGATTCTCGCGCGTGCGCGGTGCGGCTAGCCGCCATACAAAACCAGCCGCGGCCCGCGATCTGAGTCAGTCTGATATTAAAACACATACTAGAAGCCCGCGTCCGCGCTCGATACAGCCTTCGCATGAGTCATACCTTATCACTGACAACCGTAACGTGCCGCGCCTGAACTTGCAAAACTTTTGTGTGTATTGTTTTGAACGGTTTTTGATAAACCAGCTTCATGTCTCAGCGAGTGCCGTATTACTACAGCGAACAAGACGATAATAGTCTTATGTTCGCGACCATGTTCGACTACCAGAATGATGAATACAGCAAGCCGGTGGTAAGTTTGCTAATTAATTTCTATGTAGGGTAAAATTTGCATATGGAAGAGTTCGAATATTTGCTGGAACAATGGCTTAATCATGTTTAAGGTCTTTAAAAAGTTCCTCAAACTTTTTGACGCAGGTTCCAATTAACTTTTTTCTATGTTGTATAAGTTTATAAGCAAATTTAAATGTTAATTATTTATCGGCTCTCCTTTTCTAACATTATTATTACGCATTTAGCAAATGTTTTGCAATACTTCAGAAACTTTCGAGAAACTGTTTTGAAACTTCCGCGTTTGTGTTTGTTATTCGTCTTGTATCAAATTATCGCTTGTTAATGTGTCTAGGAATTAAGCGGTGCATTGTTTGCGTAATACATACATTAATGGTGTCGAAAAACAAGAACACTTGTGGACTAATAACTGTTTAATAGTTCCACCAATAGTGTTCGCATTCGGAGTTTCTTACGCCATTGGTCCTGTCCGCGTGTGATAAGGATAAGATTAATATGTCCGTTTCTTTCTGATCGTGACGTCATCGGCCCATTTTTTCTCGGAAAACGGTCGAAGACCTTGCCTTTTCAACCGCCGCTTTTATGTTTTAAATGTAAATACGTTCATTTATAACAATTTACATGGAATATGTTTACTTCTTCGAAGCAATTAATTTTCCTCGAGTCTTTATTTTTTTAAAGCTTCATCGCTCTACTCATAGATGGCGCTACGTTTTCAATGTACGTCGTATCATGTTGTTTAAAACATGCGCAATGTTTTTTTACCTTCAAACTTATCGGTTTTAGCGATATCGCAGCCTTACCAAGATTAGCTTGTCTTGTTTACACTTCTAATCTAGTTATTTACGTCTCGAAAACCATGGAAAACTTTTCTAGAAAAATCACTGTTATCAGAGGTTGATGTTAACTAGCCAATAGGTTTACATGTGACATGTTAGCACTTGTCGGGTTTTCTCACTTTCTCTGTCCCTGCTCACGCCACCAGACGTCACGCTTGCGATGCCGCCGTGACGTCAATGCGTCGTCCCCCACCACGTCGATTCCTCGAACTCGGCGTCTTGACCTCGATTGCTTTAACTTAACTTTTGGAAATTTGCGCCTTGATTACTTTCCTTATGTGAAAAGTTCAATATTTCGCCTTAAGGCTCCACGTTGCAAGATTTACCTTTACGTTGCATCAGTTCAGAGGGTAAATGTTTTGCTTATGCAATTGCCAGCTTGATTGGGACATTCTTAATTACTACTTTAATGGTTTGACTGTCTTCTGAAGTAAAATGGATGTGTGTATGACAAACTTATCATCTCATATTTTCTACTGAGATGGATGTATGTAATTTTTTGTCCACTTTAGATATATTTGCGGACTTAGCGGTTACTAGACATATAAAGTCTAGTGTACCTCGGGAGGTAATAAGGTGAAGTTCTTTGCCTTCTTATATAGGGTCCCCCCACATCTAGCGTCTCGCGAGCGTAGCGTTGGGCCAACTGTATGAAAGAAGACGCCGCGTCGACGTTGCGTCTGCGTCCCTTACTTGTAGTACATATGTTAAACTCTACCATTTTTAGAAATGCCTTTTTAAGTCTACAGTTACACATCAATTTAATAATTAGTATACAGCTCCTTGCTAATGGTAGAGATATGTAGCTTAGATCGATGCCCTTTTTAATAGACTCGTATCAGTTGTGGTCAGCCAAATGATTCATTGTTTGCAAGTACACTTGTCACACCATAACGAGGCTATAATACCTATAATGAATGCCCGTTCTAAATGACCTGTTTGTATTTGAAACTCCACTGTTCATATATCCTTATTCAATTTATCAACTAGTTAGTAATACGAAAACTGGACCATTGTTGTTATTTGCGTCACTGACCACAGGATGATTTGCGTAAACTCGTTGTTGCAAAGTATGAATGAAATCCTTGGGTTTTGCCAGTATTTTCCAGCGTAGTAAAAAAACCATGTCCATTATAAATGGATTACCTCATAACGAGGTAAATTGTCCCTTGCAGGTATCGAAGCCATTAGTAGAGACAGCATTTACATCTGGAATGCACCCCATTGCATATTGTCTCGATCTTTTTAGCGATCTGATTAAACAAGACAGCTTGCGCAAGAGCACAACCGGATTCGATCGGCGCCGACGACGTCGGGCAACCTTTGCTGCGAAACGTCGAGTCCGGCTAACTTGACCCACTTTGCGTTGAGCAATTTCTCCTATATCCGCGCGCTCTACGAGCTCCTTGATGTTGGGGAAACCCCCTACGCAACGTGATAGGATGCACGTTACCTTTTTTGGTGTTATAAATGCTCACAATACTGCACGCATTAAAAAACTCTGTGTGTGTGTGGATTGAGTGAGCACCTTCCGAAAATAAAAAAAAATATGCTGATCATTTAGTAAAAGTTCTAAAACAATTGTAAAACGAATCTCTGAATTTGTAAAAAGATAAATCAAAAGATACAGCCATTAACATGTGCTCACTCAGTTCTCACAAACTACCAACGAAAACAGTGAATATATTCATTTAACATATAATATTTATATACTAACATTTAGTAAAAAATAGGCCAACCTACCTCTATAAATATTAGATCACCTAGTGACGTATTAAATTTTTTACAAATAGTTTCTTATGCTCACTCAATCCACACACTTTTGAAAAGCCGAATTTTGATGAAAAACATAAGATTTAGACCGCTATTATATGTGTATAGTTTAGTAAAAGTGAAATGGGAATTTGTAAAATACAAAACGAACCACTAACGTGTCAGGTTTTTTTATAATAAATTTTTGTAAGTGCTCACTCAGTCCACACGTTTTGAGAAAGTTAAAAATGTAAATATCTTACGGTTTGTAGCACCTAAGACACTCGAAAGTACTTCAACATTTAGTAAAAATTTTTACTAAATATCCACCATCTAATATTTCATATTCGTTGTCTGGTTTTAAAGATATTCAGACATAACTTTTCTCATACAAATGTATCAAGTAGGGTGACCACACTATGTCGGCTCCTGATTTTCCCCACCTTCCCATTGTCATATTGAGATTGGGGAGTTTCGTTCAATTTTGATAATAGTTCACCGGATTTGTAAGTGGGAGCGAGAAAAGAATAACTATTTCTCGCTCCCACTTACAAATCCGGTACGCTCATCTGTTAGCGCGATTAGATTACCAGGTTCTGGTTTCTTACTAGTGAAGTATTATATTCTTTGTTTCTTACCAATTATCATTCATGTCCTTTTTAATGCATGCATGTCGATATGGTTATTATCCTGACGTCGATAAAAATTACACAATACACATCATCACTAGGCCAAGAACATAACCTAAAAACAGTTTGCAGATGGATAATTAATATGGTAATATCTGGGCGACCGAGCTTCGCTCGGTTCTATTTTAATATATCACGTCTTTAGATAAAAAAAAAACTCTTATAAATACAAAAACAAAAAAAAAGACAAAAAACAAAAACTTAATTTCTGACCGGGATTCGAAACCCTGACACCTACGATCTATCTGCGTACATTAGACCGACCTCGTGCGACTGAGCTAAGCGGAATCGATGCGCGCGCGGCGAAATTAAGGACCATATTTTACGTTTACAAATGCGAAAGAAAAACTCATGAAAACTCGAAAATTCGCGTTTTCCGGGATCTAAGGCTACGCTAGATCGATTTTTCACCCCCGAAAACCCCCACAAAACAAATTTCAGCGAAATCGTTAGAGCGGTTTCCGAGATCGTCGGTATATATAAATAAATAAATAAATAAATAAATAAATAAATAAATAAATATACAAGAATTGCTCGTTTAATAGTATAAGATTAGTTTAATATTATCAAAATTGAACGAAGGAAACTCCCAATCTCAATATGACAATGGGAAGGTGGGGAAAATCAGGAGAAAAACTCTCAATTCTATTATACTCTCGCGCAATAAATACTAAGTACAAAATGGTTTACAAACAGTTAGGTTAGTATTGAAGTAGAACAGGCGCTATGTTATCTATACAAAATATGTATATAAATAAAAAGTATGGGTCAGCATTACTAAAATCCAAGAAACGTAGCAAATATCTAAATTTACACAGAAAATGATTATCATTATTGCAATTTCTCTTCCGTTCTTGAGGAATATGTTTTGGATTAACGAAACTCATTAAGCCTCAACATTGCGTTAATGAGCTAACTCAAGATAACATAGATAGTGACAACAGATAAACTAACAATTCAAAAGGCATTACAAAAATTTCCTGAACTCTGCATAGGCATGAAAGTTTTCCTTGGAACCCATTAAGGGTGAGATTGTCCAGCAAAATATTTCAATACTGTTCGAATGGTAGAAGTTCACCAGAACTCTGAGATCTTAATTAATTTTAACTATACATTGTCAAGTCTATTGAAACGCTAAACAGATTTAAGTAATGATTGACCCCGGCAGATGTTTGATTGCCCGACACCTATTAAATGATTCCAGCTAATACGGCCCGGATGTGGACAATTTGCTCTAGTTACATACCTAATTGACGGAGTTGGCTGATATGGAACCAAGGAGACGGCTTTTGATAGGTCTGTCTTGCAGGCAAATTTACTATAGGCCTAGTCAATGTTATTCCCAGTAGTTAACTATCTTGTTGTTGCCACAACAGGAAACTATTTGTTATAACTATTGGTGGTAACTACTGGGGCTTTATTGACAGTGTTAAGAAGTGTTGCTCTTCGCTGTACAAACTGTACCTACAATATAGATTGATGAATTTAGCTGTAAGTGTATTAAGATAATTTAATAGATTTTTTAAATATTCTGTATGCAGTGCTCTTGTAAGGCCGCGAGAGGTTGTGAAGATGTGCTGACCTTATATAAAAACAGGGTATTTTCAGGGTAATTAGAATTAGAGTCAACAAGGCACCACGTGCATAAGATGTGACAGCCTTGAAGTTGCGAACTGATCGGTGACCATCGACCATCAGGTGTGACTCATTTTCCTTGGCCATCAACATCAATGTGTTGTTTAGAAAAACAGTGCAAAGTTCTATGATCCTATGACCTGATTCACAGACCTTGACAACGTAATGAGTGAAATTATTTGTTTGATAGTATTTTATTACAATTCGATTTTTCTGCAAATTGACTGGTGTAAGACGATCTTTTTCTAAGGAAATGTGCAGAATTATGCACAGAAAAATGATCGCCTGCTTTATACGCCGAAAAAGACAGACAGCAATGGCAACAACACACAAAAATATAACGAAATATAGAGTTCCCAGTGAATAATACCATGAATATCCCACCAAACGGACAGCATAACTTTTTTCGGGTGAGGCTCTGTTTTTGGTGCCTCTATTCCTTTTTCGTTTGGAGCTAGCCACTGACGTTTGCGTGTGTGATTTATATATAAGACCCATTTTTCATCTCCAGTGATAAGATGGTCCAACCAGTTGAATGTGCGGCGAAAAGACAGAAGTTGTATGCAGATATCGGCACGGCGGTTTAGTTGATCTCTATCAAGTTCGTGCGGTATCCAAACACTGTATTTGTAGTTTTTTCCCAACTCGCGTAAATGTGTTTCTATGGTGACATGAGAGCAGCCTAACTCGGTAGCAAGAGTACGACTCGTTAGCCTCGGATCTCCTTCAATTAAGGTTTTTAATTTGGCTACATCAATCTTCACCGGTCGACCAGACTTAGGTTGATCTGATAATGAAAAGTCGCCACTACGAAACCGCTGGAACCATCGTTTCGCCGTGGCCTCAGACAGACTGACGAGAAACTGTGCGACTCGCCCTTTATATACTTTCGACCATAGAAGATTCTAGAACTCTCTCAAAAATTTTATGTGGAATTCAATCGATCGCTCATTACTTTCTTACCAACCCAATAGAATGAATTTGTAGGGGAAAGCCTATGGAATGGTCCTATAATTGTAATATTTGTAATAAAAGTCATAATCTTTCTCACTCAGTACAATACAATGTCAGAAATTATGCCTATATTATCGCATTACATCAATATTAAGACAGTGGATTGCGTAGCAGATAGAATTCTGCGAAGCATGAGTCACCACCTAGAGCATCGGAAGTGAATCGTTTGCGAACACAAAACAACGATGACACGGGCGATGTAATGACCAGTTTATTGGCCTGCCAGCTTTTGCACACCTGTCACTTCAGATTTATTGACCGAGATTGGTAACTTTATAATGTTATATATGAATATTATTTATCTTTAACGTGTGTTTAATGAAATGAGCGTTACTTAGCTTCAAGAATATAACGTGTACTACGATATTATATTTTGAAAGCTTACTAAATTGGGTTTTGCTGTTTATTGAACTTTACTTTTATCTATTTTCTTAGCAATATGTTACAGTTCTTTAATTATTATGTTTTGTCATTTAGCTTGTAAACAGTATTCGCAGTCATAGATTATTCTCTCTAGTTTTCTGCTCAGTGCTCACCCATTTCTATTTTCGTTTCATTTTCGAATCAATAAATCGTCGAGATAGTAGACCTAATATTTCTAAAAATAGCTCCGATAACAATGTAACAACTGCTGCTTATTCCAAAAGACAAAAGGTAGCTCCGCATACCAAACTTAAATCAGCTTTCACGCAAACTTACAGTAGTAAAGTTACAAGTGACTTCTTTACGACCACTCGACCAGATAACCGCAGCAACTGTCCCTCCGACCATTACGTAAAGTGTTTCTATTGTCTATAATACATTACTTCGGACACGCACTTAGCTGTACCTGATAACTTTTTTAGGGAATAATTAGGGAATCGTCCATGTAGAGAAAGAATTTTAAGAACTTCTCTAGTAGCGACATACCAACATGTCAACTTTTTGTTTAGGGTTTTTGTTTCGTTTCAAAACATGCTTTTGGTTTTTAAACTCCAATAAATCTTAATCAATACAGTTGAGGATTAGGGTTGTTATCCGGTTCGTAAGTCGTAACCCTCAAAAGGAAAAAAAAAACAAAAGGAGCTCAGCTAAACAAAATGACATGGTCATTTGTCTATCTCTGCACTGAAAACATCAGTCGTGCCCGACAAAGCAGCGAACAAAGAGCGTATCTTGGGAGGAAATTTGTCTTAGTTGCGTCTTTTCATGTCTAGGGCGGAAAGTGTCGGTAGAGTCGTAACGTAATTCCGAGGCGAGGCTTTGTTGGCCGTGGTAGCACTATGTCACTGCGCCTGCGCACTGTCTGCTGTCAAACCATAACCAACCTCCCACGTTGACGAACATTATCGCCCTGCTGATTTCCCTTGTAATTCGCTTCTTTATTGCCCGTCGGAAGGTCTGTTTCTCCGTTTTGCTTTCACGTTTTTTGTTGGCGTGTTAAAATGGATTTTCAACGTTCTTCAATAATGCCATTTAAATGAGATGTTTGTGCTTTTGGATTATTAATGACGCAAATTAATTCTCGGTAAAGCGTATCCTTCGTTTTGAATACAATTAATGACTTCGTGTGCACGTGTGTTATGGCTGTTAGAATGATGAATATCACGTGATTATTAACTTTTGATGTGTACTTTGTGACAATTGTGACGTCGTTTACAGATAGATAAATTGTATTATAATTCAATTCAAAGCTGTAAATAATACAGTATCATTTACGGAAAAAGCTTCCTGTTTATACCGTCCGATCAAACATTTATGTATAAATGTTTTAATTTATCACTGTCGGTTAGAATGCTGTATAAATTATCCTCGAGTGTGAGAATAATAGGTCACTCTGATGCACATTCCAAATGTAAAGTAATGGAAAGTAAAATGAGTCTAAAAGGTCAAAAAATATGTCGTTGATTGATGCTCGGTCCGGGACCCGGGTACCGTGCCTTTAGTTACGCCCGCTTACCAGACAAATAAATGCAATTCTGTACAAGCTATTTGAACGATATTTAACGGCTCTTTTATCTTCTTTTATAACTTTATTCTCGGTACCAAACTTGCCAATTTTACCGCCTTTATCACCATTTAATTCTTTGTTTACCTGCAACAGAGACTTCCCAAACGGCATTTGAGACCCTTCTTTGAAATACAAAGGGAAGCGAAAATATAGCTGTGGCTTTTTGTCAGAATTCACAAAAGTGTCCCATGGGTTATTGGAACGGTACTCGATATTGCATCGTCGGCTTCCGAAAAGATGGCCTGGGAGGTCCGTTAGGGTATCGAAGCTTGCCGACCTGGATGGTGACTCATCATATCGGCTCGGTCTGCATTCCACACCACCGGACATTCTACACGTGCCTTTTTTAACCATATCTCTACTTAATTAGAACACCTGGTTAAGTATAACAAATATTATTTAGAAAATATTAAACAACCTATTATACTCAGTTTAAACAAAGGTATTGCCGCGAACTTAATTTTCTTTGTTTCACGAAGCAATAATAATTACGTCACAGTAATAAGCATGGAACTGATATTTACAGCAGCTGCTAAGTCCTTGTTCCGATTATGGACAAGAATCGTGCCCGCGGCTCTTAGGATTACTAACATTTTCTATGTTTCCGCCTCGCCTTATTAAAAGATGTCATGCACGTGCATTACATCATGCACATAAAATGTAACAAGGACTACGTTTGTTAAACTGCATACTGATGTGATTGGTAACGGGGCAGTTTTTTCTGCGCTACTAAGGTGTTGGTTACTCTTTTACACAAAAGATTATACAAGTACTGTACTTACGAGTACATAATTATATGTAGAATAGACAACAAATGTGTTTGATATGGGTTAATAATATGGATCGTAACAGACTAATGTAACACGTACATGTTTTAATAGTGTCGAAGGTGTTTTTGCTTCATTATGATAACAACCGTTCTTGGAATTCGATTATTATATTATCCACCATAGTCGCTGGGAGTTCACATGTCAGGTCAATTCAAGCATGACACGTTTTGAAATATCTATCAGAAACAAGATCGATTTGGCTATCCTAGCTTAATCCCCGGTACAAAGAGCATCATACGCGTGAATTGAATGCCCGCCTACTACAAAAATTGTGATAGACGGCACAATAACCTCACCACCAATACCGACGCCATTATTTAATGAACCCTCGTCAGATGAAAAGGTCAAATTGTTTGAAAAGATTAATCTCATAATAAATGTGGCCCTAACCAGACCAGATTTTTTGGTTGATGTTGAGTTATGTGACACAAATATAAATATTTTAACGTACACAATGGAAGGTAAACTTTTTTATACTGTGCTCAATCATCTCGGTCTGTAAAGGGCTTTGATTGTGATTTTATGTGTCCGAGAATTTAAAGGTAAATGAAGAGGAATCGCTGGACAGAGTAATTCTTTCATGCGGCATAAATTGTTCGTTTGAAGCATCATTTACACGGGCACGCCGGCCGAGAGTAATGCACTCGTAAATGTTTACGATTGCGGCTTCAACTTCAATGTTATTTGAATATTTTTTTCCAGATTCCTCCCATACACCATCACGTGGGTTTTGCGTCGCGAACTTTTTATTGACGAGCAATATTTCAACTTAACGACATTCCGTTGCATGGAATTTTGTTACGTGGAAAGTCACTGTTGAGCGTAACTATATTGTTGAGTTTATTGTTGACTATAAATTTTATAATTTTATTTTAGCTAATCAAAATGAAATATAACGATTTAATGATTTAACTGAACAGTCTTAAGAATTACATGTCGTGGTCATTAGGCTAGTAGTCATTACAAGTCCGCCACGGCGTAACCTCTTTGTCAATAACTTTAACAAGTGTTCGTTTGCTGGCCAATCAGCGTTTGAGCATCAAAATTAATCTGATCTGTTCCGAGTGGCAGCATGTTTGCTGTTCTCGGAATCCAATTTTGTATTTTACCACTCCTACGCAATTCGTAAATCAAATTGAACGAATAAAAGGTCACTTCATTTTAAATTGACTCCCCTTGTAATAAACAGAACTTACCGATGTTTTTCCCGGATCAAACCTAATTTATATATTAAATTTTGTCAAATTATGTTTGTGATTATTGATTACATTCATGTATATTGAACACATTTTTCCAAAGTAAATATTTACTTAGGTACCATGTTTTTGAACGTTCAGTAAATAGATTAACTGATAATTTTCCTCAATCGCTCTCTGTCTTTGCTGCGGTCGAGCGGTCTAGTCTGCACATGCAACTGGATGTTCCAGTATTTTTTCTTTCGTTCAGTGTTACTGGAAATGAAATCCATGTAATTACATAATATCTGTGTAATTTGGCAGCTTTACCTTAATTTTTGTTAGCAGCTTTTTAACTAGATTAAATCAAATAATGTATCGTGGGATTGAAAGAGGGCATTGAGGAGTTCTTTTCAACGACTAATAAAACATTTAATGACTAGATCATTTTAATATAAAAAAATGCGGGCCCTTATAGCACATGAAAGAAACACCCCCTTTTATGTTTCCAAGTCGTTAAAGGTTAGTTTTGCCTATTTGGTATACCATGAACCACTTAAGACTGCTGCAATGGTTATACGGCATAAAGCAGCTAGTTTATGGGCAATAACTCTTTACACTGTTGATTTCATGGAGCTGCCGCTTTCGTTTTGCGGTTTTAAGCAAGAGGTCATACTGTATTTAGATTAACCTTAGCGGGGCGAAAGCAATTACCCTATTTCGACACTGCCACATAGGTGGGCACGGGCCAGGCCTGGCGGCTGCTCGTGCCCGACAAGCTCGCACTAATTCAATTATTCCGTTTATGTGGTGAGCGGATCGCGTTGCATATTGAATTTCTGCCGGCCGCGCTGCGAACCCAATTAGGAGGACACTAAAAAGGTTCAGCGTTTGTTCGCGCCTCATTGTTCTCTCATAACTGGGCTGCCGTTGCGAAATCGCCGTTTCCTCATCTTTTTAAGGAGTGGAAAGTAGATTTTCTGTTGTGCAGTTTTGAAATTGCGTGGGTGCATAGCGCGGGGGCCCGTCTGGCGGTGGCGAGGGTGTGTTCGGTGCAGCGGCGCCGGGTCCCCACCGCCGTAGGCGTCGCCGGGGGGCGTCGCGCCGGGCTTATCAGACGGCGGCGGGGCCGGCGCGCGAGCCTCACTCCACGGTCTACCGCTGACCGCGCGCCTGTGTTCGCTGGCTCGGCTTTATCTAACAAAAACCTTTGTCCAGTCGAGGCGTAATATTTGCACTCCGCGCGTAGTTTCCGAGGGGTTTTCCGACGCGAGCCACATCTGTCACTCGATTGTTTTCGTTGCGCGCACGCGTACCGTTTGTTTGTATCAGGTTCCGACAAGTTTTGTGAAGTTTTTTATACTGAAATCGTATACATTGTGATTAGTGTTGTGTTTTGGGATTGCAGTTAAAGGGATTTGGTAAGTTACATTATTTTTATAACAACTTTGATTCTTTGTTTGTATTATTGCGTGGGGCTTCCCCAGTTGTTATCTTCCTTACGTCGTTTTAGTTGGCACATAATTGCATCATTCTTAGAAAAAAATTTAGAATTTTAACTTTGATTGCTTCGACGTACGTGTCCTTATCGGTCATCTGACTTGTAAAAATATTTGCTAATTTATTTTCGTCACGGTGTCTTATAGATATATGACGTATATTTTTAGGCTGACAGTTTCAGGTATCTTTATATGGAACGTAGATGTTCGTGATAAGCCATGTAATCGTACGATACTGACGTTTTTAATTAATTAGATTCTAAAATAATTAGTAATGTACGGAAGTTATACATTTTGTCCTCTCCTTTTGGGCGGTTGAGAGGTTTTGGGATATTCCGATCACTACAGCGCCTCAGGGCTAATATAAGCGTGACCTTAGAATCTTTAGCAGTTGTTACTAAAGGAAGCTCACAGTTACGCTGGTGTGGGATCAGCGCGTACGCATGTGACGCGGCGTGTCATCGCTCGCGGTCAGTTGAACGAACCCGCGCGTCAACCTTGCCATAATCGCGATATTTGCATCGCCATTGTACCGCCGTGGGTTCCAATGTGCCTCTAATTGTCACATTTGCTAGATGGATGAACTCGTAGATAAGCCAGCTTAGTATCGCCATGTGGGCAGATCGTCTGCTGTTGGTACATATAAATGAATCAGTTTTAAAACTTATACAACATATGGATTATGGATACCTACTCTAGTGAAGTTCAACGACAGACATTGTTAATTTTTTTCTTAATTTTTTTAAAATTTGGAAATCGTTATCATTGGTCTTGGATGGGAACTCGGACAAGAATTTAACAACATTTATTCAACCTTTTAAGTCTTTATTTGGTTGCCTTGTGTGTCGAAAAAATCTGTTTACAAATTTAGTTTACCTGAAAATTAAAAATTTTTCACAATATCCATATCCATTTGTTTTCCAAATAATATTCATGAAATGTTATCGTTAAATCGACGATAAACTGCATCAGTGCATTGAATGCAGGTTGCCGCAGCGCCGTTTAACATGCACTTACAATAACATGTCTGATTATCTGATTGATAATAATGAATGTTATATTTAGGTCAGTCATGTATTAATAACACTTTTCATGTCAATATTTTATAACGATAAAATATAGTCTTTCGTAACTTATGGATTTTTGGCGTTACATATGTGTGCAAGTGTCATAATTTCAAAGAAGTTGGACTCATTTACCTAGTGATACACCAAAAATATTATTATTATTTAAAAGTAATCTGTTCGGTATTGTACTCGGATAATTTGATTTATTTTAAATATTATTTTATCCTCCACACGAGAAGCTGCAGGGCGTACGTACCCTTTCTGTCATTATTGTGTGAAAAAAAATCTCAACAGATTTATTTTTGCAAAGCTGCCAATAGTAGTAACATGCTGATTATCCTATATCAATAATTATATTGTACTTAAAGCAATAGGAGGCACGTTGTTTTAAAGAGTAGTGGCAATCATGAAGGCCGATCATTACACCCAACCTAATTCATATTCATCGTGTCTCTGACTAATCCGCTCAACCACGGGCCCTTTGTAGGTTAGCTACTTATCAACAGGTTATAAAAGTAGCATATTAACAAGTCATTCCTATGCCACCACACGAAGACCAAGATCCTTGGGCATAATGCCAAACGGCGACAGACGCGCTGCCGGAAACGAGGTTTCATTTCATTTGCCTATGTGACCTTCACGCGCCAGCAAAGTTAATTGTTTTACAGGAAAGTTATTGGTGTTAAGTGTTGCGAAATTGCCAATTGGCCGAATTGGTCCTGGAAGTTAAATAAATGGCCTCCTGAAACACTAAATGTTTATAACAAAAACATTGTATTTTTTTGTCCAAATATGGTATAAGTATTTGGTATTTGTAACGCAGGAATTTTTAAAAACACTAATAATCTGACCAAGAGTTAAAAAATAAAGAGATGTATGTTGGAATTTCATGTTAAATATTGGAGCATTGATCAAGTCAAAGGGCATCATATGCTTACCATACGAGTCGTCTGAGAAAGTAAAACCATGAGCATTCTAAGTGAAATAACGTTTTTGAACAGTTCACAAAATATTTTCGGGCTTTACTGACCAGGCAGCCTTTCTATAAATTGGAACAATTCCAGAGATTCGCACTTCCCTGATTGCCAAAAAGGTGCAAAGTTCTTAGAACCTGATATCCTACACCTGTTTCTTGGTGCTTCAGTTCAGTGAAAAGCCGACCCTAGTAGAATATAAATCACCACTTTTAGGAAGCACAAAGTGCCGTAAGTATTGTTCCGTGTTCTAGGAAGTGCTGTTATTTTATTTATATTGGTGATTAGAAGAATCGATATTGGACCTCCAAAGCCTGTAACCAGAACGCATATTAGAGTTAAATCTTTTTGTCTTTTTCCGTGTTAAAATTACTTATCATTTGGCCAAAGCTATCCATTTCCACCTGCAGGTGCGTGATAGTACCACTGTCCGAGTCTCCGGTTGTGAAACGTTTCGCGATAACTCCAAGTGTTTGTGGACGTTTCATGGAAGTGATAAGGGCCGGTGCGATGTCAAACAATTCGGATGCCGCTATCTATCGCCGATAAGCTGGAGCCGCCCTGTTTCCAATGTTTCACACTTTTACTCGATTTTAGCGAGTTCTAGTGCGCTAAAAACTTGAGTGTTAATGTTAATAGCACTGTAAAAAGTAGTACTAGTAGCTGATTAAACGTTATATAAACGGGTCGTTAGTTGGAGTTAGAAATTAAAATTTATAGCTGTGGAGGTATCTAATTGGATTTAATAATGTTTAAAATGTTAATAAAAATTTTGTAAACATATATTAGGTTTTACCACAAAGTTATCATGCCAAATTTGCCGCTAATGTTAAATTATTGATTAACAATTTTAAAATTTCTTAATTATGGTCATAAATGGATATTATGGTATTTATGGTACATAGCCCATTTGACAGTTTCATTGAAAAAACTGACAACGAAGCCTCCATACGAACTTACTCGTTTACTTAATTACAACTGTCACGATTAAAAGAACGTGTTGCCAAACCCTCAGACGAAATTAATGATGATAAGCTCTACGAAATCACTTCAAGTTTTACAGCAAAAATCTTGCCACTGTATTGCACAAAGTTACTATGTAATTAGGCAACCCTTTTTAACTGATCAGCATGTTAGTTGTGTACAGCCTCGCTGCACCCAAAAGCAGCGGCGGTTTTCCCCGCTCCATGGGTGTTTATCTCGTGCTAGGCGGTGCCAGCGTGCGCAAGGGCAAACTTAAAACATTTACTTACATTACGAGTACGAATAATATGTACTTAAGTAATTGTAGAGCAGCATTGACTTAGTACTTTTAAAGTTAGAAGCAATTATTCCTTTTAAATACATTTTCTTTTCTTGAAGTTTGTTGTCTCTTCGAGTTTCGGAAGCAAGAGTTTGAGATAAACCGGCATTTTGTGATGCTTGGATAAAATCGATGTGCTCGACAAAGTTAGATTAAAGTATTGACAAAAAGTGATTAACTGATTTAGTTTACTACCTATTGACTGATCATCAGTACCTATTGTGATTGTACGGCTTATGAATGTTCAGACTCTTCAGACAAATGTGGTTATTTGCCTTATTTGGGTTGTTTGTACATATGAAAATCGCAACATGTAAAAACATGTTTGCCATAATTCTTCGTGATTTTTTCTTAGAACCCATAAAGCAGGTAATGAAGCTACCCCGCTAAGGTCGGATCGTCAAAAGAAATTAGCATAACCACCGTCAACGAGACAATGGCTTTGTCTGTCCGTCTGTCTCTGGTAACTGTACTTTAACAATGTAAGCTTAAGTAGGCGCGGACAAAGTGCAAACGGATAAATATGAACCTACATAAATTGACACATTGCCAATTGGGAATACGATTTGGTCAGTGACAGAAGCTAAATCCAACACCTCAAACTAAATGGTCCAAAGGAGGCAGTTGGGTTGGCAACCTGTAGACTAGAGGAACTGGGGTGGTTAAAATAGCGCTATCTCGTTTCCCCCTAAATAGGTACAATGGTTGATTCGCGGAAAATGACCAGTAATAAAAAAGGTCAACGTGTCTAGAAATTATCAAAAAGCAATGAGTTTGCAACGATGTTGCTATGCTGTTTGGATTCACAGATGTTTCAGGTTCATGCCTAAAGACATTCATTATTTTATTTACCTACCTGTATGAATAGCAAAAAGAAGCTTAGCTAAGGGCATTCAAAAAGGCAATCACAATTCAATAAATGTAACCCTAAATGGTCTCAATACGCGACCCGAAAACACTCGAGCCACTGATGTGGGTGACGCAATTAAAAAGTTAAATAAAACAAAGCAACACGTGCGTGGGCATCGAACTGGGCTCAGGATAATTCCACTCTGTACCAATCAGTGCTAACTTGACTCTAATTGCCACGGAAAATGATACGGAGGTCGATGACTTTGCCTTGCCCGTATGCACTTCGTTAATTTTCTACCCAACTCCGCTTCTCACGAAGATAATATAAATAAAGAAACATTCGCACATAACATGTGAATATTTATATTGCAACGATTTTGTAATTGCGACACAAGTCAGCTAATTTATTCGAGATAATGCACATGTATGTAACCTGACCATATGGAGAGGCGTAGTCGCAGTAACGCGGCGATATAATTTGCATGGTCGTTGGACGTGTCTGCATTGTACCTCTTTGTTCTGCCGCGTGCAGCTGTTATTGTTTCTTATCGCGAGAACAATAAATACCGATTTAAAACACTTCAGGGAAGATAACCCTTAGCCTACGCTCCCGACGCATTCAATCATAAATGTATAAATTTTATAAGGTGCATGAGATCCGCTAGAGCCCTGATTTATGCAGTACGCATCGCTTCATCCTACTGCCAACATAAACATAAACTGACTAAACACTTGCGAGTACGGTTGCAAAAAATGTTTGCTATTGTTGCTATACAAAAAAGTGTTTTTTTTTTAATTCGGTGAAGTCTGCGGTCGACGGCGCCTCGCGGAATGCCCGCCATTTCCGGACGATTTCCGGCCCGCGTCGCAGGCGCCGGTGGCTTTAGATAACTCTATCTGAATTGTGGGACATGTCAAGTATCTCACGAGCCTTCAGGCCTTGTAACTGAAGGATAGTGTGACATGACACATGACGTCACTCAGATATTAAAGCTGACGCTAGTGCTCGTCTCTAGGGATCGTCTAGACATGTTGACATTACGTGTGCATAATTGTATGTCTTTTTCAGCGATAGAGAATGAAATTCTGCAATCAAAACGTCAAAGCAGATGGTTTTCCGATGTGTACTAGTTTTTCTAGTTTTCTTGTTATTTCCTTGTTCTTGACAATCTTGAATGTATGAACTTATCTAATCGTTTTACAACACAGGTGTGTAACCCATTTGCGCAATTTAATAGGCATGCAGTAGAATTCAATTTGGCAAGTCGGCCACTTAGCTTTCAGCGTCGTATAAAGTGAAATTTTCTGTGTCGCGCGCTGATTCATAGCTTCATTATGAATCATTCAACGTAATCGAGTTTTTGAATCGAGCCGACCGAATGTAAATACTGTAGTGACCCGCGCCTAGCGCCGCGAGCGGTGACTCAGAGGGTTTTCCGAGAAAACGAGCGGAGCAGTTTTCATGAACACGAAGGTCGACCCGGTAACTGGCAGCGGCCGATTTTCTTTCTCTGACGGTGATGACTCATTCCGGTGAAATCATTTCCTAAAACTCTTGAAAGAAGTTTTAATTTTCCGTATCGAGTTTCAGTTTAAATTTTAATAAAGAAGGGGGAGCTTGCGGAAAGGGTTTGCATTTGCAAGGGCATTGACTGCAATGGGAACGACTGTTGGATTTCCACTTTCGTACATTGCGGTTTTGAAGTAAACGCAGCTTTGTTTAGTGTTAGGTGGTGCAGTAATGGTTTGGGTCCATGATTTAGTGTCGATAAAGGTGAGGTGAAGGGCTGTTGGCGTCGCGCCAGCGATATGTTTTATTATTCGCAGTGTGGCGGTCAATGTCGCGCCTGCTAGTCGCCACCGTCACACATGTTGCCACATCCCGTTGTCTTATTGTAAAATCAAAATAGAATCTCACATCACTGCTTTTGTTAAACAAACTATCCCTTTTTAAACGGTCCAAGAGAAATGAGGTTTTGCAATTTTGCATGATGCATCACTTGTTTTCCAATTTAGTTACCTTTTAATACTTTGTTGAATTTTGCTCTAATTGGAAACAAAATACGGATAAACATTGAAACATTGTCCTTGTAACATATACAAAGACGCTCTTTAAATTCAAACGATAACTTTAATGAACGGAAACCTTGACGTTACCTACTCGCGCCGAGACCGAGCGAAGGGGTTTTTTGCAAGGCAATTGTAATTTACTACAATATCAATTTTATGTATCTTTTATTTCATTCTGAATCGCTTCTCAGAAGTTAACCTGACTCCCGTCCCGTGCGCTATTAGAACTTAGTACGCATAATTAGCGATGCGTTAATGAGTTATGCGCAACCGACCAGATACGATAGTCATTCATCGCTTTCCCTCTTATAACCATCACCCACCACTTCAACTCGACCATATAATCGCCTGGGAGGTTTTACGACGCCACAGTACTCTTGGCTGTTCTTTATTTCCTTTCGAATTGAGGTCAGTTTTCCACCGCACGTGTTGAAGGCATGGGAAGAATTTAGCGCTACTGCGTTCCGAGTAACCATTAAACGCTCAGACGCCCACGTTCGCATGTTTGACGAGTCGGAATATTCACACCTACTTTAGATCTAAGGGATGTTTGGTTTACATATTGGTTTAGACGCCTTTGTGCTCTGAAGTGCGACAGCTATAATGTACCTTTGATGTCATCAATCTTTATTATGGTCATTACCACATAAGTGCTTATTACACCATGTCCTTTTTTAACTGCATTCAGCATTTTCTGTTTATGTTATTTTTGTAATGAATATTAATGACTGCATGCCATTCGCTAGCTGAACGCAATGTTTAAAGAATATGTTTACGTACAATTCTAATAATTTCCGATTTAAACAATATGTAAACTTAACCTAAGGTAACGGACCCAATCATGGACAGTTTAAGGAAAATTTTCGCCTGTTTTTGATATTTCACTCATAAATGTAAAAATTCTACCGCTAAGCGTGTTAAATCTTGAATGTCCTATCCTTCTTTTACATTTCAAGCGTATTGCAGAATGGATACTCCTAATAGTTTCTTCATACTTAACAAATTAAAACTAGGTGTTTTTTCTCCAATTATGGACGGCAGTTCTCCAGTAATGGATCCCCCATTATGGACAGTGAAATAAGTTTAAAATTTTACTTTTAAAGCCAACTGATACTCAAAGAGTTAATTTTATATACCACAAATAAAATTAGTTTGGGTTATTTTAACATAGGATTGTTTCCTGTAAATTTTGATTTTGTAAATTGTTCCTTGTCCATCATAGGAGGTAGGCAGTTTTTCGGTTCCAGTAATGGACACTCGCAAAATAACGCCATTTCTTTATATCTTTGGAGCAACAAACTAGTATGTTTTATTAACATTCAAGTTTACACCGAGTATTATTTTTTTATTATTTTATACATGAACTCAACTCTCTTAGCAACATTACTAAGAATTCGTCTTGATATTTTTTTCAGTAAACTGATGTATTTTTTTCTTGTCGCCAAATCCTTCAGAAATAACCGAATTAATTGAAACTTCAAAATGAAACAGCTCTACAACTCTAGTTTATGGTACATAGCCGTCAGTTTTTAGAAACTAATTTTAGATACTTATTTTTAAGGATTTGTGTTTTTTTGTCCATAATGGCATCACCGTCCATTATGGGGTATTTCACCTTAGGTGTTTTATATGTCTGCTACAATGCGTGTTACTATGTAGTTATTTCTATGTATAATATACATTATATTATTGTTATTATATATACATATTATATCTTCATTAGAAATCTTATGAAATATCTCAATTGTTGTGGGTTTGGCACTGTCAACAAAAATTACGATAATCTGTCTGTCCTCGCACCACCAAGTAGGTACATAATACCAACCTTGCGTTTCTCCGGGTCCAATAACGCCGTAATAAGAACCATGTAAACGGTTTGTTTTGTTCTCCCGGGTGGTCTCACCTCACTCTTGCGCATATTCTCAACACGTTCCGTGTTAAAAACTGCGCAATTTATTTTGAACAACAACTTGGTAGGACAGAGATCGTTTGAAGAGGAAAGACAGCCGACCTTCGTACTAAGTCTAAGTAGTGTATCGTCGTTCATGAAGATAGATCCAAACTTGACACAAATGTCTTTTTCATGTTTGATTTTAATCAAACATATGTCACGCACGATCGAACATATCTTCCCAGTGTACATTTATTAACTGAAAGGAAAAGAAGCCAAGTCTTATTTGCCAATCATGGAGCTGAACCATATTTGCAACAATGGTCAAGTAAGTAACTAAGCGACTATATAGAACAGTCTTTACTGTTTACTTATCTCTGCTTCTAACGCTTGCCATACTTATTCGACATGTGTTTTTGACCTGTCGGTTAAAGACCCAGGTGTCAACGATTTCGTTTTCTACCTCTAGCTAGAGCCGAAGCCCAATCGTTAACGACTGTGATAGTTATGAAGTCATTACTTTATAATGATAGTTTTATCGATACCGAGAATATCGATGTCAGATGCAGTAAATAGCGTAAAGTTATTTAATTGATTGTTTTTCTTTGTGGACGAAATCAAACAACATGGTGGCATTGGTGGTTTCGAAGAAATACTAGTAAATGGTATTCGTTATCAGCCACTCACACAGTGAATGTTTCCGGGAAAATAACAGGTGAAGTGGTCACATTTTTGATATAATTTGAGGAAAAAGGAACTATAAAATGCATTTTACCTTTCCTCGATCGAGTTTATTGTTTTAGTAAGTAATATTTAAAATGAAATTTAGTACATAGGTAACTTAATTTAGTATCGCATGCGTAGGTATAACCTATTGAAATATATTTTATCAGTACTCATTAGTACCTAGTACCTACTTGCAATAATTCCCTTCGTCTCTTATCACCACTGAACAAAGGATTTGCTAAGATTACTTGGTCTGGTTATCGCTTTGCAGTCCAATATTTTTGTTTAAACTTATGTAGTTTTCAGCAAAGTTAACTTCAACTTGGTCTCCACTTGATGATGCGATGAGTCTACAGCCCGTGCCTAAGGCCGAGTTCTGCGTAGGGCTTAAAGCCCGGAGCAAGAGTCCTGAGAGGGAGGCTCTTGAAACATTAACGAACTCTACAATTTTCTTAACCTGTTTTAGTAGATTTTCCTTTTTCTCCCAATGTCTTTCTTTTCTCTGCCTAAGTGTCTTAGTAACACCGGTCAGGCTACTTATGTTTCCTTATTTCTTAGTGGTGGTCGGGTGTTTTTTTTTTAAATTAAAAATGGGCCACAGACTAGCCAAAGGCTGCCTGTTCACTCCAGATTTGAAGGACGATAAGGATTTGGTGGACGATGTGAAATTAAAATAATGTAAGTACCTTTTTATCAGAAGTTTATGCATGTAAATCATACATTTTAATTTTGCGTACAAATGTATAGAAGTTGCATGCTAGTATTAAAACTAGTCTGTTGCTAGTATTTACGTATAACAAGCGGATAGATAACCATAGGCTTTGTGTGCGTGGGCGGGCACACGTGCGGATAACGGCACCTTATCTCTGGCTACAATTGCTAAATGTATTTTGTGTTTTGGCAACAGTGTGACGCTTTTGAAACACGTGCCTTTAATTTATTTATACTATTTACTGCAATAATGTTACATAACATAGTGCGGAAAGTCAGAGACATGCCTTTAGTACAAGAAGCATTAAAAATCGGTATTAAATTAATCCTGAATTATGTGGGCGTATGGTGTTGACTTCTAAGCTTAAAGTCCGATTATTAGCCTTGTTCTATCAATTTGACCAAGTAATAAAAAGCTTCACTTCTTTAGTAAAAAAATATGGTATGTTTTGATCGTAAATCTTATTAAATCGGATGGTAAATTTGTCCAAAATACCATAGATGGTCAATGAAAACTCTACCGTTACTTATTTAGTCACATTCTTTGAATGTTAGATGCCTTATTTCACAAATCTAAACCATCAATCGCCTAGCCCACGCCAGTGACCCTCATCCTTAAGTATTCCACTCATATCTTATCTAACTATTGTAACTACTTAGCCAACCATTTAAAGTTTTCCTCCGTGTTAAACATATCAGCCGTGGGAGTTATCACGAGCCAGAACGTTCTTCAAAACGCTTACCGAAGAAAAAAAATCAGTTCTCGCCATCGATAACAATCATCAATCATTATGGTTGTCGAGGTTACTAAGAGCCTACTTTGAGCGTCGACATGTCGTTACCTTTGTCTACCGCCGTATATTAGAGCGAGATAAGCAATCAGTAGAACTAACTAATGAATTGGTTCGCACTTTCGCAGTAGCTAAGCAGCTAAGCGGACTCGCTAAGCAAAAAGAACACATGAAACCATTGCCCTTCGCAAGTGTCGAGTTCGAGTACCGATGTGACGTCATTACTAGTTATAGAGGTGATCTCACGGCGGGGTAGCGGTCGGTTACTCGTACTCGAAACGTTACCATGCTTACCATAATGAACTTGCTGACATCTTATGGTTATTGCCTGTGTACGGCCGTGGCGCGTCCTAGGTTCTGCTACTAGAGTCCATGAGTGTACTTTTTAAGACCACCTTCATAAGACCGTGGATGCAATAAATATATCAAATAACCTATCAGATAACTCACAGCCTGAATTATGTAAGGTAAGAACTTAAAATTAATACACAACATTATCTTTAAGAAGATCTCTTCCAAGAAAAGATTTTCTGAGAAAATAAAGAGGGAAACGATGTTAAAAGGTTTTAATTATTAACAAGCAATGATATAAAAGCTAGAGCCTAGCACAACACAACATAATTGTTCTAAATAACATACTAGACACATGATGATAAGTTGTTTCACCTTTTCCGATGACGAACCGGACATAAAGCCCAGTAAAAACGTAGTATATGATGTCAACAGCAACACCATGTAATAAATAGAACTATCTTCGTTTCCCCGTACCGACCATTGCACTTTGTTATCGATGTACTTGCAGAACACTTGGCAGATGTTTTGTTACAATTAACAAGAAACCAACAAGTTTATACAATTAGGCGGTGTATTCTACTTAGTGATTACGAAATGATGTTCGTTAGTAAGTAGGTAGTTGCTAAAGAAACACGTCAAAAGGATCTACCTCTGTAGAGCTGAAATACACTGGATCAAAATCAAATCCTATTCTGGGCTATTTCCCAAGACTTATGCTGGGAGGATATTATTTTGTTTTTATCAAGCTGTTATTGAAGATCTAAGGAATCGGGATGTTCGGGGAGTTTTTAACTCACCTGCAATTATTTACAATTTGGATATAAAGTTATACTGAGCTACTATTTTTACCATGCCTCGCCCATTGAAAAGGATAACGTATGACCACTTGACCAGTCCAAAGCAAGAAACATCTAATAAACCTAATAAACTTGTATAAAGAAAACTGCTGCTGTACTTGTAAACTGTAGAAAAATCTGTAGCCCGCGATTCTGAACTGCCACGACCTTCAAGAAAAGCGTGTAAGTATATGTACCTACCTAACTAAGGATAATCCAATGCACGTAACATTTAGCCAGCCTATTACAGCACCAGGCCCCGTAGCCGAATGGCATTTCTACGACGCGAAACGAAAACGAAACGCCGCAGAAAGGTAGTCTGGCTCTGTCGCGAGCGATAGATATCTACGAGCGTTTAGTTTCGTGAGCGTTTGTGCATTCGGCTACGCACGCTGTATTACATAAAGTTATTCGCTAAGTATGCACCGTAACCAATTAACCACGTGGTGGCCAGTTGAGTTGAGACGAATTTCATTTGAGCAATTGATGTAATTGTCCGCCGGCTGCCTTCCGGACCGCTTTGTCTCCATAAAACTTTAATCAAGTTTTAACAAGTTAACCGGCTGATAGAGACATGTAATAATAAAGACATGTCAAGTCGCGTGTGTTATGTTGTACTTGTGAATATAGCAGCATACGAGTAGAACACATATAGTCAGACCAAGACTGACTGCGATTTTGATAATGATAAGGCAGACATTGAACGTGTTAAGTGACGTTTAAAGAAAGTCTTGTGCTGTAGTACCAAAATCTAGTGAGTATTATATTCTTTGATCAAAGTCGGCGTCAACTTGGACCACAGACCAATACAACAAGACGGCCCTTACAGGGCGACTCGCGGTCACCAAGCATACGACAAATCAGGTTTATAAAAGTTTGAACGCGTGCGACACCGATCAGTAGCGCCCAAGTATACGACCCGCTAACAGTGTTCGTGTCCGCTCGGGAAAAAATCTTAAATAATCAAATTTGGTTGCAAACAATGGTCTCTTGCAGCATAAAGTGGTGTGGCAAGTCTTCTAACACTTCTACATATAAAAAAGATGGAATAACATTCCACAGTTAAGTCAAATTAATTATTTTGTTGAATATTGTTTATTATCCGCGGAGTTCATTTATACTGGTCAATATGGTTGTACTGAGCGGCGCCGCGGCGCGTCCATCCCTTTTTACCTAGTTAACAATGCGATATGCTATCCCTTTCACGTAAACGACTAGGGATGGGGCCATGTTAGTTTATGTCTGTTGCGGGAACTTCGTACTACCGTTCGTACCATGTGCTACCATTTTATGAAATATAAAAGAAAGCAGATTTGTAATTGTGAATAATTATCTAGAATCTGTAGAGTCTGTAGTGTTATTTAGTTGATTGATTAGTTTAGAATATTTAGTTGGTAATTTAACTTAGTAAACGTAAGTAAAAATGAACAGTTTAGTTATTAACCCCCGACGCAAAAACGACGGGGTGCTATAAGTTTGACGTGTCTGTCTGGCTGTTTGTCTGTGTGTGTGTCTGTCTGTGGCACCGTAGCTCCCGAACGGGTGAACCGATTTCGATTTAGTTTTTTTTGTTTGAAAGCTGAGTTAGTCGAGAGTGTTCTTAGCCATGTTTCATGAAAATCGGTCCACTATGTCGCGGTCGGGGGTTTTTTCAAAATTTTAATTTTGTGGTTAGGTTATTAGTTACCAGAATGAATTTTATTGAGGTGCTATCACAATCATCATCCTCCTTGCGTTATCCCGGCATCGGCTTTCGCCACGGCTCATGGGAGCCTGGGGTCCGCTTTGGAAACTAATCCCAAGATTAGGCGTAGGCACTAGTTTTATGAAAGCGACTGCCATCTGACCTTCCAACCCGAAGGGTAACTAGGCCTTATTATAATTTAATTATAATATTATAATTTGTTTCAAAAAAAAAAACCACAGTACTGGTACCGGTACCATTGTCTATAATAGACATGTCCCATTCCCATCCCTACTGCTAATCGTAAAGGCGCGCCATTATTTGAAACGACCAATGGCAGCACCGTGCGCGCCCGCCTCACCCCGCAAGGATTGGTGATTTGCGTCTCGAACAATATCGCTTGCATTAGGCTTCTAGTGGGGTGTTCTGTGACTTGGACTGACTCTAGGTAACTGAATTGTTACTGTCACAGAAAACTGATGTTTGACAACAGGAGGTCACATTCACATCATGGTGTGAATTCCTACTCGTAAGTCATGACTCTTTCTCGTTTGTTAGACTGTGCCTTTCTTCTCTATCACACTTACAAATAGTGCGAAAAGGACGGCCTGACGTGATAAAGTTTATCAAGGTAGTGTGCTAGGCCCGCTGCTAGTGTTGACAGCGCTTTTATTTCTACATTTTAGAAGTTACTGGTCTCTTAATTAGTTCTAGAAATTTCCCTACGATTAACACGTCTAATAGCTAGTCCATATAAGGCGGTATTGGCGAAGTGGCTTCTTCGCCCACTGGTTAGGACGGCCTTGCCGCAAGGTCCGACCGAGCCTCCGGCCGGCCCACTCACGACTTCGTGATTCAGTACCCTGCCTTTACTTTGTCGCTGATAGGACGGTGACGAATTGTAGGATAGTTTGTTTGTTTGTTGATAACACGTGGACTAAATTTGTAGTGAAATTTAGGGAATGGGATCAAGGATGAAGTTAAACAAAAAAAAGGTGCCATTCAATCTGTGTAGGTCGGACAAGCAAGTAGGTTCTTGCTTGAAAAGGTCTGTTGGCAAGACCTATATGCTTCATCAGTAGTATTGATAAGATATAACTCTTAAATTAGGTTAGTGAGCTGTTGAACGATAGATCGCAGCTTCTGGTAGTTCAGGTCCCTTCTCCAGCGTTCATTACCTCAGATAACTAGCCTCCGCCACATGCAATGCGAAATGACGCGAAATATTTCCGGAGTTAGAGGAGTGTTCTATAAATAAGTGATTCTACGTCGCTCGTGGGCGAAGATTTCGGGCTTCGTCGGCGTCGCGATCAGTAGCGCGCGAGAATCCGCGGCCGCCGGCGCGCGCGACGCAACGAACGAACGACCCGCACTCTCTACACGGTACAACCACGCTCAGTAGTCACAGAGTACGGATTAACGAACACGAAACAGACTCGAACGCGAGTTTAAACGCAAGCGCAGCTTTTCTAATTATAACGTGCTCGAAATGCAGAACATCGATCCACTGGAGTTTGCCAACATATTGGCCACCGAGCTCTGGTGCCAACAGGTATATCTCCGACCCTGTCTCCAAACTCTGGATTAAACAATGGTGCCTTGTTCTCAGTGACAGCTGCAAGATCGTTATTTTATTTCACTCCTGAAAAACTGTACAATTTTATTAATCATTTAACGGCCAGTAATAAAAGATGCCCATTTATACAGTTTAGCGGTATAACGATTGTTTTGTTTATCGTACCTAGAGATCTGGCGGAGTGATTTATAGCCAGCTTTCAGCGTAGTTAATGAACGCTAGTACTTAGCTCGCTATTATTGAAGGAATGTTTTCTATATCGCCCCCGTAATGGTTTTTGAGGCATAGGTCATGTGTATATTTAACCATGTGGTTAAAGCATTTGTCATCCACAGATTTAGGTTAGCTATATAGCTAATAAGCTTTTTAGTAAACAAGAGAAATGTCTCATTTATTTGACGTAGGTAAGTGTGTATTTCAAAATATTACGAAATCGATTTATATCATAGAATCTTTGTACAATTACATTAAAAAATGTTTACATGTGAATTTGGGCACGGACAGTATAATTGTTAGTCATTATAATCCAATGTATGATTACTTAATCCATGAACATGAACAAATGAAGATGCCACTAGTTACCAAACCATAAACAACAACCGAACGAAATAACAACTGTTAAGTCGAAGCTATCATAAAAGGAGAGTTCTAAAAGAGCTGGGGCCCGTTTTTCGAAAGGTACAAGCCTTGTATTACATGTGTGTTTCCATGACAACCCATACGATTTGACAGTTTGCGCACTTGTAATACAAGGCTTGTACCTTTCGAGAAACGGGCCCCTGATATAAAATACGTAGGTATATCATATCTACCTACAATAACATATAGTTTAAAATGATAATATATAAATCTGTTTAAGTTTATTGTTATTTGTTACAATAACACGTTGAGATCGGAATGTGGAAGCAACTGCAGCCAAGTAAAACAATAAATAAACATTGTATAATAATTTCACAATACGACACAGTTATTGGGGACAGTAGTTTCGAATTGCACTTTATATAGGCCACTATTACTATAACAATCTAAGTAAACAAACCTATTTTATAATTATTTGCTTTCTCTAGTCTGTACTTTACTTTTACTTAATGCACTTGTTATCTATAGGGTTACCAATACCATAACTTTCCGACATTGATATATGGGACAATGAGTGTCGTTGCTGGAGGGGGGCAGGAGAGTAGATGCTAATAACTAGTTCGTAAGTTTTGCTGCAATCCTTTTGGTGCAAACTAATTAAACAGAGATTTGTGGCCTAGAAAAACAAAGGTAGGGATTATGATGCTCGAATATGTACGATGACAGTCTCATAGGTAGGTATGTATGGATGGACGGAATGGCAACCCTACGTGTAGTCTTAGGGAAGGATGTACATGTACGAGTAACTATATTGTAATTGACCTAAATTTATGTTACGGGAAACCATACCAACCAAACTCTAGGAAGAGAATATTTCCTCATTCCTTGTTTTTTGATACATTCTCGCTAGTCAAAATAAATTAACTACTACCTATTACGGATATATATTGTTCGTTTAATAAAACAAACTTCCTGCAGATGACCAGGAAAACGAAAGCGTTATCCTGTACAACAACACATATTAATTGGTCTATGTGGTGTTTCTATAGTTCCCCCCTATTACTGACATGTAAGACATGTTGCTTTTAATTAATAAAAATGTAAAAATTATTAATCTACAATGACTACAATACATATTGAAACTGCAACGTATGTCAGGTGCAGTAATCGAGTCATACACGTAATTTTGCCTACTTTTTCCAATGGATAAGCAAAGCCTACGTGACAGGGCACAGGTGATGCGTACTGTCACTATTCTACACTGTAGTCTACATTTCTAGACATCGACTGTCATTAGTTCTGCGGCCCGCGTCTTGTAGGTATTTTTACTACCTGTGTCTTAATACGTTCACGGGATACATAACCCCTAAGTTATTCCGTGTAATTTCTAGAATATGCTCAAAATCCGTTGCTTATCTAGTCTTCTCTTTCTTTTCCAGTTGGCTAATCTCGAAGGCCTCCAATCGGGGGTCCCAACCCGCACAACGGCGACCATAACGCCCACGCAGCTGCGCAACTTCGAGCAGACCTACATCGAGCTCAGCAACTGCCACAGCGAGCAGGCCAACCACGCTGGGTTCGTGCCTCCGTCCGTCACGCACGCCAACAGCTACGGTAGGTCTCCTTACTCCTAATGACTCCCTGGTACCTCGAGCAGACCTACATCGAGCTCAGGAACTGTGCTTGTACTTACGCGTGCTAGTGCGTAAAAAAAATGTGGTATCACCACATGCCTTTGATTCGTCTGGTGGTTTGTTATATTATTGCGCTGCAGCGCGCTGTAAAACATTTGTCATGGCAAGGAAGAAGTTGCCACTAATGCTACCTACAAACACGTAAATAAACCACGTCCTCATCCATACAGCATCTTAAAAGTTTTCTTTATACATATCTAATCAACTCCTTTGTCCATTCCAGGCATCCTGAATCCAGGGGGCTACTGCGACGCGGGCCCGACGACGGCGCTGCATGTGTCGCCGGGCCCGCTCTCCGCCAGCGGCGACAGCAGCTGCAGCCCCGGCCCCGCGCCCAAGCGCCGCAACATGGGCGGCCGCCGACCCACCAAGGCCCCACAGGACATCTCCCCGGAGGAAGAGGAAAGGAGAAAGGTCCGCCGCGAGCGCAACAAGATGGCCGCCGCGCGCTGTAGAAAACGCAGACTCGATCACACTAATGAACTCCAAGATGAAACTGATAAACTCGAAGAAAAGAAACACGCGTTACAAGAAGAAATCAGAAAGCTAAACGCAGATAAAGACCAGCTCCAGACCATCCTTCAAACGCATCTGAGGACGTGTAAACTGGCGCGACGCGCGCCTAGTCCGCCCGATGTGAAACCCTTTGAGGAGTACCCGTATATCGAGGAGGGGGTGCGAGTTAAGGAGGAGGTGATTGACCCGGCGCACGACCCTACGCTGGCGCTGGATAATGACGTTATGTTCACCTCGCCGACACCGGACAAAAGGTGAGAACGATACTTGAAAACTTAATGGTGTTAAGTCGATCAATCAAGTTGTGTCAAACATTGTTATCAGTCTAGGTCGATTCCTTGATGTCGACGTTTCGTAGACGTGATTAGTTTTAACAGTCAAAACAATAATGTGTAGTAATGTCAAAATGTTTAAGGCGTGGAACGCCACATATCATCGTAAATATATAATGGTTAGACTAAATTGATGTGCTTTAGCAAGCCGGTAAGAGTCGTATTCTAAACGTTATATCATATGGAAATGTGGTTTCCATGCCACTTTATTCCATCAGCCATTCACTTATTGCATCAGATCTAAGCAAAAGCTTGAACCGCCTAAAAAAATCTCGCTTTTAGTTGATAGTACTCATAATTTTGCATTAGGTATTCCGTTCGGCATAGGACAGTAGCGCCCTCTGGTTTTACTTTTTGGACAACTTTTAACCCTATTATCTTTTCTTCCAGAATAATGTTGTCGGCGGCCAGCATGCCAGCGGCGGCCACACACTCGACACGCCGCCGGTGCCCGCGCGGCCGTCGCGCCCCAACTTCCTGCAGGTGCCGCCCTTTCTCACTCCCGCGCAGGTCACTACGCCCAGATACTAGCGCCATCTATCGTGGCTAGAGTGTACCGCTTTGTGTGACTGCTTGAAAAATAAGGCCTATAAAAAATAAAATAAAATTATCTGTCTCTTTATTGCATGTAATTTAAGCAAACATATTATTCAATCCACATTCGTTTTGTAATGAATCGTCAACTTAAAGGGCTGATACAGATGAACTGCAACCTGCCTGTAATTTGTATGTAAACTGCGTTCGGTTTCCATTCAAATACTAACGGATTGGAGACGATCTGTACCAACACTAAGCGTTCATTTTAAGTTGATATTTTATGATATAAAGAATGTGGGTTAACACATTATTGCTTATCAGCATCCGTACCTATATCCAAGAGCGATAAAGAGGTAGATAATAATCTTAGATGTTATCCGCAGGCCTTTATTTACTTTTATTCTGACTACAGATTCCGTAATGAGAATAAGACTAAATTCTGCTTTGAAAAGCTAATTAAATTAATACAAATGAGTCTGGTATGATCAAGGTATGAAAGTGCGAGTAATATGTATCCAGAACCTTAGGCACTGGTCCCACCGCCAGCTAGTAAGCTATGAGCTATCGGCTATAAAAACGAACAAATGATAAGCACTCCCATGCAAATAAAAGAGACACGGCGATATTGATAGCTCACCGCTGGGCGAGTAACTATAAACATCGCCGTGTCTCTTTTATTTACACGGGAGTGATTATCTTTTGTTCGTTTTTCTAGCCGATAGCTCATAGTTTACTAGCTCGAGGTGGGACCAGTGCCTTAACATATAAAGTTGTGTATACATACTTTTGGCACTTTCTTGGCATCGATACTTTAATACCTGTACATAATCCTTGGTTTTATATTGGCGTCGTTTTCTTTTACATGATGCTAGTAGAAAGCACATGGCGTATTATCTCGGAACAATTCATGCATAACGAACGAAATACCAATGTGATTATCTGATATCAAATTGTAAACGACGAAATGTGTATCTTTATATGAATATTTTTCACATTGTAGACGATATATTCACATGTTTAAATAATTTATGCATTATTAATTAAATTATGATTATATTGCACCATGAATGCTGCCTTCTGTTTAAAGATATAATAAATTATGATTTAATTATTACCTATGCTTGAGCCACGTGAATTTAATGTGTGTTTTAACTGTCGCTAGTAACTGGGTATAACACTGTACATCTGTTTTGGTTTTTAATTTGGAAATTATTTAAAATTTTACACTAAACACAAAAATATCAACTACCATCCTGTAATATTGACCATATCGGAGCAATAATAATGTTATTAAAACTACAAGAAACCATTAAAGAAAAGGGAAGGAAGGAAGAAAATCATACTTGTGTATATACCAGTGGCGGCGCGTAAATATATTTGGAAGGCAACACAGAGCAAAAAATAAAAACCGGCCAAGAGCGTGTCGGGTCACGCTCAGTGTAGGGTTCCGTAGTTTTCCGTATTTTTCTCAAAAACTACTGAACCTATCAAGTTCAAAACAATCTTCCTAGAAAGTTTATAAAGTTCTACTTTTATGATTTTTTTCATATTTTTTTAAACATATGGTTCAAAAGTTAGACCCCCCTCTAACTACCTTTTTTTTCCTTTAGGAGCGATTATTTCCGAAAATATTAATATTATCAAAAAACGATCTTAGTAAACCCTTATTCATTTTTAAATACCTATCCAACAATATATCACACGTTGGGGTTGGAATGAAAAAAAAAATATCAGCCCCCACTTTACATGTAGGGGGGGGGGGGTACCCTAACAAAACATTTTTTTTCCATTTTTTATTTTTGCACTTTGTTGGCGTGATTGATATACATATTGGTATCAAATTTCAGCTTTCTAGTGCCTACGGTTACTGAGATTATCCGCGGACGGACGGACGGACAGACAGACAGACATGGCGAAACTATAAGGGTTCCTAGTTGACTACGGAACCCTAAAAAACGCAACCTACCTATATTAGGTACCTATATTAGGTACCTTAGGCGCCTATCCAAGTGCATTTATCATACAGTCCGCTATGAAAGCGCTTAAAAAAGCCATCTCTCCGCTTATAACTTATTATATTTAACTCCGGACGATCACGGCCTCGCGTGACATTTCTTTATTTCGAATGTTTGCGTCGAAAAATGAGTTGATTCATTTAGTAAGTAATCTATTATACAACAGACACAACAGTCAAAATGAATTAACGCTAACGCTGCCATTACTAAACAAACCAAAGAAAGTCCTAACTATCTCTTAAAAACAGGTAGTATCTAACCTTGAAACTCTGGCTTGCACTGTCACTAAAACACGACACCGAAACACTCCAAATCATTTAAATTTCACTGATATATTGCACGTAATGAGCAAGTTAATAAAAAAACTGAGAGAATAACACAAAACATTTGAAAGCACACGAAGCCTCGGTAACACGCGGGACGCAAGTGTTGCAGTGATATTATTCCATTTTCACCCACGAATTTAAAAACCTTTTCATACAAACAAAGTATATCTGATGAAGAAACGTTCATTACCACATTAGTAAACTTAAATTAAATAAGATTCTCGGTTTTTTAATAGAAACTATCAATATTTAAAGGCTTTTATTTAAAACAAATATATGTGCGATAACAAAACACAATAAAATTTTACCCATTAATACATTTATTATTTTAGTATGGCAATATTTAGCATGCAATTATTACACTGTAATATCGATCTTATTTGTTTTACTCGAAGCTTTAAATTCAAATGAACAAGTGCGAGCCATCGAATGTTGTGCGCTTGGCTGTCTATGTGTTCCCAAATGGCGGTCACCCTTCTCTGTCATCTCAATCCTGCTATGAGTAGAGTAAAAGAGATAGTTGCGCCCAAATTACGTACATAGGAGTTCGCGATAGGCAAACACTCACACGCGCGGACTTTGTGAATGTGTATGTGCGTGTTTTCAAATATAAACCTTATAACGCATTGTTTACGGTTTGTATTCAAATGAATAACTCGATAAGAAGCCGAGTTGCTTTGGAGTTTAGTTGAGCGGGCTGTTTTTATCAGCGTGTGCGTGATTTTTGTATCTGTGTGGAGTGACCATGAATGAATATGAAAGCTTAGGCATAAGTAGCTTCACTTCGCGTTCGCGCGCCCGATAATTTTAGGTACATATTTCAATTTAAGCAAATGGTGTTATTATTTGTGAGGCAATACGTAATGTTTTAATTATAACTATTATTAGTATATTTTTTTATTTCAATGGTGGTTTGTAACTTTGGTATTTGTTGCGGAACATCTAGGGCAACTCGGTGGGAATTGGATTGTATGAGCGCGCCGCCACTGGTATATACATATTTGAGTAGTACAAGTCGAGTTGAAAGTCTCGCAGAAATACCAACTTAAAATCACCAATGAAACATTGTTTTTAGGTGACTTATTCGCTTTACGATATTACAAAATGGATAACGATTCAGATACAAAAATGATTCGTTTAGTTGCTCCGATATGTGTAACACAATTCCAATACTTAGAAATCCAACACAGTCAACTAACAGTCAATTTTGTCTTTGCAGATCCACAACAACAAAGCGATCGCGAACAACAAGATCGCGGGCATAGAGATCAGTACCCCCAGCAACGGCATCCCGTTCAACTTCGACAGCCTCATGGAGGGAGGCACCGGCCTCACACCCGTGCACCCGCACCCGATCCACCTGGCGCACCCGTCGCACCCGTCGCACCCGTCGCACCCGTCGCACCCGTGCGCGCAGCAGCAGCGCGTCGCACCCGACGTCACCTCACCCGATCACGGAAGTCTCGTCAGCCTTTGAGAAATGGACCTGTTCTGCTTCGATCGAGACTGTGTACTCGATGCGATTGATTAGATGCTTGAAGTTCGATAACTATAAATGCGCGGAAAAAATAATATTGGGGAGTTCCATGAATTAGTTTACCGTTGTCCCGTACAAACGCAAATTGGAAATTAAATTACTGATGGAAGACAATCTTTATCTGTGGCAATATGACGAATTATATATAGAAAAATAATCGTCTGTTTTAAACGCTGAAAAAAAATCGCAACCCACAAAATATATCTAATGCATTTGTACGGGAAACAGTGTTTCGTTTTTCGCGTATTTTTAGTGGAATGAATTTGAAGTATGAATCAAAGTGTATAAATCGAGGTACGGTGCTACTACGTTTAGAAGCAGAAAGGATTGTACTGCGCTTTGGCGTGAAACGCCGCGAACCAAGTTCGCGTTCGAGTTTCGACCGGAATACTTATTTATTCTATGTAATTCTTCTCTTTCTACTCATAAATCTATTTTTTCACTTGTAACGTCCTATTTATTATAAGTACTTTATGGTGTTTAAAAAAGGTAATAAAGCTGTTATTGAAATTGGCTGAATGTAATCTTATATCAATGGCCTAGTCATGGAGGCTTGATTTACTTTGTTTAAACATCAGAAGGTACAATTATTCGGGTGTCACAGTCGGCGCTCGCTCCAAGAGGAGCACTATCTACTTGCTCACTATGTGCTTTGTATTTATATCGTAGTTGCCTAGCGTACGGCCCCGGCCTCCTTGAGTCAATTCTCGAGTTATTCTAAATGAAAATATTTTTATAAATAGACTTGTATTTCCGCAAAATATAGGAATTGTGATTTAAAATAAAACAGAGTTTTATTTGAAGCATTTCAGGGATATCGAGTTGTGCTTAAATCTAGCGAGGCTAGACGGTGCGTTTATATTGTAAGTTAACGTAAAAGATCTCTTTTACACGTTGGTTATTTCGGCACAAACTTGTATTTTTAATCCTCGAAGCATCTTGTCATAATAAACCCTCGTGCCATCGCTCTACTCTCATACTACGAAATATTTAGTTAACCATAAAATAACAGCAATACTACTTAAAGATTAATATATTGTATGTAAGTTAGCTCAATATTGGTGTAACGTTTACCGTTCCATTGTTTAGGTTCTGGTAGTGTAGAGTACTTTAAGGCATTTGTGATATGTCCAGTGATAGTCCCGGGGACTTGCACGCGGGCCTTATAGCAAACTCGCGTTCGTGCGGCCTTATTCATCAACGATATTCTTTGAGTTTTCTGTAGCGTAGGTGTTATGCTACATGGCTCAATTAGTATGCTAATGAGTTTGCAATAACGCCTGTGTTTTTTTAATGTATTTGACTCATGCCATCATTTTTTGTGAACCTCATCACTGTCCAATTCCCAGTGTATGTAAGCAAATTATCACCTGTCGTCGGAATTGGGCTGTAATGGGGTCGTTAGTCTGATCGACTCGCTGGTTGTGCGACCTTCATGTCGTGATATACATTATTTGTGGAAATAAACATGTTTTTGTAAAGATTTGTTGCGTTAAGTGTCTATTTACTGTAAAATAAAGTTAGAAATGTAACGTTTCAGATAAAAGGTACTCCTTTGTTGAGGTTGCCTTTTGAAAATTTGTCTTCAACATTTTTTTTGGAGTTTGAATTGGGCATGGGTCGATATATCGTACCGATAAAGACCACTGGAATAAAATATGATAGTTTAAGGCAATAATTAGATTAAAGGCACTTAACAATTATTATAATATGCATAACTTAGACCAAATTATTACTTTTACGTGCTTTATCGTAGTTTTAATTAAAATCTAAGCCAAATATTGATTTTATTGTTATTATAAGTTAGGTTAGACGCTGTTTACGTAAAAGTATTAGAGACGGAGTCGCGCCGAGTATTTATTTAGTTTACTCCGACACGATGTAAATATTTATACAATTTTAACACATTCACTGCCAGGAACCCGCCGTGTGGGCACTCGTGAACTTTGCTCAGATGCCGGACAACCCGCCAGACGGGTGGTTGCAGTCGCTATACAAGATAACTGTTAAATAATGAAAGGTTTCTGGAGTAGTGTGGCATTTAGTGTCTGGCAGTGAACGTGTTAAACCTTACGTGTTTGTTAGAAACGTGTATAAATATTAATGATCGTGAATGTATACCCGAAACTAGCGCTAGCGAATATCTGCCGACATTTCTATTTAAAAATAGCATTCGACATATAGTACGCATAATATGAACATCTAGTTGTATAAGAGAGATGTAATTTTTTCTACAAATATTTTCTAAACGCAATTATAGAATACTTTTGTATTTTTTCAAGAAAATTAGCAAAGCAATATATTTGATAAAATTATTTGAAAAATCTAGCCAGATGTAGTGAAATATATATGTAAATCAGAAAATATAAATTTGTTTACATACACCTGAAATTGGACTTTAATTATTTACAAATACCTATTTATTTATACCTGCCTTTCGTTCAGTTAGACAACTTTTATGATTGCCTACCTTCTTTAGATAATCAATCAATTATTTATACTATAGGGAAAACGGAAAACGTTAGATGGCACCTAAAACTCACTGCATGAATATAAACAGAAATCAACCTTATGTTGATTACTAATGAAGTTCATTATGGCTAACTCGAAGTGGTGTTTAGTGAGTTTTGGTTATCACCTGATGAAATTATTGTCACTGAAAAAAAAACAATAGTGGTATCAATAATACAGATGTTGACATCGTTTATTGCGAAATAAATACCTAATATCTAACTAAAGATATACATAATAAGACTGTTGTACCTATGTGAAATACGGCATCGAAAGTTCAAAGTAAGTATTCTTAATATTTAACACTTTAGCTACCAACAACCTGTTGGGCACTCGTGAACTTTGCTCAGATGCCGCTTGGCGGGTTCTTCGCCATACAAGCGGGCGGCTATAAATTACGACCGGTTTCTAACGTAGTACCATGGTAGTAGTACCTATGTAAAGTACAGAGTGAAATTCCTAAGTATTGTTAACGTTCAAAACTCCCTGGTCCTGTACTGCCGCATCTGATTCTCGACCGCTCGCCGCAGCCGCTTGCGGAGGCAGTTCTCCGCGGCTTTCCGCGTGTAGAACAACACCTCCATCACGCTCACCGCGCTCACACCCATGCAGAGGCCGAATATACCGCCGAGGTTCGCTGAAACCGAAGACTCCGTATAGACGGATAAAGTCTAAGGGCCAGTTGCATCAACCACATTTGACAGACACATCATCGTCACGCAGCAGACGTCTATGGAACTCGTCTATGCGTTCGTTTGTTTCAATACTTTCAATCGCGTGGTGATAAATATTAACTTTTACAATCATACGGTGCTACTTCACCGCACTAGTGCGATAATTAGCACATTACGTAACTATGTCGAAAACCCAAATGGTCATCATCATCATCATCATGCCAGCCATTTATCGACTGAGCATAGGCCTCTCTTCTTCTTCTCTTCTTTTTCTAGGGTCGTCGTCCGACACATTTGCAAGTAGCTCCATACATACATTTTTGGTACTTTTATCGTAATGCACTATATTTTATTTTGAAAATACTTACAAACCAAACTAATTAGCGACATAACAGTCTCCTGTTTCTTCTTCACATACACGGAGGTGGGAAAAAAGAAATGCATGATGGTCGTGCTTTCCTTGAACTCGACACCGGAACTGGAACATTCATTGCATGTGAAAAATACGCAAGTAAGGGCCAGTTGCATCAACCACATTGGACAGACACATCATCGATTGTCACTGAGCAGACGTCTATGGAACTTCCCATACAATAAAATTTTACGAACGCTTTAACGGTGACAGATGGTTTGATGCAACCGGCCCTAAGTATAAAACTCCCACCGAAAGTGACTAAGGGATGAGCTACGTATAATCAGCGATAGAATCGAACAAAGATAGTGGCTGCCGTGTAAATAAAAGAGTCGCGATGATAGCGAGAGCGAGTTATAGTTCGTCGCCCAGCGATGATAAAGTGCTCGCTCTTTCCTAGTCTATACTTGGTCTTTACCAAGGATTATTTATATAGGATTTACAATCTTCATACTAAGTCCGTTTTCACATTATCCGATCCGATATCGGATGTCGGAAGGATTTCAATGGAAAAAATCCAAGATGGCGCCTGTAATGTATGGGATATCGGTCCGACATCCGATATCGGATCTTAATGTGAAAACGCACTAAGAATCGTACCACAATTTTTTAGCGCCACCTATTAAATACTGTCATAACTCAGCAGTTCTTGAAAAGTTTGTACAAAAATTAAGAAAAAAGTTAAATTTGTTATTTTTATTCCTCTTTTGTTACCAAGATTTATTTCATGAATTAAGATTTTAGTAAGTTTTATTTGGCCATTCAATCAATCAATCAATCAAAAATATTTATTCGTAATAAACTTAAAACTAGTAGTAAGGTTCTCTAGTATCTGTATTTTCTTAATCATAACAATTATCCTGTAAATATCTTACGAAAGTCGACTTATATCACTAAATGCTGGTAACAAAATAGGATCAATTAAAATTTGCTGATGTGGCTATACTGTACAAACTTTTTGAGAACTGCTGAACTACACTGATGATGCCTACAATTTTTTTTTTTTCAAAATGTGTATTGACGTGATATCATGATATTAAAATAAAGAAGCATGTCATTTGTTCTTATAAAAAATAAAAAACACGCAAAATATTCGGGGAAAATATGATTTTGGCTACTTCCAGGCTGCGAAACAGCGCCATCTAGTTTTAAGCCTAAAAGTCCCATACGTTTCAGGGGTACGCTTTTTGTATGGGCTTTATCAATTATCAGTCCCGTATTATACCGTTCTTGGTCTATGTTACCAAGAATTATTTACATGTCTATAGTATAATAGAATACGGACTAAATCTTGGCACTAAACCTATGTATCTCACTCTTACTAGAAATAAGAGGCTTTGTATGATATATAAATCGGATTCCCAGTTATTGACAAATATGAAATAGGTAGGTCTGGTAGGTAATATGTACAATGTATAGCATGTATATATAGGTATACTATACTCAATTACTCACTAAGGGTTAAAAACCATGTGGGGCAGCGCTCTGAGGTTGCCAAGAGTGAGGTCCACGTTGTACACCCTGGACACGCAGTCTCGAGGACAGTCGCAATCCATGCTGTCGTTGTTCAATAGGTCTGCCAAGGGTAATAGAGTAGGTATTAATAATTTAATTTAATAGACAATCGTGGTAATAACAGGGAGCCTTTCTGTCTTAAAACAAGCTTCGCGGTCTACTCTTTCTACGGACATTTTGCTACAGCTCATGAGAGCCACTTTGGAAACTAATCCCAGCATTGGGCGTAAACACTAAACTACTATCTGACCTTTCAACCTATAGGGCGAATTAGGCACCTATCTATACGTTTCTGTACTTTATTTAGGGTACGATTCTGCTATAAAAGGTAAAGTAGTAGATACAAAGAAAAGACCTACTCTTTTTGATTGTTTTTTATTTATTTCCGCTACTCAAAGGTTGTCTGGTAGAGATCGCTCTTTAGCGATAAGACCGCCTGTTGTCTGCTTCTATTTATAATCATTGGTTTTCCACTCCACTGTATCTTCAATCAATCAACCAATCAATCAAATCGTTTATTTGCAAGAATACAGTCAAGTTGATCGTATCAAACAAATTCTGTATCTTATGCTGAGATGTGCCAATAAAGAGTATTCTATTTTATTAGATAAAAGACATCAACGCATTGGTCATTTATTAGGTAGCAACGCGTTGACGTCTTTTCTTCTATGCTATAGTCCATTTCAAATACGAAGGCCCGATGGCACTCGAAACTTAACAATAGGGCTCATAATGTTTGCCTTTTGTTATCTAATTAGGCCCACTTCAAATTGGCACGCGTCGGTGCAATCTTTTTGTCGGTGCAATCAGGTATCTTTTGTTATCACTAATCCTATTGTTAACGCTAATTGACCGTCTCAAGTGCCATCGGGCCTTCGTATTTGAAATGGACTATACCCAAGTAGGCCAAGTAATCAGTGCCCACTGTGCGTTGGTTTCATAATCAAGGTCACATATTTTACCTGGGACCTTGCTGATGCAGCGTATCTTCGTGACGTCGCAGGACCGCTGCACGCCCACGTAGGGCACGTACACCGGCTGGCAGTGGCAGTGCTTCTCGATCGCCTGGATGTAGCACAAGTGGTCGCAGTCCGAGTTGCGGTACTTCCAGAACATGTGCAGACGCCGCTCGTCGTCGAACAGGCATTCTCGACTAAAAAAAATAATTTAATATGAAACGACAATTTGCACCCTTGGTAATAGTTATTTGTTTTACAAGGCCAATATTTATACCCGAGCAAGCGAAAGATTCCAATATTGAACCGCGAGCGTAGCGAGTGGTTCAAAAAGTGGAATCTTGAGCGCTGCGAGGGTTTCAAGGCACGAAGGTTTATTATTTATTTATTTATTTATTTAATCTTTATTGCACAAAAGAAAATCTTGTAGTACAAAAGGCGGACTTAATGCTTTAAGGCATTCTCTACCAGTCAACCTCAAGGCTAAGCAGAGAGACTGTGAGCGGTGCTACAATTTCAACAGTAGAATCAAAACAAAGGAAATAAAAGAAAGCATACTAAATAAACTAAACATAAGTACACATATAATTTACAAATACATATACATACATATAACTATACATACCAAATAAATATATATATATACGAAACATGTGAAACTAAGAGTTTTTCATTCTGCTAGCAAAGAGAGCTCGTAAGGATTTTTTGAAAGCGAACTTAGTTGGGGCGCTTTTAATTTTATAAGGAAGTACGTTCCAGAGACGAGCCGCTTGCACGGTGAACGAATGTGACATGAACCCAGTACGGTGAGGAGGGATGGACAGAGACATGTTGCCAGTAGAGCGAAGTTGACGGTCGCGAGAAACTCCATAATATTGGAAAAAGGATTTGAGGTAGACCGGAGAATGTGGGTCGTTGAGCACAGAATAAAGAGTGGAAAGCAAGCGACTATTGCGTCGTTGTCGAATGGGAAGCCAGCCAAGCTGAGAACGAAAAGAGGAAACGTGATCATATTTGCGGAGGCAAAATATGAAGCGGATGCAGTTGTTAAGCAGGCGATCCAACTTATCGAGAAGTTCCCCATTTAAATCCGGATAACACACATCACCATAATCAATAATGGGCAGTATGAGAGAGTTAATTAATGCAATTTTCGTTTTGATTGGTAGGAAGTGCTTCAGTTTATTAAGAGAATGGAGTGATCCCATGACCTTACGGCTGATTTCAGTAACCTGTGCCCTCCAACTCAAGGTATTATCTAGAAGAACACCAAGGTCTTTAACATTTTCGTTAAATGGTATAGGGGATCCATTAAAGTTTACAGGAACAAGTGTGTTCAAGTCTAATTTAGCAAGCTGTTTGGAACTACCTATAACTATTGCCTGGCACTTTAACGGATTCACAAAGAGGCCAAACCTCTCAGACCACTGCTGGATATGTAGAAGGTCCAGATTAAGTTTAGCAATGCAAGCTGGAAGGTCAGACACGAGACACTGGTCGTAGAGTTGCAGGTCATCAGCATACAGATGGTACGAACAGCCAAGGTCAGGAGTGATGAAATTTATAAAAGTCGAGAAAAGAAGAGGCGATAATATGCCTCCTTGAGGCACGCCAGTCTCTAGATCACACCAATCAGATAAAGACCGCTCAACTCGGACTGCCTGTTGACGGCCCCGCAAGTAGGCAGCAAACCAGTTCAGCGCTATCTCAGAAACACTAACATGTTTCAGCAAGGCAAGGAGAATGTCATGGTCAACGGTGTTAAACGCGTTAGAGAAATCAATTAGAATAAGAACCGTGACCATTTGACTCTCCATCCCCCGCCTGACATCCTCAGTGACCTTTAGAAGCGCAGTGCTGGTGCTATGGCTTGGGCGAAAACCGGACTGCAAAGGGCTTAAAAGGTTATGCGAGTAAACGAAAACCGAAAGTTGTTTGTGAACAACCGCTTCCGCGATTTTCGAAAGAAAAGGGAAAATTGAAATGGGCCTAAAGTTACTGAGAGCAGTGGGATTACTAATTTTGGGCAGCGGTATCACGTATGCTTTACGCCAGAGAGAGGGGAATTCACCGTTGGCCAGTGAGGAGTTGATAATGTCAGTTATCACAGGAAGCACGCAGTCAAGGACAGACACGATCATGTGACGACTGACATCATCACAACCTACGGCTTTCGACTTGATGGCTTTAATTACGACCTTAATGTCAAATTCGGAGACAGGGCTGAAAGAGAATGAGTCAGTGATAGGGGAAGGCAAAGAAGAGATGTTGATGAGAGAAGGTTAAACATACTTTGCCTCCGAGTGAAACACAAAGTTTTTACCACACCAACACGAACAAAATACTGACTATAAAACATGAAACTAAATCAAATCCCATCAATTTATCCAATATTTATGATTAAAAATTATCAATAATAGGAAAATTTTACTAGTCGGCTTAAGATTGTATGAAATTACTTTGCACTCTTGTGGATAAAATGCAATTTTGCTATCTGTTTTTGAATAGCAAAGTAAGCCTTTAACAGTTGGTGTGGTGAAAAATAATTTAAGTACTTGGACTTTACGTCCGATATTCTTTTTATTGCGGAAAAAGCCTTAGGCCGTTTTCACATTATCCGATCCGATATCGGATGTAGGAAGGATGTAAAATGTTAGATTTATGCGCTTCCCGGTCTTTATTTATGTATTTAATAGATCAGTATTACTAGAAAACGATATAAAACGCAAAAGTTGTGGATTTAATGCCGATGGCACTCTCCTACAACAGTTTTTGTCCGAGGCACCATCGAACTGCCGATATCGGCAGGACGCTTCCGACATTTTTGGCATGCCGGACCCCCCGCCAGCTGTCGGCCGATAATATTTGTGTGTGTGCGTATATAATGTAGGTATACGTTTGTTACTAGTGTGCGTGACAAAAATGGCGTCTATTAAACAGCTGTTAATGATGCATTTCTGTTGAAAAAAAAAGATTGTAATTCATCGGTAGGTTTTAGTAGATAAAGTTAAATGTAATTTTTTTTTTACCTGCCACTCTTGAGTATTTTTATGCTCGTTATTTTAATTTTACAATAAAATATTTGAAATATAGTGCTTATAATTATTAAATATAAAACTTTTTAAAAATAATTTTGATACAAAATCATATTTCATTGATTTGGAACAATGCGTTTTATCGGACCGACATCCGACACTATCGGAAGCGTTTATCGGATGTAGGATGTCGGTCCGACACCCGATATCGGATCGGATAATGTGAAAACGGCCTTACACCTTATCAGGGTCTATATTAAGAGTAGGTAACAATCGTATCGTAGTTGATGCGACACAGACATGTGTGTATCGTTCAGTACGGAACTACGGAGCGTCAACGATTCAACGATTGTACTCTTAGGTAGGGGCCCAGGCACTCTCGTTGTCTCTAGTTAAAAGTCTACAACCATCAGTCTCTAGGTGTCTCTAGTCAATAACGATGCTTACCTTCACGAAGCCAGGCTAGCGACATCATATGAGCAGTAGGAGTTGGTTCCGTGGATGGTAAGGAATGTCTCAACGCGTGTATACATATATCAAGCTCAGTCTCGTCAGCGGGAAACTTAGTAAAATCTCCTGTGTCTAGTCAATATCGATGCTAATTACCTCCAGGAAGCAAGGCTGGCGACTTCTTCCGAGCAGTAGGTGTAGGTGCCATGGATGGTAAGGAATGCCTCGACGTGAGGATATACCAGGTTAGTCTCATCGTCAGCAGGGAACTCAGTCCAGTCTGTGAACATTACCTAAAAAGAATTTGCTTGTATAAGCATACTTATAGAGCACATGAAACTACTAAAGTTTCAGTGCCACTCTTGGTAAGTAAGGGGTTGAAAGAAAACGAAACTGTGACATTGCAGTGACAGGTTGCCAACGCCACAATTTAACCCATATCCCATAAGTCACCTTCTACGACACCCACGGGAAGAAAGGGGGTGGTGCAATTCTTAATCCGTCACCACACAGGCGCACATACTTAACATTTCCCTAATTTATACATAAAAGCGAAACTGACTGTGACTTTTAAGTCGCAGGGCTTGATAAATGAAGTTATCAAAACCATAAGGGTGTCGCCTAGTGGAAACGGATATTAGCTAAAAAGGGGGGAGGGCAGGGGGGAGACAGTTACCCACATCTCGAAAACAACACCATCCTCCTTGCGTTATCCCGGCATTTGCCACGTCTCGAAAACAAAATTTCTGTTTAAATATATGGTCCCTTCTTTTGCTTATGTGCTGGCGAGGCCTTTTGTTCTTCAACTTTCAGTGCTAAGCTGCAATCCAATTTCGGAAAAATACTCTTAAAAAAATTGAGATGATGGTTTTACCCTGATAGCTCCCACGTGGAACAAGGTCCTCGGCAAGGCGTCTTCAGGATCGTAGTCCACCACTACTTTCAGCCCGTCGTGGATGCCCAGTGTGGTCGCCATGTGCGGTTTGAACTGTAGATCCCTCTCGTTCCTGGACAATTTTAACAACTTATTCATGTCAGCAGTTACTTAATTGATTATTTTTGGACTTTTTGATCTTTATTTTACTTTTAGCATATAAGTACTATCAATAGTCTTATATATCACATAGTATGCCTTATTTTAGCATACTATCAAGTATAAGTGTGGTAAAGAAATTATGCAGAGTATTGTTCCATGTTTTAACTGTTCAGAGCCATGCAATATTTTGTGCCGCACCTACAGTCTACCCTTGGTTGTGTTAATGTCATCACTGCCCTTAAGACAGGGGTGGTAGAAGTAAATCCAGGGGGCAAGAGGAACTTTGACATGAATCTCAAATGGACTATGTTCTAAGCTCATATTAAACACATGGTGTATCACAAATAATCCGAAGATACTTGCCGTCTTTGTCTTTGAACGAGTACTTAGACGCTGTTGAACGATAAAACCTGCTTGGTAAAGATGGGGTGGAAGTGGAACAGTGGAGTACCGTCTAACTCTAGTTACTAGAAGATGAAGAGCTTTCTGGAAGTCCTGGTAGGCAGGTACCTTGGAAATATGATACAAGTATAAGAAACAGTGCGAAAATACATGCCGTCTTTTGTCTTTGAATGAGTAGACGCTGTTGAATCCGCAACACAGCCCCTGCTTGGTAAGGATGGGGCGGAACAGTTCACGGCACGGACGCCTTTTGCGCTTGAAGATGCAAAGCTTCAGGAAGTTGTCGCAGCTTTGCGGCATTAGCCCCATCACCTCAGGTACCTTGAACATATGGGTCACAGCATCATAGGTTTGTAGTCAGGGTACCTAGCCAACGTCAGAATCGCTTACGATCCGTAGTGAATCATTGCTATCTCTATCACTCTTCCCTTTACAGAGTCAGTTGCGTTTTGATTGCCATTGCCACGTAGCGTCAACGATTTTCATTCGGCTATGCCGGCAGGGAAAATACGTCTGTATATGAGAAAATATGCAGCCAATCCAGGAAACTAAATCCTCGACACTTAAATTCTGATAGACGGCACGTCACGCTGAAAGACTGCTTAGCGAAGTTGTGTGATATAACTTATTAAGAAGAGTACTAAGATAACTTACTGTGTATCTGTTTTCGTCGATGAGCCGCTGGAGACGCGATAACTCTTCATCATCAATAGTCGGGACACTCGAGTAGAAACCCAAAGTTGGGGAAGAGCTTTTTCCAGGTTCACTGTAGCATTACCATCGCTAGAAAAAACATTGTCATCTTTACAAATTAATCTTTATAATTATAATACTCTCCACGATCGAATTCGCCCAGTGCGTCTGCTGTCAACTCCGGTGCTGACGCTGATGACTGATGTGCTCGCAAGTAGCTGACACATTAACGTCAGTATACTATGATAGTATTGCCGCAGGTGGCCTGGCTTTAACTTAGTCACGTTTGGTTTGATTTCAGAGTTATAGGGTCACTTGCGCCAGAGGGGCAAGGAAATGTCAGTATATTTAGGGTGTCTATCATTTCTTTTTCGTATGGCAATTCTAGTTGTAGGAAGAGAGTCTTCGTCAGAACCAGACATCTGGTTAGGGGAACAGATGGTGATGGCCGGGAAAAGTAGGGCGGTGAGAGACTCGTACTGGTTTTCGATCGTGATGCTCATGGGCACCCCGTTTGTTACTCACATTAAGGTCTTGTTGAAGTGCATCATAGAGCTCAAGGTCATCTGATTAGGAGAGCAGATAGCGATGGCCGGGAAAGGTAGGGTGGTGAGAGACTCGTACTGGTTTTCGATCGTGATGCGAGTCGGCATCTCGTTGAAGCGGCCGTATAGCAACCATGTCAAGCAGCATGCGAACATCACTATGAGAATTAGTGTTACCGCCCAGAAGCATCTGTTAAGTTTTGAAGCAATATTGTTAATTTGTTAAGGTATTTCCTTCCGAAAGTCGTTATGACCAACACACCCATAGAAATCACCATTATTTTTCATAGATAATATTCAAGATTCAATTTCTGTCATTCATGGTAAATGCACATAATTATCTACATAAGTATTACATAAATTTTACAATTAATATTAAAAAACGTATGAGGCATTAAGTACCACGAAATGGTTAATTGTTTAATAATAAGATTGCTTTTACTTTGAAACTTTGTTCTCGTGTAAGTGACTCGTCTTTTATAAGAATACCTATAAATATCTTCAAACCTAGATATATTTAGGTTCTCAGGCATATTACTTACTTATTGATAATTTAATAGTATTTTAAACACACGTTAGGGACTCAAAAGACTACGGTGAAAAAAGAATATTTTCAGACCACTACGGTGAAAAAAAGACAAAAAGTGGTTACTTAATATATTATAAATATTGTTTTTCAGACCAACCTGACTACTGTAGAGAATCAATTAAAGCACCTCTCAAAATCGTCGCTTAATCAAATTAAGGCACTGCTGGAAATCGTCGCTTAGTTCAAATACTCTCAACTTGTACTTTACAAAAAAGTTAGCCTACCTTGAAACTCTGTCAGGATACAGATAAAAATACTTCAGCCCTAGCACAGTCCCTTCCATACAAAAATGCTTCAATAACATTTTAAAATTTCCATCCTCAAATACTCTTTCTTTTTTTCGTGACATTTTTTCGTCAGGTACAATGTAAAGACCGGTAGTTTTCAAAGTTGTACACTGTTTAGCCACAGTTTTACAGGACATATCAGTAAAGTTTAATTGCACCCAATTTTTTAATTATAAATTAATTTGACTAAAGTCACGCCAGAGCATACAAGTTTCATAATTAATGAACTACAGGAACTGTACGACTACCCTGAGTTTAACACTGCTCATACGCTAACGTCACTTTTTTATATAAGTACCTATATCACTTCATTTCATTTATAATAATGGTTGTGTTTGTTTTATTTATTATATTCTGTTTATTTTCTTGTGTAACATTTTATAATTGTATTTGCATACATTTAGTTATTTTCTATTGCAAATAAATAATGATTGATTGATTGATTGATTCGCACTCATAAGTAGTTAACATGCCGATCGTTTAAAAACTCAACAGCGTTTCATGAACGTAGCGCAAGCGTTGTCGCCTTGGCTAGGTCAGTGTCAGGCTCGGTCGGCGTAATGACAAGTATATTCTATAGTAAGCCCATTTATAATAATAAAAAAATAAAAAAATTCTAAGAGTCGATGATCGAATTTGAAATCAAACCCGTACATAAACAAAAAAAATGCTACTTTCAATGGTAAGAAGTTATAAACATTTGGTTCCTAATTTTTATACCTGTGATTTTATTGTCAAATAAAAATACAGTCACTGAGAGTTCGATTGGTATTTTGAAACTTCATTTTAGTTTTCCCATAATTAGGTACATAGGTAAGCTGTGACATACGGAACACGGAAAAACGTCGCACGTAAGGATATTCAGTATAAGTCCGTTTTTCACATTATACGATCCGGTATCGGTAGTCGGAAGGATTTCAATGGAAAAAATCCAAGATGGCCTGTAATGTATGGAATATCGGACCGACATCCGATTACGGATCGGATAATATGAAAACGCACTAAGGATTCCGTTTTTGGAATTTTGACTACGTCAATAACCTTGGAAATGGAAGATAAGTAAAACAACTTTTAGGAAAAATGTATAAAGTTATTTATTGAGAAACGTTAATACATGATGAGTTTTCAACAATTTCAAAAGTGCCAGTTATACCAATGAAAATATTGTTAGAGCTGTACTTAAATATTGAATAGAAATCCAGTGAGAAGTATTTTCTTAAATAAGTTTTGAGTACCTACAGATGGTGTATTTTATACGCACTAGTGCGAGAAATGGTTTATTATATGCCATGTCGAAACTTCGGAGGACCATTTGTACTGAAAAACGTCTGTACTAAGGTGCATTAGGGTAGTTCCGAAAGTCGTCTAATTATGAACGTCGCATAAAAATAACCATTATTTCCATCATATCAAGATTCCCCTTTCGGAATTTTCCGAGCATTTCTGTCATTCGGAATTACCCTAATGCACATTCTTTTGTTATTGTGATCTTATAAATATTGTATGTTTATTGAAATATATTGGAATAGTGAATGATTAAATAGATAAGCAGACACGCTATGTGAAAATAGTTATAATATAATTTAATCAATACTAGCGTGTGAAACAATAATTACTGATGTCTGTATAAAATGAAAATTGGTTTTTGTTGTAAAGTTGTTGTTAGTCAATTTCCCTTTTACATTTTTACAGTTCAGTATTGTTTCTGAAATGAAGTTATAATGATTCTGGCAAAAATATACATAAAACATATTTTTTACCTACTTATTGAAATAATTACATAGGCATGTAAGTAATTATTACATTACGTAACTATCATTACTGATTTATTTAACTAATATAGTCGTAATTATTTGTTACAAATCTTGTGGTAAGTCATGAATCATGAAATATGTAAATGTGAAATACCTATGTCGTAATTAAGTATGAAAAATTATAAATCTAATAAAATATTATTTTGTTTTCTAAAGTAGTACACAATATTATGATTTTAGGTACAAACTATATTTGGCTTTCAAGAGTATTCTTCAGTTGGAATTATAAAGTAAAGATGGTACCTATGTTATTTAATATAATATTTGGTCATTTACGATTCCGCATATTATGCATGAATATAAGTAGCATTTGTTGGGATAAATTCAAGTACCTAACGTAAATAGAAATAGTTTTATCGTAACATTTTTTTCTATTCCTATCCTTTTAATAAATTCTAAAGTTTGAGAGCTTAAAACAAGAATATATTCTTGAAAATAGTAGGCAAATATAAACGGTTTGCAATACGGAACCCCAGTAAATAAAATGCCTACCTAATTGCGTATTCAATTCATGTTAATAATCTGATACATTTATGTATATCAAATCGTACCCACATTTGAGGAGTGTATTTTCAAATGGACTTATTTCTCCTATAAGTCAACAGAGATTATTTTTATCTAAGATGTCTTCCTAGAGAGATAACCCTTGTTGACTTATAGAAATGTCCTTTTGAAAAGACACTTCTCATTTATTTTACCAAGAGTATCAAAACTAGGCTGATTAGGCACTTCTAATTCCGCGAACGAACGAAGTCAATATATTCTTTATTAAAATAAGCTAACAATAAGCACTTTTAGACTAGGAGCGGAGAGGAGAGAAGCTAGGAGATTAAAATAAATAAATAAATAAATATATAGGACATTTTTACACAGATTGACTGAGCCCCACGGTAAGCTCAAGAAGGCTTGTGTTATGGGTACTCAGACAATGATATATATAATACAATATATATAAATACTTATATACATAGAAAACATCCATGACTCAAGAACAAATATCTGTGCTCATCACACAAACAAAATGCCCTTACCGGGATTCGAACCCGCGGGACCGGGACCGCGACGCAGCAGGCAGGGTCACTACCGACTGCGCCAGACCGGTCGTCAAAGAGATTCAGGAGTTGTTCCATGTTGTTGTAAACACAGCTCAATATAGACAGGATATTGCAGCCATTCCAACAGGCATGAGGATTACATTAATGTTGAGATTGCTTCTGTCTCACATTGATATCAAAAGTTCCGTATGAGTTTCTCATTCTATTGTAATTTTAATATCTATTAATTACTTAAATAAACAAAATTAAATTTGTCTAGGTAAGTGTTTGATTGCATTTGTTCTCTGCATCTCTGCAAAATAACCTCTAGCAATAAGGTCAGATAATAATGATGCATCATGTGAAAAAGCAGTGCTACGGGCTACATAGAACCGTAGCTTGCTCGATTAAAGAATTATACTTACCAAAACTGCAAAAAGGTATTCTTTTATATGTTAGGTTTATCTAATAACTTGAGTCTAGAACATGAATGCCTAACGAGTTTACAAAATACTCGTCGTCCTAAATTAATTTCTAAACGTTTATATTTGCCTACGACTACAAAAACGTACACAAATACATTATATTAGAACACAGTGAACATATATTAATATCTTTTTCTTTAACACATATTGCCCATTCTAAAAGTAGCGGGCATATATATATGATCATTCCTCTTCAAATTTACCAAAAATCTATTTAAGCAATAAACTATAATGTCATATATGATAATTTCCACTTATAAATATTCGCTTCTTCTTTTCGGTCATACCTATCCAGTAATTTATCTTTATCTTGCTTTTCTCCGCGAAAGATATTTGATGACACAATTATTAACTCCTTATGTCTTAATTATAAAAAAAATTAAGAAAATATAATTTACTCGTAATGTAGGAATGACTAAGTCTTTAAAAGACACAGTGCCAAAGTTGAGAACACCAGCCGATTTTTCTCATTTAAATTATTTATTTAAGATTTGTCTCATTTATATGATTTATTTATTTAATGTCCAAATCCAAACTCTAACACTCTTTATCTAATCTAAAAATACATACTTAATACCGTTGAGTACTTATTGAAAGTAAAATGATTTATCCACAATTTTACAAAAAAGATACTTAGAATAATATCATGAATATGGCGTTTTAAAAGTAATAAATACCTATCTGCGTAAATACTGCGAGTGGTTAAAGAGTAGTTTCGTGATAATAACATCCTTATATTTATACAACCTTGGGTTATTGTAATTAATTATCTTGAGATTATGTTATGAATTATGAAATAGGGGGCCGATTGCGAGGCCGCGGTCCATTCGAGTTGGAGGGGCCAAGGCAGGGCGAGGCCGACTGAACGTTACGAGACATATATTACATAATCAGAAGAAGTTCAATATACTGTAAAACTTATTCTATGAATTATCTTGAAAAGCATACGTTACCTTATTTACTGGTCGGGACTAAATTGCATAATGTATTTTAATTAATTGCCAATTTACTTATATAGCTACTTGGTTTCGAGATACACGGAGTATTTTGAAATAAGTACCTATCATTGAAAATTTCGACGGTTTTCTATCACTATTTTGTATTCTTACTAAAAGTTTTCAAATGAAGAATAAGTATATAATTTTTACGAGAATAGTTGCTTAATAGTATATATTGATTGTTACAAGTATACCTATATATAATTAACCTCGTTATGTACCGTATCCTACTCTCACCAGTATTGTGCGCTGCGAGTCTCCCCATCATATAAAATGCTACTTTTACTCTAACTTTTGGAATCCGAGTAAAATATTCATACAAACAATTGTTTCATTATGTTTTACTCTAAGTTTTACATTACAACATTCAAACTCGAAATCAAATCAATACGAAGCCTTTCTAAGGAGTTGACATATTAATTTAATGTAAAATACAAGTATATATACGTAATAGACAACGTAATTCGTATTTTATATATAATATCTATAAGCAAATATGCTTCGTAGGCAGAAGCTAATAAAAGACAGATTTTCCACAGTTTTTCGTACAAATTCGAACAACCATTTGATGATAGATTTTAAATAGCAACATGTGTAAATATAAATATATATTCTATATATAAATATAATGGGACAAAGATATTCATGTGTAAAACGCTATGTTATACCTACTTGGAAAAGCTATTAAGAGAGCCGAACTCAAAATAAAACAATTCCCTTTCAATGCGTTAAAACTACAAGCTATCAATACTATATATTGAGTTTATTTAAAACACATAAATTCTTATAAGAATTTTCAAAATCCATAAAATCTTTGTAACATCAAATTCAATCAGTCAGAACGTGCGTGTTCACACATAGGTGTCGACACACATGCAAAAGTGACCTGCATCTGTGCAGTCAATACAAAGCTTCGCGAAAAGATCCGTGGATCTGGAGAGAAGCGAGCGGGGGCCGGGAGGCCGTGGTCCACTCGGTCGGCGAGGCCGCGTGAGGGCGAGGCCCTGCTGAAGTCAGTTCTCAAGCCGGCGCGTCGGCGCGCTAGGTCGGCGGGCGTCAGGACTCCAGCAACACGTGCCAGCGTTGGACCTACGGATTAGGTGATAACTGATAACTCTTTTAAAAACTTGTTGATTATCTTGAGTTATAATTGACTGGCAAACTGTCGAAACATAAAACGCTGACTGTAAGGCAGCGTTTTATGTAGGCAAACCATCATTCAACTTCATTGTCTATCACCACCAAGAGACACTCTTTCCCCATGTCCTTCGTAGAACTCCTAAGTGCCAGTGCCACTCTTCACGACCTTATAGGGACGGTTCCCAAGTGAGACCCAGCTATCCATCTCGTTCCGTTTCACTCCTCCTTTCCATCACCCTAATTGTGACCTTAAAGGCATTGGCATTACACAAAAGTGTTATATCTGAGGAATAAATATCATCAAGGTGTATTTACTTGTTCAGTGTGTTTTTCGCAGAGCTTCCTGCCAGTCTCTCCTCGTCACGGCCCAAGGGGCTGTGTCCCAGCGAGAACCAGCTGACCATCTCATTCCGATTCACTCTACGGCACTAAGTAACGCTCCTGGGTTGTTGTCTTAAGAGCGATACACGGGGCGCTACAAAAGGCTATAAATATCATCAAAGTTTATTTACCTGTTCCCCATGTCCTTCGCAGAGCTCTTGCCAGTGTCTCTCCTCGTCACGACCCGATGGGCTGTGTCCCAGAGAGAACCAGCCGACCATCTCATTCCGTTTCACGCTGCGACGCCACCACACGGATACCATCAGCGTCACCTCGGTCAGTTGGAACAGGGCCACCTTAAATAGATTGAGAAAAGCTACTTATATTGTAAACTGTAATATATTCCACAATTACAAGTATAATATGATTTAACCTTAAACATCAGCGCAGCAGTTGAAGCGGTTACGACGGCAACATGTGACTTAAATAATAATCTTCAGTTCGGAACTGGTCCATGTTTGTTTTAATTCGAAATTACATCTGTTTTGGCCTTTACCTAATCATGCATAGGAAAGCAGTGATGCTCATTCGAACGGATATATACCTGGAAGATGAAGAGTTCCTTGTAGAGTGGGTTAGACTGCGCGCGGCGCGTAGTAGACTTGCAACGACCCATCTCCATGCCGAGTGAGCTGATGAGGCTCAGCTTCACGTACGTGTCTGGAGCCTTGTTGGGGGACAACTTGCGGAAGTGTGTGCCCTTTATCACCTGCAGAGAGGATAATTCAATCAGATTGGCAAGTTTGTTACTAGAGAAAGGTTAGGTTGTTGACGATTGCTGTAATTATATTTTGAAGTTTTTGGTCGGTATCGTAACCTATGGTGTCAGACCGCTTAAGACTGAAGATGGAGAGGACAGCCCGATATTGTGTAGTTCAGTGAAAATTCCAGGAGCTAATGGAAACTGGTGTCACATACCTCGACAGACAGATGTCCCGTGATGGAACTGTACTGCAGTCCAAGCAGCAGTTCCGGAGCGGAGCGAGCGCTACAGCAAGAAGAAGCTGAATCCGAGCGCGCCAGACTGCAGGCCTCGCCGCCTCCCGTCGGCGTGGTGGTGGTTATTGAAGATGGAGAGGCCAGCACGCCCGACATGGACATGGAGTGATTCAGTTCTAGTTTCGGGAGCTATGAAAAATATTGACAGGTGAAAAAGTCTGAAGTTACAAATATATTGGAACAGGGTAAACACTTCCGCACAAGCGCGGGTTACGCAATCGATGAACTTTCTTCGCGCTTTGCTTAAATGTACGTTAGCATTAAGTTCGCCTTTTTGTAGTGCAAGATTTTTCTTTTGTGCAATAAAGATTAAATAAATAAATAAATAATACCAGTGGATGTTACAACACAAATGTAACATCCACTGGTATGTAATAACGTACATAGGTGTTTTAAGAAAAATGCTTAACAAAAAAGGAAGAAGTAAGGATTGATAGTACTCAACTATACTTGTCATTCAGTCTATGTGTCTTTTTAAAGTTCAAAGACAATATGTACCTGAAGACTAGGCTGCTGCCTTGGTGCCAGCTGCAGCCACAGGCTGTTCTCCAGCTCCAGGTTGAGAGTCGCGAAGGACACGGCCGCCTCACCCAGGAGGCGCTGACGGCGCATGCGTTCGCAGCCGTAGATGCGAATTCGAAGACCTAGTCCGTATACGTCCTCTGCAAACATTAAAAAAAAATTCGTCTAACTTTGAACATTACGAATGTTCCATATTATAAACGATACGCAACTGGTTCTGTCGGACCAATATACTAACAATTATAGCGATATATAGATAACTACGCTACTGAATGTCAACGACTGTACTCTTGGCCACAGGTCCCAAGAATTCACAACAATACGTTTAGCTCTTCAAAACTAATACAAATAGTTAATACGTTTGTTAGAATGCAAGTTCCGGCCCTTAAAAGCCTAGTTGAATATTTTTACTAAGTAATAAAGGTATATGACGAATTGCTTACCTGGATTGATTTTGTGAAGAACGAAGCTTTCCATGTATTGAGGATTTTCACCATTTCGTATCTTTGATTTGAACTTTTGCCGCTTCAGTGGTAGGAGGACTATTCGAACCTGTAACATTTTTAAAATTTAGCCCATACTTCCTTACTATACTTGTAGGTACACATATCATTAAATCCATACTAATATTATAAATGGAAAGTGTGTGTGTCTGTTTGTTTGTCCGTCTTTCACGGCCAAACGGAGCGATGAATTGAAGTGATTTTTTAAGTGGAGATAGTTGAAGGGATGGAGAGTGACATAGGCTACTTTTTGTCTCTGTCTAACGCGAGCGAAGCCGCGGGTAAAAGCTAGTAAATAATAAAGCATTTTACTCAGATTGTATAGAAAAAATGTTGACACCAAAATCATTGACATTATAATGTCATAGAGGTCATTAGGGCAAGAATGAATTAATAAATTTATAAAGTTTCGTCACTGATTACTTCAAAATAACAATAATCAAATGGTGGTTAACCTATAAATATAGTAATAGGCATAGAAAGCTTTTACAGCTACTATTATCCTTATTACTTAGCCTAATGCTTTTACCCTTTGTCACCCGTGTCATGTCACCTCTAAATTAACCTTGGTAAACTTAGCTTCGTATACGAGGGTCATGCCAAAAGAAGTTAGATACTCCATGGTCATTTGATTGATACTGGCCAGTTATACACCAATGTAAAGGTAGGTTATCTGCTTATAAATTTAAAAATGGAACACTTGGAAATTCTTAGGATTCCTTTTTAGGGTTCCGTACCAAAAAGGTACAACAGGAACCCTTATGGTGCGACTCTGTCCGTCTGTCTGTCCGTCTGTCACATTCCTAAATATCTCGAGAACTACTAATGCTATCAACTTGAAATTTGGAATAGTTATGAACATTGTAAACCTCTACAAATAGAAAGTATGATTTTTTTAAATATATTAATTTTAATTGTAGAAAATGGCCAAAATGAAAGGGGGGCAAACTGTAAATTTCAAGTTACTAGGTCAAGTAGGGTATCGTTGGAAAGAGCTCAAATTGAACGTAAATAACAAAAAATTGTGGAAAAAAAAAGAATTTTGAAGGAAAATGTAAAAAAAAATACCGTTCCCCCCCTTATCTCCGAAGTTTACCAACGAAAAATTATGAAAATTTTAATAAACATTGGTTTTATGCTAAATATTACAGGAAAAATATAATCGTGTTTGTATTTTGAATACTTTTTTTTTAATTCACAAAAAACTTTTCAGATTTTTACTTTCAATTTACCCACCCTTGTGGATGGATATCGTACTTCAAATTAATACGAGATGTTACGTAAACCATCTTCTGTCCAATAAAGTAAAAACTGTTTAAATCGGTTAACATTATAAAGAATTATCCCTGAAAAACCAGGTCGCGCAAATTAGTTAGCAAATTGACCGGGAGATGGCGCTATACACAATAATACTCATTAGTGCCTATACTTTTGTCTTCTAGTCAAGTCATTAGAGTTATATGAAAATATGAGATTATTTTTACTAGGTAGTTTGAAAGAAAGTTTGTACGGAACCCTCGGTGGGCGAGTCCGACTCGCACTTGGCCGGTTTTTTTTAATTATTTTTTTTCTAAATAATTTTGGCGGGAATTTTCCGCAACAATGGAGCTTACTCGACGTGATTTTCGTGTTATGATATATTATGACTTTAAAAAAGGTTTAACACCTCGAGAGTGTTTTGAACTTTTAGTCTCGACTTTTGGAGAGTCTGCGTGTTCACGTGCAACTGTTTTCAATTGGTTTGCTAAATTTAAAAGAGGACGGGACAGCTTTGAAGATGAGGCGAAGACCGGACGGCCGCCAACCGCAGTCACTGAAGAAAATGTAAAGACTGTGGAAAAAAATATTCGTGCGAACCGACGAATTACATATGTAGAGCTCGAGCGTGAACTGGGCATTGGATCAGCAGCATTGCAAACTATAATTCATGGGCATTTCTCAGGGCGTTTACATTTTTTTGATTTCGGTGGCAACATTTTTACGTGAATCCTGTAAGAGTCACATGAAATTTTGTCAATTTAAATAGATTTCGCGGATTTCTACCAGAAACAAAGAAAACTCATGCTACGCTTACGGGGTTCGGGTAATAATGCTGCCACCGAAATCAAAAAAGTTGAAACGCTCTGAGAAATGCCCTCATAGTAAACTGTCTCTTCATAAGCGTTGTTCAAGATGGGTGCCGCACAAGCTCACCGATTTACAGAAAGACCGTCGCGTGGATTGGTGCAAATTTATGATAGATAAATTCGACGCAGGCGAGAACAAAAACGTATATGATATACTTACAGGTGACGAAACATGGCTATATAAACTACGATCCCGAAACAAAGCGACAGTCCACAGCATGGTGTTTTGAAGATGAGCCGACGCCAACAAAATGTCGCCGAACCCGAAGCACACAAAAACAAATGGTTGTCTCATTTTTCTGCAAGACGGGACATATTGCTACAATAGTGCTAGAAGATCAAAAGACAGTTAATTCAGAATGGTATGTGACAGTTTGTGCCCCAAGAGTACTGTCAGCTTAGTGTGACAAGCGGCCGAAGTCAGGAACCCGGCACCTGCTCTGGCACCACGACAACGCTGCCCCGCACACTTCCGCTAGAACACTTGACTATTTCAGCTCAAAAAACGTGACTATTCTGCCCCACCCCCCCCATATTCCCCTGACCTAGCCCCCTGTAATTTTTATCTTTTTCCTAAAATTAAAAGAAAGGCGATTTGAGGACAAAGAAGATGCGTTGGCTGCGTATAATTACGAAATTTCTGAGGTGTCTAAAGAAGAGTGGTCATCGGTATTTTCTAAGTGGTTTAGACGGATGAAAACGTGTATACGTGTTCACGGTGAATACTTCGAAAAAATAGATAGCTGTAATATAGAATAAAGTATGTAAATTTTGAGTATCTAATTTCTTTTGGCATGACCCTCGTATTGTTCACACGAGCGTTGGACCTTTAATTAAATACCTAACATTCAGGGGATTTTTGATAATCACTTTTTTATTGCTCGACTATTCCCAAATTAAATAAGACACTGTAAAGTACTATTACAGTCAATTTCATTCGGATGTTTTTGTTTCATGTACCTACAGCCACATTTCCAATAAGTACCTTTAGGAAGTGGCAAGGATAGGATAGGAATAAAAGCTAAAGCGATATGGCCGATGTGTTGCCAAGTTGAAGTAACCGCGATTCGGTAGTTGTCATTGCGTTACGTCACGCCATGAGTATCATGAGTCTCCTTTAGATTCCTAGTACTTTTTATTATACTGTGCCATGGGCGTGACCGGGCGCTACAAGCGTTTTCGTAATGCATATGACATATAGCTGTAAGTTACTCAACCTTAGCGGAGCGTACATTTCAAAGGCGTTGATGATTAGGTACTTGAAGGCAACTGAATGGATTGGGGCTACCTTGGTGTGATGCTGAGATCGTGTGCTTCAACTTTTAACCTATTTCACTCTGCAGCAGCGGCTGCGGTGTGCGCTGCGGCAACGAGCGCGCCTGCAGCACATGAACCGTCATGCTGCGGACTGGCGCATCATACAGTAAGGTAGTTCCACGGAGCCGCGCTCCTGGCTGCTGCTCCAACCACCACACACCTCGCTAGTGACACTGACCTGGCTCTGCAGCAGCGACTGCGGTGTGCGCTGCGGCAACGAGCGCGCTTGCAGCACATGAACCGTCATGCTGCGGACTGCTGCTCCAACCACCACACACCTCGCTAGTGACACTGACCTGGCTCTGCAGCAGCGACTGCGGTGTGCGCTGCGGCAACGAGCGCGCTTGCAGCACATGAACCGTCATGCTGCGAACTGCTGCTCCAACCACCACACACCTCGCTAGTGACACTGACCTGGCTCTGCAGCAGCGGCTGCGGTGTGCGCTGCGGCAACGAGCGCGCTTGCAGCACATGAACCGTCATGCTGCGAACTGCTGCTCCAACCACCACACACCTCGCTAGTGACACTGACCTGGCTCTGCAGCAGCGGCTGCGGTGTGCGCTGCGGCAACGAGCGCGCTTGCAGCACATGAACCGTCATGCTGCGAACTGCTGCTCCAACCACCACACACCTCGCTAGTGACACTGACCTGGCTCTGCAGCAGCGGCTGCGGTGTGCGCTGCGGCAACGAGCGCGCTTGCAGCACATGAACCGTCATGCTACGAACTGCTGCTCCAACCACCACACACCTCGCTAGTGACACTGACCTGGCTCTGCAGCAGCGGCTGCGGTGTGCGCTGCGGCAACGAGCGCGCCTGCAGCACATGAACCGTCATGCTGCGGACTGGGGCATCGTACAACAGGGTCAGTTCCACGGAGCCGCGCTCCTGGCTGCTGCTTTCTCCGCATAGGAGCGACGTATCCTGAGGACATTACGAGGATTCAGGTATATAATAATTATGATGGCGATAAGTCACCTAACGGCCCAGCCACGACATTGGTCTAAGCGCGACAGCGGTGGGCGGCGGCCATACATTGGAGCGAGACACAGCGATGGGACTTTTCATTCGCACGTATGGCTGCCGCTCACCGCTTTCGCGCTTAGACCAATGTCGTGGCTGGGCCGTAAAGCTATCTTTCTCACTCGACTCTCCGTGAAAACGCAATTTTGGATAAAGACTATAATTTTATGGTCATTTGTACAGTGAGCTGCAATGAATCCATTCATACATGCAATGTCGCAGCTCACTGTACATAGGGTCATATTACTCCCACATGTTATATGTTTGTAATGTGTTTGCAATAAATGCTTTGTTTGTTTGTTTGTACCTAAGTATTGTGAATTAGTTTTTGTAGGTGGCCAACATTGTTATTTTTCCTCAGTCACTTGTTAAAGAAGGAGTTCTAAACGGCGAGATTGGTTACAAATTGGACAGTGTTATGGAATAAGCGATCAAGCGACAGTTAGTTGAAATCGAGAAAATGAGCTAGAAAGATTTGAAATTTGAATCAGTTGTTGTAAGTTCATTTATAAAGTAAAAAAGTTAATTTTGACATTGAACCTATAAAAGTGTTCATAATTTAAATAGATAAAAAAAAGAACACCATACCTATTCAAGTTTCGAAGTTATTAACGTTTTTCCGCTTGATTCTTTATTGAACTAATACTGGGATGAGGTTAATTTATTTCGCCGTAGCGTACTATGAGACATATTTTGTCGCTTGATTCTTTAATGCAAATTGTTAGAGGTAAAGTGAATACTGGAATAAAATAAAATTCCATATATTTGAGTAAATAGTTCTATTGTAAATAAATCAACAACAATGTTTTCCTCCACAATGATTAGGACTAATCCGTCTAACAATTTAGTTTTGTTCTCCAATCAACTTTTTTTAATAAATGTCAAAAAAATCAGCATATATGGCAAAATTGGCATTGTAACTATTAGTACTAGCCAGGATTACACACATAAGATATTATGATATAACAAAACCTCTTGATACTTAGTTCTCATTAAGCGAAATATCCTGCAATTTCAAATATGTAACAACGAATTAAACGACACTATTAGGGCGGTTAAATCGATATTGCGTTTATAAATCATCAAAACTTTAAACCAAAACGAATTAATGACATTTTTATGGCGTTTAACTCGATTTTGCGATTTAGAATATACGTTTATTATAATTTGTAAAAGTAAATTTGGCGTTCAATTCGTTTTTACGTAACGACTTAGTACACAGGGCCATACAAATTTTAACGTGTCGCTTGATTCTACCCCTTAAAATAAGGCTGTAAGCATGATTTTTCAACAAAGAAATAGTCAATACTATAGATTATCACATTTATATCCGAACTGCATTCATAACTTTTTTTTCGGATTTTGGCGCTTAGTTCGCTATTCCATAACACCGTCCAATTATTCATAGCTAGGTATGCAACATAGGAGTATACAGTTATAATTATGTATTAATTCACCTTATTTCACGATTAATTATTACGTTTTGAATATCTTAATGTAACCCATTAAGTACCACCAGGTCAAGGAATAGTTTAATAGGGCTATTAACTGGACCGAACCTTTTACCCCTGACTTGTTATCTTTCCACGCGAAGCGATTAAACGCATGCAAATTAAATTTACCCCCGTTTTATTATTATTATTATATAAAACGACGTAAAACTTTGAATAATCATTGCTTTGAATACTTAATCGTTGCAGGTAACGCTCAGCTAAGATGGATAAGCTTAGATAGATTAGTTTTATTACTTCTTAAAACTTCAACTTCGCCGTATCCATCATACCTGGGGCAGGCAAGCACGGTCGCATGATAAAGCTTATCACGTCAATCGGTCCTTTTCGAATCAGGCAGGTAGGTATAAAGTGCGATAGGGATGCACCGAGGCGATAGGGTTTATCACGCTAGTGTGCTACGCCCACCGCCCACTGGAACTAGCAAAGCAACCCGGTATTTTATGGTCCTTCGAACCGGACATAACATTAAAACCCCACGAACTATAAAAATAAATAAGAATTATGTACATTTAATAATAATATTACTTATGTATTACCTAGGACAGTATCCTTGTCTCTCGCAGGGTCTCTCTTAGCGATTTCTCAACCAACCTGCGGTCTTCGCCTTTAGACACTTGTACAAGCAATCATTCTGTGTTTAAGTACTGACTTTGGCCCTTCGCGGCCTTTCTGTGAGACAAAGCCAGAAAGGGACATCTTCGCTTAGTGAAGCAAGCTGGAAGTTGACACTTTTCAACGGAAGACAGACCAAATACATTAGGAAGCCATATTTACATTATACCCGTGACATGACAAATCGTCTATCCTTGTCTCGCGTAAGTAGTGCCGTCTCATCTACTCACATTGTGCACGATGACGTCACTGTCCACGCTGCTCTGCACCTCCAGCGTGTGTATGTACTCGGCGCGCCGCGGCGTCACATCGTCTATCCTCGTCTCGCGTAGTGCCGTCTCATCTACTCACATTGTGCACGATGACGTCACTGTCCACGCTGCTCTGCGCCTCCAGCGTGTGTATGTACTCGGCGCGCCGCGGCGCCACATCGTCTATCCTTGTCTCGCGCAGGGTCTCGCGTAGCGCCGTCTCGACCAACTCGACCTCCACTGGTTTCACGGGCACGTTCTCGTTCTTCTCTTCGTAGTGGCATCCCACTTCTTCTTTATCCTGTTTAGGAGAGTTTGATTAGAAAAATTGTATTTGACAGTGGTCAGACGTCAGACAAATGATTACAATAAAAAAACATATAACAAGTATGTTTTTTGAATGAATGACCCTAAAGAATATTTGAATTTCGTGTCTTTTTCTGCTAAGTTTTATGTCATTATATTAAAGAAATGTTCACATGATGTGAAATACTGCATCTAGGTATAGTTATCTACTTCAGCCCACACTTCCGACTACAATTCTTTACATTTTCCGTTTCTTATTCCTTTATCTTTAGTTGACCCGGGCGACAGCTTAGTGCGGTTTCACATTACCCGATCTAACATCGGATGTAGGACCGATATTACATATATCGCAAGCGCCACCTTGGATTTTTTCCATTAAAATCCTTCCGACATCCGATATCGGATCGGATAATGTGAAAACGGACTTAGGTCTATGATTTTTTTGTGCCCGGATGTTTTCCTCTATTGGTCGCAATTCTCAACCGATTCTCGAAAAATAAACCACTAGACACTTAGTAATATAAACTAAACCAAAATCGCGCTTATGAAATAAAACTATGGAAACGGATTATATCGCATATAAGTAATGAATTTACAATTCGCGTCGCTTCGAAACGTCGCAAATCGCGGTAACCGAAAACAATAACCCAGCCCAATGTGGCTATAATAAATAACAAAGGTGAAAAATAGTCTGACGGGCTGAAAATAGTCCCCGGGGTGGAATATTAATTTCTAGGTTACGGTCGCCGCCATTCTTTAGCATAAAATTATGTTGTAATTATTTGTGTCACGTCCTAATGGGCTAATTTAGACGAAAACTTTCAAATTTATTTAGGAGTAAGTTTTAGCTGAAATTTAGGTATATGATTTTTGACACATGCTTCTCGCAGTGCTCATCAAAGTAAATAAACAGTAACTACCTAAACTGAAATAGATAGCATACACTAAAGAAAAAAAACCGACCAAGAGCGTGTCGGGGCCACGCTCAGTGTAGGGTTCTCAGGGTTCCGTAGTTTTCCGTATTTTTCTCAAAAACTACTAAACCTATCAAGTTTAATAATTTTCATAGAGAGTAAAGACTCTCTAGGAAAATTATTAAACTTGATAGGTAGAACTTTATAAAGATAAAGTTCTACTTTTGTGATTTTTTTCATATTTTTTAAACATATGGTTCAAAAGTTAGAGGGGGGGGGGACACACTTTTTTTCCTTTAGGAACGATTATTTCCGAAAATATTAATATTATCAAAAACCTATTTTAGTAAACCCTTATTCATTTTTCAATACCTATCTAACAGTATATCACACGTTGGAGTTGGAATGAAAAAAAAATCAGTCCCCACTTTACATCTAGGGGGGTACCCTAACCAAACATTTTTTTCCATTTTTTATTTTACTACATTGTCGGCGTGATTGATATACATATTGGTACCAAATTTCAGCTTTCTAGTGCTAACGGTCACTGAGATTATCCGCGGACGGACGGACGGACGGACGGACAGACAGACATGGCGAAATTATAAGGGTTCCTAGTTGACTACGGAACCCTAAAACCGATCAAGCCCACTGGTTTATAATTTATATATTAGTAGTGTTACTATTTAAAAAAACAGTAATAAAATAATTTGATTTGTTCCCTCCATCGGTAACTACCTACCTAAATTCATTAAGGTTAGTCCCGCACAAAAATTAATTATGATACCTACATGAACAAAAGTAGGTTAACTACCTATGTTTTCAATATGTAATTTAATTTGTTTCTAATAGTTTAATGTACGTTTTTAACAACTCCCACATCTATAGTTTAATGTACGTTTTTAACAACTCCCACGTAGGGTAGGTGTTCATTTGAACAACACCCGTGACACATGTCGAATATGTCATAATATGTCAGCCGTCATTAATTATTTACACGACGCCGCCAAGGGCAATCCAATCAGGCGGCGCGTAAACAAATCGCCGTCGCTGTCAGAAGCCTAAACAAATGTGGCAGAGTTACGTGACGTGATTTCACACTCCCGTTTTAGAATAGAATAGAATAGAATATCTTTATTGCGAACCATGGTATACGTAGAGTTGTTACATTTCATTAAAATAGAGCGACGACATGGCGCCCTGAGAGGGCATTGCAAAGTAGTCTTATATCTAGTTATCGTAAAGCACTTAAAACTAACAAACACTTAAAACAAATACTTAGAAGTAGTGTTTACATAAGTATTAGCGAATTATTTTGTCCTAGCCTATTTTTGTATTCAGTAAGTAGGAATACTTACTAATATTTAGGTATACTCAAGAGAGCACATAGGTTAGGAAAATAATAGTTATTAGAGTATCTTAAGTATACTTAGTTATGAACATTTGTCCTCCATATACTCTTGGACGGAATAATATGCTTTTGATATTAAAAGTGTTTTTAATTTTGATGAGAATGAGTTAAGGTTTTTTATATTTCTAATATTGTTTGGCAGTTTATTATAAATCTGTATCGCTCTGAAATATGGGCCGTTTTTATAGATATCTAAAATTGGTTCCGGGGGGGAGAGCTTATCATTACGACGTGCACTTTTACAAAATTCAAATAAATGTATGTTCGTTCTGACAAAGTTTGAAATTTCGAAGATGTAGAGAGATGGGAGAGTTAAAATTTGAAGGTTAGTGAAATGTTTTTTGCAGCTGTCAGTTTGTTTTTTATTGGTTAGGATGCGGACACATTTTTTTTGGGCTACAAGGAGATCGTGGGCATCACTGCCATGGCCCCATAGAATGATACCATAACGTAACCAGGCTTGTGCGTAAGAATGATATGCGGACAGAGCGCACTCTGTATGTGTGTATTATATTAATGCGAAAAGAAAATAATTTCAGTTTCTTTCAACCCGTTAATTGCTAAGAGTGGCATTAAAACTTGAGTTGAGCATTTTCATGTTTTGTGCCTAGGTACTCTTTTTGGGAATACAAGTGTGTATTTAATTTAATTAGGTACTTTTTTTTCTTTTTTTTTTCTAAGGTACTGGCAGAATACCAGCGATGTGGCTTGCCACATCACAACGCTGAGCCAGCGCCTTTTTCGTACCACGACACATGTTTCTTTATAATTTTGTTTCTTAGAGAATAGAATAGAGAATTTAGAATAGAATAGAGAATTTATTTGCATACCACATACAATACATATGTATTACATACATGGACCCCGATAAGGGTGTAGCAAAATACAGATGTGTCACTTAGGTACTAACTAATACTAATAATTATACAGTTTGCTTATTTATAATATGTATGATCAGGGGCCTATTGCATAACAATTTACAACTTGTATTACAAGCGGAACTCTCTTTCTTATAAAGTGAATTGGAGGGGGACTACCGCTTGTAATATGAGTTGTAAATTGTTATGCAACAGGCCCCTGATGTACTATAAAATTACATTGTATCATCATCTAAAAAATCTGCTATTTTGTAGTAACATTTATCCACCAGTATAGATTTAAGTCGGCTTATAAATACTGAGTCTAGTTTTTCAGTTTTTAAGTGTGTGGGGATTTTATTATAGATATTGATGGCTCTGTAATATGGTCCGTTTTTAAATATTTCTAATTTAGGTTCTGGTAGTTCTAGATACTGATGGCGGCGAGGATTTTGACAAAATTTAAATAAATGCAGGTTTTTTCTAACAAATGATGCAACTTCCAGAATATACAGGGAAGGGAGAGTCAACAGGTTTAAGTTTTTGAAATGGGGTCTGCAGCTCTGGGGTTGATGTATGTTTGCTAGGATTCTAATACATTTTTTTTGCATAATAAAAACGTTTTGTATATCAGTGCTATGGCCCCACAGGAGGAGTCCATAGCGTAGCCAGGCCAGGCGACTGCCTGCGAGTGATACGCGGCAAGCGCACACTCTAGGGTAGTGCTACTTTTCAGTACGCTGAGTGCGTAGACAAATCGGGAAAGTTTATTTTTTATTTTTTCTACCTGTGGCTTCCATGACAAATGGCTGTCCAATGTAATGCCTAATAATGTACAGTCAGATACTTCCTCTATATTTAAGTTGCTCTTTATATTGTTAAGGTTTAAATGTTGTTTTTGTCGTGGTCTGAACTGGATGAGTTTGGATTTGTCATTATTTATTAATAGATTGTGATTGTGTAGCCATTGTGTAATTGAATTAAAGGTTTGTTCTATATCAGGATTGTTGCTATTGCTTTCTGGGTATGGAAATAAAAGGGATAAGTCATCGGCAAACATAACGACTTTGTGCTCGGTGGATTTCGGAAGGTCATTTATATAAATGAGAAACAGAATGCATCCTATGACACTTCCTTGTGGGATTGAGTTCTCGATATACTGCAAATTAGACTTGACGTTGTGTAATGTTCTAGTCTGATTTTCAAAATATTCAATTTCGACGTACTGTTGTCGTGACGTGAGATATGACTTCATCCAGTTTAGAGCTTTGCCGCGCATCCCTATTGCATTTAATTTTTGTAGAAGTATAGGGTGTGAGACTCTGTCATATGCTTTGGACATGTCTAACAATAGTCCCACTGCATAATGTTTATTCTTCAAGTATTCTAGTATGGTTTGTACATAAGTGTAAGCTGCGAGGGTGGTAGAGCGTTTTTTGCGGAATCCAAATTGGTCATCATTTAGTAAATTGTATTTTTCTAAAAAACTGTTTATGCGGTTTGTCATGCACTTTTCGAAGATTTTTGATATAACGGGGAGGAGTGCGATTGGTCTGTAGTGAGCAGGATTGTCTTTTTTACCACCTTTCTTTAAAACGGGTTTTATTTTTGCTATTTTCAGTTTTTCTGGGAAGCTACATTCGTCAAAGGATTGATTTACTAGTTTAGTGATGGGTGGGGTGAGCTCATATGCACATGCTATAATCAAGGTGGAAGGTATTTCATCAATTCCGCAGCTTGTTTTATTAGGTAGGTGTTTTATAATATTTAGGATTTCCTCTTCTGTCACTGGATTTAGGTACATGGAATTGACTGAAGTTTGTGTTATAGCCGTTATAGGACGGCTGGCCGGAGGCGGCGTGATGCCGCTGCTGCCATCTATCGGAGATTTGCCTACAGAAGCATAAAAGTCATTGAAAGTGTTTGAAATATTTATTGGGCATTTTATGGTGTTATTCCCTATTTTAATTTTTATGTTTTTGTGATTTACTATTTTATTTTTGTTCGTAGCTTGTTTGACTATATTCCACATAGTCTTATTTTTATTTTTCGAATTTGACATTTGGTGTGCAAAGGTAAGTTTTTTGGATCTATTAACGCATTTTTTGAGGATATTAGTATATGTTGCAACATGTTTTTTTAATGTTTTATTGTTACTTTGGTTTGCAAGAGCTTTTAAGCATCTTTTATTTTTACAGGCCATTTTTATTCCAGCTGTGAGCCAACTTTTGTAAACTTTATTTTTGAGTTTTACATTTTTAAGTGGTATGTACGTATCTAATAACCAGGTCAGTATTGAATTAAAAACATTGTAGTTGCTGTTTACATTATTTGTATCAACAAGGATATTTTTCCAGTCTATTTCAGAAAGTGCAGATTTGAATGACACAATATTGGATTCATCAAAATATCTTTTCTGTTTATAAATTGGGGTATTTGTAGAACTACTTTGTTTGAAGGAATATGATATGCTTTTGTGATCGGAGATACCTAAATCTTCTACCGTTATGTCAAAAAATTTGTTGTTAGTAAAAATTAAATCTATACAAGTAGAACTTAAGTTAGTTTCTCTTGTGGGTTGGTCTACTATCTGATGGAGATTATATTCTAACATAATATTTTGTAATCTGCAATAATTATTACAACTTTCATTTTTATTTATGTTGAAATCACCTGCTATTATAATGTGTTTTTTATTTTTTGCCTTTATTTTGTCTAATATCTTATTCAATACTTCAAAAAAGGTTTCAATATCCCTGTCCGGTCTGTATATTGCTATAAGTAATATGTCTGGTTTGATTTCATCTTAGTTAAGTTAAGTGGTGTACTCACATTTCCTTTTCCTGTAACCCCCTATATGTTGTGTTGTGGATACAAATAATACTTATTTGTTTTACAAGGGGGCAAAGTTGGTGTTTCAAGGCACGAAGGTTAAACAAACTTTGCCGCCGAGTGAAACACAAAATTTTTCACCAAACCAACACGAACAAAAGACTGACTAATTATAAAACATTAACCTAAATCAAATGTATCAATTTATTCACTATTTATGATTAAAAATCTTCATTTATAGGTCATTTCTACCAGCCAGCTCCAGATATCAATTTAAAATTTGTATGAAATTACTTTGCACTCTTGTGGATAAAATGCAATTTTGCTATCTGTTTTCGAATAGCAAAGTAAACCTTTATCAGTTGGTGTGGTGAAAAGTTATTTATCTATCTATGTATCTATTTATGTATGTATACATGTTTTGAGAGTGGGAGCCCCAAAACTCCAATCGGTTGTCGGCGTGATTAACATACATATTGGTACCCTCCTGGCCGTCCCCGCTCCGTCAGCGATGGCGGAACGAACTATACTCTTTTTTCAAGGAATGAGACAGACACGGCTTTGAACAGAGATTAAGTGCAAAGATTGGGGGGAGGCCTTTGCCCACCAGTGGCACCACCAAATAATAATAAAATTTATGTAAATATTACGGCCGATAATGAACTTATAATCCCGGGCAAAGGTCACCGCTTTCTATCAGGCAATTCATCGGTACTAAGTATGATTAATTTGCTTCCGAAAAGTGAAAATAAACTAAGGTACCTACTTAAATGAATGTTTGTGGTAGATTTTAAGGTAGTGAACCAGAGTTTTCATATAGAAAAATATCAAAGATACACTTTAAATATTAATACTAATTATTTTACTGTTAATCATCATGTAAGAGATATGGGTAACATAAGAAAGTTTTCACATTATCCGATCCGATATCGGATGGAGGAAGGATTTCAGTGGCAAAAATCAAAGATGGAACATTTACTATAATAGGATATCGGTTCTGCATCCGACATTGTGGCAGCGCGTCAAGGACAGCACCAACACTCTCCTGAGGGTGATTGCAGAAAGGGTTGATGGCCCTCTATTACCCATTGGATGTCAATGCATGTGAGATCTAACGAGCATTATGTGTTCTACTAACTCTAGCGTAAGATGTTTTATTTTATTGTTCTTTAATTTTATTGTGTTATTGTTTTACTAATATTTTGTGTAAATATGGACATCTGTCTGAAATAAAAGATATCATTTCATTTCATTTCATTGAATCGGATAATGTGAAAACGCACTAACATGAGTAGGTATATAAATTATAAAACATCTCGAAATATGATTGCCTGCTAAACCACTTTTATTACGTCGTACGTTATAAGGATATAAAGCACTCAAGTATATTATGATATTGTGGTACCGTACTTATAGGCGATCTTGTTGAGCTGTAAATACACATACTAGTACATAAATATAAAACAAGATTTGTTAAAAACGTATCAGTGAAAAGGGATCAAAATCAAAAAGTGACCGCTTCTGGCACCTATACCTAAAAAGGAAGTGTTTTTAAAAATGTTCTCTAGTGAGTTAATAATTCTAATTTTCTAATACATGCTTCATTAAAAAGGTAGGTAATTAATTAGGCATGCTCTTTCTATGATTCTATTCTCTGTCAGAGGATAAATATACCTAAATAACTAGGTATGTTACTGACGAAAATTGACTACTCGCACTATTTAGACAATTCTAATGAAACTAAATTCAATGATGTTAGGTTGTTTGATCATAAAATGTATATCAATGATACAATTTGCAGTGTCAGCGGTATTTTATTTATAACTAGGTATGCCATTGCCAACGTTGGAAGTGTTCAAAAATAAATTGCAAAATGTCGAAGACAACTTTCTTACACAATTACACAAATACAAGCTAAATAAACGATTCCACAATTAGTTTGCCAAGTGAACAGAGTATTAAATATCCTTTTAAAACAATGAAGCTTATCAAAATGCCCTGCATTTGTAACATTTTCATAATAATTTCGAGTAGTTACATTGAAATCGATAAATGTTGCAACAGTCGCGAATCGCTCGGCAGCAGGATTCGCCAGTATTTATAAATGGGCGATGGTGACACCGTCTGGAGAAACTGGGGCGACTTGCGAAACTATACTTGCACAGCTTCAGTATGAAACTGTTATTATTCTCAGCATTTTAGGTGCACGTTTCAACAAGTTATTGATTTTGTAGAAGCTTAATTTTATATTGTGCGCAGTAGTTTTTTCCTGCTCATTAATAAATATGGAGTTCCCTAATCTGTACCTACACTATAAGCGCTATGTATGTTTGTTTTACACGTACGTTTTACAAGTTCTTCCTTTGATATAAAAAATTACTAGGTAAGTATGTAAATCGTCGGACAAATATGTAATAGGTACACTTGTTTTTTGTCCCAAATTCCACCAAAAATAGGTTGCTGCTGTTCATTCCAAATTTTGACAAAAAACTATAGGTAACCAAATAAAAGTCGGTTCAATTGACGGTTTCCTTTTGAAATAGTAAAAAAATAGTTTGAAATAAGTCAATGTGAGCCTGGTATAGGCTGTAGAGGACTACGCTGCTACGCCGTAGACACGCTACAAACCGTAGCAGGCTGCTTCAATTCAAACAGTAGATGATAAGTGTAGAAAAAAGTATGAAATTTTTTAAATACTTACCGTGTAAGTAGTTAAAAATCATAAGCGAATGCAAAGGCAAAATGTTAAGAATGATACAGGACTTTTTGTAACAGAAATATATTTCTAAATATAATATGAAGCATATAAATGAAGTGTACAATTTTATCTGTAAAATCGTGTTCGTTACACTCCCGCATCAAAATAGTTTACTTTATTTCTGGCTGACACATGTGAAAAGGGTTTTCATTAAACTTGGACTTGGCGAAGCGGTTAACAGATACTACGGGGGACAAAAGAGCTGGCAGCTTCCTCGCTCAACGTATAAGTATTGCAATTCAGCGAGGAAATGCTGCCAGCATCTTGGACACAATGCCTCAGGGGCCCTCCTTAGATTTAGATTTTTAGTTTAATTTTTATTTTTAATCGGTTATGATTTATGATATTTATTGTATTTAATTTTTATTTAAGTGTTTTTAATAAATAAATAATTTCAGTTAATTTATAAAAGGATATTTACGCCATGTCGACCTTACGAGTAGTACTAGCGATATTCATAAGTAAATTCAGTGTCGTTGATTATTTTATTTATTTTAGGATTTAAAAAAGATTTAAAGTGGCACGATGAAGGTCAGGATTTATCTATAATTCATCCCATAGACATCACATTTTCCTTGAAAGAAAAATACGAACAGGAAAAATAAAAATACTCTTAACAACTGGGTCCCTTTGAAAAAGATCACGTTACATCTCTGTGATATGAAAGAGAGCAACACGATATTTAACAAGTCGTGCCCTTGGTGAAACGAAAATGGACTCCCTTTGTCTTATCAAGGTTATCTTATCAGGGGTGTGAAATACGGGGGAAAATAAACTCCAGTGTTTGTAGAATCAATAAAGAATGTTGTGCAAGAAGTAAGAAAATTTTCTAGCAATAATAAATCTGGCTTGCCTTAACCGGCCGTCCAGAGTGGGGTGCCAGAGCTATATGCTCGCAGGGTGGAAGTGAAATATGCATAAGACGCGAGTTGGCACAGTGGCTGTTTCGTACAGACTGGGTAGAAAGCGGCGCACACCTCTCCACACCCTGAGCCGCTCACGCTATGTTGTCCCCTTGTCGCTCCGTGCGAGCGGCCGTTTTCGGGGACCCATATAGTGAGTTGGCGAGTCACCGCCTGCCTATTTTTTCGTGTTTTTAAAACATATGATCAAGGCAGGTGCCATAGACCTTTCCATAGACCGGTCACCAGCACACTAACATTTCAACCCAATAGCCCAGTATAATTTGTTTCTTTACATTGCAATAGTTTTACACTAACCGGGGCTTGTCCTTGGGTGCATTCTATAGTGCGGACAGGGACAATCGCCGGCTAGTGTCACATTACTTTAAATTAAACTGTCTTAAAGGGCCTCTGCGCTGTTGGCTTCGGCCCCACGCACGCCTCCCAAAAGTCCGGGACCCCATGGTCCCGAGAACTGGAAAAGACAAACAAATAATAATAATAATAATAGCAATAATAATAAATTTTCTAGCTTGTTTAAAAAGGTCTTATTTTTTAATTTTTTGATGCCAAAAATATGTCATGTACAGGCCCCGTAGCCGAATGGCATTTCTCCGACGCCAAACGAAAGCGATACGCCGCTGGCTCTGTCGCGCCAATACGCAAGCGCGATAGAGATAGATATCTACTAGCGCTTCGTTTCGTGAGCGTTTCGTGAGCGATTGTGCCATTCGGCTAGCCACCCAGGTGTGTTAAGATTTGTATTCTCAACACCTAGTTGGTAAATCGTAGGATCAAAACTCCAGTCCTCACGATACAGGCCAGACAGTGTGAGGGCTACTACCTACTGTTTGTTCTAAGACGCTCTTGTATATTTTTGTAGTTCATATTTCTATTATTACTAATGCTTTATGTAATGTAGATCTGGAAAATAAATATATATTGTATTGTTTGTAATTTCTGACCCTTTAGCACAACTTGCCTTGTCGCGCGCGAGTCCATACATCAAGCGCGACTTCAAGTATGGACTCGCGCGCGACAAGGCAAGTTGTGTTAGTGCGTTTTCACATTATCCGATCCGATATCGGATGTCGGACCGATATCCCATACATTACAGGCGCCATCTTGGATTTTTTCTATAGAAATCCTTCCGACATCCGATATCGGATCGGATAATGTGAAAACGGTCTTAGAGGGAAAAATTCCTGAATGTCAGAAAAATTCCAGATACCTATCACACATAATATTATTGCAGCTGCAGGTAGTTCACCTAAAGAAATTCAGTACAAGTTGTTCCGTTTGTAGGTACATAAGTAGGAATAAGGCACAAGACCAACGGGTTGAAATGAAGCATCGATATTTGTATGGTCACGGAATATTTTCTCTGGCTCCTGGGGGACTACAAGTTAGAACTAAGGCCCTGAATGTTTCTGTCTGTAGGTATCTATAAAGTTCTATCTCTCGAATGTAACTAATACCGGTAGCTAGAGGTATATATTATTAAAGAAATTACGGTTTAACAGACTCGGATCTTTTTTGTAGGTATAGTGCCATAAATAGGGCACAGGTTATCAACGCCGCTGCTTTACCTAGGTATCCACATTCCAGGAGAATCTCTACAGGAAAGAAGAGGAATTATAATATAATTATTTCCTGATTATAACAAATTGTAACATTCAGAAGGATTTTAAAATGTATTATATAATTGCCTGTGTGGTGACGGGTTAAGAATTTCACCACCCCCTTTCTTCCCGTGGGTGTCGTAGAAGGCGACTATGGGATATGGGTTAAATTGTGGTGTAGGTGAGAGGCTGGCAACCTTTCACTGCAATGCCACAGTTTCGTTTTCTTTAGTGACCCTTATTTGCCAAGAGTGGCCCTGAAGCTTTAGTGGTTTCATGTGCTCTGCCTACCCCTTTATGGGATACAGGCGTGATTGTATGTTGTATGTATGTATTATATAATTAATAGCTATTTTCCGCGGCTTTGCTTGCTTCAGACAGAGACAAAAAGTAGCCTATGTCACTCTCCATCCCTTCAACTATCACCACTTAAAAAATCACATCAACTCGTCGCTCCGTTTTGTCGTGAAAGACGGACAAACAAATAGACACACACACTTTCCCGCATTTATAATACTAGCTTTTACCTGCGGCTTCGCTCGCGTTAGAAAGAGACAAAAAGTAGCCTATGTCACTCTCCATTCCTTCAATTATCTTCACTTAAAAAATAACGTCAATTCATCGCTCCGTTTTGCCGTGAAAGACGGACAAACAAACAGACACACACTTTCCCATTAGTATGGATATTGATTTATAAACAGTTACGTCCCGTTTTAAAGTTACAATAGACAATTTTCCATGACCTCCACAGCTCGAGCCTTTCTTCACCCCTGGCCTTGGCCTTGATATCTCACCTGCTGAATGCGCAAGCGTTGCTCCTCGTCGTCGTCCGACGCGTCGAACGCGAATATTCGGTCGGGATAACGGATCGGATTCGACAAAGTATCTATAACAACACAGACGTACGGACAACGTGAATATATACGCAATACTACGTTACTATGTCTACTTAGCTATATAATTATAATAACTATAGTTATAAACTAAGACTAAGATTTTAGCGGTTCGGGTGCCTTTGTAGCAAGTTTTGGAAACAATTTTATTAGATAACTATTTGGTACTTTTTGAAGAAATTTGGAAAATAATGTTTCTAGAACAAAAAATGCTTGATGTTACTTTTACTAGGTTGGTAAGTATTTGACAATTAATTAATAGATATCAGTTATGGACATAGAGCAGAAGTGCAGGTTTTAGCATTATAAACAATAACGTTATAAGTCGGCAAGTACCTACTGTACCTAGTTACATCTGTACTAGGTACAGTAGGTACCTATCTCAATTCAGTTTACGGAACGTGTCTTGCTATTTCAATCAGCGTCAGTACAAAACGTACTGACAGTGTCTGAACTAGCATGACAAATATGAACGATTCCGGAAAAATACGAAGGAAAACCTTTTCGCACTACATCTGTAGTGTGCGTGTACACAAAGACAATAGAACCTCCGAGTAAAAATATACTAACCTCGCTATAAACGCACCCTACAGTAAAGATTAAGTGCTAAAGATAGCAGATAACGGACATTACTGCTGTGCTGTCCTTACTTAGCGTGGAACATGGAACCTAGCGTTCTGCGCCCTTGACTCCACTACACTAAAAAATAAATTAATGCTATGACGGCTTCGCGGGCCCAAACTCAATCAAATATTCATAACAAGATCGATAAACTATGTTTACGGTGTTTTCTAGATTTACCGTGAGCATTGTCTCGGGTGAGGCGGGCAGGGCAGGCGGGCCCCGCGCTCACAGCCAGCACGCCGTGGCAGCCCTTGCGCGCGAAGACGGCGCCGTGGCACCAGCGGCGCCCCAGGAACAGCAGCACCACCAGCACGACGGCCGCGAACGCCGCGACCGCGCTTATGTACGCCGTCGCTTCCACTACGACAGACAACAACACTTGCACCACACTTCATTAAACAATTCAATAATACTACATCAAAGCACGCATACCATTCGTCGGGTTGATAGCACCGATGCTGGCCACCATCGTGACTCATGTGGTTCTGAGTCGCATGTTTAGTTTGAGACGCGAGTTGGACAAAAGGCAGGGAAATAATCAGGACGTGTTGGCACGGTCTGGCTGTCAGAGGCGCGCATGCGCGGTGCGGCAGAGGCTCGGCGGGGGCGTGTGGACGGGACTGCGCGCTATAGGGCAGGATCGCGGCTATTCGCCAACTGTACTACATTAGTCTGCTCAGCTTTGTTCTCGCTTGTGACCTCAAACTGGTATAAATTGATACTGAGATTCTTTAATCCTAACGTGCTTTTAGAGATTTTATTAGACTGGTGAGTTAGATGTTTTTGGGAAGCAATGCAAATGTTTAGGGGACAGCTATAGGTACTTAGATATAACAAAGGACGTTCAAGGCCGGAGTGGCACGTGCCGCGACCCTCAGGATAGAGCTATAAGTACGTATACATCCCGAATACGTTCAATCAATCGCATTATACAGGATGGAATAAACGAATCGTTATCTGTGTGGATAAAAATAAAATGCATATTGAGAAGTGATTTCCTTCAAATGGATTTTTTTTATTTTATTATTATTTCTGAAGATAGAAGATCCTGTAAAAATAAATTCAAACAATAATAAAGATATAGAGCTAGTTGACAATATTTATCAGATGGGCTTAGGGGTTTAGGTCACAAATATCGTAAAATTTCATCTTCGATTTTGATTTCAGCAAATAATAGTCTCATTTCTGTATTTCAGTCAGACATTAATATTTTCCTTTTTATGGTGGTCTTAACCTTTCCTAACCTTCTACAGTGATATCATGATAATGACAGGGTGCTTAGACTTTTACACAATATTACTATTTCCAATATACATGATTCAAATTGCTTGTCGAATTCATGTCCGTACAAATAATATTACAGTAATAAGCTTACGGTTGACGCAATCTAATCAAGTTTAGAGCATTAGGGAGTCCATTATCGTACCTACGCGTATTACTTACCTCTAATTGTATTAGGCGAACTACACTACAGTGTAGAGATGGGCCGAATATGGACTTTGCCGAATACGAATATTCGGCCGAACATTCGGTTCAGCTCTTACCGAACCGAACATTCGGCCGAATATTCGGTTACGACATATTTTTAAAGCGGATGTTCATTAAAACTATTACCTAAATGATTGATAATGGTTACATATGTTACTACAACTATGTCACAGTATAAGGAATATTCAGTAGTTAATCTCCGGCAGGTACATGCGGGCGGTCTCTGCTGCGCAAGGTCACGCAGGGTTGAACAAAATTACTATAAAGTTAATCAATCAACTTCGTACAAAGTAAGTTGTTGTTATCTAATAGGTACTATTAGGTAACTGTAAGTATTAGTATAACAATACCACACCAGTCAATATTGAATACACAAAAAAATATTATTCATATATTAGTCTCATAAGCGCAATACTAGATTGTGTAACGATCCCGAGCAAAATGAGGTATTCACGGGGACGGCTTTTTCACATCACGTATGTGGTAATTTATATGTTATACTTAGATATTATTTAAAACAAAAACGCACTTTCTACTACGTACCATTCAAGTAGGTACGTGTTTTTTTCTTAAATACTGACGAAATAGTATAGATGGATGAATAGATGGTTCCACAATATTTAAGTAGGTACCAAACTTTCGAGATAAGATAGATCGCATCATCTACCTAAATAAAAAACAAGTATTTGGTTGCAAAGTAATTAATGTCGTTACAGGTAAATCCTTATTGATTTTAATGTATCACTATATCTCACTTTTACCTAACGCTGCAAAAATATAAGTATAAAAACCACTTACTTTTCTGGAAGTCTAGGAATTGTGAAGAATGTTATATCCGGATTTTTAGAACTGTTCCCCATACATCCATAAACACTACAGTAACGAAATGACCTCGGCACTGACGTCATTTTCACACACACATCAAAACAGCGCGCAAACGCGGCCCCGACTGTCCAGCCCAATAATTACCAGTTTCGCATGTTTTCGCTGCATGCGAGGGGAGGGAGGGGGACACACCGCGCGGCGTGAAGTTTGTAAGAAGAGTTATTACTGGTTTATACTGTGACTATGTTCTTATGATTTAATGGATAACTAAAACTTAGTTAAAACAACTCTGAATTCTTTTTAACTCTTAAACTACGGTTTTTTAACTTTTTTACAAAACAATTGTACCTACCTAGTATTTTGACGCATAGTTCCTTAGAAAGCTATTCAAATAGGAGCTTATTATTCAATGGAATACTTAAGATCTTCATTAGTTATTTACTTTGTTTATTCGGTAAATATTCGGAAATGCAACCGAATTATTCGGCCGAATACGAACATTGAAAAACTTGCCGAATACCGAATATTCGGCACATCTCTACTACAGTGCATAATTAGGCGTACCTAATTTTATTAATGTAATACCTTCCTACAATACCTACAGTCTGACCAAAAAGAGTAGAATTTAAAAAACCGGCCAAGAGCGTGTCGGGCCACGCTCAGTGTAGGGTTCCGTAGTTTTCCGTATTTTTCTCAAAAAGTACTGAACCTATCAAGTTCAAAACAATTTTCCTAGAAAGTCTTTATAAAGTTCTACTTTTGCGATTTTTTTCATATTTTTTAAACATATGGTTCAAAAGTTAGAGGGGGGGGGACGCACTTTTTTTTCCTTTAGGAGCGATTATTTCGGAAAATATTAATATTATCAAAAAACGATCTTAGTAAACCCTTATTCATTTTTAAATACCTATCCAACAATATATCACAAGTTGGGGTTGAAATGAAAAAAAATATCAGCCCCCACTTTACATGTAGGGGGCGTACCCTAATAAAACATCTTTTTCCATTTTTTATTTTTTCACTTTGTTGGCGTAATTGATATACATATTGGTACCAAATTTCAGCTTTCTAGTGCTTACGGTTACTGAGATTATCCGCGGACGGACGGACGGACGGACGGACGGACGGACGGACAGACAGACATGGCGAAACTATAAGGGTTCCTAGTTGACTACGGAACCCTAAAAAGTGGCAACATCGTAGTGTCGTCCCGTTTTCTCACACATATTGATTTGAAAGGGATGACTACCGTGTTGCCACTTTTTTATTTCTAGATACCTACTCTTTTTACTCAGAGTGTACATACTCAGCAAGGCCACACACTCCAATTTATGTAGGTATATGAGCTATTTTTTATTCGATAGAATAGGACAGGAGGCAAACGAGCAGACAGGTCGCCTGAGTGCGTTTTCACATTATCCGATCCGATATAGGATGTAGGACCGATATCCCATACATTACAGGCGCCATCTTGGATTTTTTCCATTGAAATCCTTCCGACATCCGATATCGGATCGGATAATGTGAAAACGGACTGACGTTAAACGGTCGCCGCCGCCCATTGGACACCCGAAACATCAGAAGGGTTGAAGATGGGTGTACGCTTTTTACTTGAAGGTTTGAGGTCATTTATTGGTTTGCCCAATTTCACAGTCACAGATCGACTCACAGAAGAAAAGTCAATAAATTTGACTGCTAAGCCAGTAACTAACATACCTACATGACTTAATAAATAATAACTTACTTACTAGCCACTTTACTAACTAAATCATGAGTCAAGATTGCAACACTTGGCGTCGTAGGTACCTACCTATATGTATGTAATAATTAAAATAAATTACAAGCAACGTATTTCTCAGCTTCTTCACATTGCTTTAAGCAACAATTCAACAATGTATCACACCACCCGGCCTAGCCGAAGTGACAATAGTTGACGCTACGTGGCGAACGAAACGCAGTCTGGCTCTGTCGCGCCACTGCGAAAGAGCGATAGGGAAAGCTATAGCTACGATACGCTTACTAAGCGTAAGTGTAACGGCTCAGCCACGACATTGGTCTAAGCGCGGCAGCGGTGAGCGGCGGCCATACATTGGAGCGAGACACAGCGATGGGACTTTTCATTCGCACGTATGGCTGCCGCTCGCCGCTGTCGCGCTTAGACCAATGTCGTGGCTGGGCCGTAAGGCCTGAGTGGACGCTCGGCGCGGAGCGTTCGGCGAGCGTGCAGAGGGGCGGGCGGGCGTGCGTACACCCTATGCAGCGTCGACTCAGGACACTTGTATGAGCTTCAATTGTTTGAGATGCACGCCGCACGCGTTATATGAGCGTGCACTCTCAGTGTGCGTACCCCACAGAACTTAATTTAGATAGAAGAAACAAATTCGTATATTTGTATGCGCCGCGGTCCTGGGTGTCAAATTTTGTAAGTGAAGTTGATTCTGCCTGTAATTTTAAATATGTCTCAGTTCTTGATTGTTCATGGTGTTGTTGCAATTGAATATCACGTAACGTATTTTTATGTTTTGGTTGACTTAACGTTGTTGACGCCCGAAAGCTGCAAGCTGCTTGAGTAAAGACGGACAACTCAGTGGATTTCACTGAGTTCATTTGACACGCTAAGTAGATACGTTTGCTTGATCTATGGTATAGATGACATCTGTGGCGTACCCGAATGCACAAACGCTCACTATAATATCTCTTTCGTAGCTATCGATCTCACAGATCGACAGGGCCAGACTACATTTCTGCGGCGTTTCGCGTCACAGAAATGCCATTCGACTACGGGGCCGGGCCTGACACCAAGCGACTGTGACGTTGGCTAGGCACCCAGTATTCTAGCTTTAAACTGACCGTATAAATAAAATGAATGTTCGCATTAATCAGGGTATAAATTAAGCAGTCTCATACTATTTCAATGTAACATTTATCCGAAATTGAGGGCTTTGGAATAGTGCCAGTTCCATGGAACTCCGTCCTTAGTACAGTTGGTATCATAAATAGCTTTTCATCACACTTGCTCAGTAGGTGTGCAATTAATTACACACAGGCGTAACGAGAGTTATGGAAAAAGCTTTTTTCCGAGGGATTTATGAAATTTATAGTACTAAAATTAGCTTTTTTTATCTTTTTAAACTTATCTTATTTCAAGCACCAGGGGACCGATTTTTGAATCTCGGCCATTCGATTTCGTGAAATTCGTTCAATAATATCTCCACTACTAGCGATTTAAATTTTACTAACGGAATCGAAAACGAGTGGTCATTACTACTCGTTTTAAAATTACTAGCCGCCCTTTTTCAAAATTAGCATTACGTCGTTTTGCACAGACTTTCGAACGGCGAATTCGTGCGTTCGAAATTCAAAAATCGATCCCCTGCCTCTACATACCACGAAATTTTGACTTTTGTAGAATACTGGAATATACCGACTGTATCTGTACAGGCCCCGTAGCCGAATGGCATTTCTCCGACGCCAAACGAAAACGAAACGTAGTCCGGCTCTGTCGCGCCAATACGCAAGAGCGATAGGGATAGATATCTATTAGCGTTTCGTTTCGTGAGCGTTTCGTGAGCGTTTGTGCCATTCGGCTACGCACCCTGGAAATAGTGGAAATCCAACTGAAGAGCGCATTGTGCATTGTGCTCCACAATCCACATAAAATGCGTTATTTTGGGATATTTATTTTCTTCACATTTACACTGTACTGTCGTCTTTGTTTGTACTAACATATAGGTGTAACATGAGGAAACCGAATAATTTTAACAGCTTATTCCAACGTCATATTAGAATAGTAAAATGCCATATAAATTTTTCTGGATTTCGCCTACTTTCAGAGTTATAAGCATTAAAAAAATAACAATTACTTATTATTTCTCAGAACAAAACGCTATTTTGATGGCGATGATGCAGTTTTTTTTGCGTAATTTGCTTGACTTCATATAAAATTTTACCTTCGTTTTGCCCTCCGAAATTAGTAGTCAAAATGTTTCGGTTCCCTCATGTAACACCGTGTATCTGGAGGCATACTTAATGGTGCTCCCACACTGGGCTGTTATAAATGTTATATAACAGCCAGTGTGGGAGCACCACTAGTTTTAATAAAAGTACTTAAAATAGGTACTTTTAAAATTTCATTCACGCCACGCATTTATCATAACTAGCTTTTCCCAATACCCTCTTGGGTGCACACTGCTATAAATATTGAACGTTCGAAAGCTAGAGTCAACATTTTTAGATTTTACTGAGCATCACTCAGATGCTCCCCAGCACCCCACCCTTAGGACCCATTTAGAAAACGCGCAGTCACATTTTAGTTACATTGCGCTGTTGATGTTACATAGAATTCTGCCCAATAACCAAATACCGCAGTGTAATGAAAAACAAATGCGAATTCTCGTTCCGTATATGGGTTCGGCCTTTATCTAGGGCAGCCTGCAGCCCTACCTTATGCTAACGGTCGGCCTTAATGACCTTCGGGCCCACCTTCGACTGGCCCTGCCGCGCGAAGTGTTATAAAGCAACATTTTCATATAGCGCGGCAGCGGCGCGCGGCAGGCGATCCGTGAACAAACATTCATTTAGGTCCGTCCCAATTGCGCACGCACAACACAACACACTGACGCTCCTTTGCCGCGCCACCAAAAACCGACACGAACTGGTTCGCCGCGCGGCACGTTCGAGCGCGCCAATGTTCAAGCTGCCGCGCGCGGCGGACCCGTCCCCATATTGCGCGGCCGCTGCGCGAGCCAATGTTCGATGGTTTGCCGCGCGCAGTCGATACGCGGCTTTTAGTGCCCTAGGTATTGTATAATGGGTACAATATGCCGAATGGCACAAACGCTCGTAGATATCTATCTCTATCGCTCGTGCGTATTGGCGCGGCAGAGCCAGACTACCTTTCGCGGAGTTTCGTTTTCGTTTCGCGTCGCAGAAATGCCATTCGGCTACGGCACCTGGTTGCGGGCTTGGTCTCTCAGCCGCTGTATTACTATCTTACTATGTAAAATTATCAACGATATTTTTTATTGAAAATTACGAGACGACACTTACATTCACTGACAGCTATTGGCTAGCCTAGCTCATTCCTGGATCACCTGTTTATCTCCTGAGGAGGTCTGGCATATTTAATAAAATAATACATGATTATTTTGTTTAAAGTTTGTCAACCACTTAAGAGAAATATGTCATATCCCTTAGTCTATGGTCATAATATGTCACTGTCTTTCAAAGAGGAGATGTCTGTGTACGTAGCCGAATGCACAAACGCTCACAAAAATATCTCTTTCGTAGCTATCTATCTCTATCGCTCTTGCGTATTGGCGCGACAGAGCCAGACTACATTTCTGCGGCGTTTCGATTCGCAGACATGCCATTCGGCTACGGAGCCTGTTCGGAAAGATAAGTCGTGAAATGTATGGGGTCATGGTGTCCAATAGCAAACGGGATGAACAGAACCCTAGCTGTATCTTCACTGTTTATTGTGCGCGTGGAGGTATAGTAGTTACATTTACATACAAGTATTTTATGTACATATTACTTATTTAGTTAGTTCAGGGAGTGATTTCTCTGTAATTTAAGTAAATCTGCTCTCGTGGATTCCGGTAACGACATAGAATGAGGAGGCACACTCGAAGGTTATGACAGATGACGCCACCCTATTAGTCCATTGCACAAATAAAGAATTTCACACGTGAGAGTGAGATGATGATATGTTTTTTTCTCTCACACATATGATTGCCAGTGACATGCTTAGACACTTGCACGGGCGCCGCCTGGCGGGATAAAATAAAATGTGTCAGTGGTGTACCTCCTCAATGGCGGCAGATCATTCCATATGTTTGTTGCTGCGAATTTGAAACCTCCAAAACTTTGTTTTGTGTTTAGGGACAATGAAGGTGTACTGTCTGTGACTTCTTATTGACTAGTTTGAATCACTTACCACTTCAGATTTTCATAAAGAGAAGAGATAAATTTTCTTAGTCAATATTAATCGAGGATTGAAATAAAACAATTATAAAGAGTAACGTATTTATTGTAGAAATCTTCCAATTTAGCCACTTATTGAACAAGCTTGTGGACGTTCTACTGCTTGTGACATTTTAGCAACTAGCAAAGAGAATACAAATCCCTATCCTGGCTACTAACTTAATTTTCTATTCGTCTAGTCTTATTGTGGTCAGAGATGCAAGATGTATTGATTTGTTCGCAGTTTCCGTTATCCTATTTAGCATTATTCGAAGCATTTCGATTCGTTTTCACTACATTGGCAAAACATTTGGCGAAGCATATGTAAAGGCTTTGGCGACTATTCCGAGCGGCCGGATGTGAAAGCGCCTCAGGACCGTACTCCATGGAATGAAACAACCGAATAATATTTTGAAAATGTTTTTTATTAATAACACTTACATTTTTACAGCGCTCCTAGCCAACAGAGTAATACTAAAAAATGAATCGGTGTAAATAACTGTCGAACGCAAAACAAAGTTCTACGGTGTACGTCAAATAAACGGCTCACAAAGATCAAATCATTACAGTAATATCATCATGATCAACCACTATTGTCACGAGATGTACATCGTCTTCTCAAACAAGCACAGGTCACTCTAAAGAAACAAACTTCGTTTAAATCTATAAACATTTCATATAATTTAGATTTATTAGTCGCTATAATGTTATATTTTACTTTTGTAACCATTATTATAATGTTATATGTATTCGTTACGAAAAATTGAAATGAATCGTCCCACTAGGGTCTCCGGCTGGTTCGCCAGAGGCGCGTTACGGGCTCGCGCGCTCGACGAGCATGTTCGCCGCGCGGGCTCGCTCGGCGAGCATGTTCGCCGCGCGGGCTCGCTCGGCGAGCATGTTCGCCGCGCGGGCTCGCACGGCGAGCATGTTCGCCGCGCAGGCTCGCACGGCGAGCATGTTCGCCGCGCAGGCTCGCCCGCGCCCGGCTCGCGGCCGCCGCCCGCTCCGGCCGCGGCCGGAGCCCCGAGTGGCCACTAAAACAATCTCACTCTATCATAACTGTATAATTTTAAAAATTTCTAATTACGCATCCCTACGTTTTGTTATTATCCTTTAATTAAGAAATAAAATCTTACATAATTACCATGAGCAGCCTATTTTTAATAAATTTGACGAAATTCACTAATAATCTGAATATGTCGTTACAAAAGAAAGCGTGGTGTTGTAGCGTGGAGCCGCGACGGAGCGAGAGTCGGCAGTGGCCCGGCGCGGCCCGCAGGCGGAGGTGTATGCTCATAACTACGTTACGATTCAAAATACGGCTTCAAAATTTCAACTACCTACCTAACAGTAAGCGGTAGTACAGTGTACACTAATCCTCAGGCACTCCACATCGACCTCGCACACACCATGCACCCGATCGCTGAGCGAACTAAACGTTTCCACTCGAAAAATCCAACTTAATCTATACTTAAATTATAATAATAATGGCTCTTAACTGTAATTTTACAACAAATGCTTTCGTTGGCCGCCGAACACGGCGGCATGCCGACGCCCATATGATTCACGAACGATGAACTACTGCTAGACGATCATTTATTACTTATTACATAAGTATGTGAAAAACAATTCATTAGTATAATTCATTAAGTCTATCTTACGCGATTAGTGTGTTCGAGGTCCGGGCCGGCGCCGTCGCGAGGCGGCCCGAGTACGCTTCCGGAGCCGCGTCCTCGAGATTCAATCGTCAAATTACATAGTCAAACAATTTTCAATATAAAAATAACTCGATTCATAATCATCAAAAATAATAATAATCGTGTATAATATTTTTCATCACAAATATCAAACCACCGTTCACCGTGCATATATACATACATAGTTCATGGAAACAATAAATAAGGAGGCGGGGTCCGTCCTGCCGGCGGCGCGGGCGCGGCGCGGGAGCGAGACGGCGACAGCTGCGGGAGCGAGACGGCACGCGTCTAGTAGTACGTCTCCTGCTCCAGCCAGCCGCCCGGGTTGCGGCGCAGGTAGAAGCGCCGGATCTCGTCGTAGATGAAGATCGACAGCATGAACGGGATGGCCGGCAGCCACCACACGAACCTGTACACATACACACACACTCTTAGTTCACATCACATAGCGACCTTAGCTGGCGCAGTCGGTTTTGTTATATGTAAGAACAGACAAGTTGTGAGTTAGACAAGGACGGCTCCAGGTTTCCAGCTTTGAGTGTATCGTGGTTACACTGTAAGCACAACTAAGGGGCAGGATTCTTAGTTACTGCTGTATCTAAACACACGCTATTTGGGGACTTGCAAACTGAGTCTTATTAGCATCGGCATTCGTAAACGGCAGTGGGTGACGTAAGCGGGTCTCCTGCCCCCTTTGGCTACTTAGCAGAGGGAGCTACATACTACTCCCCAATGAGCTTACCCCGCTTGGAAGTGAGAGACGTAAATGCATTTACGCAAGGGTCAAGTCTAACTGGCACAGTCGGTAGGATGTATATACTCACTTGAGTGGGTACATCCGGAGGCCCTTGTCCATGCCGGGCGTGTAAGACAGGAAGGCGGCCAGCGCGGTCTCGAAGATGATGCCGAAGTTGAGCGCCCAGTTGCGCATGCCCTGGTGCACGATGGAGTTGCGGCGCGTCTTGCAGATGATCAGGTCGGCCCACTGCACCACCACGATGGACACGAAGAACGCGGTGTGGCAGGTGAACTCGAGGGCTTTGCGGTCGCGGTACGTCTGCAGAACAAACAACAGGTCAGTTTGTTTTTTTGTGAAATAGGCAGCAAACGAGCAGGCGAGCCGCCTGATGGGAAGCAGTCATCGCCGCCCATGGACATATGCAACATCAGGGGAGCCACTTATGCGTTGCCGACCTTTGAGAACCCTAAATGCTTCTTGAGGAACCTCATATCATAGCGCAAGGGAAACACCTCATTCCACAACTTGCACGTTCTGGGCAAAAACGAGCGAGAGGCCCGTTTGTTCTTGGTTTGCCACGTGTCGAGAAAGTGAGGATGAACTTTGTTTCTTTGGCGGGAGGTGCGGTGATAAAAGCATTGCATGTTTCATTCTCTCCTCCCCAATTTACGCTACAGCGACTGTGTGCTTTGGAGTGAGCATTATTGGTTCACGATGTTCAACTGTTCCACTCTCTGGTGCGCCATACCATGTGTATTATGAAATCATTTACAAGTGAGATGCAATACGTAAGCGTAACCGGCGTATTTGCCATATTTGGGCAGACCTTGACGTGGTACGTAAACGTCAGACACAAACATTCGTTAAACACTGATTTAAACTTTCACGATTATTACACATAATTATTTTTAAAAACCGGGACTTAATCGCGTATAACTACATATTAAACTGACCTCCAACGTTGGAATCCTGTCATTAATAAGTGTAAGCCGAAAATAATATCGACAGTCGTTAAATCGAATATCGTCAGTGTTGTATGTCGACAGAGTAACATCCCTAGTGCGCAAACAGTTCAAGTTGATAATCAAAACCAAGTGCGGGTAGTTCGAAAAACTCGCGCGGCTGTCAGAAGGTGTTGATGTCATTTCAAGCCAGTCTTCTCCGAGACCACGGGGACAACGTCGTCCTTGAAACGTTGGAGGTCAGTTTAATATGTAGTTATACGCGATTAAGTCCCGGTTTTTAAAAACAAACATTCGTTGTTTATAATAAAGTAAGTATCTGTCGTTTTACTCAAACGTACGTATAAAGTTTACTTTCTTTGACGAGTTATGTGTTAACATTTCTTTACTGAGCTAAAAGTACCGCATTTTCAACAGTCTAATGGTAATTTACTCGTATTTGTATAAAATAATATCGTTTCTAATAAATAAATGGACGAGAAGAATCTAGCTGCTTTGCAACAATTTATTATTATAAAACTATATTTACCATGTTCTAACTTACCCATTCTTGTCCATAAGAGTCAGTCAAATCGTTGATAGCCTTGGAGTCCCACATCTTGCGGATGCCGAAGAGCTTGAGCGGCAGGAATCCGTTCTCAGCCATGATCACGAAGTACACGAAGAAGCCGGCCGCCGCTTGGATCATCCCGATTTGCCCGTAGGCCATGGAGATCAATCTGCCAACACCCGAGGGGAACGTCAGAAACGGGAGGGGAGTGAACGTCTCGCAAGCTTGATTTTTATCGACACACGTTTACAATGTTTTAAATTCTTAGCCAATTGAAATGAGCAAAAATATTTCAGTTAATTTCTTGAATATTTATTTTAATAAGCAATAGAAATTCAGGGGCAAGGATGATGTATAAGGGATTGACAATCTTCATATTAAGCAACGTACCTCCATTTGTAAGCGCCATCTATTAAATACTATCATAACTACACTGATGAGGCCTACAATATATATATTTTTTTAATGTATATTGCAGTAATATCATTATATCAAAATGAAGTATGTCGTTTGTTCTTAAAATAAATTAAAAAGACGAAAAATATTGTCGAAAATGTCATTTTTGCCACTTCCAGGCTGTGAAACAGCGCCATCTAGTTTTATACATGAGTTCTGAGCTATTTCAGAGGTAATTTTTAGGGTTCCGTAGTCAACTAGGAACCCTTATAATTTCGCCATGTCTGTCTGTCCGTCCGTCCGTTCGCGGATAATCTCAGTAACCGTAAGCACTAGAAAGCTGAAATTTGGTACCAATATGTATATCAATCACGCCAACAAAGTGCAAAAATAAAAAATGGAAAAAAATGTTTTATTAGGGTACCCCCCTACATGTAAAGTGGGGGCTGATATTTTTTTTTATTCCAAACCCCAACGTGTGATATATTGTTGGATAGGTATTTAAAAATGAATAAGGGTTTACTAAGATCGTTTTTTGATAATATTCATATTTTCGGAAATAATCGCTCCTAAAGGAAAAAAAATGCGTCCCCCCCCCTCTAACTTTTGAACCATTTGTTTAAAAAATATGAAAAAAATCACAAAAGTAGAACTTTATAAAGACTTTCTAGGAAAATTGTTTTGAACTTGATAGGTTCAGTAGTTTTTGAGAAAAATACGGAAAACTACGGAACCCTACACTGAGCGTGGCCCGACACGCTCTTGGCCGGTTTTTTTTGTATGAGATTGTCAGTCCCGTATATATCGTCCTTGGTAGGAGTAAAGACCAGTTGAGGTTTTTTACTAATGTGCACAAAATTTGGATTGATTCGTATCGTGTGTCGTAAAGTGCCTTCTATGTGTGCATTCGTTTGAAGTTATTGGACAATCGGCACGTATGCAACTAGCTAGTAAGCTTTTATGTAGGTACTTTAAGAATATAGAGTATGCTCTAAACTTTTATAAATGGCTAGGATTATATATTATAGTTAGCAGATTTATACTAAAACAAAAATCATATCCTCTTTGTATTGTTCATTAAGTTGGAAGTACTAGTCTAAAATTGACGCAATCATTAATGTATAGAAATGATTTTTGCTTTAATAATAGGAAATCATCATTTCATTTGGTACATCGAAAATGTTTTTCATCTCAATTAATTAACATGAATGGATATTTTTTTTTACATTTTTTAATGATATGAGTTAATTTATATCAGGTTCTTAATTAAACTATGCTAAGATTTAGAGCATATTAGACTGTAGAGTACAGTTACAGTAAGCATTGTCGATGTCCGCAAGTTAGTAAACTAAATGTACGATAGAGATAAAACAACATCCATGCGTCCACTGCACAACATTCTATTAGTCGATACTACGATGTTAAAAATAATTTAGAAATTAAAATAAAATTAGGAAAGAGAAAATACCCAATTTCAGAAATTTTAACCTAATGCACAATTTTAATCAAATAATTTGGACACCGTTCTAGTATATTTGTATACATATCCCCTTAATCATAAACGGCCACTAAAGTTATCAAGCCGATAAAGTTCGTTTGTCCCTTTCCGACGTTGGTGTGATAGAAAGGGATAAACGAACTTTATCGGCTTGATGACTTTAGTGAACGTTTATGAATAGGGGGGATAGCGTTTAAGAAAACATACGTCGGAGGTTATTTTTTATATTTCTGTAATTGGGTAGTAAGTAAGCTGCAGCGAGTGAGTTAGACAGGCAGTTGAAGTCATTATAAGCGATATAATCAGCGAAGGTTCCCTACCAAGTGTGGTGTGTGTGTGGCGTAGAAAGCGCTTGGAGCGTTTATTTGCGACTAACGTGCTCTTCTACTGAATATAAATAAACCAATACTAATATAACAATACGTAAAGTATAATAATACGTAAAGTGATAAAATTATTACTATATCTATAAATGTACCCTTTCGCCTACGACATTCCTTGAACGCAAACGTTTATAATGTTTAATGGAGTCTTCTAAGTTATCTACGGGACATGACAACATGTATCACACAAGTTGCTAGCGTCTAGAACGAACACTACACGATCTAAGTAGATCTAATCGTGCATCGTCGCCGACCAAGTGTCGCCCAACATTTTTTATTGCGTACTTTGAAATATGGAAGAGTGAAGATTATAGAGAGATAGGTGTAAAATTCTAATCTATTTAGAATCCTCTAGTTCATACATGTCAGAAAATATATGAAGAGCTTTAAGAAGCAAACGAGTTACAGTATGTAGGTATTATGTACTGGTTTCGTATATTTATTAGGTATTGTATACAAGTAGACATCTTTTACTGGGAGTTCTGAATACATAGTTCTGTATACAGGGTCGGGGGTAGTTATAATCACTCTTCCACATCCAGCTCGAATGGTACTGTTGAGACACGGGTGGCCGCATTATTGTCGTTCGTGGCTGCGGCCGACAACTGAACGATTAGACGAGATGAGTCGAACAAGAATTCGCGCCGTCATAAAACAGCTAAAACGTGGTCATTATGACGGATCGAACTATTTTTCGACCTCACTTTTCTTACAAGTACCAAATAAGCGTACGACCGGCTTACTGGTAGGCGGGACCGTAGCTTATAGGCACAGTCTCTAGGTTTTATGATCAATCCGTAATAGTCTTTACAGGATACGCTATGTTGCCAGTTGAAACAAATGCAGGCACCGACAACATGGCGAATCCTTTCGGTCATCTATTAATTCAGTTGCCTGTTTTGTGTGGCGCCGTGCGACGGACGAGTCATTGTGTAGTCCTCAGAGTAAAGATACCAATGTGTCTTTTAGCCGACGGCAAAAGCGCTTGGAACGAGTTACCGATACGAACTACTGCGTACTTTTCAGCGTACAATTATGATTTAGGCATCAAGCTAGATTAAATATGGTAGGCAAGCAATAATATTCATCTAATCTTATGACGGTTATGACCTTCGGTTAAACCACGTTAGTCTAAAAATACTTTTAGACTAGTTACAGAAATAAATCCATAACTAAAAACGTCTGTATAACATGTTTTGTAAGTCAGTTAAGTCTAAACAACATCGAACATGGTATTTTCGATCTGAGAACGCCACTCAATAATGAAACCAGCTCGTGTGAACACCCATAAGAGTAGTATAGGCGTCAGGCCGGTGCAGTCAGGCCAACCTTCTGTTGACGAGGTTGTCGCGGTAAGGGTCCCGCGGCTGCCGCTTCATGATATCTGACTCGGGCGCCTCGTACGCCAGAGAGATAGCTGGCACCTTCGTAAACACCAAGCAGTCAGGACATACCAACATTCACTACACCCCAGGTGGAGCTGGTTGGCTATCAAAAGTGCACGCTAAGCTTCTATTGTTGTTGACCTCAGATGAGTATTAAAAATGGACTACACAATGTAGTGCAAAATGTTTTTCATCGTATTTACAAGGAATCGGAGGAACGTGTCATGCTGTTTCAGCAGTCTCAATACAAACTGAAATAACATGACAAATACGAACGGTTCCATGAAAATACGAAGGAAAACTATTGTGCACTACATCTGTAAAAGTTTTCATCGCATCTTTAAAACTTATTCAAGATTGTCAACATTGGATTTTACTGTATATAATTGATTACATTGCGTATTAGTTATGTATGACTAGTTTCCATACACAAAGGAATCAATTTAACATGTAGAGGAAAGCTCAATTGAGGCCTTAACTGTGTACACATTTTGAAATCCACCCATAATTATAAAACTCGCATTCAGCACGTATCAGCGCTCTTACGTTAGTAAAGTATTAGGCCACGCCACTCAGTTGCATACTAGGTGCCCTGTTTAGCCCTACTAATCTTATTTTAATAAAATAATACACAAGCGAAATTAGCGGACGAACTTAATCCTTTATTAAAATGGGAGTGCCAAAACGTGTTGCAGGCGAGTCTTTCATATGCTCCGTTTTGTGGGTATTTTATCTGTATATAAATATGACGCTTATACATAATAAATATACCTACATACACCTCTCTACGCCGCTTATACTAAACTACGTCGATTAGAAATATTATTAATGAAAAATATATCTAAATATATCTGCTTAATATTACGATATTATAGCTAGTTAAAAGACTGGCGTGTTCATAAATTACATACGATAGCTTTCAACCTTGAAAGACAAAATTTAAAAATCTGAAACACTACACTAGTGAGAGAAGTTACAAACAAGCCCTAAGTTGTAGAGTAATTATAATTATAATATATTACTTATATATATCAGTGTCAGTGTATATATATTAGCCTTGATGAAACAAGTCTCGAATGTGTGATGAAGCGCTCGGCTCAACGTGAGTATCGAATGATAGCGAGGTCTTCGTGAAAACTTGTGTCGGGTGAAGTATGAGCGGTAAGAAATGAGAAAACGTCAAAATACCATACAGACAACAGTAGTACTATAGGACACTTATCAAATGTTCCATGCATGACAGAGATGACAGGTACAGACAGGGAAACACCGAAACTTACCTGCTCACAACACCGTACATTAAAAAAGTGTTAAAAATCACAAAAACAAAATGAAACAATGTGTTTATGAAGTGACCGTGAGGTGTAACGCGGATAAAACACATTCTTCCATGGACATCAAGCTAAGGAAGGTTGTTAAGATAGTAAAATACAAAGACAACGCAAGGCATAAGTTAGGAGCTGTGCGTTCGTCGCCTTCAATATCCACGGAGATACACGGTGTTAGGGCATCCACACACAGGCAACAACCACACCTCAATATTGAAGACTAACTTACACGTGGTAGCAAGCAAATTAGCGGATAGATAGAATCTTTGAACGAGTGTGGGCACTCGCGTGGGTTTTACCTCTCGTTAACTAGTTTATCTGTGAAAGGATTACGCGGCTGTCGCTTCATAATGTCAGATTCGGCCTCCTCGTAGGCCAGGGAAATGGCGGGCACCTACAAACACTAGCCATGTGAGCACAGGACCACGCCAGACGGCCGCCGCGCGAAGCGTGTGCATATCGTCACGTGTACAACATCCAACACTTAGCAAGCTGCTTGCAACCAGACGCTATTCACTACAAACGCTATCATTTGATCGCTGTAGCGTATCAGCCTCAGTTATGAAAAACTCTGAGCAAATTGTCTTAAAGCTAACGACGGTAGTGTCAACCATAAAATATTTATATAAAACAAATATATAATGGCGAGAACTGCCAGCTTTAGCGTCAAACGCAGTTACACAGATGATTTTGACTTCGCCTTGGCAAAATAGTTGCGTTTAGCATGAAATGAATACAGATACACCTCCAACGTCTTTTATCACAATGATAAAAAATGAAGAACAGTCTATCACATCACGTAAAACGCAAGCATTTTAGATACACTGAACTCTCTCTGTTCGAGATCAAAAGTCAAATTTGTTAATGCGCCCATGCTGTCGACACCTTCGGCAAATCAGCTGTTTAACTTTTGATAACGAAAAGTAGCTTTAAGTTTAGCAATCAGATCATAACGTTTGCAAGACCTCATAAAACGGCTTCTTATTTAGGCAATCTTCTAAAAACGAGATCAGAAAACGGCAACTGACAGGACAAAACTTTCTTCAACTAGAAATACAAGAATGTACATGTCAAGTGCTTTCATAACTCGACAATTGTATTCAGAGCTTTTGTTCTGAAGATTCAATAAGATTCAATAATTAGTAAGCATTGTCATTGTAACAAAACAAAGGGCCATCAAAACAACTCATAGAAAATCCTGAGTAGAGCAAACGGTACTAGTAAAAGTAGATCGTTAACATTAATTGGCCTAAGTTCTTAGTTTCCATTTACTGAAACTGCACTGACAGCAGAGCTCAAGTACTGTATTGTGATACAGGCAAGGACTCTCGGCCCGACCGCGATCAATAGCCAAACGTCAGTGCCGCCATCTATCGCGAGTTCCGCGCAAACTGCGTTATCTAACCTAGCGTATGGTTGCAACAGCTTGAATGCTTAAAAACTATTGTAGAAATGATATTTATAACACAAATGTGACTCTGTTTAAACCCATTATGTAAAACACAAAATTTCAATGGATGGGGATGGTATTAAATCACAATGTTTCCAGGGTTCAAATGGAGATGGAGTGAGATGAGTGACTGAGAAGGGTGTGTTGTGTCTGTTTTAACTATCAGGACCATCGTCGGGGCAACACCAACACTGTTAGGTATTAAAATAGGCAAAACACATGAGTTATATCCTAGCAGGCGTCCCGCTGACAGCTCTCAAGCGGGCTCCACGTTAGTAGAACGATTCCAGGCTAACACTTATTCACTATAATTGATCCACAATGAATGAAGTTAACATAGAGTCCTTATTACATAGACAAGCTGTTTTAACACCGACAGAACACCCACTCTTCACGATATCGATACAATAGCGATGTTATTGTTATTAGCTGGATACCGGCAGGTTATATGGCAACAGTAATGGACAATCATAAAGACCTCTCATTGACAAGTTTGTCGCAAAATGGGTTCCTAGGCGGACGTTTCATAATGTCGGCCTCCGCCTCCTCGTATGCGAGCGCAATCGCTGGCACCTACATGTCAACAACTAGGTAAATATACAACTACAAAGATGGTCAGCCGTCTCTAGAATATTAAGGAAAATATTGTCAGTCTGCAACTCCTGCATATTATAATGCCAATCATTGCTTAATTATATAGTTTAATTTAATTTAGACTAATAATCCATTTTGAAAACAAACAAGGTCTAATTGTCAAAATAAAAAAGAAGACAGATGTTGCAGACTGTTTAGTTAACATCTTATCGTACACAATCTTACAGCTGTAATTATACCTCAATGTTTAATATACTCGGTATTTACTAGAGCTGTATACAATTAAAATATACGTGTGCACTAAAAGAGCTTTAAGTAGATAAGATCGTTGATAGTCATGCCATAATTTCACAGTGATTTTGATAGCCCTGCCTAAGCAAATCATAAATATAGAACTTTGACGTTTAATATAACACTAGTACCGGCGTTGCTTCACAATCTCTGTCAACTTTGGTATGACTCATTTTGTTATGTCATTTTTATTTATTTACTTGTCTGCTAAGAGTGGTACTAAAACTTGAGCAGTTTAAAGTTTGCTCATTCTTTGGGAATACAGGCATAGTATGTGTGCACTTGCTTGCACCCTATAAAATCAAATTGTCGTTTTCTAGGTTTACCTCAAAGCTTACTTAGGTATATATCGCTTTACGACATATCGAAGTAGTAACTTATTGAACTACCTACATAATCTCAAGTAACTTCCAAAGAATGCCTATAAGTTTTGAATTGGAGCTCTTTTAATGCACATCCCAAGAATACCAGATAAAAGTTGGACTCACCATGTCGGTTCCAAGATCGATGCAAAGGATAGTGACAGTGCCGAGCGGCAGCGGGATGTCGCACAGGATGAAGGCGAGGAAGGGGGAGATCTCCGGGATGTTGGAGGTGAGTGTGTAGGCGATGGACTTCTTCAGGTTATCGAAGATGAGCCGGCCCTCCTCCACGCCCGTCACGATGGACGCGAAGTTGTCGTCGAGCAGGATCATGTCGGCCGCCTGGAAGGTTGCGGAGAGGTTAGTTTTGACAAGTGAACTAGAGCTATTTTTTTTTACCTGAGAATACTTAAACTGTGTAAAAGATAATTGCAAATATTGCAATCAAAGACAAACTGATATAGATAGTAAATAATTACTTGCTGGTGAAGTTACGCAGAAGAGATTGCATTTTTATCTGACAAATTTAAATTAGGTATTTAGGGTTGTCAGTAAAAGTAAAAATTTGTCATAGTCATGGTTGCATATTTAATGTTGTTCATTATCAGAACCAAAGATTATGTATCAGCTCTGTAAGTGAGGATGTTTCGTAATACAGTCGAGTTCACAAACATCTTTAGAAACCGACATACAAATGTATGCACGAGCTTGGGCCCATTTCTCAAAACTGAAAGTTACAAGCGGAAGTCTCTTTCCAACTTGTCATATTAGACATTGACAACCATTTGTAACTTGTAGCTTCGAGAATTGGGCACCTTATCGTCATTGGTTTAGAGACGTGGAAATATATTTTTGGCATATTGGTTTGTAAATATGTTTTTGAACTAGCAATATGTATGTACATGGCGCGTAATCATTATGACAGGTTGTTTGCTCCGACGTTATTTTCTCTGAACATTCTTCCATACACATTAGTCCCAAAGTCAATTGGCGATTTGTTCGCTACGGACCATATGCGATTGGTATCTTGGCTAAGCACACAAAACTATCCATAAGGTCTGGTGTGTTATACTTTAATGTACATACCTGTTTGGACACGTCTGAGCCAGCGATACCCATAGCGACACCGATGTCGGCCTTCTTCAGAGCGGGAGAGTCGTTGACACCGTCGCCAGTCACAGCCACAATGGCGCCGAGGCGCTGGCAACCTTCCACGATGATCAGCTTCTGTTGCGGGGACGTACGGGCGAACACGATCTCGGTGTGGTACCTGAGGAAAATTAAATTTATTCAGAACTGGCTTTAGCCCGCGGCTTCGCTCGCATTAGAAAGAGACAAAAAGTAGCTTATGTCACTCTCCATCCCTTCAACTATCTCCACTTAAAAAAATCACGTCAATTCGTCGCTCCGTTTTGTCGTGAAAGACGGACACACACACTCCCATTTATAATATTAGTATGGATAAGTAGCAACGATTAACACATTCACAACTGATAAAAAATGGCGGAAACCGGTCGTAATTTATAACCGCCGCTTGTATGGCCAGAATAATTTAGGTATGGGGAAAATTACTTCCCGAGAAATATTCCATAAACAAATCGGGTAAATTATCGAAGTTCCCGAGAATGGCAAAATTAAATCACTAGTCACAACTGGATGGGACTAGCTCAGGACCTATACAAAACGAACTATGTAGCTTAGGACCGGGACAAAATGACGTACTAGCGGTGGGCAAACATTTTTTCATTGGGGGCCAAAATATGATGAAACTTTTAGAGGCGGACCGGATTCACACCAAAAATTACACGCTATTTTGAAGAACCGGTGGCGGGCCGGGCAACAATCGTTTCGCAGGCCGGACATAGCCCGCGGGCCGTATTTTGCCCACCACTGTACTAGAAGAGAGGCCTATGCTCAACAGTGAATAAAGACACAGTACTTGCAGCCTCTACATAAAAGTTGACACATAACATAACATAACTCTCATAGTAAAGACAAAAAAGTATGTATAAAGAATTGTTATCGACCAAAGATAAATGTATATCAGCCATGTGTGGTAATATACAGTAATTTTCATGATCATAAAACATCAGGATCGTTATATTGGCTAAATAGGCCATGGGCTGGTTTTCCGTAACTCGATGTTATGTGTGTCTATTTTGAGAGTATTACAATGTGGTGCCTATATTATCAGTTATATTTATTTTTAGATTACCTAAAAGATCTTTATTAAAACTAGCGACACCTATAATTTTATATCATGGACAATTTACAAATAACAAATGTACCTGTCAATTAGACCTTATGCCGCTCTAATAAGAAATATGATAATTTCCCGTTGCCTTTAAAATTGATGTCCATAAGTCTTTTTTTTTTTTAAGTCTTGACCATAATGGGTTGACAAGATCTACAGCTGTCTTCAACAGTCTCGTTGATTTTAGATATGTACACAAGAACAATCATCCCAGTTGTACAAGTATAACAATATTTGTACTCAATTGAGGATCCCACTGTATTCCGGAGACTGCTGCTACCTTAGCTGACTTCAGACACAGGGATGTTCAGAGGAGCAGCAATATCTTCAACAGTTTCGTTGCCTTTGGAAACACGCACCAACCACACTTAACTTCTAACTCAGAGCAGAATAAAGTCGTTCTCACTCAGAATCTCATCCAGCTGATCAGAATTCAGTTCCTTGAATTCAGTTAACTTCAGACACAGGGATGTTCAGGCGAGCGGCGATGTCTTCAACAGTTTCGTTGAATTTGGAGACACTTACTAACTTGTCACTTAACCCTGGAGTAAAATCAAGTCGTACTTACTTCAGGATCTCATCCAACTGATCAGAGTTCAGTTCCCTCAGCTCTGTACCGTGGACGACGGCAGCCTTGGCTTCGCGCGGGTTAACTTCAGACACAGGGATGTTCAGGCGAGCGGCGATGTCTTCAACGGTCTCGTTGCCTTCGGAGATGATGCCGACGGACTTGGCGATGGCCTTGGCAGTGATCGGGTGGTCGCCGGTAACCATGATGACCTGGAATAGTAGGGATTATGTAGTGTATGGGTTTGAATAGAAGAAGAGTTGGATTTATATATAAAAAACGGCGTATAAAAAGTTACATTTGTGTTATAATAGTAGTTGCAAAATAAATCTGCTCCGTTGTCATCTATGTAAGACGGTTAAAATTATTCATGTGCATTCCGGACGGCTTCATGTTGACACGTTCAACGTCATACAAAATCATGTCTCAAACAGTGAATGCGTAAATTAGAAGTAGTAATATTTTATGATAAAATTGTATTAATTAGTTATTTATTACAAACAAGAGAAACGTAAACAGAGCTCTACAAATTAATACTAACCTAACCATAATCTAATTGGACTATGGAGTTAGGTGTCAGTCACAATATCTAATACTTGATTAAGTCTTCGAAGTAAGTCATTAAAACCTCTTGTCTAACTTTAATGACTTAATTTAAAATGAGCCTGACCTTTTCGTAATGCCAGATACCTTTGACCTTTCCCCGTTATGTACAAGAATTTCGATCGAAATGCCAGTAAACGCAATATCCTGAGTAGATTGATTTACCGACGGGAGGAAATTGCAATCTGTTTTCATTCCATCTCCTCTAATGATTGCTGTACTCAAAGTCAACACAAATGTCCCGATTCGCGGATTCAATTTTGTTCTTCAAATATACAGATTTATTGGTTTGTACTTGTCGATTTACTTTCGTGTGTTGTATGTTGAGACTTTAGTGGATAGCTGAATACACAATTATTTACAAATCGGGTACTAGGATTTTCCGAAACTTCAAAGTATCAATACCATTATAATTATGGTACAGTTAAGTGCAAAAATACGTATCGATTTTATCCGCTCAAAAATATGTACCGAGACCTTATTCCGCCGACATAAAGTGCTATGGGACATATTTTTGATAAGTTGTACGCACCCATATTTTTACACTTGACTGTACTGTACTAAAGCCGGTAAAGAAGTAACTTTAGACAATCGATTCGATTCCTCGTGATCATGAGGCGCAAGTTGTCACCGAATAACTTGTCTGAACTTGTAGACTAGTGTAGATACCTTCATACCAGCAGAGCGGCACTTAGCCACAGTATCGGGTACACAGCCGCTCTTGGGGAGGGTCGATCACGCTCATAACGCGACAGTGGTGTGACTGGTGCAGTTACCTTGATACCAGCGGAGCGGCACTTAGCCACAGCGTCAGGTACAGCCGCTCTGGGGGGGTCGATCATGCTCATGAGGCCGACGAAGCGCAGGTTGTCGACAGGGGAAGTTGACGTCGTCCGTGTTGAACTTGTAGCCGATGGGGTACTTGTCGGAGGGCAGCTGCAGGTCGCAGAAGCCGAGCACGCGCTCGCCGAGGCCGCCGAGCTCGAGGTACGCGTTGTTGAACGCCTCCTTCATCTCTTCGTCGAGGACCTACAACAAAAATTGGGAGGTTAATATCGTTTATTGCGATAACGTCAGTGATAAATTCTCCTATTCTTATTATTCAAATGGGTCCCAAAAAGCTCCACCTAGGATGCAAGAATTTATGTAATTATAACCATGTAAACTATGTATATTACGATAATAGATTTTTTATTTTATTTCAATTAAGTTATTTATAATTGGAATAATTAAATCTTTATGGTCTTTCATAGTACAAGAATGAAAAAAAACATGCTTGAATATGAAATACCGCTATCATATTCATCACTTAAATATACGGAAACAACATTCTCCTGCCAAATAAGCTATAGCGAGCGGTAACAAAAACGAATAAATCCCAAAATTCGCCTCTAAAAACCCGCATCACGTCTTCCAACCGTACTTCACAAAAACAGATTTGAATAAAAACTATCCGCAGACCTCAAACTTTTATTCCAAGTTATTCTCAAATGAACCGCATTGCGTAAGCCGTAACTAAATAACTTTTTCGGTGACAAAGGAAATGAGGGTAGGCTTATGCTTATGAAATCCTTTGTAACTAAGTTCGTTAATTACTTTAGGCCTTGGGCCGTTGGAGGTATTACCCGCCCGCCTGGGACATAAAGAAATCTAATTTGAACCAGGAGATATAAACTTGTTATGCTAAATTGAAGTGCAAAATTTTTTTTAACATACACTTTCGGGTCAATTTATTTGAGGGATGAAGATTAAGATAGATGTTTCATTTATAGAAAAAATAACATGCAATAGACCTAGATGTCACAATGTCCAAATACAAACGTAATTTTGATTTGTCAAAAAGGATTTTTATTAAAATGAGAGGTATCTGAGCCTTTTAATTGCAACTAGATATATTGATTTAAACTAACACGGTCATCACCCATATTATTAAATTAAAACGGGGCTTTATTACGGGTAGTCTACCTGTGACCACGGATGTAATGTCACGTCCGAAACGGCGGGTTAAATATAAACGTAAGTTTTACGCGATTAAGTCCCGTTTTAATTTAATAATATGCAACTAGATAGTCTAATATAAAGGACAATAGAAATGTTTAGTTTACCTTTTCCTTTCCACCAATGAAGATAGTGCTGCATCGTTCCAAAATCCTCTCCGGGGCTCCCTTCATCACGAGCAGATGGCGCGGGTCGCTGGGGTCATCGCTCTCGTGGATGGACACCTGGTACTTGTTGGTGGAGTTGAAGGGAATCTCGCAGGCTTTCTTGTTACGCTTCCTGATCGAGAGAACGTCTCCGAGGGCCAGCTCCATGCACTTGAGGAGGGCAGCCTCGGAGGCGTCGCCGGCGACTTCCTTCTTGAGGATGGGGACTCCGTCCTGGCCGCCCTTGAACTCGGCGCGGTTGCAGAGGGTTGCAATCTTGGCCAGCGCCTTGAAGCCGGGGCTTGTGCGGTCTGTGGACGAGAAGAGGTGGTTAAAATCAAATATTTTAATTATCGTGGGGATCGATATATGGATTTTCTAGAGATTTCTTGTCTGTTGATGACTCGTGTCGTTATGGCTTATCTCAAACTATCAACTGTTTGTGATAGGAGGAGTGAGGCAGTGAGACAAGTATCAAAATGAGCTTACCATACTGTACTCCAGACTGGTCCTCAGTGGTGTCAGCCTCGATGATCTGGTTGTCGAACCACATGTGAGCGACAGTCATCCTGTTCTGCGTCAGCGTGCCGGTCTTGTCGGAGCAGATGGTGGATGTGGAGCCGAGGGTCTCGACAGCCTCCAGATTCTTGACGAGGCAGTTCTTGGACGCCATGCGCTTGGCAGTGAGGGTCAGGCAGACGGTTACGGTGGCGAGCAGGCCTTCAGGTACGTTGGCGACGATGATACCTGTACAAATGGATGTTTTATCAGTAAGAGGATCTTGATGGATAATATAGACCTTATTTCATAACAATACGCCAGTAATGGTAACCTACTTAAGTGAGTAAAAGATCCAATTTTTACCTTTTTTCCCAACCTGGCCGAAACGTTGGGAAAAAAGGTAAAAAGAATGTTTTAATCGCTTTCTTACAAGACAATAGGTTTTTGCTTTCTTACAAGACACAATTTTTCCTTATTTAATGTTCTGATTGGAAATACTAACACTAATCCATACTAATATTAAATAAATAATAATAAAATAAATATTGGGGACACCTTACACAGATCAACTTAGCCCCAAACTAAGCAAAGCTTGTACTATGGGTGCTAAGCGACGATATACATAAATACATAAATACATACTTATATACATAGAAAACATCCATGACTCAGGAACAAATATCTGTGTTCATCACACAAATAAATGCCCTTACCGGGATTCGAACCCAGGATCGCGGCTCAGCAGGCAGGGTCACTACCGACTGAGCCAGACCGGTCGTCAATATTATAAATGGGAAAGTGTGGGTGTCTGTTTGTTTGTCCGTCTTTCACGGCAAAACGGAGCGAAGTATTGACGTGATTTTTTAAGTGGAGATAGTTGAAGGGATGGAGAGTGACATAGGCTACTTTTTGTCTCTTTCTAACTCCCCAATTCCCTAGAATGGGTGATGGAAGTTTGTATGCAGCATTCGAATTTAACGCGAGCGAAAGCTAGTCAATAATAAAACTTGTACTCAGTATTCAAACTGCTGCTGTCTAAGTGCTTCTTTCGTTGCTGCTTTTGGATCGAGCCAATATATTTCAATTTTCAAATTACCTTCGCAAGGCTTCTTGAACTTTGCAAGCACGAAAGTTGAATATTGGCAGCAGTCGCGCGCGTCTGTTGTCATTTTTGGTGGTCAAACACTTGAAGTGTTACCAAGAATAAGCCATCCTTACCAATAAGGAAGATGACGGCGTCCAGCCAGTGGTAGCCGAGGATAAAGGCGATGACGAAGAAGGTGACTCCGAGGAAGACGGCCACGCCTGTGATGAGGTGGATGAAGTGGTGGATCTCCTTGGCGATGGGCGTCTCTCCGGTGTCCAAGCCAGATGCCAGGCCGGCGATACGGCCCATCACCTGATGAAACAAAATTACTTGATAGAAGAAATATTACAAGATATCTGACACGGCAAATAATGACTATAACATCGGAATGGCCATATGCATTAACGCTAGATGTCGATTCCCTTAGCGGTGCCCTCAACAGCGTTGGTGGAGAAGAAGGCCAAGTTCTTGGTTTCCAGGTGTTTCTCGTTGGTGAACTCAACGCCAGGAAACTGACGCTTTGATTCTTATCAAGTTCAGAAGTGGGATTTAAGGAAAAATGTAACAAGTTCCAACTTACGGTGTTATCTCCGCAGCAGATGACGATTCCCTTAGCGGTGCCCTCAACAGCGTTGGTGGAGAAGAAGGCCAAGTTCTTGGTTTCCAGGGGGTTCTCGTTGGTGAAATCGGCGCCGCGGGACTGGGGCTCGGACTCGCCGGTCAAGCTGGAGTTGTCCACTTTGAAGCCGCGCGCCTCGATGATACGGATGTCAGCAGGGATACGGTCGCCGAATTTAACCTGGAATTGTTACAGATAGTAAAATAAATGTCATACAATAGTCATCAAACTGTATGGTACAAAATTAACAAATATTCGATTCGATATTATAATATAATTTGAGTCAGGAAACATGAATATTTTATATTTTATGAATATTGAATATAAAATGAGTTTCCATATCCGTCTGTGAAAACAAAGATATTACAAAAATAGCATGTTTTCATTTAAGATGTCTATTTATATGAAAATAGTTACAGCTGGTCTATTATAAATTATATTAAACAATATGTAATTATCAACCCAACTAGTACCGGGTGGGGTGGTTACATTTTTAGGTAAATAAAATTATAATATGTTAACTTTATAATACCGGACTAAAATAGAAAATTCGAACCCTTGCATTGCATATCGTGTAGGGTGAAGTGGGCTTTTTAGGGCACTTAAAACAACCGGAACCATCGCGCATTCAACCCTTTTACACCTCGCAATAGCTTTATGTCGTGACCTCGATCGATCAACGGTAAAAATAGTCGAGTGTAAACACTCCGTGTTCTCAGTAATTCACAGTATATTTTCACTTTATTATGAATATTATAAGCCTGTGAGTAACCTAGTTTTATACGGACGTGCTACATGCAACATGTATCTTTAGGCGAAACATTATTGAATTTTATTAAATTTACAAGCTTTGCTAAAGCTCAATCATCATTAAAAACAATAAAATATTTATTTCCTTGTATCAGTAATTTCGCTCAGTGATGAAATCGGCAGCGGATTAAATTACCACAACCACAAACCACAAATGGGACATGTGCCTGATATAATTCAGACAATGGAACTGTTTTTGATCATTTTAATCCTATTAATTTTTTTTAATCATTTTTTTATTTTCGCTATATTGAATAAAATTAATTAAATGTCACAAAATATGTAAATGCGCCGCTCTTGATTTCTTCAAAGCTATATTGTACGCTAGTACGGTAAATAAAATAACAAAGTCCTATGATCTTCACCTATATTTTATAGATCAATCATGTATCAGGGTTCATACTTCAAAGAAACCCTTATTAGCCTCACGGGCGGCATAAAAAAAAAGCCGCGGCCGCAAATACATGTCAACGGAGCCGAAATGCCAGCCGGCAATACTAGTCCGGCCATTTTGAGCCTACCCTAGTATAATAAAGAGTACTATCGTACAGTATGGCCACTCCCGCTCCCCGCTGTAAGTGCCGCCCACCCCCTCTCGGTTACCTCACAGTTACCGCCGGTCAAAAACACAAAGTCGACCTGTCATATTTCACTCATACAAGCATAGTACGCGTTCAACCTACACGAGCTAAGACTGTGTGCTAGGAATGCGCCTCTTTCAATATATTTGATCGCCAGTGTCCGAGGTGTGATTATATCATGTAAATTATGAAACTGAACAATGTCATCACTCATCAGTTTTAAGAAGCCACAGAGAACCTCCTATAGAGTGGCAGTCTTGTATATTTGGTTCGCGATACGAGTCACCAGTGTTTGGGGTGCGAGGAGCGGGCGGGGAATGTGTTAAGCGCGCTGTGATTGGCCGTTTCAAGGACGGCGGGCAGTCGCGCCAGATGAAAAGGGACAGAAGTATGACTGTCCCTCTACTGACGCGTAAGTGGCCAATGTAAGTTGACCTATGCCGGCTCTGAATAAATTATAAATATGACTTATTTGTGGAATGTAATGCCGTCTGTTTTTAAATTTGAGCTTCTTGTTACCTTTCCACACCATTTCACACTACAGGTGGACATCTTTAAGGCATCAAAATACCCTTTTCCAATTTTTTTGTGCGAAAAACACGCGCTGCTTTCGGGTCTGTTACTTGGTCGATACTGATCGGGCACAGCGAGCGCCCGCGCTTATATCAGTGCAAATACTAGGAAGGCTGGCCACCGCGAGTCGTCTTGTAATAGATGTCTATAGGGGTTGGTCTGTGTAAGAAGCTAAGAGCTTTGCAGATGACGGTGATGAACTGTTCTACCAAGTTCTGAAATGACTGCATTATCTTGAACTGCCTTCGTGGGAGATTTAGATACATACCTCAACAATGTCTCCAAGCACCAAGTCCTCAGCTCGCATCGTCAGTTTCTCGCCCTCACGGATTAAACATGTTCTTGAACGACTTCATAATCTTTGACCTTCTTGGTAGACGTACTAACCTCAACAATGTCTCCAAGCACCAAGTCCTCAGCTCGCAGCGTCAACTTCCCGCCCTCACGGATGACGGCAGCCCACTACGGCACCTTTTTGGACGTCATAATTTTGGTCCTTCTTGGTAGACGTACCTGAACAATGTCTCCAAGTACCAGGTCCTCAGATCGCAGCGTCAACTCCTCAAGTCCTCACCTCACAGGTGAAAATGGCAAATTACGACACCATTTAACTAAAAATCTTAGCCCTTCTTAGTAGGTGTACTAACCTCAACAATGTCTCCAAGCACCAGGTCCTCAGCTCGCAGCGTCAACTTCTCGCCCTCACGGATGACGGTAGCGAACTGCGGAACCATGTTCTTGAAAGACTCCATGATCTTGGACGACTTGCTCTCTTGGTAGTAGGAGAAAATGCCAGTCACGATTACTACTGCCGCCAACACGATGCCCAGGTACAAATTGTCGTCCGCCGGTTCTTCTACGGTACTCGCCTGGAACGCAAAACTACTTGGTAAAGTCGGGTAATGTGAATGAACACTAACATCATCAGTGCATATTACACAGAAAGACAATTAAAGGTTTGTTCCGTTCTCAAAATTACTCTAAAATTTTACCCTTTGCGTTAACTGTGATAAATTGATAATAACTGCATTAACTACAAGTACACAGACAATTTTTGCAATTCTTAATTGTAGGAAGATTACTCTTAGAAGCGTCGAAATTTATGTGAAATCCTAATATTGTCTACTAAGAGTTTAAGACATCAAAGTAACAAAGGCTAGGTGAAAAACATACTGCACCAAGTCTACGCACTTTATCTTATTAACAAATTCAAAAGTGTGCGATGCATTGAAAAGAAGTCGCGACATAGTTTACAAGCTGCGTTTGAGGTGATATGTGTTTATCGCCTAACCTTCCATCGTGTTTACATTGGTTTTAACTGATGTGGTCAACAGTTAAAATGATAATTGATGTTTAAATTATACTGACCTGAATTCCATAGGCTATAAAGCATAGAATAGCACCAATCCACAGTAATAACGCAAAACCACCGAACAGATTTTTACAAAATTTCACCCATTCGGGCGTCTGTTTAGGTGGCGTAAGTGCGTTTGGACCATCCCTTTCAAGGTTCTCTTTCGCTTTTGCGTGACTAAGGCCCTAGAAAAATACATAAAATATATTAATACACAAGAGTTATGATCATATTGTAATTAACAAAAATATTTTTAGACAATATGAGAATTACTTGTTAAAGAAAACAAACATTTTTAATGGCTTAGGATTAAATATTAATCTTGTATCGAGCATAAGCCGATGTCATTGTAAACCAATACACAATACGGAAGAAGCCAGAGGAATTAATGAGATTAGGACAAGCCCGAAGTAAATGTATAAATATGTATGTATATCAATCCCCAGGAATTTTCGGGTTTAAGGACCCTGTGCTACTTTCAGAAAAAGGGACATTTAAATATAATTTGTTTTGGTATGTGATCTTACATTTTCTGGATGTGTTTGAAATCTTTGGTATAGTTCCTCGGGAGTGACTTTGTGAAAATCAATATCCAACTCCTGTTTCAGGTCATCTAAATCTCCTGGTTTCCGCTTCTTCGCGGGGGGCTTCCGGCGAGTCTGAAACACACCACCAAACAGTTTACACGTGCTTTCATCCTGCACAACAAGTTTATTATTCGACGAATTGATAGCTCGAATCTAATCTCAAAGCAAGCACTTATTCGTAATGGAGGAATGAAGCAAAATGCATCATAAAGTGAATCAAAACGCATGCAGCAACGAGGACTGAGAGCTTTTGCCGTCAATCTTCGTCAGGATAAAGCAAAATGAAAGATGAAATGTAAATAAAAACCTTGTACTGTCCATCGGCAGTTCTATTATCGTCCTTAATGAGGCCGATGGTGGCGACGCGGTACGAGTCGGTACGGCCATGCTGCAAACACAACTAGGGGCTAGACACATTCTACAGGCTGGGCCCTATGGGCCATGCACATGGGTGACTGATGAGTGAAGCTACGATCTCGGATGACTCCAGAACAGTTCAAAACATTTGATAAGGAAGAGTCATGCGATATCGATGCTTAAGAACAAAAAAACAAGAAATCGGAACGAGCTAATGAGTATTACTTGTGTTCCAGTTCCTTCGTAATAGGATTAAAAATGTGTACAAAAACTAAAGTAACTAATGAATGCTCGGCAACTATGGGGTCAAGCCTTGAAGTTGTACAAATACTGACCGCAGTACATATAGCCTAGCCTAACAACGCGGCTGGAAAGCAATCAATAAAGCGAATAGCACGCGCAGGGAGCGCGGTAACCTTGCCGAACGTACGGGGACCGCTCAATTGATCTGAACTAGTTGTATGCGAACCTGAGAGCGGTTGAAAGGCCGGCGCGCACCTCGATGCATGACCGATTCAACACTCATACCCATATTCATCGCGTACCTACATCGCTGAGACTTAGTGAATACGGAACAGTTGTTGGCCGAACGAAAGGGGATGTTAATAGAGATCATTATGCCAACCACCGGGAACTGGCATGACGATTAGACGGAGCCATGGAGTGCTCTGTATACGTACGTAGAGCAGTTAAAGTAGATGGGATCGAAGCTAAATGCGGTCCCGTTGCCGTAAACACGGCACGTCACCGTCGATAATTGATGGACGTTTGCATAGCGTTCATTAAAGCGCGCCCTGGATTATCGCGAAGGTTGCTATGAAAATAGCTAGAACAAGAGCCGCGAGAGATGGCTTAAGGTTTAAAGGGGACATAATCGTGATTTAATTAGCATCTTATGGCCGCTCGGACACCCTCGGGTGCGATGAAATATTCATACGGCGGTAGAGTAGGGTATGGTAGGGGGCGCGATGCACGTCCTCGACTCGAGACGACGCCGAGGCGACGGCGGCGCGGCGGGGGCCCGCACCGGTTACATAACGGCGCGCCTGCGCACTGCGGCCTTCCTCCAACCCCGCTCCGCCCTCCACATAAATAGATAACACAAGGTTGCCACCCCGGGCCCCGGCGACCGCATTTATAATCTCTACAAAGGTTAAACCGAAATATCTAATGGAAAATCGAACTTCTCTCGCGAAACAAACAACATCTTTTCTGATTCTGGAAATGTTTCAATCTGACAAAGGGTCTCTAAGGACACTCATTGAAGGGTATTTTCCAATGCTGCTTTAATCGAAGGCAAGTTGCTAGCGCTTTCGCTGGCATATCATGGTCATCGCATGCCTCTAAGTAGGTAAACAGATTTTCGTGCCAGTCACTGGATTCAGCAAGTATTTATCGGCCAATCTTTGAACGGATAGAATACTCTATTGAAAATGATAGGTATGCGAAACCGGAAGTTGTAAAGAATATTCATGCTGGAAATATAAGGGTCTGAAAAAGGCAAAACCTTACCGAAGTAGGAGCTGTTCATCATTGATATGATATGACAGTGGTTCAGAACCAGGAGGGCCCAGCCAAGATGTTGACTTTGTGCCTTTGTGTGTGTTGTGAGATGATAATATACCTATATCTCTTTTATTCTAATGTCAGTGTAATAGAGGATCGTTTGCTACGATTGACTAAGCACCAAGAACTGGCATACTATTGTGTTAATCGCTTTTAAAAGATTGTTCTTGCTACACTTGGTTCCATAATTATTTTCTCATGTGCGTGTAAAGTAACAAGGTTTTAGGTAGCAGGGCAGTTTAACAGTAGATTACCACGCCAATGGCCCATATGGCTCATTTTGAAATTAGAACACTATGGTTTGTCTATAAATGCCCTAAACTTTATGTCTTCTTACCTTAGCAATAGAACACAAACAGTAGTTGTTAACAAAACTCGCTCTAGCGGGACTGTAGTCCAATTAGGAGTGCCACAAGGCTCAATTTTAGGTCCATTCCTGTTTTTGGTTTATATAAATGATTTGCCATATATAGTAAAAAACTTTTGTGAAATAGTACTTTTTGCTGATGATACATCACTGCTTTTTAATGTTGACCGAAAATCTACGGATTACAATGTAATTAATAGCACGTTAGCTGATGTACTGCAGTGGTTTACTGTCAACAATTTACTTCTTAATTCTAAGAAAACCAAATGTATTCGATTTTCTCTGCCGAATGTTAAACCAATCGATACAAAAATACTTTTGAATGATGAATGCTTAGAGATGGTAGATACAACACTGTTCCTTGGTTTAACATTGGACAAAAATCTACAATGGAGTCCTCATATAAAGAAACTAGCAAGCAAATTAAGTTCAGCCGCATACGCCGTTAGGAGAATCAGGCAACTGACTAATGTTGAGACAGCTCGCCTAGTGTATCATAGTTATTTTCACAGTGTAATGTCATACGGTATTCTGGTTTGGGGCAAAGCAGCTGACATACAGACTATCTTTGTATTACAAAAGAGAGCCATTCGTTCTATTTACAACTTAGGAACACGTGAATCAGTAAGAGAACTCTTCAAAGAAATTAATATCTTAACTGTAGCTTCCCAATACATTTATGATAGTATAATTTATGTTGTTAAGAATTTAGACTGTTTCACTAAGAATTCTGATATCCATAATTATAACACTAGAAACAAAAATAAGCTTGCCATAAAGAAGTTTCGTGTCCGTAAAGTACAGAAGTCATTTGTTGGGCAATGCATTCATTTTTATAATAAGTTACCTGACACTGCTTTGAGATTACCCCTCCCAGCTCTTAAGAACTACTTAAAAAAAACATTGATGTTAAAGGCTTATTACAGAGTCGAGGACTATTTGACAGACAAACATGCATGGCCCGAACCAGAAACTACAAAAAACGAATAGCAATTAAAATAATTGTATTATGTATAGAGGACACAGTTCAGATAAGAAAGCACATCAAATATTTTATATTTTATGTTGTGTAGGTAAATTACATATTTAATGATATTGAGATTCATATTATCTTTTTCTTCTGTGACAATTTGATATGTTTTCTCTGAAGAAGAACGACGTATTATTAAGCAATAATATAATTTATTGAAATTAATTTCCATAGAGTACCTAGTCTGTTCATATTCTTTGATGAATACTTTTGCATGTTAAATTGTATCTTGTTATTTAATGCATGTTAATTATAAGATGTAATGTTTTGAAAAGAAGTTGCCCGCCGAGTTTCTTGCCGGTCCCATAGTGGATACCCCCCACCCAACTGAGGGGGGACTGAAATCTTCTCGAGGCTGAGGCGTAGGGTTAGAGCCGGCGTAGCTTTATTTGACGTTCATATGCGCATTGTAATATGCCTACTTGAAAAATAAATATTTCATTTTCATTTTCATAGTAGTTATCGCTAGGCTGCCCTAGTGTGAAACTGCTAAATGAGGCGACCTCTACTGGCGACTTCAAGCAATTTTACTCTTAACACAATGGGATATGGTGGTAAATCGTACATAGTCGTAGCATAAACGGGTTAAAGGATTATATTCAACGTGCCCCCTAGGCTGAAACCGGTCTGGCTGAATGGATGCTGAGTTCTGCAAGCAGAAACCTATTCAAAAAGATTCTTTTGTATAACTCTTTTTAACCCCTTCACAACCCGATATATACCTAAATCTAGGTAGGAATTGCGAAATTGTCTACAATGGCAAAACTTTCAAATTCAGTTATTGCAATAGGTGTTTCATTCTTTTGAAATAAAACTTCTATTTTATCTTCAAGGCGGTATTAAAGGCACCTAAAAGAATGACAGGCTTTCGACATGGAAGCTCGCGTGCCGTGCCGGTTCAAACGAAAATTCAATCATATTTATGTCCTTGGAGAGGATTTATTTTATTTACTTTACACAATAATAAATTAATACTTGTTGGCGACTGACTGGTGCGCGCCCTTCTTATAGTAAGTAGTTTAAAATTATGTCACTTTCGAAAACTGTTCTCATGTTTTGAAATATGATTGATCCACTAGTCAGTTTGCCTTCTGTCACGAAACTATAAATAAGCTTATGTTTGTTTACCAATATCAATAATTAAAATAAGTGCTTTTATTACGTGTTTTCATCATACTACGTTATTCAATCAAGTCCACAACCCCACTAGCTATCAATACTTTTGAGAGAACAAGAGTGGATTCCCACATTCAGAGCTAGCTACTATGCATTTGATTTGAAATGATAAAGTGTGAATATGTTATCTTTAATGACAAATTTCTATCATCTGATATGGCAGTAGACACTTCGCTTCCTTACTTTGTTATAAAGTTTAAGGCAGCACAAACATAGCTTAGCTTTTTTATAACACTTCCTTAAAACATACTAGCAGTTTACTTTGACCCCGTACAATTCCCTTGTCATTTCCTTCTCCACGGGGAAATTTCCCAAAAACCAAATGGCCTGTCATTACCCCCGGGTTTAACTTTACACGCCAGCAGGGTTGGGTAACCTTGAAAAGGTACAAAGCTACTATAGCATTCATAACAATTTGTGCCATTTCATGTCGAAAGGGTCTAATTGTTCAATGAGCATAAAGGGCTTTTTATGATGAAAAACCAACTTTGACTCTTGTTTTGGTAAATATAATTTACCGACAATATCAGGTTATATCCGTTATATTAACGTTCGCCAATTTCATATTTTTAAATTAAAGGAAAAATGGAAAATTTCACACCTCCGGCAGGACTCGAACCTGAAGCCAGAGGTCGCAGGTTCGAGTCCTGCCGGAGGTGTGAATTTTTCCATTTTTCCTTTAATTTAAAAATATGTAATATCGCTCGCAGACATTTCTGCGTGATAAAAAACAAGTTCGCCAATTTACTACATTTTTTTATTACTCACTAAGAAAGATGTGAGTGTTGAGATGACGAAAGATAGAGGAGAATGGAAGAGGAAGACGTGTTGTACCGACCCCACATAACGTGGGATAAGGGTAGGAGGAAGAAGACTGGATTTTTAATTTACTTGGTCTTTGATACTATAACTATTAAGGGTCACTTGTCCAAAGTTAACAGAGCCGAAGTCAAAAGTTTATACAGGGTTAGTGCGTTTTCATATTATCCGATCCGATATCGGATGTAGGACCGATATCCCATACATTACAGGCGCCATCTTGGATTTGTTCCATAGAAATCCTTTCGACATACGATATCGGATCGGATAATGTGAAAACGGACTTAAATTGTCCTATATAAACAGTTAACTGAGAGTTAATTTAGCCAATCCTAGAAAGCACAAGCAGCCCTTTAGATTCACTTTTATTTATAGTCAACCTTCGCCAGAAATTTATTAGTGAAAATGCCACATAACTGTGTTTCATCGATCCGCGTGTTTGCCATTCATTGCCACGGTCACGAAACTGCTCCATACCGAAAATTTGTGGTTACTATCGTAGTAGTGACGTATGAATGAGACAATTATTTTTAACTTGATTTAATGAGCGTCCCGAAGCGCCGGCCCATCACATGCCAAAACTGCCCTTTAGCTGTAAAAGGACTTATGTCGCTTTACATTCCTTTACACACATGTCTTTTATGAAAGCGTCGTTAGAGAACTATTAATATCGTTGTCTATGAATTAGAATGTGTTTAGTGATCAGTTACGTGGCGACGATGCAACATTATCTAAAGCTATTTTTGGAGTACGGTTTGCAACGCGGAATTCTCTGGAAGTTCTTTGGTCTACATTTTGTAGTAATAATACACTAAAAAAAACCTTAATTTACAGCGTCTATCCGCGATTATTTATTGTATACCCTATAAAAGATCACAAGTGTGATATTTCCGTGCGTATTAAAACAAAACCTTATTACTGCGAAACATAAACGTAGCATATCGGAAAAGTTATTACGTAGATTAAAAAAACAGTGAGTTTTTTCCAGTTTAAGCCCCTCGTATATATTCACCCTTCTGACCTTATTGTACCTTTTCCTTGCATACTAATCAGCACCTTGGGAAAACCCAGTTCGGGCCCAGGGGGTCGTGTCGTGTGTTTCGTACATTCACGGCAAAACTTTATACACTCGACTCATGAAATGTAACAGTAACGCTTTTAACTGTCATATATGGACGACTTTGCAATAAGGTTTATTTTGTAAGATCAGGTTCAACCGAAGTGAAAATTGTCGCCAGGCAGTGCCAACTTGCCGTACACGACGGGCTCAGAAAGGCAAGGCAATTTACACCAGGCACCGTCGTTACTTATCCACCCGGAAATGAAGAGAAATAACTTGCGCCTTTTCACGGTGTTGACGATGGATCAGCAATTGTTTTAGCAATAAACTTCAAATATAACGTTTTAGCGTCAAGCAACATCAACAAAATACAGTTTGAATATGAAACAGCCTTTCTTTTTTGGAAGTCGAAAGTTTACACAAAAAATACAGAAACAAGCCATAAAGAACGGCGGTACCCCGTGTTCACACTTGCAACAATAAATTATGTCATTACCAGTCACATTTGTTAGGAATTTTTTTGAAGTCTCTAGTATCAATTGAGAAATGTCGAACAATCTAAACAGACGCATTGAGCCGTACATCTTCATTATGTATTATTGCTCTCTCAAAACAAATAATAAACTGGCTCAGGATTGCTTCGTCCAGTCTTTTTGAAAAGTTTGTCATTGTAACTTCCACCAGTGCCAGCAATAAAAAACACTTAGGAATCTGGAGAAAGATAGGAAAATGGCGACAATGTTGACGAATCAGAACTGTGTAATGCCAGTAGTGTTAGCACATGATTGCCGCGAGAGTATGTCGCCGCGAGATAGACTACCCGTCCTTATGTCATTAATACAATTAGACAAAGACGTGTCATCTATCTCGCGGCAATCATGTGCTAGGCCTACTGTTCTACAGATATATTTATTTTAAGTTACAATAATACCAATATATTTTATTAATTTATACAATATATTGAACTATCAACAAGTATCTTCTGAGCGAGCTCACTCCATCGTAGGCCACGTCTTTGCCTTTGGCTAGTCTGTGGTCAAGAGTAAACCCATTCATAATAATAATAAAAAAATGATTAAGATTTGAAAGAAATAAAGAGAAATAAAAAAATGACAAATATAATGTATAGCCGTAATAATAATTTAAATGTGATCTTGGACACGGCGCGGATAGTCCGACGGTTCCTCTCTCTGCAGCCCTAACCACCGGCAGCTTGGGCCCTGCCCCGCTGCTGGCGGCACCCTAGGTTAGGTTCTTTATAATGTGTTTATATGTTTTTTATATTGTTTTGTATGTGTTTTTGTATTTTACTTTTATATTCATATTATAAAAACCGGCCAAGAGCGTGTCGGGCCACGCTCAGTGTAGGGTTCCGTAGTTTTCCATATTTTTCTCACGAACTACTGAACCTATCAAGTTCAAAACAATTTTCCTAGAAAGTTTTTATAAAGTTCTACTTTTGTGATTTTTTTCATATTTTTTAAACATATGGTTCAAAAGTTAGAGGGGGGGGACGCACTTTTTTTTCCTTTAGGAGCGATTATTTCCGAAAATATAAATATTATCAAAAAACTATCTTAGCAAACCCTTATTCATTTTTAAATACCTATCCAACAATATATCACACGTTAGGGTTGGAATGAAAAAAAAATTCATCTCCCACTTTACATGTAAGGGGGGTACCCTAATAAAACATTTTTTTCCATTTTTTATTTTTGCACTTTGTCGGCGTGATTCATCTACATATTGGTACCAAATTTCAGCTTTCTAGTGCTAACGGTTACTGAGATTATCCGCGGACGGACGGACGGACGGACGGACAGACAGACATGGCGAAACTATAAGGGTTCCTAGTTGACTACGGAACCCTAAAAAGCTTAACCTAAGAAGCAAAATAAATAAAGGAAATTTAAATGTATTATTTATTAGACAATTTTTTTGTAATGCTATGATCATGACATGTAAAGTGGCATTACGAATAATATGACGAATGTTAATACTTTCCCAGACCTAACACAGATATTACAATTTAAATTATATTCGGCACAAGTCTCATATTAAAAGCCAAAGCATAAATACACGTTTTTGTGACGAAATTTATTATATGACTTAAAATGAATTGACATATAATATAATACATGTACGAGTAAACATGATAACCTTATTTATTTTTACTAAAAAAAGCATGATAATTTTATCAATACATTGCCCTCGCGTACCTTAAAAATGTAGTTTGCACTGCTTTTATGCTAAAAGATTACTGACCGGTTTATAGGTATTAACTAATATTTGTATGCGTAATTGGTTAAGTAAATTTAATTGTTTTGTCTACTCTTTTACAAGTGGTAAGTACTTAACGTCTTTCAATGGTGTGTGGCACGTCCCTAATAGTTCCTAAATCTACACAAACCTTCTAACGTCTGCGATGAAAAAAAAATTGACGAACCTAGTTGGCAATAGCTGTGATAGTTTTGAATAAACGACACAATTTTATAGAATTTAGACATTTAAAAGAACATTAGCACAGGCCATCATCATGGTATCAAAATTGCCGCCAACTCTAACAACTTTTGAATTCTTATAGATTTAAGTATATGACTTAAGGGGCAGAATACAAAATATTTAAAAACTACTCATTCCCTCAAATGTAAATGGATCTGAAAATTCTGAAAACACTTGCGTGAATAGTTGTAAATATAAGTATTTGGCGGCCGTTGTAAACGTTGACCTCGAATAGATTATCGTTTTCTCAAGGATTAAGTTCCGTGACCGGAGTAAATAAAACTAAAACGAAACCAAATCTTACAGAAATGTCACCCGGAAATAACACTCCTACTTATTCCCAATTTTCGGTTTTCAAACAATGTACTTAGGGTTTTTAAATTTTGTCAACGAAGTTATAATAATGCCTAAATTATACGTTTATTCTTACTTTTCACTTTGTTATTAATATCATATCAAAGTACTATATGCAGAATAATATTTAGGTACTTAATATACGAGAAGAGTTTCGATATGGTAAGTTACTACAAAAATCTATTAAAACAAATGTCAAATAATAAAGAAATGCACAGGTATCACTAGTATCACTACTACATAATCTAGTGGCATTTTACTTCAGCATTTGAGCTCAATTCAATTGTAAATCTTCTTACTCATATCAGTAACTCGTGATAAAAAGTTTACGCGGTATATTGTAAATCTAGTTATAATTTAGTCCATCATCATTCTCCTGCCCTTATCCCAGTCACTTGGGGTCGGCGCAGCATGTCTTTCTCTTCCATACATCTCTGTCACTCGTCATCTCATCATTAACTTGTTTTAGTTCCATATCATGTCTCACACAGTCTATAATTTAGTCCAATATTTTTAAATGCTCTGAAACGTGAATTTTATAGTTTTATTAGTTATTACTCTCGCGGTCTTCCAAGTTCGTGGTGATATTAAAAACGGCTCTAACGAAATACCAAATTATATTTACAATCCTATACCAGTCGCAGTTATTGAATAAGATAATTTACGTCAAAATACCAGACAGTATACGTCAAATTATGACCACGTTAGACATAGGTATATTAGGTATCACTTCAACGCGAATAGAGTTCATACTAGTTCTAGAGAATTGTGAAATGTATAGAATCCAATACATTGAACGACTCGTCTCTTTTCGAACAGGCTCTAAGATGCACTACACTCACCTTTTCAACTACGTATTCGTCTTCATTATTTACGTTAACTTACTGAAAAAACCTTGACTTCATGTTGCAGTATAAAAATCATTTGCCACACTGTAACCTTTTTAAAGCAACCGATAACGTACTTTTAATTGCCATATTAGTTTACTTTTGGACTCACCGCCACTAACATAACGAACTGTCTCTCGCGCACTTCCGAGCTCATGGTGTTCAGAACGGTTTTATGGGAACGATCATTAGCTTGTACGCTTGCTGAGAGACTTGTTGCACACTACAAAATAGTCGTACAGTGTTGCCAGAACATTTGGAAAAACTTTAACCGATTCAATTCAAGGTATTTTATTTATTTATTTAACCTTTACTGCACAAAAGAAAACCTTAAAGTACAACTTAATTCCATAAAGCATTCTCTACCAGTCAACCTTTAGGCAAAGCAGAAAAATTGTGTATTTTTACGAAATCTAAGACTTATGTGACCTATTCTCGATGAAACATACAATCTCGCGTGAACACACCTTACCAAAGGAAAAGATCTATCGTTTAATTCACGACGGAAGACGCATACTTTGGAACACATTAAGATGTTTTTGAAGGTTACATTTTAGAAATTTGCGCGTTATTGTGTGTGCTCGACATGCTGATATATCTCTCTATTGACAATATAATATACAGGATAATAGACACTGGAACGTTAAAGAGCCCTCGAAATATTGAGGGATAATGTTCTTAAGAAAATCTAAAATAGTCATACTATTTCTGTGGACATTTAAAATTTCGAAAGAGTACTTTCACTGCAAAACATTTCTGATTTTAATTTAGTACAATATTTTAGTGACTTACTTTTTTATTTGATAGCAGTCTAATCTTATGCAGAAATAGATTTTAATAACACATCATAAAAATATCATCTTTAAATTACATTATCTAGGCCATCCCGAATTTTGAGATTTGTAGATTTTCCACTAGATCTGGCAACGCTGTACTCATAATTTTATCGCATAGCAAATGTGGAACGCATTTAGGAAACCATGAAATCGATTTGCAAGGTTTTTACTGCCTGACAACTATACTATACACACAACGTCACGTGTCTCTTGTGCCGTTTCTAATCTGAGGTGAAATATCATGAAGGGCTAGGTCAGACTTATCAAACTGCCTGCCACGGGTCCTCATAAATTGTAATGCTCCCATATCAAAAAGTATACAAAAGAGTGAGCTGGGTGTTATGCTAATATTATGTAGTGTTACTCTACAAATTTGAGGGTTTAAGTGAAGTAGCTAGTACTTAGTAGGTATTAAGTGAAAAACCGAACCCCTTTATTACTTCTTTGTTGCGCGTCCTATTTAAGATACTGGTAATCTCTTAAAAATAACATTCCTAATTACTTCTCAGGCCTCGGCAACAGTGCATTTCCTCTATCTATACACTCACGATGGGTAAAGCAATTCTATGTAAAAAAAAACTATAAAAAGTGTAAAACTACTTTTTCTTTAAGATGGAAAAAATACGATACGCCCAGAAGCATCCGATGGATCTAACAAACAAAAATAAACAATTTGTTTCCATTAAACATGACAGGGGAAAAGGACCGAACTCGTGTTCAATTACTAAATGACGTAGCACTATCAACCCCTAGGTTAAAAAATGCTATAGTGATATTCAGAATCCATGAGTATATAAAATTTACTTGAATTGGTTAGAAAATCCAAAGTTAACAAACTTTCCGAATCCTACACTCCGATAATCGATAGTTATGATTAAATATTTTTTATGAAAAACCACAAGCTATAAAATGGTAAAAGTTAAATCAATAGAAGCTCTTTTTATAAGACTATCGCAGTTTTCAAGATTATCTAATTAATTAGCTATAGGTGAAGTGAGGCGATTCCAAAATTAAAGCATAGCCCAGAATTGTCAAATTTTTTAAAAGCCATTATCCAGATAATCCTGTAAATCGCAATAGAAGTCGTGTTCTCCTAATATGTATTAGCAGCTTTTTTTTTCAAGGAGACAATTTCTTATTTCGAGTTTTTCTGTAAAATGATAATTATGAACAGCATTCTGCTCTGACAGACTTCCAAAGTCCGCAATTCATCAATTTTTTTTTTCAAAATCCTTTATCCAGTAAATTCCGTTAGATCCATAAAGTGCCTCTGTCGAAGAACAGAAGAAATACTCGTATGTAGCGTCCGCAGTCTATGCGATTTTAATTACATAATTCTATGTTACATCCAATTATTACATCCAATTAATTACAGCATCTAAATATTTGACAAACCAGAAGTTAAAACGGAACTCTCCGAATCCTACACTCATAAAAAGGTAAAAAACGAAATGTGGCAATCTATAGCCGCTTAAAGAGTTAAAGATGTCCGAGTAGCTTCAGCTATTAGGAGCTTCCGTAAATTACCAAATTTTTAAAAATCCTTTGCCATCGAGGGTTGGAGGTGGGAAGATATTGGCAAAATATTATCTAATTTAGTTATTATCCCTTGACACGATAAGAATAAAAATCTTTATGCAGTAAATTCAGTAAAGCTATGGAGCCGTGTCTCATCTAATTGGTGCGTGCCTCCGTCAGAGGATAAAGGAAATACTCCAATGGAGCGTCGGCAGTCTATGCGATTTAAATGACATAATGACGAGGCAATTTTCTAATAAACCTTCGGAGCTCTTAGTGCTGGCGTACCTACGGCCAACCTGCCACCTACATCCTCGGTAAGGTAAGGCCGCCAGTGGGTTTGGTGTTACAGGAATATGTTACTTGAATAAGTCTTATCTTTCTGCTGTCACGACTGTTTCTATCTAATACTTACACATAGTTAAAACAGTAAATATAGATTTTAATGAATTATACAAGCTCTTAACTTTTCAAGATGATTTCCTAGGTCAATAGGTAAGTACGTTTTAGTTACTTACATAACTAGAATAATGCAAATCGAAAGAAGGTTTCCTCATAAAAAGATAATGTTATTTTAAAAAAAAGTTCCTCATAATATATGATTCAAATGATAGAATATAAACCTACTTATTGTGTTCAGCCATTGCGATTTATGAAAATTATGAACTACTGCTAGAAAAGTTCTGTGGCTGGAGTATTGAAGCTTTTGAATGTAAGTTCTGCAGATGCGGTTTATGAATTCGGACAGCAATTAAAAAGTTATATGAAACTGATTGTTAAAGAAGTTTTTCGTAATTACTTCCTTTTACAAACCTAGGTAAGTTTCATAAATGTCATTCATCAATCGCATTAACTGAGAAATGTTCTTTGCGTCTGATCACAAGTGTTGTAAATGTCAGACGCACGTCCCCAAATTGACAGCACTTTGAACAACGTGAAATGTCAGAAAAAGGTGACAACAAGGATTTTCAGAAAAGGAGCTTAGGAAGGATGATTGGCACGTGAAAACCCCATTGAGCCATATCTCATTCCTTGCGATCGATACTGGCAGTTACGCAACCAGGCCGGCGCCCTCAACGAAAACTCCACTTACTTCCGGCTTTTTCCAACTATTCGCTTACAACTACAGGCACTGATAGTCCCCTTTACATGATAGAAATAAACGAATGTGAATACACTTAGCAAACGAAACGGGTAGGCTTCGAAAATGGTGATAACTACGTGCACGGATTAATTGACACGGTGGAACAAAGATGATGAGACGTGTATGGTGGCGTGAGACACTGCGAACATGCCCTGGGTTGCAACTCGCAAGCACTCCTGCGGCCGGCGCCAGCTGACCGGCGCAACTCCAGCACTCACTGTCGGCGACATGCACTCACATCTTCACGAAAGCACTTTACCTACCGCCGGTCCGCGCTCGCTACTATAAAAGCCTAGTAAGCACTACTTCAAGCGACACCTCACTCACCTCGCCCATTTTCGCTAGACTCTATGAAAAAGGCGGATAAAAAGGAGCAAGCCGCCTCTCGGTCTCGCTTCGGTCCCTCTAACGGAGTGGGGTGGGTCGTCGCTAGTTCTGCAACAACGGGGGACCGTTACGGCTTCCTCGCTCCAACAAAAAACTTAAAATGTGTGCGCTTTTACGTAGTGTCTTCGCACGGCACCGGGGCTATGTCATCGTGGTACGGAACTGAAACCCGTATGATACGCGGGCGGAGGAGGCGCGTGGGGCGCGACGTTCGGCGGCCTGGCTCGGGCGGCGACTGACGGCGGGGCCGGCGCGTATCGAGCCGACGGCGCACTGACGTCACACTGCGTCACGACGCCAGCGCCGCCGCCGCCGCGAGCGTCGCGCGCATGCACCGCCCGCCGCCGAGCCGCCGAGCGAGGCGCCCTCTGCACGCCGGCCTTCCGCACCGGTCGGCACGTTGACAGCCTCCGCTGATCGACGGCCGTACGCTGCCTCCACGCGCCTCCGACACCTTATCTCATTAGCCGATCTATTTCCAATAAACAAGGCCTAAAATCATATACGGTGGCCTTCATTAATAACTGTCCATAAAAGCTTTTACAGCGGCGGTGTTAATAAATTTTTATGAGGCATTCTGAGCCGGTAGGGCGGGCGAAGGGCGGAAGGCCGTCTCGGCGACGCGCCCATCCTAATGTTGCATTGAGAATGATAGACATTCCTATCTCAAGGGCGAGTTCTTGGAGGGAAAAGTTACTCACGCAGTTGCCCTTTCTTGACTACATTAATTTTTGACTTTACTCGTGAGAGTAACAACAAGCCTAACTTTATATGACACATTCAAAGCAGTTTAGTAAAATAATGCAATGATTAACTTTGTGTATGTATGCGTTAAGTACGTTTTTATAAATTTAAATGATGGCGTTATATATTATAGTCACCACTTTTATTTACAAATCAAAAGCTCAACTGCACAAAATAATCTTAACATTTTAGAACGAGTTAAGGAGCTAGGACTCGATTGCCGATTGGCTCATAGATTCGCCTAATCTTATTAACTTTCAAACAATTTCGCTCTTCAATCTGACCGATCAGCCCACATCGGTTTACATTTCGATGGCCGTAGAGCGGTTTTATAGTGGGCAATATATTCGATTCGGTTTTATTGCATACGCATTATAATAATGTCATAAGCATCGTATAAATGTGGGGCGATAAACGTTTTACGTCTAGACCGCGGATGTGGCCACGATCTGATCTAAATCCACAAATTTCATGTACCTACTAGATCGTAATTCTTGGACATAAGTTCTAAATCGTATCGTGGAATTAGAAGTACACGCGTACAATTTATAGCCAAGAGTAATGGAGAAGAAACCCACATTACAAACGAAAAGGTGTGTTAGACACATTATGTCTGGACCATTAAATCCTTTGTCCGATCAGACGCACCGACCGAATAGGAAAGTTGTAAAAAGGCAAAAACCTCGCACAGCCATAGAACCTTTTTCAGTCGGCTACATTTGCGGAGAAAATCTACAACACATTATACTGGACTCTAGAGCTTTTCTGATTTATTTTCTTGGAGAAACTCAGTTGCCTTATAGAGGAATACAGATTACTTAGAGTAGTAATAATAATTATTTGTTATACAAGGGGGCAAAGTTGTATTTTAACGCCGATTGTGGAATTGAAAAACGAGCAAGTGAAAGGATTCTATAGTTGAACCACGAGCGAAGCGAGTGGTTCGAGAATAGAATCCTGAACTTGCGAGTTTTTTAACACACGAGAAGTAAATACATTTGCACCCGAGTGTAACACAAAACTTTTCCCCTCACTATAGGAAACTACAACGCAAAAAATGCGTTTATCACTGCTTCCAGTAGTTCCACTAGGTGGTAAATCATCTTTATTACTTGATTCACCTATTTTTATCAATTTTAAAGCAGTTAATTTGACTTTATTCAAGGTCAAATTACTTTACCCACTAGTGGATAAAATGCGTTTTTACCCGCTGGTATTAAAGGACAAAAGACGTGTTTCCGAGCTAGTGAGGGGAAAAATACTTTATACTCGAATAAAATACACTGTAGTCACAGTATGGACGACAGTAAAATTCTAAAGCGATGCACGCTAGATAACACTTATTTAGTACATAGAAAGGCCATTGAAAGAAAAGTAGAGCTTGCAGGATAACCTACATTTTCTAAAACGTTCATTTGATTTTTGGGACTTAGTGTATTCTTGGCAACTAGCAGGGCAAACACGAAAGTTAAACGTTAAACGCAAAACTTTATTTTTAACAAGTATACCTACGCCAGGGGCGGCTCACTCCGCGATCCTTTCGCCGCGCTACAAGTACATGCCGGCGGCCGCGAGTTCGCGGCCCATTCAGTGGCGACGACCTTCGCGCGGCGCAATAGAATTCAATGTCGTCTGCACGCGTGCGGTCCGTTTGTTAATGTAGGTAAGAATTTAGAATGGCGGCATTTTGTGAACATCAAAGGAGTGAGCCTTCTGTACTTGTACTATTATATATTCTGTGCCTACGCGAAAACTGTTCCAAATATACGCTCTATCATATTACGCAGAATTAAACCGTGTTCATTTTCTCAGCCTTTATCAGGTATCATTAAACTATAATTTCATATTCATATAAGTGTACCTAACGATACAGTTAATTTCAAACCATCAATACCAAGGTATAAGCCAAGGCCACAATCATTTATTTCAGAAGATAAGGCCATCCCAACTATGCGAAGTGCTATCCTATTTGCGTGTATTTCACAAGATCTTCAACGTTAAGCGGTCCATGAGGCTTAGGCCGGCAGGCGTGGAAGCGGCCCCAAAGGGCCACCTGTCCTCTTAATTTCCGGTACTTGACGCCTTACTCGTAATTACCCCGCGTGTGGCAAAAACTACACTCCCAATTATCCCCGCAAGGCGGTCCAAATTATTCATGAGGATTAACTGGTGTTGGTAAACCCTTTGATGTAAGGTCACTAGTCACTACTGTGTATCACTTAGTTAAATAAACAGAATTTAAATAGGATTAGAGCTTTGAGTTTGATGAAGTTCTGTCTATCTCAATCTGGAAACTATCAAGTTTTCCGTAAAGTAGGCATTATTAGTATGAGAACTTCAGCTCTAGAGATTAAATTTAACAAAGGGGAAGATCACTAAACGCACATTACTTTAAGGTTGTGTCGTTTAGTGGATATCGAGATTTATGTTATGAAAAATAAAAGAGACGTCTAGTCGCGTAAATACCAAGGTTAAATCGTTTACGTTAAAAAATAAAACCGCCTTCAAAAATAAGCGCGTTACAAAACACGGAGAAACTAAAAAGCCAAAAATAATAAACCTTTCAATTCAGATTTCTTATCGTATTGCAATAAGCTAAACATCCAAATTATAAACAAATCATTATTTTTGTAGTCGGTACCAGACCTGTTCGTCGCCTTGCTATTGCCTGTTTGCCCCACCCAACCATACACAGGCTGGTACCGACTCCAAAAATAATTGATTTGTTTATAATTTGGATGTTTAGCTTATTGCAATACGATAAGAAATCTGAATTGAAAGGTTTATTATTTTTGGCTTTTTAGTTTCTCCGTGTTTTGTAACGCGCTTATTTTTGAAGGCGGTTTTATTTTTTGTTAAAAAGTTTATTTATTTGTTGATTTTTAGTGGTTCCTAGTGATATTATATGTATCAGTCCGAATACATGTACAGTAGTGAAAGAATTATCCTTTAACTCCTAACCATTGAGGAGTTGACCTTTCATCATCAGCTCAGTTGATTTTTAGTGGTTCCTAGTGATATTATATGTATCAGTCCGAATACATGTACAGTAGTGAAAGAATTATCCTTTAACTCCTAACCATTGAGGAGTTGACCTTCCATCATCAGCTCAGCCACATAAAATTATTACCATCAGACGTAAATACTGGTGTACCTTTGAAAAATAGACTAAAAACATTACATGTGCCTATAACATTTGAAGAGTTCCCTCGATTTCTCCAGGATCCCATCATCAGACCCTGACTTGGTGCCAATGGGACCATCTCGGGGTTATACCGGTTCGATCAAAAAAAAAATTTTGAAAATCGGTCCACGATTCTCGGAGATATCGAGTAACATACATACAAAAAAAAAAAAAAAAAAATAAAAAAAAAAAAAAAAAAAAAAAAAAAAAAAAAAAAAAAAAAAAAACATTCAGTCGAATTGAGAACCTCCTCCTTTTTTGAAGTCGGTTAAAAAAATCCTAATTCATTTCTGTCAACTTAGTAAAGTGTCTGGCGCGATAGGCTCACACAATGGCTTTATAATCGTAACGAAATCACGCACGCACATCATAAGCGTACAACTGCTACGAAAACCTAGACTAGGGGACGGATGTTCCAATGACATACTTCGTTTCAGGCAACCAGTATAAGAGACCTCTCAAAGTTGCTACCCATATAGAGGTCTAGTGGCGCCGGATGATCTAGATATTTCTAAGTGCTTGGCAACAGGAACGGCTAGCGTAGCTTTTTGTCCGGTTATGTAAGGTTCCAGACTGGTTACATCATGAGGGGCGGAACTACGCATTGATTAACGGGGAGGGCGGGAAATATAATAATCAAAAGTTTTCTCGTGTTCATCCGAACCAATGTTCGTATTTGTATTCACAAACAAGCCATAAATGGAATTTGTTTCAACTTAAGTAGATTATGCGATCGCTGTAGCGTGAGTTTTTATGAGATTTTTAATATTTAAAGTATGTTTTATAAATTTTATTTAAAATACAACAACATGAAATAAAACTATGGAACTCAGTGGGTATTGGATACGGAGTATCGTCTATTAATCTATCTGCGGGCAGTTCTAGATATTCTTCTACCGTGACTGCATTTTCCAGTAAGAATTGGAGAATTATGAAAACGGTCTAAAATGCACTTAACCCGAAAGTATTTTCAAATGTTGGTATAGTAAATCGAACTTTAATGGTATATCTGTCGACCTTTAACATCAACAATGCCTATGTCAATAAAGTCTTGTACACATTTTTAATTATTCATTCTAAATTGGTAGCATCAATAGACCTTGCCCTGTCAATTAGTTCCATTTAAGGTTGTACAATTACAAAATTGTATACAATTCCTGCCGGAACTGCCTCTAAATTCGTATCAATGTACAACATTTTGAGAAAATGTCGCCAAAGTGGCAGATCGTAAAAGCGGACGGAGCGTGACATTTCGCCTGCAATCTCCTGGCCTACAACAATAAAACCAACTGCACGCTTTTCAATTTGAGCGTCGAGGCTGCGGCGGCCGCTATTTTTCATCTCAACGAGCCTCCCTGGACGACTAAACAAAAGGATCTCCCTCATTGTTTCAATCATTCGTGGTTGCTCCGTAATGTTACTTATTCATACTCGTATTTTTACTGCAGATGTTTTAATGATTTGTGAATTTTGATACATATAATGTTTCTCTCTAATCTGATGTGCAATTTACTTCTTTTAACACTATTACCCCCAGCGACCCTCTAAATGCGATCACAGGTCGAGTGACACTGACAAGGGGTGAAATGGTAGGTGATAAGTTGATAACGTATCGTAATTATCTATCAACTCTCATACTAGCGCTATTTATTATCTTCGTAGGCGCTTGAGGCTACAAATGGAAAAGTCGTTTTATCAGTTTCGCTCGTAGCGAGCTACATACAGGCTACGAGTGCCGTACCTTAAGCAAAGAACGTGTCAATTTGATCTACGAAACCCAAACTCAAACTGTGTTCCAAATAGTTCCCAACTAACCCTAATTCAGATATTGTGGAAGAAAAATGTGGTACACAAATACAGCTACGTTCAATTTGTTTAATAGATCAAAAAAAACACATCAGAATATTCGCGGTCGAAAGCACTCTACAAAGTTGTACAAAGTATCGGAAACCGCATAAAACGGCACGTTAAACCCGTACATCCCATCCATCATAAAATCAAAGCCGTCAAAGACCATAAACAAGCGACACTCCCGAACAGTATAAATATTAAAAGCCTTCATTTGTCATAAGCTACGCGCTCCCCCAACGCAGCGCGGGCCGGGAAATACGTGAAAACCTGGGAAAACCCTAGGCAACTTACCCGATCAATATAGATTCAATATGTCAGCGCCATCAGGACAGTCAGCGGTGCATTCACGTGAGCCATTTCATAGGTCAGTTATTATGCATTCGGGCGCCAAATGTAACGAGCTTTCAGCTTAGATTAATATGCAAAGTTATGATACCCTAGCGTGAATATTAATTATCAAACTTTAATAAACAAGATTATACAGGCCTACGCGTGTCCACGAATATCTATCGGTTGATCGGAACGTCTTACTGTCACCAAGTATTTATTTGGCAATGAAAGTTACCTCGAAACTTTTCAGTCTTGCTTATAAAACTTTCATGGCTCACGTAAGCGAGGAAGAAAAAATGTAGGGATTCAGTCGGTTGAGACATGTAAATGTTTAAGGGCGTTCAGCATTCGAATGGACGTTTTCGGTGTGTTAAACGAAAGGTATATTATCATTTATCAGTAGGGGCAGCAGCAGTGCCATTCCTTCGCCGCGGAGAGCCGGCTGATATGAAAATTCGTCGTCGAGCAGTCGGCGGCCGAGGGCGGCGGTGGAGACGCTGGTGTGGGGCCGGAGGCGCGGAGGCTCTATTTGGGTCACCCGGGGCGTCATCCCCCACGATCAATAGCCGAGCGGCGCGCGCCGCCCTCTCGCTCGCTCCCGCTTCGCTGTTACCTAACGCGTCTCGCACACTGCCCCACCGACATTAATTATTCTCTAAATCGGTCTATATGAGCTATTTAGACTTTAAATTAAGAACTATAGTCTTATCGTGACTAAAACCCGAGCGTTCATTAAGTTTCCGAGCGCTGTGGTGCGAGGTTATAGGCAGGTGTGGGTGTGTGTAGGAACCACCGCCACTGTCTGGCTTTTTCCTTTACACGATCGTCGTAAAACTTACGTAATACAGAACAATAGAATCGAATGTACATTTCTGACTGGTGAGCAGCTTTGCAATGGTAACATATTGTAGAAATAATATGTATATTCTGGATAAATATTTAATAAGGGTATTCAGCAAATAGGCCAGCATTTCGCGGGCGATTCATACTCAGAGAAGCACGCTGAAATCTCATAATGAGGCGTTCCGGCGAGTGGGGTACTCGAGTGGACTCATAAATATGATCTGTAGGCAAGCTCATAGCGCTAACTGCCTCGGAAAAGTTTCAGCTTTCAAACTGAATTATTTTTGTAGATGGTGGATTTAACAGGAACACTCATGGAATTTATTAGTATTTTTTTAACTGAACATACGGAATAACACTTCGCGCAAAATTATATAAGCGTGCATATTTGGTGGCACAGAATCGTGGAGATTTGCATTACTGTATCAAGTACAGAAAACTTTTAACATTAGGCTAAATCCGTGAGAAACTTCGGGAATATATTGAATTTTCTAATACATATCGCAAGCAACTTGGAATTGTGGAAATTCACTGGAAAAGGTGTGCAAAAACACGTTCGTCGCTCAAACATGAACAATGCAAACATTGGCTAAAGCCAAACACAAATTAAAAGCATGCATGAAATTAAACTTCACCCGAATTTGTGGGAAGACTGGAAAGATTGTTAATTAATAATTATGCATGCCCTTCCTTTGAGTGAATGTCTGCTGAATGGGATTATTAGTCGTTACAAGTAACAGCTCAATAAATGAATAGGTACACGTTCAACGGAGGGACCGACCGCGCCAGGGGACCCGCTGGGATACAAACCTATCATAAAAGGGAGGAACAGTCAAGGTCATGTCGGTTTCTGCACGAGGATAAATTTGTACAATTTATTCGGAGCTTCAAGAACGCGGGATTACCTCATTTTGTCGATACCACACACGTATTGTTACGTATAGGCACCTAGACCGCAATTCGCATTTCAGAAATAGCCGGTGAGTACCTACCACGGCGAAATAGAAGGTAAGCATGCCGGGATGACGTGTTCGTCTAACAAATGCGGTGCCAAAACGTGCCCATAAAACTGGTTTACTTATTGCAAACCACTTCAGTTTACGGAAAACTTCAAGGATATGAACAGGTTTGGGAAAGAAAAGATAATTTAGGCCGATTGAGGAAAACCAAATTAAAACATCTAAAACTCTATAAATATTTCCGTCAATGACATTTACAATCAGAAATTTAAATTCCATTCAGATGACAAATTTCCTAAGCGAGTTACAATTTTTTAAAAGCCTTTTCATGTGGTCCCTGCTAGATTATTTTTGCTCTACAGACGGTTACTATGTCTGTAGACTTAGACTGTAGGCAAAACGCAGCACAGTGGAATGAAATTAGTAATAAAACGGTCATTCTTCCGTTCCCTTCTGCCAACTTTCTGAACTTTCGTGTCGCAATTTTCTGTATACCAATTTGACAAAAACTGAACCTACTGAATATATTAGTTTATTCGACATGCGACATTCAAAGTATAAAGAATAGTCTTTATGGCTGAGCATTTGCGTCATGCAAGTATAATAGAATTATAGTTCTTTATATAATTAATTATAAAGACAGGCCAGACAGGCCTCGTGTCTGGTCAGTTCGAACCGCTTGGATCTGAAGCTGAGTAATCGATACTGTAAACCGCTCCTAGCTTCGATATTTCAGTATTATGTTTCTGTAAGAAACCTTCCGAGTGCCGAGATCATATTCTGTAGGCACACGGTAGTCTTTGGTTCGACAAATGTGTGATCTAGTCAGATCACTGAACTTCGACAATTGTTTGTTCAAATTGTTGACGCTTTTCAATCATAACGTTAGCATTAAAAATCTAACTTTGATGAAGCCGTTAAATCCAATTGTAGACGGATTCAATCAAAGGTACTGAAGAATTTCCGCAGGCCAGAGAGAAAATTTAATAGAATTATTGTAAATGCAAATTTGTGGCGACGCAGCTTTCGATTTATCGGGTAATGAAATTGAAGATAATAGTTTTACCTCACCTCCGGCTGAAGCGAGAGGTCAAAGTGAACAAACCGTCGACTCGAGTCAATTTCCGATATTAGATTTGCCTACAGGCAGAAGTGGGGCAGCCATAACGAGATGTCCTGTTTTATCTCTACAAAATAGAACCGACGTGTAACTGATCAATGTCGAATATTTATTCCATTTGGAAATGTTTGCTACATAAAAACGGTTTCTACTATATATGTAGCTTTCCGTTCCGCCTAAGGGAGCGTTCAATTCAATCAGGATCCCCTTACCATTGAATACGAGAAGCGTGTAGCTATCGAACGGAAATGAATTTAATAATGTGTCCTTTACCTAAAACAGTATACTCGCAGCAGCTGTGACTACTTAAATAAAGAGCATATTGTTTTGAAGTATTGTGTAAAAGATAATCGACCTAAATATCGAAAGAGGATTTGTATCGCATTTAGCTCGGGTCAGACGGTCTCCGTCTACTTACAACAAGGATTTACACCGCGCCGACGTTTCGTGAAACATTTCAGTCAATGAAATTATTATAGAGTAAACAGTATATGAGCGAATATAAACATACGTCACGGCCGTTGCTACGCCGATACTGTTGATTCACCGCTTTCGGAGCATGATCCGAAGGTGAATATGGAGGAAGTTTATTGGAATACATACAGATAAGATTTATGGTTCTCAGTAACGTTCTAAAAATTGCACACGTCTCCCTACAAATTTGTGTAGATAGAATATAATTTCAATATATTACTCAAGCAGCCGGAACACTATAACGGCGCAGTTCATGGAAGTTCAGATTGAGAAGCCTTTTTCATGAAATTTTGCTCCTCGAAAATTGTCCAAACTTCATGCCGATGTGGCTACTTATGCAGATCAAAGCCATCCAATATTTAGCGCTTTATTTATTGCATGAAACAGAGCTATGCTCTTACGTTGCGAAACTGGAAACACTAAACTATTCATATTGAATGTATGTCAGTATTTTAGGAATAGTTTGGATTCGTGTTGACCATAAAAAATGAATGCCTCACGAGATAGAAGTTACGAGTGCTTCAACTATAGCTGAAATTTCAGTGCCGCAGTCTACAGTATGTGAAGAAAACTAATTTAAACGGGACGCACATAAATACAAGTTTAAGGCCTTGTTAAATAGGGCAATCCAATAAAAGTAGAGCAGGTGGAAACTGGATAGGTCCCTATAATCAAATTAACGCTAGCCAGAGTACACGAACAATGGCTTAGCGGCGTCACAATGCCAATTAAGGAAACTAAAGAACTTTCGAGAGTAAATTTAATTCATTAGTATTAATGTTATAAGTAAGCATTAGGTAAGGTAAGTACATATATAGTTTTATTTGGTGAAGAAAATCATTTTCTATTTTTCTATATTGTTAGCCATCATGTAGTATTTTTTAAGGTAAGGTAAGTGCGTAAAAAAGTAGCCAATCGTTTACGCCCCATAGCGTAGTTTTCTCTCATTCTAACTAATTCGTAAGAGCGACAGAGAGATAACTCCGATACGATAAGCTACAGAGAGTGAACGATTGACAAATCTACCCCGACATTGTGAATGATACGATCCATACTTTGCCTAAGCACCACGCGTAGTGCGCGTGTGTCCAATTGTCCATCACGTGTTTGTCCAGTTGGACAAAGGAAACAGTAAATAGAGCATTACTCCACAGGGAAAGTTCTGCCCTTCACCTGTTTACTATTATTATAAAATTAAAGTTTCCCCCTAGTGACTGATATAGCGATAAATCATAACTCCATGATACGATGCTAATTTTTGACATCAATAATGAAATGTCACATTTTTTTTTACTGGATAGGAGGCAAACGAGCAGACAGGTCGCCTGATGGTAAGCGATCACCGCCGCCCACGGACACCTGAAACACCAGAGGTGTTGGAGGTGCGTTGCCGGCCTTTAAGATGGGTGTACGCTCTTTTCTTGAAGATTTGAAGGTCGTATCGACACACATACACGACGACTATAATATGCTATATGATGATAATCTTACAATAAGTACCTATTGTAAGCTGTATGAGGCGTAACCGTGTAAATGAAAAAAAAACACAGTCGATAAAGTATTAGGCAAAGCAACCATTGACAACAAAAGATGTGTTCAGATTTTTGAGAACATCCTAATCCTAATATAATTAGGTGTATTATATCCATAATAGGCATTAAATTAGTTTAAACGTTTAAATTATTATGAACTAGCTTTTGCCCGCGGCTTCGCTCGCGTTAGAAAGATACAAAAAGTTGCCTATATCACTCTCCAAGTCTCCATCCCTTCAACTATCTCCACGTCAATTAGTCGCTCCGTTTTGCCGTAAAAGATGGACAAACAAACAAACACACACACTTTCCCATTTATAATATTAGTATGGATATATAACACTTCCTATAAGAGTCATGGCTGCTATGTAGTTGTGGAAAACCATCAAGAAGTAAATGGTGTAACTGTGACATTTGGGCGTTACCCGAGAGGGTGCAACGAAACGTACAAAGCGGATTATTGGGGTAATAATCCCCGTAAAGCCCTTTCCTAAACCACAAGCAAAGGCTAATGGGACATTTTAAATGTGACACAATTTCGTGCGGTAGTGTGATCATAAGAAATATCATACGTAGCAAACACATTCAAGTTTATCATATCGGAATTACATGATATTGTTCTGTCTAAAACTGTATACCACGCTCCTGATTTTCGTTTAAATATCATAATTTGTTGAAGAATATGTTTTTCAAAGTGCAAAGTCGTTGCAGTCACTCTTAAATCGATTACATTGACATAGATCCCCAATTGCCCAGGACGATTTCATTCTGCCATTCCAGACTCATGTTTTCAAACATTTTGCCTTCGAGCTATTTGAGCAGTTGCTATGCTAACCCTATAAACGGTTGCGAGTAGGGCTATATTTCCTAAACGATTACCTCATTCCACTCCTAACCCAGCAATAAAGACTATAACTCGAACAACTCGTCCCGTCTTGTAGCGAAGGTTAAAGTCGTTGTAAAAGAAAATTGCGTGCAGAACCCGACATATGAAGATAGGTAGGTGTATCCGAGGCCTTGCCCTAGTGGTTTGCTGAGGGCAATTGCTAGGAAATTGCCGAGACCCCCGCGCCGGGCGTGGTACGAAGCCCGATCAACATCGGGAAACTACTTAATTCGTTATTCCAGACTTCTTAATTAAACTGTAACTCCGAAATGTTACTTCCAACGCTTTTATCGAAGTGGAATATTTCAAAAATGTACAAGGGTTGTTATAAGTTTCTTTTTCGCTCTTATTTAGCTGCTCAATTATTTACGCTTAGAAACTCTGCAGTGATTTGAAGAGCTAAGTTTGCGGTTCATCGAAGGTATAAACCCTTTGCGAATGAATATTTAAAGTATGAGAAATGGAAAAGCACGCGAGGTTCTGACAAGAACGGTTATCGTATCATGGCGCAGCCGCGATGTGCAAAAATAAGCCAGACTAAAGTTGAATGCTCTTCATGCTATTGATTAGTGCACTAGAAAAAGAGAAAAAGAGGTCGCCTGGCCCCGGAGCCGCACTTATGTTGTGCATAGTTGTCGTTTAGTCTACATGTGGAAACGATTTAATGAATTGTATACTGTGTTTAATGCTAAGCTTCCTGTGATTATGAACTCTACGAGAAAGTTGATCTAGAGCTTAGAACTACGCTCGGCAGTTTGGATTTGCGTGAAAACTAAAAACTGTTTCAAGCAACAGTAGAAACATCATATCTCAAATATTTCTAGCGATGCCGCCGAGCATGTCCGTATGCAAAAGCTTGGTATAAAGTGCGTCTAAAAACCTTTAATGATTACTATGATTATGATTAGCCTCATTTCGGTGCCAGGCTGCCAGGGTCGTCTGTCAAGTGTCCTGCCGCTAAACAGTCCCCAGGGTACTCTGTTACGTAAATCTAGCCGTGAATCAGCGGCGTTAAGTGCACGCGAAAATTGCCGAGCTCCACATAATTCAATTAAGAGCTTGATGGCGCTTCTCATAGCGACGCTACAAAAATGCATTTGAGCAGATAAGGTCGGTCCTTTTAAAAGAGATCAGTTAGCGAGTTCTCCTACAAAAACATACTAAGTAGATAGGTAGATTCTCCTCCAAAACAAGAACTTCGAAATGTTAAAAAATCAGTAGTCGATACTGAAACAATTCATAAGACCCCATTATTGCCTTTATGAATTTATCATCCGTAAACTCAACTGTACAACTCAATAGATACTAATGAATGATAACATCAATACAAACGAGGAATAAGAAGCACAATTACTCGATAAACAGTATTTTTAGCGGCCTATTCATGAGCGGTATCTAGCTTTATTGCGAGCAATTCAACTCGGATACAAATCAATACGTGTTTCGCTTCCAAGGCAGAGAGCTAATAAAATAAATGTATTTCTCAAGTCACTGACTTACGTTTGATAACCTATTTTAAGGGTTTTGGGAGGATTTTTATTTAGCTTCGAACTTCGAAGAACTTTCGTTGATAAGTACTTTTACATCCTTATAGTAAAATAACTTGCCACGTGCTTTTTGAAAGCTAAGAAGCTTAAATTAGAAGCTATGAATAATTGTGGAATATTTGGAAAAAAATACAATAGCTTAAAAAGACAATAGTAACTGTTATTATCTTCTCTTGAACGCAGTTTTGGTCCTCTTGTTACTGATGAATGCTTCACCGCTACACCTATTTTTTTGGTTAAAACTGTCAACCGTAACACCGACTCTGGCCTGTCAGTTTTCAGAATTGGTGTACATTATTAAATAATAGTGAATTATGATGAATCGCCGCGTAGGTTTGTGCGGCCTAAACGGGCGGTGGATCTAGCCGTCGCCGGTGGTAACCAGTGCGAGCGGTGTGCGCCGGAGCCGGGCCACCAGCGTTTCCGCTCCCAAAGGCGGTTCAACGGACCACTTTACAACTTTACAAATAGAAAGATATAAAATGTAGCGGGGTAATGGAATATTATTAGATCATACGCAATAAATTGTGAATAGAACTCAACGCTTCATGAGCGAAATTATCTCTGTTTCATCATACCATAGATGACGAATCACTCTATTCACTCTTTCCATTTTATGTGAGCGTGATACAGTTCTCCGCACAAACTATACTAACTTTGTTAATCCAATTACCTATTAATAGTCCATCATATATTATTATGTATCAGAGCTAACCCAGAGTTCGGTATAATTAATAAGTAAGATAAAAACACCCCAAGCAATAAACCGCTTTGATTGCTTCGATAAAACTCTCCCGAACACTGCAAGAATACCCCATTGGCCTAAATATTTAACTAGCTGCCTTACCCTTCAGCGACAACACAATTTATACAATCACGTCACTTAATGTCAGTGCCAACGATCCGCTAGGGCTCACTATTACAAAGGATAATTCATCATTGCGGGTTGTCAAGTAAATTTGCCTAAGCAAGGTAATTTGCGGTAGTTTGTCTGCGAAAACGCTACCTATGTCCTCTTTCCTGATTAAACCGTAATCCGAGAATGATGGACAAATTGCCAGTGGGTGTGGCGTATGAATGAAATTCGCGCACGGCCGCCATGGTACAATACTGTATAGATCCAATTGGATTACCTGCATTACTCGTAGTAATCCTCATTAGAATACCCGACCTTGATTCTGATCAATATTAGTCCTTGGCCGACTTCTGACTCTATTAAATTCGAATCCCTTTTTCAAAGATATTTGCCAAGGACCAATTTATTACACCGGTCGAAAAGGGAACGCTTTTTATTCCCTGGATATGGGATATTTTTTTATATAACGGATGAAGAAGAAGACATGACGTAGTAACAAAAATGAATATCTCATTGATACAAGAGCCCAGAAAAGTAACGATACTAATAAAGAATGAGAGCAGAATTTACTATTTGATTTGATGTAAAACTTCAAAGAAAGTGCAAACTGACAGCAAGACGGAGCTAAGGTAAACTTGGTTTACTTTCTACATACATAATAACGAGTAAACTCGGTTATGTAACTGCGACTCGTATTCCTGCGGGCACACACTCAAATGAAAATTATGAAAGCTTCGCTGCAACGCCGCATCATAGTGGATTTTATTTCCAACGTTGGCATCGTTTTCATGTTTTTCAACGGGGAACATAACACCGCTTGCTGCTACACACAATTAAATTGATTTATTATATTAATCTGGGTATACTGTAAACCTAATAAGTGTTTTAGTTCTGCTGGTCACATATTAAATTGGATTAAAACTTTATCAAAGGGGACCAAATTAAGGTTAGTTGGGAGAAACTATTAAACGCCTCTTTAGCAGAATTGAAAAGCGGTCCACATAAACGAATTGCAGAGTTGTGGTGGAAATGAAATTTGCAAAAGCTCGCGGAGGAAAATTGATTGCCTCGCCCGCCAGTGTGACGGTGTATTTACAAAATTTAAACTCTATCTTGCAAATTAAGTAGTATGCCCTAATTGAAATTTAAAACGCCATTCATTTACGAGTATAATGCAATACGATACGAATAAATACAACAGTGATAGGCAACGTGACGGAGGATTATATTTAGGGTTCTCATTAAAATGTGCCTAAGTTTAGATTGCTTAAGTAAAAATCATGATGAGAAGTTGAAAATGTAATAATGAAATGACAACAAACCCGCACGAAATTTAATTGCTATCTCCAGAGGGTCTGAACTGCAACTTGGCGTTACAATGGTTAGGTAGAAACCTTTTAAATTTGATTTTTGACAACATTTTCTAGCTTGAAGGTTTGCATTGTAAGTACCCCTAGATAAGGCAACGCTTTAGTTTCTGGACCACAGCGGGGCTATCGCGTGGGAGTTTAATAGCAAAGTGCTGCGGACTTATCTGCAGCGCTCTGCATAGAATATTCAAACGCCATAAGCAATTATTGCCATATTAATTGTTGCCCATATTATTACCTAACCTAACCTACTTTCTGATAGCAGTTAGCTTAATTTGGTTATATTTCGGAGGATTACCATATAAAATTATTTTCTTTGCCAAAATCGAAGAACTTGTAACGCTACGTTCTGGTTTTTGTCGATAAAAAATTGGTTAGTACAACTAAATAGGAGAAGCTTTCGAGTGAAAATGTAATGTGAAATTTGTAGATTTCACCCAACATAAATACCACCATGACTTTTATAAATTGCTTCCGTCAGCCTCTTCACTTTTTACGCAAGCCGATTAAAGATAGAACAAATCATTAATCATGTGAAAACAGATCGGAAGCTAGCGCCAAAATAGAATTTTGCTAAACAAATCTTAGATTAGAGAGGCGATTGTAATAGATACACGTCGTGCACTAAAGAGGAATGCACTGACGAGTAAATCTTTTGTAGCCAAAATACAGGCAACCTCCGTGTGATCAAGAACTTACCTTCTAAGATATCGTCACTACTTTGAAAAAATCTCGTATCTCACGCTGCTCCTCAAAGTTAAAACGCAGTAAGTCTTTATGTATTCCATACATACTTACTACAATTTTCTTTTCATTGACAGACGAAGATACAAGTTTTTTTTTAAAGTAGTGACGATATGAACTGCTCCTGAATATATAATGTGTAGTTCCCTACGAAAAATTGGTCGGAAGATTCCACAGGACGGAAGCCTCAACTCATATTTCAGACACGCGTCTCGTTCGCAGTAATTGTATTAGTACAGCACGGGAGTAATTCCAACGAAATTGACGCCATTACGGGATTAGTCAGAGTGGTTTGCAGTTAAAGCTGGATTTGATGTTCTTTCTTCGGGCTTTGACTCGCTCGGGTCCAGTTAGTGAGTCACTCACGAAAAATATATTTTGTCGTTCAAATGCTGAATTAAATTGAGCGTGCTTTGGGATAGCTGCATCCATATTCTACTTTGTTCATCCATACTCACAATATCACTGTATAGATAGAACGCTGACATTCGGAAAAATTTACTTCGAAAATCATCCGCCATTTAAATTAAAGTGTTAATACGCCCACGAAATCGCGGACAAGTTCAAGTTATATTTAAATAACAGTAAATTAGAGAAAAGCTTTCCCCGATTCAACAACTCATCAAATATTATCTGAATCATCTCAGTGGTCGGAATTAAAATAGACAAGTAACTATTTCAGTATTTATTTTTGTAGACTGTGACGTTTAGCGATTTACTTCAGGGTCTTCAGTTCTTGTACGGTTCATATTGTATGTTTCCAAATGGAATGAATGGGTAAATAGAAGAAATGGAAATGTTAAGAAAATATGGCCTCAACTTAAGGCAAAACATGTGTGTTGCCAACGCTTTGAAAACCTCTAGGAACCTTTTCAGGCTGTAGTCTCTAGAGGAAAACTCAACAGAAGCGTTCACGTGAACGTAAAGGTACGTGAATACATGTACGTGAATAAACTGTCATACGTCAAACGGCGGAGGCAGCAATAACGCCGTGAATGCAACTCAAAGGAGATTGAATATCACCCGCGCGGTGCAGTGGAATCTAGACGAAACTAACTCCAATGTTTTGAATACGTTCGTACAAAGATTGGAGCATTAAGAGAATTAGTGATTGCGTCCGGTGCTGCTCATTTAGTGATGTGGCCGATTATTGAGCTGTTTTTAAACACATTTCATCCGTGTATATCATACCTATGTATGTACTAATGTACCTATCAGTTTGCTGTTAATTATTTTTTGAGTTGTTATTCTCCTCCTGTTGCAGGGATAACACGAGTCATGGTAAAAGTGTGTTCGATGTTTTATGACGATTATCTAACGTGCTCAATAAAAGGCATTTATATAAATGGAATAAAACTAAAACACCATATAATCGGGATATCAAGAGTGGCTGTCCAAAGGCAAAAACAGAGTTTTAACATGCTAAGATAATTACTTAGATAAAGCTTGATTTTGAAAGCTCCGCAACTGTTCGTGGAGCTCTTGTGAAATCAGAGCACTGAAGTCTTGCAAGCGGAATTTTTTCAGTTCACTTAAGAAAACAACTCCTTCCACAAGCCTCCGTTTATTATAAATATTGTAATATTAATCTCTAAGTCTATTTGAATTTGATCCTTTACACAAAATTCATGGATTAAGGACCTTATGTCGTCCCAAACCCAATCCCAAGTTTTCTTTCCTGTAATTACATATACAAGGTGCTCGCGAGGAACCCGCATAACTTGAACCACGCGTTTCTGAGGCAAAAAGAAAGAAAAAATGTTATATGAATTTTAAAATTTTTCGCCAAAAAAAAAATTTTTTTTGTTTTTTTTTTTACTTTTTTGGACGTATTTTCACATAATTTTTTTTTTTATCTATAAAGTTGACAATTAAAATGAGTTCCTTCATTTATTTTTCTAAAAACCAAATTATTTGGAAGTTTTTCTTGTCACATTTTGACATTATCAATGACTACTGTGAGACTATGCTCCACAATTGCGCATCAGCGCCGTTAAGAAACCTTTTCTACTGAGTAACAATACGGAAATGTTTTTTTTTAATTGGCAATAACTCTGAAACTAGACGAAATCTAGAAAAGTTTATATGACATTTTAATCTTAAAATGTGACCAAGAATATACCGTTAAAGTTATATGGGATTCGGTCACCGTCCTAAAGCCGTTAAAGTTATATGGGTTCCTCGCGAGCACCTTGTATAATATTCCCTGAGTCCCAACGTCCCACCACTAGCCACGTTGCTAATTTATTGTACTCGTAACGGCATGATTGCCAACCTAATGCCTTTTTAGGGTTCCGTAGCCAAAATGGCAAAAACGGAACCCTTATAGTTTCGTCATGTCCGTCTGTCCGTCTGTCCGTCTGTCCGTCTGTCACAGCCGATTTACTCGGAAACTATAAGTACTACAGTGATGAAATTTGATGGGACTATGTGTTGTATGAACCGCTACAAAATTATGACACTAAATAGTAAAAAAAAAAGAATTGGGGGTGGGGCCCCCATACATGTAACTGAGGGATGAAAATTTTTTTTTTCGATGTACATACCCGTGTGGGGTATCAATGGAAAGGTCTTTTAAAATGATATAAAGTTTTCTAAAAAACATTTTTCTTAAAGTGAACGGTTTTTGAGATATCAGCTCTCAAAGTCGTAAAAAGTATGTCCCCCCCCTCTATTTTTATAACTACGGGGTATAAAATTCTAAAAAAAATAGAGGTGATGCATGCTAATTAACTCTTTCAACGATTTTTGGTTTGATCAAAGTATCTCTTATAGTTTTTGAGATAGGTTGATTTAACTGTAATTTTGGTTTGCTGCTACGGAACCCTTTGTGCGCGAGCCCGACTCGCACTTGGCCGGTTTTTACTGTAATCGGGCGGCGCTAAATTATTCGTGAAGCCAATACCAAGCAGATGGCGATCTGTGAACGTTTAGAATTACGACCTTAAGGAAACTCAATCGACTAGGGAATTTCAGCTGGCATTGAAAATTCGGTAAAATCTAGAAAATTCTTCAGAACGAAAGTTGCTGACATTGCGTTGAATTTCTTTGTACATTTCACTTCGTTTCATACGTCCATAGTCAAAAACCAAATGTATATTTTCACCTATGTTTAAGTTTTACGTCTTACTGGTTACTGACGTAACAAATATGTACACATAAGAATGATATCTAATATGGAGTACATCTCATTATATTACATCTGACTCTGAATAACTTATTTGGAGCACAATACAAGAAATAGTGAAAGGATATGCATAAAGTAACCCGAATGGGGAGGGTAAGGACACAAAGGAAGCTTCGAGGGCTTCTCAAGGTCTCGCCTTATTGTTCGTGAAACATCCCATTTGGGCCAATACTGTTCCCTTAGCTGAGGAAACGACTTGAGAGGAATAGTAATGCTGTTGTATACTGTACTGTCTCTCTCATTTCAGCGTTCATCGTGGTCAAATACTCAGCTTTCGGTTTTCGGACCCCGGGGTCAGTTTTCAATCGTTTTCTGTTCCACTTGATCCCTTTTTTGTCCGACATCCTTTATGAGAGCATGTTTAGTGTAGGTAGGTAGTATTTTCTGATTACGCAGTTAGTGGTATGGTGCTTGGGGTCAGGTCAATATTGGTTTGCCGTACCGGTCTAAGCGAAAGCAAAGCAATGTATGTGAGTAACAGCTGTGTGTAACAGCAAAATTCTAATCTCGTCATTTGCGTCGATGCAATTAGAATACGAATTGTCAGTTAGCATGGATAGTACTATCCTTATAATCGCATGGAATAATTATAAACAGTGTACAATTTGGTACTAGATCCTGACCATTCATCTCGCCCAAACTCTATAGGTAAGCATTTGTAATTTAGATAGCACTCGTCTGCTCTAATCCTCGAAAGAGGTGCGAGTATTTCAACCTCGAGTTATCTAATTGATATTAATATTCTTGATCTTGAGTCTATTATTCATCCTATAATAAATCTGGAAATATGGTTCGAGAGAAATCCATTACTGTATTTGAACTAAGATTGTGTTGAGCGAACTATTGATTAATGTCTGCAGCTCCAATAATAAATGAGTTATCTTCAATAACTTGTGATTTACTATTTTAAAGATGTTTACTTCATTTAAGTATATTTTCAGTAACTCAGTTGAGCTAAGGTTTCAAACGGTTAACGTATTTTTAAACCTTAATTAGGTAGTAGGTAAGTAAGTATCTTTCAAATATATGCAGTCTATGTCCATCCCAAACCCCTATATTCAATTTAAGCTACTAACAGGTACATAATTATTATGAGCACTTAAAGCGATCTTTTTCAATCCACTTCCTTATTGGCCCAAATTACAAGTGAATTGAATGGCACTTAATAAGTTCCACCTTGTTTTTAAGAAATTAGGTGAAGACTGACAAAGTCCTTTTGAAATGAAGACTAAGGAAGGACACTTCATTTAATAATAGAACAGACGTCTTTTTGATAAAGCGAAAGCAAAAAATTACTCATCTATCTGTTTTCTTACATCTTTCACAATGCCATCAGACGTATTCAATTAGTACCCAATTTCAATTATAATCAGGAACCAAATTGAATTTCGCACAAAACGTCCAAATTATCGAAACCATCTCCCAATTAATGCTAAAGTAGTCCATTGCCGCCAAGATGGCAAGAGCTGCGAGAATTTAACAGACGATCGTACCCGGGGGTAAAGCGGTCGGGACTTTGGACCCTCGAAATGAGGATTTACACTAATGGCTTTTGAAGGGCAAAATCTGTAGATTGTTATGTACCAACTGATGTGAGAAATTGCTAACAATTTTACCAAAGTCAATGTAGTAGACAAATTTAGGACAGAAGAATTTTACGTAAAATATGTTGAGGTCAGTGAGTTAACCTCTGACCCTCTCTGGAATTACAATTACCGTGCACGGTAAGTTAGAATTCTCATAAAGGCAACGTACATTTTTTTGTTTCAGATGTATTTTGCATCCGCATATTGGAAAAAGTAAGTTTTCCGGCTTATTGACCCGAATAGGAATCACTAAGAGAACAAAAGAACAACGCAAGCAAAAGTCAAAGCACTTTCCGAATCTAAGTACGTATTCCAATGCAGTCTCCCAGTCTGGACGCGAGCGTCGCGAATTCTCGTTGGCTGGTTACGTAACTTTTAGCCCGTCCTGGCCAATCAATACCGACTTCATGGAATAACAGGCCAATGTATGGCGGGACAGTCTAGCGTGCCGTGGTGGCGCCTAGGTTATATAGACATCATGGGTATGTTGGCTGTTTCCCCTTGGCAACAACGAGTAACTGACATAGTCGACTCATTGCACCGTTGTAAACAGACAATACAGCTTTATACCAGGGCACTTTAAAATATAACACGAAACACCAAAGTATGACAGGGCAATGTACGATGAAAGATAGTTTAGCGTGCCGTTGTGTTGTGTCATAGTTCAACTCTGTACCTGCACTTTATTGAAAGAATTGCCCCCATTTCAAGAAATGAAAAAACATGTTTTTAACTCACAAACGGAGAACTAAATAACATCGTTTAAGTAAAGTTTGAAGCAAAAACAAAAAGGTATCGGAGAGACAAAGTATGTTTTCCGAAAACTTTGAAAGACATTTGAAACATATCACAGAAAACAAAGGTGTATTGAAGATAATGTAATACAAAACTTTCTTCTGTACCCCAAAAATAATAGGAAACATAGCGAAAATATACTAATGTATGTAAAGACTGGCGAATACTGAATTATGTAACAGTATTACGCAATATGCAAAGTGAAGCCTTGTTTCGGGATCGGATTTTTTGTTCGGATAAGGATCAGTTTATCGTCAGATTTTAGATGCTAAATTTCTTGTACGAGTAGGTCAATAAGCTCGCTCCATCGTAGGCCACGCGGCTCGGCTAGTCTGTGGCCTTGAGTACTTGAAAAAACTGATTATCAGAAAAAATATTCATAAATTATAATAGTAAATAGAAGATTCCATTCAAGGGAATTGTAGAGCATCTAAACTAAATGTTACAAACGTGCAAGTTATGCAAGGTTATTAAGATTGAATATTTAGAGCATCAAAAGAATTGACAAGGAAACATTCATTTACGAAACTCCAAGTCTCTTTTCACATACAAAAATATGAGAAGGCTCTGAAATTTGTTAACTGCAAAAATCGACAGCCAGTGAAACTATGCGTATAAAAACTATGCGTATAATGCGTATATAATTTATATGCGGTATGCAATTATCCCCAACTAACCAATCAAATAAGAAGAATACTAAAAGGTCATTCAAATACAAAGATGTTCTTGTCGTGTAGCACTTGTAAAAATTGGCGTAAGACTACGAGAAAAGGCGCTTACTCCGACAAGAGCCAAACTCTTAAGCGACGGTGATGAATAAAAGTAACGACATTGACATCTCAAGTGTCAATTAGAGTGGTTTATAATTGATTCTCAATTCCTATCGGAAATCACAAATTGCTATGAACAAAGAATCGCAATTTATATTACGTAACAAGTCTGGCCCAAATTCATAAAGGTAGCAGTGTCAATGACAAGCACGCACGAAAAGGCAATAGTCTGGAGGGTTTTCTTTATAGTTTTTTCAAGGTTGTTACCGGCTTTAGGGTTACGCATAGACGTTGGAGCCGTTTCATGCCCAAAGATCCTTAATAACAAGGCGTATAAGGGCCCTTTAGGAGTGGAACAGTGGATATAATTTCTGGAACGCACGACTGCATGGTTACGGCGGCGGTATTTATTGATAGCGTTTATACCAATTTGCGTGATGCATAGCGAGCATCGCGCCTATTGACAATCACAAGCATTCGGAACCCATTTTAGACGCGTATTACTGAATATATCGACATGCAGGAGCAATTAGTGTGACGCTGCGCTACAGATTGCATCTGCCTGGCTACAAGCGTACTAGTAATACGTTGTGGTATATTAATAACTTGCTTTATTTACAAACTCTTGTGTAGACAGAACTTGGATATATGATTTGAGAAGTTTCTAATGGAATTGCAATTATGCCAATTATGTGATAAAATTTTGACTCATGCCGCTGAGACCCCTGTGGGCGAGTTTAGGCATCTGCCGCGATTGCAGAGGACGCTTTGGCCTTGGTGGCCTTTCATATATACGACAGTTATACCCGTTTTCAGGCGTGATTATATCGCTGTACTTAACCAGCCTTCGATATGAAGTATACTAGACCTAGACGTAGTATCGAACACGCAACGCCTCTATGCCACTCCGTGTATTGTATGAACGTCAACAAAAATAACGCACCTTTGTAGGGCCGACAGGATATTTCTCACTTCCCGATCCGTTGTACCGTTGTAAAGAAAGGCGACTGTAGCTTGTCACAAATAAACGAAACGAGAAAAAGGATTCCGTTTCTTTTTTTTGGTTTGTGATTTTGACTTCCTATTTTGAAAAGTAAAAAGCTAAATCTGATACTTGATTGTTTGATTGTTGACAGCTCGATTAAATCCATTCATTTGTCATACATTGACAGTAGTATTTTCATACATAACATTGTCAATATGTGTCATGAACTCATGTAGCTTCTTTAAAATGTATAAAACGTTTTCAAAGTTCCCAAAGATTTTATTGTACCAATTATAAGCCATAATAATAAGCCAATAATTTTCAAATAATTCGGCAGAATAATACCAATTACCAATAAGTCTACAATAAAATCCGTCAAATTTAACGGTCCCTTAATTAACCGGCTGGAATAAATTAGCAATTAATCGTCCAGCTTTCGCTTTAATGTAACATCGGAAAACAATTCGCCGGAGTCAATTAGAAGTGATCACTTACAGGGTAGACAATCTTTCTTGTCTAATTGACGGCCAAGTTAATCTACGAGGGAACTACTGAAAATTTTGTCGTCTCTTTCAAACTACAATTTATAATAGGAAAGTGTACAGCTTAAAAGGAACAGCTTTAGGCAAGTGGTAGTCGTCCATTCGAAGGAAGTACCTTCAGACCTTCACCATCCGAGTTTTCTATAGCAATAAAATTGCAAATAGCATTTATTATCAATATCGTTATTATTAAAGATAACTTTGCCCGACTTCAGGCTACTTAATGTTATTTTTATGGAAAAGTACGTTTAATGCTATTTCAGTCGATCTCGGTGCAAGAAGCACTGACATTGTCTAAACTAGCATGACAAATACTAATTTTTCCGAGAAAATACGATCGAAAAATAGTATGCATTACAGCTGTAGTAGAATTTTCATTTTATATACCTATCCCAGTCACTTTTCGGTGAATGAAATCATCGTGAGGAAACTGAACAGAACCTTCGGGTTAGAAGATCAGCTGGCAGTCGCTTCCGTCAAACCTAGTGCCTACGCATAATCGTGGAATTTGTTGGCAAAGCGGACCCCCGGCTCCCATGAGCCGTAGCTAATGCCAGGATAACGCAAGGAGGATGGTGGACTGTAGCAACATTTTCATCAAAAGTAGTTTAATAAAGATAAACTACCCTTATAATCCCCTTCGTCTCTAGCAAATGACGTAGTAAGCCTTATTTCGATAGAGGCACTCGCTAGAAATTAATCAGGAAAGTAAGCGAAAACATCAGGATCATCATCATCATCATTATTATTAAAGATAGCTCAGTCCGACTATGTGATTACGTAACTTTCGCTACATACATAATGTACCAACATTTTCATCATATAAAACAGGAAGTTTCATAAAGATTAGCCTCTAAAATCTTCCTAGTCCCAACCAAATGACGTAGTAAGCCTTATTTCGATAGAGGCGCTCCCTTGAAATTAATCAGGAAAGTAAACTGGCCTTCGACTTAATTGGTTCGTCCACTATGGGTTACACCTAGCAAACAACTCGTGAGGCGGCTATAGAGGATGCGGACATTTCATTATACGGCTGATGAAGGAGTAATGGCTTAGAAAATGAAAATGGAGGTAAGGAAAACCTTACTATGGGACCGAATGTCGCGCATGATCGTTTGTTTGATAAGGGGCTGTCCATAAATTACGTCATCGATTTTTTCAGATTTTAGACCCCCCCCCCCTATAATCATCCTATCGTCATATCTTAATGACCCCCCCCCCCCTTCTCCCAAAATTGACGTCATTACCAGTTTGACAAAATAAAACATTGCAGATTTGAGAAAAATAGGGTATTATATGATTAAAACACTTGGTTATAGAATCATCTTTTATTATTTTTACTTTGGCAATAATCATTGATATAATATAACTACTTATAATATAATATAAATACATAGTATAAAACAAAGTCGCTTTCGCTGTCTGTCCCTATGTATGCTTAGATCTTTAAAACTACGCAACGGATTTTGATGCGTTTTTTTTAAATAGATAGACTGATTCTTAAAGAAGGTTTATATGTAATTACTGTATTTGTGTACATCTATGTTGCATTACTTATGTATGTTTATTATGAGTTATTTTAGTATTGTATGCGCCTTAGCCGCCTCTCACATTTGCAGTCTCACTTACTAGGTGTGCTGGAAGAAATTTCTTTTTAGAAATAATCTTTTTGTACGTGAAAAATAAACTATAAATAAATAAATAAGAATGACGTCAATTTCGAAACACCCCCCCCCCCCCCCCCCCCCCCATCTATCATTTACCGTCATCCGCAGACCAAACCCCCCCCTAATTTAGAATGACGTAATTTATGGACGGCCCCTAAGTTGGCTGTCGCCAAGATTACTATTATTGATCGACAAATGGCAATCTAAAAGCACCCGGAAAAAAGCAGATGACTTTAATGGACGTAAATTGTAATGCTAATCAATTGTACAATTGTATCATTTTGTCCTTCCAATATAAAAGTGTTATATTATAATATAAATTTTCAAATGCTCTGTTGCACTATTAAAACGACGAACATTAATTGGGGCAGAATAGCAGCCCTACATTAAAAATAATTCCATAGTGCACTAAACTGTTTAGAACACAAAGTTGACCTTTCGGGCGAAATAACCGTCTATTTCTGTAGGTAGCTCCATGACCCTTCGGCTAAAACTGGAGCTCTATATCCAGCGTTTACAAATGTCAAAGATCAAATGCTGTGACATTTAATTTAATTCGATGTAACCCCGAACTAGCCTAACATGGTTTGCAGACACGTTACGTGCACTTTGGAGTAAGGTCCGGGGAAGCGAAATGTCAACTCCTTTGCCCCTATTCCAGACAGCCTACCGCAAACACTGCCGCCTCCTTTGCCACGAAGTCACGGCTTTCGTATTAATATAGTGTACCCGGTATAAAAGCACTCACAAAAGACGGATTTTGACATTTGAACTGTACCTAATATACTGGCATATAATGTGAAAGCTAAAAATCCTACTTATTTTACTTGTTTTGTGTTCATAACTTCACTTTTGTAAATATAATCATCATTAAAAAATCGACTCACATTTGTATTGTCAGAAGTTCATAATCCCATTGGGGGTTTAATTAAACCTTGTAATGGAGCATATATGTTGACATTGACACAAACATATTTTCGTCAAACCAGTTATGGAAACCGCATGTCATAAACTTTTGAAAGTTCGTGAAGTTGAAAATGTGCTTACGTGCTCAGAAATGCAAGCGAGACGACTGAAAATAGTCAATTTGCAGTAAATCACAGAGCTTGAGGTTGGCAAGTGAAAGGTTGTAGAATATTTTTCAGCTGAGCGGTCGGTGTCCGTAACCGTTTTGAAAAATCAGAAGGGAGAAAATAACGAAGATATATGGCTTTTTTCTTACCCACCCCTACTTGCGTCTGTAAAAACTCCTTCATTGATTCATGTAGTTGCTATAGAAATTCGATTCATTCGCAAGATAATTGTATTCTATAAAATAGTACGGTTTTATGTTATCGTTTTTGAATAATACGTACAAAACGGTTTTTATAGTGTATTAATACAAAGTTCACATACTTTATTCGTTTCAGTAGGTATTTAGGTAAGGTAGTATGCATGTTCTTTAGCACTATTTCAGCGTTGATTCTAAGTGTAGATCGCTAGGCAATATTGTTTATTAGACCTAATTATGGTAGCTGAAGATCGTTAAGGAAAGTTTCGCTGTGAATTTTAACTAGTTACGTTTAATACCAACGTTGTCGGAATGAATAGAAATCGTTTCATTAAAGAGTAGAATTAAAATTAAACTGAAGTAGTACCTTACCTGCTATAAATATAACCTGTAGTTTTGTAACTTCATGGAAATGTTTTACAACGTAACATTTTATTATAATATCAGGTGTTTGAAACTAACAGGACCCATGTTTGTAAAGATTTCTTCAAAAAGACCGTAGTTGATTTCATGATCTAAAGCAGTTCCCAATTTCCCAATTTGGCCCGAGTGCGCCAATGAGCTTCGCGATAATCACCAGTAAACACAACCTAGACGACCTACAATGTTCCTAAACAGTCTAAACACCAAAAACGGAAATTTACATAAACGCAAGTCTTGGCTGTATGCATGTATGAACAAAAGCCTTCTTTTTTCAAAATTACAGAAAATGATTTCATAATCTAAAACTCTTTCCAATTTAGCTCTAATGCACCTATAAGGTTTGCGAAAACCAAATCACCACGAACATAACCATGACAACCTATTGCAACACAACACCTAAGACACCAAAAACCGAATATTATACTAACGCAAACTTTGCAGTTTATGCATGCCTTTTTCAAAATTACAACAGTTGATTTCTTAATCTAAAACAGTTCCCAATTTGGTTCGAATGCACCTATGAGCTTTGCGAAAATCATGTCACCAATAAACTGAACCTAGACGACCGTTCCTAAAACACCAAAAACGGAAATTTACATAAACGCAAACCTTGTCTGTATACGCATGAACACAAACCTTCTTCAAAATGATAGTTGATTTCATAATCTAAAACAGTTCCCAATTTGGCTCGAATGCACCTACGGAGTTACATAACGCGTGACCTGCCCGATCGATGGAGTTGCCGACCCCTTTGCCGACCGATGCACCGGCCGGGCCCGGGCTTTCCACGCCACCCTTATCTGTTGCAGCTTTAGGCTCACATTACTGCAGGCTGTGATGCAGCTAGGCGGTGTCAAGTGGCGTTTGTCGACCGGTGGCGTGATAAAGCGGTGTTTTCAGTTTTTTTAGTTATGTAAAAAATAATCTGTTGCATAATTTGCTTTTCTTCGCGTTTACAAGTTACTAAATGGTAGTTTTCCTTACTTTGCTTCAATATAATGAAAACCACAAGTTACAATTTTAAATACTCAGCTTCCTTACCTATAGCGCGTGTCTTAAACTTGAAATGTTTCTTTGATAGATCTTTTCACCAGGTGAATGGTTTAAAAAACCTATCGAAGGCTAGCGATGTTATCAGTACCTAATACATTTTATTATAGGGCACGACTTCATACTTGCAATAAAAAATCCAAATCTGTAAAGCTCTTCCTAAAAGTACGGGGTTTATTAGTCTTGAGCTGTGGCTGTGACAAAAGTGACTGTTTTCGAGGCTGCACTGCACTGCGTATATTAGTCGTAAACGTTATGTAACAAGCAAAGGTTTCCATAACACCAGACTTATTGTTAGACGATGTCATATAACTGCTGTATTATCACCCTATGATTACAATGCACAAAAGCCGAAAAGAAAATATTTCAGCAGGTTGAATGAATGCTTTGCCCATACAGTTGGCCCGACGCGACGCTCGCAAGACGCTAGATGTGGGGGGACCCTAAGAATTAAACTTAAGTAAGTAATGTCTTAAGGATGACACTAGAGACCATCACGTTGTCGTTTAATTTAGTTAATTTTAGCTTTTGGACACTTAGAGACTTTATACATCTCTGAGATTTTGATTATATTTTATTTTAAAATAGATTCCTTACTTTAATGACCTTGTTGTCGTTTGATTAAGTTAATGTTAGTTTTTTGGACACTTAGAGACCTTATACATCTCTGAGATTTTGATTATATTTTTAAACTTAATTTGTAACCTTGATTGGCCCTTATTTGTAAACTTGATTTGTTCTTTAATAATTGACAACTAGAGACTTGTACATCTCTTGAAATGTGTAATTCAGCTGTTCATTTTCTGTGTTTTTTTTTGTATGATTTGACAAAGGTTTTTACTTTTAAATATTTTAATTTTATAAAATTTGACTCTTGGGACTCTATACATCTCCATGGATTATTTGATTAAGTATAATATTTTTACTTGTATTATTCAGTCTTTTACAACTATTGAAGTATTATAGATTTCTTTTATCTTTGTATCTGTTTGCACTTTCTTTATGTATTGATTATAGTTAGTAATAATATGACATTTAGAGACTTTATACATCTCTAATTCTATATCAGTGTATAGCTACTTTGCTTATGATTAATATTTTTAGTTAATATTTCTATATATTAATTTAATTTGTTTAACTTTAATGAATACTCTGTAATGTTGACATGTAAAAGTGCCCCCGTGGCCTATTTGCTGAATAAATGATTTTGTATTTGGTATATTTTGTACAATATTGAAATACGCTTTGCATTCTATAATTGAAAAACTGGAGATGTTAGCTTCCCTTTTATCTTATTCAGTATTGGAAGTAGGTTAGTCGATTACAGATAGCGACCCGGAGCGTACCAGGATTGTATACAGCGTTAGATAATGCCTACAGAACAGTCGGGACCTGAAGTATTAGGTACTTAGGCGGTGGGAAGAGCTTAGGACTTATTTTATTAAACAGATGTCGCCATCTACCTAAACACCTGTGAAAATTTTACATGTTCTTAGTTTTATTCAGGTTGACTGTTTCTTCAAAGTTTTCGGCACTATAGACAGGTTAGGGTTGACTCGCGTTTGATCGATGAGTTTAAAATTCTAATTTAATGGGTTTACAATAATTACAATAAAGGGACCCCCGGTCCTTATAAAAACAACACTTTAGAATACTTAGTCGAATAGGCAATATATATATTACACGTTACCAGATGGGGGAGGGAGGAAAAATGGCTTACGCCGTCAACACAGCGGTGGCTGTGGGTAAGCCAGGAGGGGAGTATATCACCTATACACAACATTCGCGAGTGATTTATGTCGGATTATAGGGAACTGGCACCATTTCATTACTATCCTTGGTGTATTTATTGAATTATATAAAGAGGGGAAAACAATAAAATAGAATGAAAACGTAGACGGTTGTATTTAGAGATGGGCCGAATACGGACTTAGCCGAATATGAATATTCGGCCGAACATTCGGTTCAGCTGTTACCGAACCGAACATTCAGCCGAATATTCGGTTCCGCCATATTTTGAATCCTGGCTTAGAGTTTTATGTAACTATTGTAATAGGTACTTATACTTTAACGCATTTTAACTCCCTTTGGTGGTTCCTAAGTATGCTGAAATAGGATGTCATTATCCGATGAAAAACGAAACAATTTACGCTATTTATTTATTCGGTAAATATTCAGCAATATAACCGAACTATTCGGCCGAATACGTATATTGAAAATCTTGCCGAATATGCCGAATACCGAATATTTAACAAATATTCGGCCCATCTCTATAGTTGTATTTATAAAATAGACACGTTTAAAATGTGATAAAGTTTTGTGTTTTCAGAACACAAAAAATATCAAAACCAACCTATTTTGAATTTTAGATGCAACCGTATAACAAACGTAGCTGTGTCTGTATATGTACAGATATGAAACGCAGTCTTTTATTCCTTTCAAAAATGTTAGCAACTCACATAATTAATGGAAATAGCAAACTTTATGCAATTAAATTAGCAGAGTAGTTATAAAGTAAACGCAGTCGGAAACAATATCGTTTGCAGACAGTTGATAGCTGAAACGCAAGCCGGGAAGAAATATTTCCCGAAAGACTTTTATCTCAGTAATCCTATACAGCACTGGGTAGATGAAGGACCGTTTTACAAAGTAAAGGAAAATCCGATATCGGCAAAAAGAGGGGAAATATGTACAGTTAGACGCCCATCATGTCTGTATCATCATTCATCTTTAAAGATGAGCCCTTATTACTGGCAGAATTTATTCAGTAACATGCGTCATAATTCCGATACTGAGCCAGAAATCTTTTTCAACAGACTGTCGGGTACGGAGAATAGGTACGAGTACGTAACGTTCTATTCTATGCCTAAAGAACATGCTCAATGTGCATCACGACCCTTCCTAGGAAAAGCTGGTTTGAGTTTACCTCGTTAACAATACGTGAATGAAATGGACCAGCAAATTACCGAAATCTTCTTACCAAAATTCTATCATCTTTTGACCTATTTAACCTTTCTCCGTTTCCACTTAGACCTGGATGTCTACATTTAGTGCAATAAAGTTTTTAAAAACTGTCTTCTTTTATTATGTATGTATTTTTTATAGTATCTACAATACGGCCTTGGTCCCGACAGCTGTGTTATCATAATGCCTGCCGATTACGACAAATTGTCTCCGTCGAGGGACCAATTAGTAAGTCGTTTGGCAGTTAAAGGTTTTTCTTATCTCAATATTTTCTTTCGCCAGACACATTTAACTTTTTATACCTCGCAGAGGGCACATCAAGGTCACCGGAGCTCATGATTGTCAGGCAGCAGCTTGTAGTGTTACGTAACTTCCCAGGGTTCGATATTAGAGACCTGTACATTTCCGTGAAATTGGTTGAGGCGACGACATTGCGTGCGCCAGTCTCGCAGAGATAAGCTACCCCAACGGCAGAAATGCGTGAAAAGGTTGGTGCTACATAAAAAGAGCTTTATATAATAACTATAATATATAAGGCTTATTAAAATTGAGATTACAGGAAACCAGAAAAATTCGATTAGATATTCAATACCTGGTTTATCTCGAGATTCTCGAGGATTGAAGCAAATTTGTTACAGGTGTGCCAATATTTTGTATTAAGCCTCAGGCAGCCTCAATATTTGATAAATGTCAGATCATTTATTAAACACGTCATTCAACACAGGTGAATTGAATAGATTACAAATGGGACGTACCTACATATATTTGTTTTCTCACCTCCTTTATTCATTAACCAATATTGATTTTCAATTACTGACAGTGGAAGGGCGGATTTACAGCCGCCGTATATGTTCCGTTCATCCGTAAGATTATTTTTATACGAGGGATGATATTGATTCATATTTTTATAGGAGGGATATAGGCCGAATTAACAGAGATTCTAAATAGAGCCAAAGTGTAAGGTATACGTTGAACTTCTCCTAACTTAATATGATTGTGAGATTTGTGAGTTCTAAAGATATTTTTAATTTGCAACGCCGGAATGAAATATTCCACCTATATCTCAAATATGCTCATTGGTAGCCTTTTTCCTGGAACACGGAATTATGAAGGGCAAAAGCTTGTATCTGTACAAAATTCATCCTGTTTGCGATTCTCTTTGTTCCACCTTTTATCTGTGTCGTAACTTGGCAACATTGGCAACCCACATCTACCTGTAATCTTTGCCTTTTTCCGGCTTCGCAATTTATCTTGGTGTGCCCACGTTATACGTGTTCTCTGGCATTTCCTCCCGAGGGATTTGATGACCTCAAATCACTGGAACGATCGAAACATTGCTTGGGTTGCTGTAACAAGGTTAACTGCTCAAGTGGTAGGTAGAGGTACATCGATTCTGGCGCTTCAACATATATGTTTAGTTAGGCCGTCGGCAACAAATATACTGGCATTACTGGCTGATCAATATCCTCAAGGTTCAGCAACTTCATCATATACCCAACTTCAGCAGTTTTAACAGCAAGTATTCATGTTATACAGCCATCGCTATTTGTAATGGGTTAAGATAATTATTTAGGCGCTCAGAAAGAATGTCTAAGCTTAATGACGTTCAAACAAGCCCAGTAGGCTGTAGCATTTGTTATACGATCGACAAATAAAATAATAGCTACTGGAAACGAAAGCGACCACAAAAGAAGGTAATAAACCCATATTTTATGAGGAACTATTGTGACCATTAAAAGCTATAGTAGTCCGATAAACCACAAACACTAGAATTATAGATTTACTCGTTTAATCAAGATTTGTATTTCCATTTGTCAATGGTTTTATTCATGTTCTCTATCAGTCCTCTTCAAAATATCCTTTGGCTTAGTTAAATGCATTAATTACAAAAAGTATGAAATAAAAGCTTTCAGCTAAACTGCGCAGCGTAGCCTTAGCAGAAACACTCCATCTTTCGATGATCCTTCGACGCTGTTACGTGATGGAGGGCGCGACATTAAAGGATGTTGCTGACAGCGCGGATTTTAAGATTAAATACTGTACAATAATTAAAATAAGTATGAAAGAATAAACGCATTAATCTAAATCTTTTAGGTGTATTAAACTTTCAAAGATAAATGTAGTTAAAATATTTTATAATAAAATTTCGTGGAGGCTAGGGGAAATTTCTTAAGCGAGTGTAAGGTTTTTAATGTCTTACAAAAAGGACTACTTAGTGCTATCGTGATGTGAGGACGCGTATTGCAGCAATTTCCACAGCTTACAGAAATTTGTATTATATAACCGCTGAACGCTTTCAGAAGTGTTAATAAGGTGGGTCATGTATCTGACACATAACTGGAAAACGCCCCTGTGTTTCTCCTCGGTGCAGATGAGAATTTCTCTGTACCCTTAACACAATTGCATTTCCAATTCATACAACTGTTATTTGTTAAAGAATTTTCTTCGCAAAAAACCTTACTCGTTTTTTTTCGGAGCCATAGAAAGCCCGGTAAGCCATTGAGATACGAATGTTTCTTGTTTAGGGTTCATTTTTGTATAAGAGGCTGTATGCCGAGCCTATTTCATTATAATGGTCTCTACAAATCTTTCCCGAAGGTCGCGGCAAAAGTGCTACGTCTGAGACTTGTATTTCCCAAGGATGTTTTCTGGGTCCTGATGACTATTTTATACCCGAAATACTGCCATAGTGCCTTTTTCTTGAATAATAAAAATAGGGAGTCTCAAGTGTCTCAACAGTTGTTGGGATAAAACTCTAGGATTAACTCCTTATTACAATTATACCTACACTTTAGTGGCGTTACAGAAGCAATGGTAATAATAATGTAAGTGTTTGTTTTACACCATCATCTACTCTACTACGTTATAACATATAAAAATAGAATTAGATTAGGTAATACTTTTCATTAATCAGTCATTAATTTCAGTTCTTCGGATATTATATTATGTTTTTTGTCTGTTATTTTCCTACAAACGCACATAACTCCAGTGAACTTTTTAAAGGGCAGTGTCAGCTCCAATGAGTGCTTATTTCATTTCATCGCGCTCCACTGGGAATTGTCATGACACTAATTTGACAAGATAATGATCAAGGATTCTATTATACTTTTAATACAGTTGTCTTTCAATTAGATCTCGGGTTAATGTTGGTATTCGCGTGTCGTGTCTAATTACAGTATCTAGTTACAGTATAGATGAGCTATCTTGGATTAGACTTTTATTACTCTTGGTTTGGTTCATAAGAGTGTAGTAGAAGAAAAGGCCTAACATACATAAGGAAAACGAGAATATGAGTCATCCTTTGTTCAAAAAGTTTGTAACCTTCAGAATGGTTATATTCGTGCGAGAGTTTTTCTTGACATGAAGATTTGGTTGTATGATGAAGTATATTATTTTTTTATTGCAAAATAAAATAGCCAAAACTATTGACTGCCGATGTGCCGAACTTATAGCTGAATTATTTTGGTACTGGACTTAACACAATAAAACCAAAATGCTTTGTTACTTTTCTGTGAAATTTTTTTCGTGGGGCTTTAGCCAAGGGTCCAAAAATATACAACTCATAATAGCTAGTACCCGGCTGAAAAATACATCAGGTCCAACAATTAAATAACAAACATGGCCAGCAACCGCACTTAAAGAACAAAAGACGTTAGTAATATCCTCATTAGCCGCGTTACACAACCCGCGACGGTCGCCACCCACGACCAGCGTTATTAGGACACGCTCTCATTCCACACATCCTGGGGAAGCGTGGTCACTTGCGTCAGAGGACCTCGGGCTCGAGTGGAGAAACGTGGCAGAGTGACGGCGCCTTGCTGAAAGAATAATCTGGGTATAGCTGTTCTTTTTCTGACATCGGAAGAGGTACTGTTCTGTTACTTCTGTGGCATCTTCCGTTTCTTTCCAACAGTGCTTAATTTTACGAAGCGCGTAGAATATCTCTTAGTTTTTAGTTTTGTAAATGCTTGCCCTTGTAGACAACAGAACGGAAGGATCAAAAGTGAATAGGCAGGAGAGGTAATGAGTTATTTTCTAAAAAGCTTCTTCATTTAACAATACTTAAGTATTTTAAAGTTACACATGTACTTAACTCATCCTTGATTACGAAGCAACAATAATTATACTTCAAGGATGTTATGTTACCTTTTGTAAGATCTTGTTGCTTATGCTTAGTGATGTTGTGACCGCCTTCATGAGGCTTCATGTCCGAATGCATGCGCTCGACTGTATACTTTAAAACCTATCTTACAGAATAATGTTAAACGGTGTCTCTGTCACGTTGCTTTACTCGCTGCAGTCTGGTCCTCACAGACGATCTGTCAGACGCTCGCCACGAGATATATGGTCTGGTACTTTGTCACCTCGGCGATGAAGGGTTTGCAGCGATAAATCCACTGCAATTTGCCCGAGACAGCTGACCTTCTAGACAACTATCGGTTTATTTATATGCTAGATCTGTATAGGACTCCTCGTCAATTTTGGTGACGGCGACCTTAACCTTTTTTATGAATTTATGATAGTGACGACCTCAAGACATAAGTCATAGGAAATATATGGTCGATTTTAGTATGAAATATTGTTTGATTGAGCTAAGGATTGAGGGAACCCTCTTTACAATCTATGATATAAATATACTTTAATATTGATGGATGTTTGTATTTGTTTTCTTTAATAAACGAGAAGACACGGGTAAACAAGAAAACAAATTTAAACTGTACACATTAATAAATGTATGTAAACTTACAATAAATGGAGAAAATAAGTGTAAAATATAATATTGAATGTAAATGTTTGATACGTTAGTAAACCTTTTGACAAAAGATCACAGATCAATACAACAAGATGGCCCTTACAGGGCGACTCGCGGTCACCAAGCATACGACAAATCAGGTTTATAAAAGTTTGAACGCGTGCGACACCGATCAGTAACGCCCAAGTATACGACCCGCTAACAGTGTCCGTGTCCGCTCGGGAAAAAATCTTAAATAATCAATTTTGGTTGCAAACAATGGTCTCTTACAGCATAAAGTGGTCGAGCGACTTCTGACTCAGACATATTTTATTGACAAGTTATTAGAATTGACAAAATATCGACAAGCGAATGGAAGAATGTTACGCGACATGCATTTAGAGGATCCCATACTAAGCCATCTAAAATGGGACTCGACGACGAGGCGACGACGACGACGACGACGACGAGAGTTAGACGAGCCAAACAAGATAGAAATATTCAGTAACATGATGAAGTTTTTGAAAACGAGATTCAAGAGCTTAGAGTAAAATATACCACAGTGTAAACCGACCTTTACAGTGACACCGAACCATAACAAAAACTAAGTGACTCGGCAAATCATCAGACAAAATTCACAATTGCAAATTTCATATTACTATTTACTCCAATACTAAATACGAAACTAAATACGGATTACAAGGTTATGACATGCCACAGACATTTATAGGAATAGACTACAAAAATTGATTACACACTTAACAGTTTCATTTGGTTTTCCTGTGGCCGTGAAGAACATGCAATTAAACTACAATTGCATTGTTAGACTCATAACTATAAATGAAAATACTGCAGATTGTCCACAGATTGCAAGAAAAATACGACAGACAAACATGGGAGCCGGAACCAGGGACCAGCGGCACACCAGACCAACCGCCAGCAAGTGGATCGCCTGCACCTCAGCGCCGGCCTCCCACACAGCTGACCAACCACACGTCTGCGCGCTGCCAGTTACGCAGGGGAGCGCGCCCAGACTGATCGTGCAGCCCACTCCACAACTTTACCAATTGAGGACTACACCGTCTACACCCAGCCCTTCTGAGAGGCGCCAGAATGTTCACGTGCAGTGAACATACCTACTAACATCAGCAGCATCAATCTGGGACAAGAAACTGCATCGGCTCACGTGCTTGCAAAAACTACGTTTGCACTTAAAATATGAAGAAACTGCAGCGTGGTATTACGCAAACATAGAATAATTTAGTATAAATAGCTTGTAAAAAGTGTAAATAAATCTCTTTGATCCTGGACATCGTGGCTGTATCATTTGAGTATAAGGTTTTCCTCTCACTGTTGGTAGCAGTGAGGAAATCCTTTCCATTACCCATTTCCTTCCCTATCCGTCTGTACCTTAGGTCTCATGGTGCAGATATCCTGTACTTATTAAATATATGTATTATTAATTTATAGTTAGGGCTAGGGCTGTAGGGATGTGTAGGGTTGTTTAGGGTGCTAGGGCACTTAGGTTGGATAGGCTACAGTTCTCCCCTTAACTTCTTGGTAAAATCACTTCATGATTTTACAGTGGTGTGGCAAGTCTTCTAACACTTCTACATGTAAAAAAGATGGAACAACATTCCACAGTTAAGTCAAATTAATTATTTTGTTGAATATTGTTTATTGTCCGCGGAGTTCATTTATACTGGTCAATATGGTTGTGCTGAGCGGCGCCGAGGCGCGTCCATCCCTCTTTACCGAGTTAACAATGTGATATGCTATCCCTTTCACGTAAACGACTAGGCATGGGGCCATGTTAGTTTATGTCTGTTGCGGGAACTTCGTACTGCCGTTCGTACCATGTGCTACCATTTTATGAAATATAAAAGAAAGCAGATTTGTAATAGTGAATAATTATTTAGAATCTGTAGAGTCTGTAGTGGTATTTAGTTCATTGATTAGTTTAGAATATTTAGTTGGTTAGTTAACTTAGTAAACGTAAGTAAAAATGCACAGTTTAGTTATTAGTTACTAGAATGATTTTTATTGAGATGCTATCACAATTATCATCCTCCTTGCGTTATCTCGGCATCGGCATTCGCCACGGCTCATGGGAGCCTGGGGTCCGCTTTGGAAACTACTATCAAGATTTGGCGTAGGCACTAGTTTTATGAAAGCGACTGCCATCTGACCTTCCAACCCGAAGGGTAACTAGGCCTTATTATAATTTAATTATAATATTATAATTTGTTGCAAAACAAATTCACCACAGTACTGGTACCGGTACCATTGTCTATAATAGACATGTCCCATTCCCATCCCTACTGCTAATCATAAAGGCGCGCCATTATTTGAAACGACCAATGGCAGCACCGTGCGCGCCCGCCTCACCCCGCAAGGATTGGTGATTTGCGTCTCGAACAATATCGCTTGCATTTGGCTTCTAGTGGGGTGTTCTGTGCAAAAGATACATGTGAATTTGTGATGTAGGTAGTCGCTAAAAAACAGGTTTTCTCGAGCCTGCCAAACGCCCGAATAGATTGAGATAAGGGGGGACTTCCGGTTGGGACGCCATCTTAGCGGTTTCGTGTCGTGAATAATTTATTTTTCTTTTACTCATTAATGTTGTTTAAAGTGTAATATTGATAGCTTATTATGCAGTAAACTAATGGTGTAGTGAGAAGCTGATGAAGAATTGTTCTCGAAACGCGTTTAGCCTCTTTTTTGTCGTAAACGGCCGGTAGTCCACGTGCTCTTGTAAAATCTAGCTATCAATTTACAAGTGCTAAGTCACCGTACAATGTCGTACTTACTGTACAAAAATTACTAATATTAGCTCATATCACCTTGACACTGGCGAAATAGTCCCAATGGACTGAAGCCATTTAATTTTAAAAACTGAACTGAGATAAGGGAGCGAAATGTCAGAGAGGAATTGCCTCAACGGCGAAGGAGCAACATTATTTAATGACTCCGCTAAAAACGAATACTCTTCCACCAGACTCGCAAACTTATCCACATAATTTCCTGAAAGGGCTCCATTCGCTCGGCCATTTCACTCATGGCTTCACGTATCCTAATTTGAGGAATTTCACACGCGGTCGGAGTCCGAAATTGACGAGCGGATTAACTATTGTTGTGTCATGTCCGTCATTACGACGGAAATTCGGTATTTAGGGCGGTTAATTGGTTCGGAAAATTAGGGAAGCTTTTTCAACTCATCTACTGTCCGTCCGGACAAAGAGAGCTTGCCCAAATACTTCGTTGTGACATTTACAGCGCGTTCAAAATGGTCTTATAGAATTCAAGACGATTTAGAAGACTATTCATTACACTAAGGGCCAGTTGCATCAACCACATTTGACAGACACATCATCGTCACGCAGCAGAAGTCTATGGAACTTCCCATACAATAAAATTTAACGAACGCTTTAACGGTGACAGACGATTTGATGCAACCGGCTCTAATTCTATTCATTCCGATTTATTAAGGAGCAGTGATACCTATCTCCCTAGGTAACTCTTATACGACTGTATTATTATTATGAGCCTATTGCTGGTGTCCCACTGCTGGGCAAAGGCCTCCCCCCTCTTCTTCCATTTCTCTCGGTTTTGAGCGACAACTGGCCAGTCTCTCAAAAAGGAGTACCTAAGTATCCCGCATACTTTTATTAAATTATTATTACACACCACCATACGCTCATAAATCATAAGTTTTTGCTTGTTTTCAGGAACACAACCCTTCGACTTATATTACTTCGTAAAGACGGGCCTTATGCAGCGTCCACACTCATGAGACGCATGTCTTGCGGCGCGGAACGGACGTCTCCGCCACGCCGCCTGAATATAATTCAAAAAACGCCTCCTCAGTACATTTTGTATAGGAAGGACGTAAGACGCGCCCCGTGGCGGCGTGGCGGCGGCGTGGCGCGCGCCGTTGGCTGGTCCGTTGCGCGCCGCAAGACATGCGTCTTATGAGTGTGGATGGTCCCTTAAGGGCAATACGAAGTGAAAAATGTATAAAGGATTTTATGTTCCTAGTTGTGTCAAGACTCCACGACTATAGCTCACATTGGTGCTGGAGCGATTTGCGAACCAACATACTGGCTCACTTCATACCGCTCGTAAAACTTTGCGAAATAATATAATTAGTCAATGAACAGCTACATAGACGACTCTAAAATATAGACGACTTTAAAACCTTGTCGGACGAAGCAGTAGCGTACCTGGCAACGGCAAAAATTTAATTTAATTTAAGTCTCCATTTTACAATTGTAATCCAGTGACGTTGAATGTATATATGCCATACGATAAATAAATAAATAATGAACAGCTAATAACTACTAAGCAAAATATAGTAGTCTTTCCTTCTTTCAAAGTTGGGTTCCTCCAAAATTGAACGCCGATCTTTTTTAAGAATTTGTTTAATGACGCGAAAAACAAGGAAACCTCAACAGAAACTGAGTGCCTTTAGAAACCGGCAAGTATATATAGATACGAATTCCTTTGTACATATACTAACGGCTGAAAAACGAGAAGGTTATTCAGCGCGCGCCATTCATTAAATCCATGCATAATGTGGACCCACAATGTTGGGATGGGCGAGGACGGACCATTCAACCATTGACTAGTATATTCATCAATTCGAATCATATCTGACCTTACGTTTGCAAATGGAGGGTTTTGTGACCCGTTATATATGTACGATAGTGATGTTGATTGATTGCCTACTACACCAATTATTGACATTGTTGCCTCGGTAGTTCTAGTGCGTATAATCCACTCAACTGTAAGTACCAGTTTCGATTTCATGTGTCGCTGACTTAAAAAATATGTAGCTAGTGTAAAAGATATACCCATTGGTAAAGGAAAGTGGCTAAAGTTGATCTTCGCAATGATATCTAAAGTTTTAAATTTGATACAGGTACATTTCTGGAAACAAGAAAACTATATCCCACCAAAAACATTCTGTAAAAAACTAGCCAAGTCTCGATGGAGCTGCTTGTTTATCTCTAAAAAGTAATGAAATCTAGACAAAGTCCTGCCAAGTCTAAGGTTCCTTACTGCGATTTTTAATTATAAAACTCTCGTGAGACTCAGACATATTTAAAGATATTCACATAAAAATATTAACATATCGGGCGTTATATTGACTTACTACGTGAGTAACCCGCTTAAAATATTCCTTACTGCGATTTCTTTATTATTATAGTTAAGGTTGTGTGACTTGGCCGTTGAAGGGTATACAAGGGTACAAAACCAGATGCTCCATGACACCATTGCACCAATCTGTCGCTAGAACCGCTACCCGTTACCTACGTTAAATTAAAAAGAAACTCATATTGTTGCTTTTTATTAACGTATTATAATCGAAAGTAGTTAAGAGTAGTATGAAACATTTTGTTTTTTATATTTTTTACTTTTAAACTTTTTTTTAATTTAACGTAACGTTACATAAATAAAAAAAAACTCATATTGTTGCTTTTTTATTAACGTATTATAATCGAAAGGAGTTAGGAGAAACACTTTGTTTTTTATATTTTTTATATTTGAACTTTTTTTTAATTTAACGTAACGAAATGTAAGTGGCCAGTATTATGTAGGTATGCAATCTGCACGTTTCTCTAAAGAGGTTGCACACATTTCATACTATGTTAAATTAAGCCGAGTCTAGGAAATGTATGTAAAGTAATTTATGTAAAGATATCTTTATGTTCTCCCTCAGATAAAATTTTGAAAAAAATATACGTAGTAGGTTATTAGTGGGTGTACTATTGGCGAAAAAACTAGAGCGGTCTCTAACCTGTAAGTAATTAAAAAAAAAGTGTAATCAGCTTTTTTTTTTGCTATGACGCAATTAAAATATTATTATGTGATATAATTATCTTGACTCAATGTACAACATATGTAAATTATACTAAAATTGGTTAACTAGAAAAAAAGTTATCAAAGGAAAACGATTTTTCGTTTTTTTTTTTACAAAAACTATAAAGTTTAGGGTGCTCAAATTTTGCACATTAATTACTGGTGTAGAGCCACACCAACCATAAAAATTTAAAGCCCAAATTCGTCGGGGGCAGAATCACTTAGCTTATCCTGGCACGCCCTTACATACTAAAACGTTACATTTCGTTCTCGAATTCAATCCTGAATTCGGATGAATTGTTTCAAAAACTTCCCGCTTGGCGCGCTGATCAAAATCTCATACAAGATGAGGCTTGCATTTACGACACGTTATGTTCTCGATTGAAATTAAGTTAGGGGATGTGTTTTTTATTATAACCAACCGTTTTCTAGTACTCGATGTTCAGAACTCCAGTTTATAGAAAAGATTCCAGTTGCCTATAAACTTACAACGTCTCAGTTACGGATGCCGCGCTAACCTTGACGACGATGAGCGGTTCTTGGCGCTCCGTCCTTTGACACAAATGCGGATGTGGCCAATTGGCCCGCCCGTTATCGAACCGCGCTAAACACGGCGCAAGGCTGCGCTAGGGTCTTCCGAACGAGTCTAGCCAAGGGGTCTCTTTGCAATTGCAGGTCTTCAAGACACCTGTGATACTAGATCAAATCCGATCAATACCAGTGGTAGATTAACCGTAGGGCAAAAGTAGCAAATGCCAAGGGCCCCGTAGACCATTGCGACCGTAAATGTGTAGAATAAAGCTTGAAAATTGATTTATCGAATAATTCCTAAATCCCTGTTATGTAGTTGCCAAAGTGCACCATGGCTCTCATCTCAGCCATGGCATAAAATGCCAGGGTAACGCTAGGAAGAAGAAGAATAGGAAATCTCTATGAAACAACAAGTTCATTTTATTGTTGCAATTCAGTTTAGCCCAAGACTTTTAAATGTAGACTGCGAGAATCATACATATTATGGCAATTTAAGGCTTGAATTCTATTGCCTTGCCTAGAATCCTAGGATTTTAAGGAGCTCTTTAGCTCTTTAAAGTTCTTCATAGAAAACTGCATACAATAATGGTTTTCTATGAGGAAAGAAAATCCCATTTCATAACTGGGTAGGCAAAGAAGAAAAAATATTCTTCGTAGAAAACTGCAAAAAAATAATGGTTTTCTATGAAGAAAAAAAAATCCTGTTTCATAACCCAGTTAGCTAAGAAGAATTATTTTTTCTCATACAAAACCAGTTATCAATCTTGGTTATCTATGAGGAACAAGGGGAATGCTATGGGCAGGATCAATCAAGCACTGATCATTCCGAAAACTATTCCTCCGTTGAGCAAGACTTTAGGATTCAACAATCACATCCACATTTTAGGCATGTTACAGTTAAAAAATTTAGTAACATCTACAGCGGTTAGCGTCTCACTAAACTTATGCTGACATATGTTTTCAAGGCATTTCTCGAATCTAGTTAGAGCATCAAAATATTCAAAATGCCTCATGTATTTATGCAATGTGCTTTACACAGACAGAGGGGCTGTTCCTAAAGGCTGAGCCGTAACATTCCTAGACCATAGTGCTGCCCTCTGATGTCATCCTTGAGGTTCTGTTGGTTCCTGAGATGCTAATGTCACTAAATCTGATGTTCCATGTCACAAATTTTAGTTCGGAACAAAGCATCCGAGGCTTTGCAGCAGTAGTTAAGCGGGTTAGTGGTCCAGTGGAAGATCGTCATCCTCCTTGCATTATCCCAGCATTTGCCATGGCTCATGGGAGCCTGGGGTCCGCTCTGACAACTAATCTAGTAAAAGATAATCAACATAATATACCTTATAATAGGTAAAAAGTGCTTGGTAAAAGAGATAATATATTTATACTCATAGTTTATAAAATGATATAAGCAAGTGCATTTTATCAGTTTTCAAGAATTAACTTTGAAAAATTTATATTCTCTATACTATGTGCATCAATTTTTTTGATGTTTTGTTGCTGTTTAGTTTTAAAAAGGGAAGAGCCACGGCCAGACTCCTGCCTCTTGGGTGGCATTAGTAGCCCTTTTTTCTATGACATGAAAGAACGAAATTCCTGATCTCATGTTCTCATGTTGTTGATAGACCAACTTCGATATTTTCATTTTAACTGCATTAAATAAATTGCATAGAAATGAAGTTTGTGTTGTATATTTGGCTTACAATATTATTATGTAACCCTGTGATTCATGTAGATTAGATTATTAAAATGAAAATGTAAATATAAACTATCTATGACTTGTTTGTGATTTTTTTTATAATCCGTCCCCATGAAAAATCCCTTCTTCGCCAAGTAATATTATGGCTCATAAATCCGTATATAAAACACTGAAAATGATCAATTATGGTGACTTATCACAGAATTTCAAAATTATTATTCATGCAGGAGGTAAAATAGCTCATGGACATAGGTAGAGTTCTAAATATTAAAGTTATTTTAAATTCTATAATCAAATAGAAATTTTTTCTGGCATACTATTAAAGTTCTTCGAGCAGCTAATCAGTAAACTCTATTTAAAGAGTAGAAGAGGCATATTTACAAGAAACTTATCATGCGAATAAGTTAAATTCAAATACCGGCCGACCATATTATAATGCCTACTTTGTGAATTAAAATTCACTATAAAGTAATTGATATGGACAAAATTATGTGACACAGAGGTGCGTTGTTAAATGGCCTATCTGTTTAACGTCGGATAATTCAATCTTTGTGTGATAATGGTCAAATAATTCAATTCCAACTGGACACCTACCAGGGCGTGGCCATTTCTATTAAGATACATTATAAAAGAGCTACAAAGTCCTAGGAAAAAAGTTTTCATACAAAACATATTACATTGCATAAAATGCACCAACATTCAAGATAGTTATAAAAAGGAAATAAGGAAAAAACTAAGAAATATTCAGTACTCACGTCAAGAGACTCCTTCGACGCCATCTTTCACAAACAATTTGACGTTTGAATCAAAATCGATAACAAAGCACAGTGCGTTTTGATTTCGTTTTGCTCTTCAATTTTATGCTATCGAAAATTGGCGGAAAAATTTTAATCTGTTTGCCATTGTAATTTCTGTTAATTATTGTACAAACATATTTTACAGAGGTTCAAAGATCTTTTTGTTATATGGCCGCTGTACACATGGGGCCAACGGTTGGGCCAACCCTTGATGGAACTCCTTGGCCAAGCGTGTAGAGGGCTACTAAGAAGATACTTGGCTACTTATGTATGTTGGCAGTTGGCGCTAGCGCTGGCCGGCCAACCGACTGGTGTCGGTTTTTTGTCCACACATCAAAGGATCTTGGCGCCAATGGCCACCTGCGTCCACACGTTGGCGCCTCATTCAGTTTGTCGTCAGCCGTCAGAGAGGACAGTAGTGAAAGATTTTCGAAAACAATAAGTTTATCTATGCCAATAACAGTGTTGATTTTAGGAAATACAATATTCTTGCAAAATTTTAATGCAATGCCTAAAAAAGATAAATGTGCTTATCAGAATATTCAAAAAATTGTTAATATTTCAGATAATTTAATTTTATCACGAGGTTATTATTTATTAATTAAATTTTGCTGACAACGTGAATGACCTAGAATTCCTAGCCTTTTTCATTCTACGTCAATCTTTTATGAAGGGCTAATGCCAAGTGATTGGTTCACCAATGTGTAAACAGCGACTCTTATCTTGGCCAAGGGGCTGCTCCAAGGGTTGTCCCAACCGTTGGCCCCATGTGTACAGCGGCCATTAAACAAATTAAATACATGGCAAATTTGTAAGGTCTGGCATTCATGTATACGGACATGGTACAGTCGAGCACGAATTTTGATTAGAAAAATAAAACTCCATGAGCACGAGCAAAGAGTATTGAATCACTAGCATGAGGTTGAAAGTAGTATTAAGGGAAAAAAATCCCATATATATTGAGATTTTTTTTAAATTTTTACTTGCTTTTATTCTATACCAGACGATTCCTCTCCTATCCGGTATCAATCGTTTGCCAAGAAGACTACATACAGACAATTTACGGTACTAAAAAGCCGCAATCCGCATATCATATTAATGAAAATATTTTCCATTCTGTTTCCCTTCCTAACATTTATTATTATAGAGATATTGCATTTATTATGGCATTTATTTATTATTAAATTTTAAAGTCTAAAATATTGTACATGTACAAAATTGATTGGCGAGATTTGTAATTTAAAATTGTGAATAAAAAGTTTGACAAAATTATTATACGGTTTTATTTTTAATACACAAGTTACACAATAGATGGCAGTAGTAGCCCCTTGGCCACATAAACATAACGTGAATGGGAGGCTTTAAAGTAATATATGTCAAAACAATTTTGTCTCTGGGAAACTTCAAATTGACAGAGTTGTGTCGAGTGGACGATAGTTATTTCGCTCGATTCTTGCTTTATTTTTATTGCAATGAAATAAGAATATAGTTTAAGGTGTAAGTCTAAATTATCGTTAACACTAAGCCTTTAAAATGTAAATGTGCTTTTGCAGTTAAGTGCACCGATCTTATAATCTTTTAAGAGTAAGTATTCGTGGTGATAATCAATTTTTTACTTTTGTCGTTCCAGCCGCTTTTGTTATCAGTTGTAATTACAAACTTTAATTGTACAATTTACGTTTCAGTCGTTCTAGCAAAAATACATTACTGTGTACTCTAAAAAGTCGCCACAGTCGTTTAAAATCAATACAAGTTAAGTCGGTCGCGTTATTGTTTATATGTTATTGACTTGAAAAGCGTAAATAATTTGGTGCCGGCGTGTCATTAACTCATTGGGGCTGTAAACAATGCATACAAATGTGCACTAGTTACAAGAAGAATGCTATGTATGCTGGAAATATTTGCTATGCTGATTCTTTTATTGCTGCTTTACAGTTTCTATAGACTGTAGAGAATAATGTTTCTTCTATATTAATGAAGTTATGAGGAGCAAAAAATCAAGTAGGCCAAGGTCATATAGATAAAATTAAAAGGTTATTTTTTTACGAATGTATTTAATCTTATCTGACTCATCTTTACCAGTAAATATTTTCAATTAATTTGGACTCTATGACATAATTTTACTTGTGTACTTCTGGTTACTCATATAACCCTCTGTTCTTATAAATCTTATGTATGCAGTTAGTTAATTATTTCGATTGCACATAATACTTTTGCTTGCAATGATTGTAGAAATATTACACATCGACCACGGCGTAGGTAATTCTATATACGCTGGGGAAACCTTTATAAACATCCCACATAGCCCGTATTTCGACACTATGATCGGTGGGTAAAAAGTACTTTTTTCTATTATCCCTTATAATTTTTTACATTTTGCTTATACTTATCGCAAACGTAATCTTCAAGCAAGCAAACAATGATCGTCTTAGAGCACATTGATTGTAAGAGACCGCCAACCGATTATCCGTATCCCTCTAACGATACCCATATTATCCGTTCCGTATCCCTATCCCTATCCCTATCGCTATCGCTATCGCTATTGCTAACGCTATCGCTAACGCTAACGCTAACGCTATCGCTAACGCTAACGCTAACGCTATCGCTAACGCTAACGATATCGCTATCGCTATCGCTATCGCTATCGCTATAGCTATCGCTATCGCTATCCCTATCCCTATCGCTATCCCTATCGCTATCCCTATCGCTATCCCTATCGCTATCCCTATCGCTATCCCTATCGCTATCCCTATCCCTGTTCCTATCGCTATCCTTATCCCTTATCAAGATGTTTAATGATATAACACTAAGTTCTCGCGCTTTGTAACATATTTAAAGTCACATACAGGTCGAACGCGATTAATTAATATTATTTTTACCTTTTTCCCCAACGTTTCGGCCAGGTTGCACTGGCCGTGGTCGCGGAAGACTGACGTTCCAGCAAAATGTCACCGGAGATGTAAACAACACAAAACTACCCGATATTAATTTATATAAATGTTCGGGGTAGACAAATAAATATAATCTACCCGCTTTTAGTTAATGTTTATTTCCCATTAAAGGTAAAAATAATGTTAATTAATCGCGTTCGACCTGTATGTGACTTTAAATATATGTTTAATGATTTCTTATCAAGTGCTAAAATATAAAGTTTCATGGTTTTATCTTTTAAAATTAAGAAATCCCATACAAACTTTCAACCTCTTTTTCAACCCCTTCATCCCTTTTTTCGAAATAAAAAGTAGCCTATGTTCTGTCTCAGGGTCTAAAGATTGTCTGTTCCAAATTTCATCAAAATCGGCTGCGTGGTTTAAGCGGGAAAGCGTAACAGACAGACAGACAGACAGACAGACAGACAGAGTTACTTTCGCATTTATAATATTATTAATATTAATATATTAATATATTAATATATTAATATATTAATATTATAGTATAGTATAATAGTATATAGTATATAGTATATATATATAGTATGGATGGATGGATAATCTTTTGGTTTTGCCAGTTTTATAATTGTATTTTTGTAAATGTTACTAGCACAGCACTACAACCTAAGACAATTTCCAATAATGCTGTAAGTTATACCCAATTAGTATTGTTTAAAAAGAGTAAGGAAAAAATAACTTTTTTTTCAACAGGTCTAACCTAGTAGATAGTGTACCTATCTGTTACCTGTTACGCCAATGTTCCTGGGTTTGAATCCTGGTAGGGGCACTTGAATTTGAATGAATGAATGAATGAAAGTTTATTCACAACAACATATGGTGCATTACAGTAGATGTTATAAAGTATTTATTACATTGGAGATCCTTAATATGCTCTGCCACAGGGCATGTAAAATTTCCATGTTCACTACATGTCAAAGCTATGTATATGTGAATATTAATTGCGTACATGCAATGTCTTCCTTACAAACTAAGAATATTAGGCTAAAAATATTTGTGTGATGAGGACAGATATTAGTTCCTTGCTCATGGACGAGTTCTATGTTCTTGCTTATTGCCTGAGTACTTCTTCTTCTTCAGTTATTCTGTCAGTGCTGAGGATTGTGTCATCATGTAATTCTGTTGAAGACTAGCTCCTCCCTATCCATTCTAACCAGACCATCCTATCTATTTCTCCCCAAGTGCATAGCCTTGTGCAGTTTTAACTGGCATGGGTGCAGTAATTTGAACACACCATCTAGTAGGGATACCTACAACATTTCTTTAGCTTACCATGGGACTTAGTTAATCTGTGTAAAGATGTTTTAAAATAACAAATTATTTGTTTTAAGGTGTGTCAGTAAATTATTCATCATGGGTGTCAGGCGGCTATCAACAGTGTTCTGGGCGACATGCATCATGGCATTTATCTTCATTCTGTATGTGGTGACAGACCTGAGCTTCAAGCTGCCGAGCATCAAGCCAGCTATGCAGGAACTTGATGATGTAAGTTCGCTATTTTAACCTTTTTTCTGTGAAGAGAACCATATTGAGCGCCTGACATTATGTAATCCTTAACTTAATTTTAAAGTTTAAGGCACTATTTATTTATTGTGTCCTCTCATCTCTAACTTTGAACTTTCATTTTAATAATATACAAAAAAAAAATTAGAATATTTTTGAGTTATCTACGGAACCTTAACGGTACGCGTGGTTCATTACACGCAATTACCGATTCTTACTATAATATATTCAATATATCGTCACTACTTTTAAAAAATCTCGTATCTCACGCTGTTCCTCAAAGTTAAAACGCAGTGTCTATATGCATTCCATACATACTTACTACAATTTTCTTTTCATTGACAGACGAAGATACAAGTTTTTTTAAAAGTAGTGACGATATTCAATTATTCATGTTAAACTCTGAATAGTCTGATTGTATAAGACTATTAGTTTCCTAATAGACATTTCTTAACTCTACCACTATTTCCAGAGTAAATGGTCAATGTTCGAATCAAAGCTCCGACACATAGAGGACGAATTAAATCAGCACCACGCTGTAGTTGGTGAAATCAAATCAGCCATCGATCAAATCGGGGACCATCCCGAACGCGCCCAGGGCCTTGTGCAGGAGAATGTTCTACAAGTTCCCAAGCATGGGGACGAAGCACAAGGACCGAAGCGGGTTGAGAGTCGGGAGAAAACGGAGTTTAAGGCGGTGGTCGCTGAGCCGCCCAAGTTGAGACCGAAGCTGAATGAGTCTGGGTGCCCCTTGCAGACGCATGTCACACCAAAGACAGATGTACAGGTATGGTTCTCATATTCTAGATTTTCTCGTAATAGGGAGTATTTCTGCAATTTTCTACCATTAGAGTGCAGCAATGGCAACATCCTAACGCGAAAATCGAAATATCGTTATGTGCCTTAATTATTAAATATGTTAATATCACGAGCATCTTGATTTGATTAGTTTTAGTATCATTTATCAGGAAAAGGAGTATCTTTTAGATACGGATTTGTTTAATCAACATGCCACTGAAGATATCAAATCACCGGAATTCTGGTTTATTTTGCTGTCATATTTGCCAGCACATTGGTCAACGTCATTTGAGATTATTTACATTTAATTTACTATGATCATAAAGTGTAGATGTAATCTATTAAGGCTGATTTGGACGGCGTTATCGCAACGTATTTTAATACGTTCCGAACTGTTTCATACAATTCAGCACTCCATTAAAAACCGTAATGTAAATGTGTTCTCGGACCGTGTAAATGGGCCCTTAGTTCGTAGGCATAAAGATACGAGTTATACGAGCACGTTTCGTCCTTAAAACAATGTGATACCTTTTACTTGAATATGTCACATATTTAAAAACTTAACACATTATAATAACAATCATTAATAGCACACTCAATGAAGCCTATCTCGCGGGAAATAATTCGTGTAAAATAAGTTTGACTGCCTTGGCACACACATTCTTAAAATTATTATTCGCAATCTGTCAGATCAATCTGAAAAAAATCATAATCTTAAAAAATAAGACTGTGTGTGGACAGTTGCGAAATTGTATGGGAAGCCGTGCACTCAATCTGATTTCATAAGATTATGATTTTTTAAGATTATGAAATTTAAGACTGTCTGTTGCCGGCCTAAGATGTGTGGTGTGGGCCAAATATAAACGTTAAAGTGTTACACGGTTAAGTCCCATTCAGTTCTAAAAATTAAGAGTACAGTTCATTTAATTCAATATGCTGAGACCAACCTGAACAATTGAAATCTTTTCAGATGTTATCAATGTACGATAGAATAATATTCGACAACGAGGACGGCGGCGTGTGGAAGCAGGGATGGAAGATTGAATACGACGACAAACAATGGAGTCAGAAGAACAAGCTCAAGGTGTTCATTGTCCCGCATTCTCATAACGACCCGGGTGTGTATTCACAGTTATTTATTTTATTTATTTGGATATGAAACAAACGGTCTAACAAAAATATTTATACAGTTTCTTCTCTTAATCTAGACCCATAGTTTCCATTTTTCTTTAACAAATAAAATTGTAGTAAGTATGTATATGAAATGCACACAGACTTACTGCGTTTTAACTTTGAGGAGCAGTGTGAGATACTAGATTTTTTCAAAGTAGTGACGAAATGTTCTATGAGGACGTGCTTCGTGCCTCAGAACATGCGTGCTGCCTCGGCAGAGGCACGTCTATACAGAATGTTCGCCGCGCTAGTGCATTGCCCCGCAGCGTGCCTCGCTTTGTGCGGACCCGGCTGTTCAGCCATAATTACAGTAAACTCAAATAATCTTACGTGTCAGAGTGCGTAAGTCGTTTATGCCAATTTCCAGTGCCAAAAAAAACATAGAATCTAGTCATAACATTTCATGAGAATCGGTTAAGTATCGCGACCTAGAGGAGAATACCTGGACATAAGAAAATTCTACCCAAGTTAAAACAGGGACCTTCGTTAAAGATTTATCATTAAAATTATTACTAACGGCCGGTTGCATCAAACCGTCTGTCACCGTTAAAGCGTTCGTCAAATTTTATTGTATGGGAAGTTCCATAGACGTCTGCTGCGTGACGATGTGTCTGTCAACTGTGGTTGATGCAACTGGCCCTAAAGCTTTAAATGTTACAGGATGGCTGAAAACCTTCGAGAACTACTACAAGACGCAGACGCGCGCGATATTCACCAACATGTTGGACAAGATGGTGGCCGGCGTCGGGCGCAAGTTCATCTGGGCGGAGATCAGCTTCCTGGCGCTCTGGTGGGACAACGACGCCTCGGACAAGGAGAAGGACATATTTAAAGGGTGAGATATACATACATACATATATCACGCCTGTATCCCATAAAGGGGTAGGCAGAGCACATGAACTACTAAGTTTCAGTGCCACTCTTGGCAAAAAGGGGTTGAAAGAATTCCAAAATTATGACATTGCAGTGACAGGTTGCCAGCCTCTCGCCTAGTGAGCGTGGTGGTGAGATATATAGTCTGGTAAGCTATTTCCGTCACTAGAAACCGGCAAATTTAAAAATGTAGGCGTAAAGGAACAATGAACAACTTGCCGGAGGAAACGGAGAATCGGGAGTCATGAAGAGCCAGGGGAGAAGCCTTTATCCAGCCGTAGGATACTCAAATAGGCTAAGTAAAAAAAAGCGGTGATGACTTAGCGACTCGTACCTATATAATTTCAGTATCGCGCATTATTGTGTGATAAATTTGTTTGACCAGCTGTATGAGCTATATTTATTGAGGTTATTCTTAGGTCATACTAAATAATAAAGAAACGCGATTTACATGAGCATTTAGAAACATATGATGGTATATAAACAATTTACAGTTTATTCTTTCTGTAGGAATGAATTGTTTGAAAAATATTTAATTTGATTGTAAAAGTATTACAGTTAGACCAAACGAATTCGGCAACTTTTAAATATCACGAGGCACAAGGGTTATTTGAAACCTCAAATTTACATGAAATTATGACGTTTACTTAGCATATAATAATGGTTGCCAACATTGCTAAGACTGAACTCTTATTCCATAGTTTAACATTTTTCTTAATTCATTCATACTGGCGCGTTTTTCAATTTATTACTCTAAAAACCATAACACTGAAAAATATGTACAATTCTCTATTCCTCGTCCCTCTATTAGGTATTAAATTAACTATCTCTTTTCTTGTAGCCTCCTAAACTCCGGTCAAATCGAGATCGTGACCGGCGGCTGGGTGATGAACGACGAAGCCAACTCCCACTGGTTGTCCATCATCCAACAACTGACGACCGGCCACCAATGGTTGCTTGACCACCTCAACTATACACCGAGAAACGCGTGGTCTATTGACCCGTTCGGGTATTCGAGCTCGCAGCCATATCTATTGAAGTTGGCTGGGTTTGAGAATTCGATTATACAGAGGGTACATTATAGAGTGAAGAAGGAGTTGGCGTTGAATAGGCAGCTGGAGTTTAAATGGAGACAGTTATGGGGTAAGTTTTAATTATTAAACTGTAATTTTTGCTACATTAAGTATGATCGGCGGCTGAACGTTGAAGCCAACTCCTACTGGCTCTCCATCATCCAACAACTGACGACTGGTCACCAATGCTTGCTCGACCACCTTAACTATACACCGCGAAGAATTCAGAAGAAACGGTTCTAACAGATCTAACAATAAGAAAAGTAATCGTGCCTCCAAGTTCATTATTTTTTTTCTCATTATACCTTATTTATTATGTTAATGTTTAAGATATAATGCCCACATATCAAAATAATACACGAAGCCAACATTTCGTAATTCAGGCTTTTACGCACTCGTCCCAACGAAATCATCATCAGATCATTGATTGGAGTAGGTAATCCATTTATTTTCTGGTGAGGTGCAATGACCCTTAAAAGTCGCACTATGATGGTGTTATGTAAATAAATTTGGTATGTACACGGTATAATGGATAAACGTTTACTGCCTTTCAGATAGCATCGGCAAGACTGACATGTTTACTCACATGATGCCTTTCTACTCCTATGACGTTCCTCATTCGTGCGGACCCGATCCCAAGGTATTATATATTTTTATTCCTATTGAACCGTACAAAGAGATGCAGCAGAATATACAAATGAACACTTTGTCAAACAAAAGGGTCAATTATACGCCAAGGTCACGGGTGCCAGCGATCCGATGTAAATGTAATCCATGCTTTAAAGTTGACATTGTAAAGGTTACTTTGAGGTAAATGTGTGTTTGAACACAATCGCATTATTTCTAAATTATATTTTTCTACTCGTCGACTGTAATCTGTCAATTAGGATACCACAGACTAAACTATAAGTGCTAACTTTTCAGTGTTGGATACTCTATGGCAGTTCCGACTCAACTATAATAATCTCATTATAGTTGACTTTAGTTAACTGTAATAATTTCAAAAATAGAACTTCATACAATTTCTATACTAATTTGCGATACCTGGCAAATTTGTCGGCATCTGAAACACATTTTTTTTTATCTGTCGCGTTATCGGCCAATCAGAGACGGTTATTACAAACAATTGGTTGCTAGGTAATTCGATGTTGATACAACGGTGAACGACGCTATTAACATTAATTTTAACTTGCATGAATGATGATATTTCCGTCCATTGATGATGAAGATGATGACACGTAGAAAAAGTATTGTATACAATAGTGATATAATTAAACTTTTCACTCTCGTAACGTACTATTAGGCCACTCAGCAAAGCTTCGTGGCCTAAACATGGTACTCGACTGAAAAGCTTTGTATTATATCACGATTGTATAAAATACTATTATGAATCCGTTAATAGCTGGGTCCACACCACACATCGGCTTTTGTCTCGCGGGGAACCGTCCGTGCTCGTGCGCTCTCGGTTGCCTCGCACTTGCCTCGCGAGGCTGCTCGGTCAGCGTGGGCCTAGCTAATCTGGCATTCCATTTATGATTGTTATCGTATTTTAATTTACTACAGAAATTGTTTGTTGTTTATAGATTTGCTGTCAGTTCGATTTCAAGCGGCTGCCAGGAAATGGCGTCACTTGCCCGTGGGGCGTAGCGCCCAGAAAGATAATTCAAAAGAACGTCCATGAGAGGTATGCAAACTATAATTGTCCTTTTCATATCAGATTAGTCTGTATTAACCCCTCTATTCCTGTCCATAGACAAAATTTTAACTTGATGTCCTAAGTTGGCTGGAATAATAGAATTGATTGGATTTAGTTTGATGTTTTACAGTATTTCTTTCATGTTGGTAAGGTGAAATATTTTGTGTTTCACTTGGTGACTTGAATTTGTTTGACCCACGTGGATCGAATCCCTCGTGACGCTCAAGATGCAAATTTTCGAACCACTCGGTACTCTCGAATCAATATTAGAATATTTCTCTTGCTCAGGTACATATTAATATTAGCACGAGCGGTAAAAAATAACTTTGCCCTCTTGTAAAAATTGACTATTGTACTCACAGGTAAAATTTAGAATATACTACTCCTTCTAGGTCGCAACTGATCCTTGACCAGTGGCGTAAGAAAGCCCAGCTGTACCGCTCCAACGTAGTTTTATTTCCGCTTGGTGACGACTTCCGGTTCGACCGCGCCAACGAGTGGGACAACCAGTACCAGAACTACGAGATGATCATAGACTATATCAACAACAACGATCTTTGGAACGCTGAGGTAAGTTATACACTAGTGTAAAAGAAATGTTTACCGTTACATCATAAGTAGAAGACATCTCAAACTCTACTTTTTTTTTTAATACTACGTCGGTGGCAAACAAGCATACGGCCCGCCTGATGTAAAGCGGTCACCGCAACCCATGGACGCCTGCAACTCAATCAGTCACCCCATTAGAAACTTGTTGTACATTCCCTTTTGCTGTGTTAAGTACACAGCAAAAAGGAGTGCACAAGTTCTAAGGAGGGTTTGGGTTGCCGACGACTCAAAGGACAATAGACGGAACAAGTTAGTTCCGTAAGTCCTCCCGTCATCAGCACACCGCACCCTCGTTGAGCTCTGGCAGCCTTACTCACCGGCAGGAACACAACACTATGAGTAGGGTCTAGTGCTATTTGGCTGCGGTCTTCTGTAAGGCGGAGGTACTACTAGTCTAAAGTTAACTTACCACTTGGCGGCGACTTCCGCTACGATCGCGACATCTGATATCGGATCGGATAATGTGAACACGCACTTAGACTGTCAACGCTTGGCATAGACTTATTTATTTTATTTAAATAAATATTTGTTTCCAGGTCCAATTCGGAACTCTCCAAGACTACTTCAAGGCGTTGCACGAAGAGATGAAGCTGTCCGACTTCCCCGTGCTCTCCGGAGATTTTTTCACCTACTCGGACAGGAACGAGCACTACTGGAGCGGGTACTACACGTCGAGGCCCTTTTACAAGAACATGGACCGCGTTCTGTTAGCCTACGTCAGGTAAATAAGAAATTATAAAAAATATTTTTATTGTGAACTTAATGTGCATGCAATGAATGTGATAATTAATATTTAATAATCAGAAACTCCTTAAATGAGATTTGAACTTGTGAACTCTGAATTTATTATAAGCATAATGCAATTATTAATATACCTCTATTAGGAGAATAGAGAGGATGAAAATCATAAGTTGTCAAGGAAAAATATGTAAATATTATGAAAGAAAATAAATTTAAAAGCGAATTGTTTTTATTTTAAGGTACGATTAGAATTATTTTGTATTTATTTCTAGTGTAAGCAATCGTAAAATGTGTATTTTTGCCTACAGAGCAGCTGATATAATCACGGCTCAAGCGACATCATCCAACTCAGTGCCCTATATCACTTCGCTGACGTTGAGAGACAAGGTAACTTAAAACATATTATAAGCAAAGGTACTATTACTAAATGGCATTCTAAAACAAAAGCTACCTACACACATTTATACTAGACACTTACACACACTTACTTACACTTACGCACTTAGATGGCGACACTGATTATACATATTTAACAATTTTAATACATTCCTGGTAAAGGATATAGCTCAAATTGTCAAAACCAGGCAGTCAAGCATGGTCGCGCGATATATGATATAAATGAAATGAAATATTTTATTTCATCAGGTGTCCCTTTCGCACATTTGTAAGTGCAATGGGGACGGCCTGATGTTTTTATCGTTTATCGCGCCATCATGCTATCGGTGCTGATGTTATATCAGTTGTCTATGGGTGTAAAAAATTTTCTTGCCTAAGTTTTAGAGTTAAAATTCACTTACTATGTATACTGTATTCACACCTAAGTGTCCTATCATTTTAAATGAAATGTCAAATATGATCACAGACAATAAAATTACTAGTAATGCGAAAAGTCGGTAAATTACGTGTTAACGACAATGCTTGTTTGAGTGAAATATGACATGGACTGTTCTTCTTTTTGAAAACTGTGAGGTAATCCATTCTGCTATAAGGTTGATTATCTTTTAGATCATATTATATTTTTGCCATATATTCAACCTTGTAAAGCAGAATGGATTTACTGTGTTTGAGTGTCCTATATTTTTAACGTCATCAGAGGATATTCAATTTTGCATCACATACTATGAATGTTTTCGTCACGTTTGCTACAATTCTGTAGAAAAGGCTAGTTCTATATTCATTTTATAGCAGCATCTATTAATACAAGTATTGGTCCGTTTTTCCAGCTACCCTAAGGTTGTCTGGAAGAGATCGCTTTTTAGCGATAAGACCGCCTGTTGTTATCTAGTTATACTCTCACTCAACATTCTGTATATTTTTTGCATGTAAAATGCTAAAATAGTGCAATAAAGAATATTTACTTACTTAATATCCCAGGTGGAGGCAGCGAGGCGCTCGCTGGCTCTGTTCCAGCACCACGACGGAGTCACCGGGACTTCGAGGAACGACGTGCGAGCTGACTACGCTGACAAGTAACTATCTTCAATTTAAGTCTCCTCTTGTTGAAGTATTTCTCCCTAGCGAACATATTCTGATACACAATGCATCTTTTAATTTCTTTATAGTTTTGGTTTGCTCTTCCTTCTCTTTCGTCCTGTCTTTGTTTTTTTTTTTTAATAAATGGGCTTACTCTTGGCCACAGACTAGCCAAAGGTAAAGACGTGGCGGAGTGAGCTCGCCCATTTGTTTAACAGATGAATGGCTTGCCCTTCGTTTTCATGGCAATAAACTAGTGGTTCTGTGAGCTGTATACGTCTCGAGTATAAAACTTCAAATTAAATGAATAAATCAGAAGAAACTGAAGTGGTATTATAGTATTTTTTCACTACAGATGGTGTTTTTTTACGCACTAGTGCGAGAAGTGGTTCATTATATGCCAGTGGCCCGTTTCTCGAAAGGTGGCCCGTTTCTGTATTACAAGTGTGTTTCCATGACAACCCATACGATTTGACAGTTCGCGCACTTGTAATACAAGGCTTGTACCTTTCGAGAAACGGGCCCCAGGTCGAAACTTCGAATGGCCATCTGTACTGTAAAACGTCGTTCGATACACGTGCGAAAAGGAAATTCGTAACTCGTGTCGATTTAAAACACGACCGAACGCCACTCGTTTCGAACTTCCTTTTTTTCGCACTTGTATCGTAATTATCGAACCTGTTAAAAAGCCATACTAGCACTGAAAATTTAAATATGTACAAGTGTGTTTTCTATTCTTCAATACGCCCTCGATATCACATGAAAATATCGGTGTTTTCTTGTGAACAATTTTGATGTCACAGCATATTATGGCAGCGAACAGAATATAAACTGGCCATATTTTTTCCAGAATGCTAAAAGCCATCAAACACAGCCAGTCCGCCATCCAGCAAGCGGCGTACTTCCTCCTCAAACAGCCGGACATCCTCGACCAGACCCAAGAAGACGTCTTTTTCGACGTCGACGACATCTGGCGGCAGAAAGATGAAATCCCCTCGAGAATCACTATGACTTTGGACCCATTGGCATCTTCTAGAAGGGTGATTCTATATAACTCGCTGACGTTTAGGCGTCAACAGATATTGACTTTGTTCATTTCTACGCCACATGTCGAGGTGAGTTAAAGTTTGTTTTATTTATTCTTAAAATCAGTCTCTAAAGGCAAGTAACACTCCTGGAATCGGAAGATATACACTTCTGACGCTTACTATTAGTCGGGAAGCTTTTTTGCTTTCGTCGTAACTTTAAAAAAAGCCCGACATTCTCGACCACACCTAAGAGGATCGAGGATTATAGAGAGTTACTGTCGAAGTAAAATGTGTAATCACAGTGCATAGACTGCCATCTCTTGACACAGGCTTAAAACTTTTAAACCTCAGTTTTGACAATTTGGCCCATATTCTTAGCTTGATATGTTTTAAAATGTCAAATATTAATATTAGCGCCATCTAGCTGAGCGTACCCCAAAGGTGTAATGCCATCTAGGCCACCGTACCTTTTTCTGTACGGAGTTATATATGTCTTTGACCAAACCCAAGAAGACGTCTTTTTCGACGTCGACGACACCTGGCGGCAAAAGATGAGATTTTGTCTCGGATCACTAGGAGTTTGGACCCGCTTGAGGTTAATATTGTGCTTAAGCCGTCTTCAGTTGACGTCTTTATCAGTAAAAAGTTTATGTCACGTCTAGGTTAAAGCTCAAATAATGGTTCTAATAAAATACTAATTTTGTTACAGGTTTTCGATCCAGAAGGAAAACCAATAATGTCCCAAGTGTCACCGGCGGTGTCAGGGCAAAAGCGGCTAGCATTCGCCGCGAACAAGTTCCAACTGTCCTTCCCTGTCACTGTGGAGCCTTTGGCCATCACTACCTACACTGTGTCGTTACGGGACACCTCCAGCATTAACAAGTGAGTGTAATCCAGAAGGGAAACCAATAATGGCCCTGTCACCGGAGTTACAAGGTGAAAAGCTGCTTGCATTCGCTGCGAATAAGTACTAACTGACCTTCTCAATCACTGTGGAGTTTTTAGCCATCACTACTTACACTCTACGGGATACCACTTGTATGAACAGGTAAGTAGGTACAGTCTTTTCGAAAGACGTCAAGATCGTGTCGCCATCTCCTTCGCGGTCTGCCGTCACAATATACCACGTAAAATTAACCCTTGTAATCCACACGGTGCACAACACGATTTGAATTAAATTTAAACTAATTTTAGAACAGGGCAGATATTAGACTTATAGTTTTTCTGATGTCTGTTTATGTCTTGGCGACATTAGACTTGTAGCTTTTTTGCCGGTGTACAAAATTATGACATACATACATACAATCACGCCTGTATCCCATAAAGGGGAAGGCAGAGCACATGAAACTACTAAAGCTTCAGGGCCACTCTTGGCAAATAAGGGGTTAAAAGAAAACGAAACTGTGGCATTGCAGTGACAGGTTGCCAGCCTCTCGCCTACACCACAATTTAACCCATATCCCATAGTCGCCTTCTACGACACCCACGAGAAGAAAGGGGGTGGTGAAATTCTTAACCCGTCACCACACAGGCTTAAAACAAAAAGGCAAAATTATGAACTTAAAAATAATATTGTACGCATTAATTATATAACATATTCGCAGCCTGGAAGGGACCAAAATCATATTTTCCCCAAATATTTTTGCGTGTTTTTATTTTTTATAAGAACAAATGACATATTTCTTTATTTTAAAATTATGATATCACATTTTGAAAAAAATAAATTTGTAGGCAGCATCAGAGTAGTTATGATAGTATTTAATAGGTGGCGCTAAAAAATCGAGGTACGATTCTTAGTATGAAGTATGTAAATCCTATATAAATAATCCTTGCCCAAACTTAGCAAAGCTTGTACTGTAGGAATACTCAGTTGTATAAGTGTGTATAAGTATGACCGATTCCCAAATATAAAATGAACAATAACTTCCAGATACACCGCGTTCTCCCGCGTGCGCGTCTACAACGCAGACTACTGGAACATCGAGCTGCCCAACATGTTCGCCGTGGACCAGCCCGCCGCGCGCCTCAGTGAGGACGTCGCCTTCCAGGCCGGCAACGGGACGAGACTGGTGGCCAATATGAACGGACTTATCAAGGCCATAGTGACGCCTGGTGGCGAAACTGTGCCGGTTCATATGGACTTTGTACAGTAAGTTCTATCCTACTTAATAGAGTCTATAGTAATCGCAGGCCTTAGCGAGGACATCGCTTTCCAGGCAGGGAACGGGACGAGGGTTGCTAACATGAATGGACTGATCAAGGCTGTAGTGACGCCAGTGGGGAAATCATGCCGGTCTATATGGACTTAGTGCAGTAAGTCATTACTTAATACAGTATTTATGTATATTAGTCGGGCCGTCGGGCGCCTCAATAAAGGCGTCGGTTTCCAGGCGGGCAACGCGACCAGAGTGGTGGCCAATATGAACAGACTTATCAAGGCCATAGTGACGCCTAGTGGGGAAACTATGCCAGTTCATATGGACGTTGTACAGTAAGACATTACTTAATACAGCCTATAGTTATCCCGGGTCTTAGCGAGGATGTCGCTTTCCAGGCTGGCCACGGGACTAGGGTGGTGGCCAATATGAACGGACTGATCAAGGCGATAGTGACGCCTAGTGGGGAAACTATGCCGGTCCATATGGACTTTATACAGTAAGTGTAATACTGATTATAGTACAGTGTATATGACAGCAGCGAATCATAGAGAAGACGTTGATTTCCAGGCTGGCAACGGGACTAGGGTGGTTGCCAATATGAATGGAATGATCAAAGCGACAGTGACGCCTAGTGGGGAAACTATGCCGGTCCATATGGACTTCGTGCAGTAAGTATTATGTTATAGTCTAATTAAGAATTCTCACAGCGTCTTCATAAGAAAGTATCTTTCCAAGCTTGGAACAAGACCAGAGTGGATGCCAATATGAACGGGCTGTGTGTTTATGAATGATTTTGGAAAAATACAAAAATCCCTTTCTTACAGGTACGACTCCATGCAAGCTGCAGACAACAATAGCGGGGCGTATCTCTTCATCCCCTCGAAGCCGGCGACTGTGTTCCGTCCCGACGCGTTCCCTGAGCTGGTCATCACTGAAGGACCTTTCAAAGCTACCTTATACACCGGCTTGATTGGGCCTAACTCTGCTGAGATCGTGTTGGCAGTAAGTTTATAGAGATATCACTCTGTGTGGGACGGAGAAAACAACAGCGGGGTGAAGTGTGCGGTGCTGCGACACTTGGGCTGCATCGAGCAAGTGGCTACTGCTCGAGCAGCCCCACTGGCAGCAGCACCGTACACTTCATGGCGACCCTGCCAGTAGGGCTGCTCGAGCAGTAGCCACCTGCTCGATGCAGCCCGTGTCGCTAAGGCCGTACACTTCAGGGGCGTATCTATTCATCCTCTCGAAGCCAGCGTCTGTTTCGCCCAGACGCGTTTCCTGAACTGGTCATCGCTGAAGGGCCCTTCAAGGTCACCCTATGCACTGGTCTGAATGGGCCTAAATCAGCTGAGATCGTGTTGGCAGTAAGTTTATAGAGATATCACTCTATGTAAGAGGGAGACAACAACAGCGGGGCGTATCTATTAATTCCGTCGAAGCCGGTAACTGTGTTCGGTCCAGACTCCTCTAAGCTGGTCATCACTGAAGGACCTCTTAAGGCTACACTATACTAATGGACCTAACTCAGCTGAGACTGAGATCGTGTTAGTGGTATATATGTTACCAACGTACACGTAGGAGAAATTATTTCATGGGGCGTCCATTAATCACGTCATACGTTTTTGGCTTATTTTAGAAGCCCCCCCCCCCCCCAATGGTGATATTTGGTGATTTTTCCATGACCCCCTCCCCCCTATACAGTATGGCGTGATTAATGGACGCCCTCTTACGGCACCAATTAGAGTTTCACTTTATTGTTTTTCTACTCCAGCACTTAAATCTGTCAATTAGATTATTGTCAGCGGTATCCAAATTAAGTTCATTTGAGTAACGATAAGAAAGTCTATTTGTCTATAGGTTCATATGATAACTGCTGAGCAGTATTCATATGAATATAGGAGTTCTGTTAATTTTTTTTTAAAAGCACAACTTCCATTTATCAGGTATGTTTTCATTTGCAGTAATAAGTAACTTTTAATAAATAATATAATATTTAGGTTCATAATTTAAATCAAGATGAAAAAATAAACTGAAATGCGTTTTACATATTAGATATTGCAAAACAAAGGTTAAAATCATAAGTTTATCCAATAATGTTCCATTCCACATTTAAATATTCTTGAACGCAACCACATTTTTCGTAATTGAAAACCGGCTTATTTTCTATTTCTCTTGTCTATGGTATGTTTGACATTTGTAAACTTTTGACGGAAGTATTTTAACTATTTCGGTGTTGTGTAGTTTGTTTTAATTCGACGTTATTGTGCAAAAACTTAAGTAATTGTGAGTGATTCTGGTGAACAATATACTTCCGAAGAAATCAAGGCTATGGCGCTCAAAGAGACTGACAATTTGTTACCTGAAAAGTCGATAAAGCGTACCAAAAATGTTATGAATTATGATTGTTTTGCAATGGAAATTGCAAAAATATGTTTCGACTTTCTCTGTTGTTGGCATATTTTGAAGAATTGTGCAACAAGTTCTCGCCATAAACATTGTGGACAGAATATAATAGTTAAGATCCACACAAATATTCCCTTTCATTATATGAAGTAGGTAAGCAACCCATTTTATATTATTCTCGAATAGGTATGTATTTGGCTGTCGTAGAAAAAGTATAGTATACAATCGTAACATTATGAAGGCTATAAAAGTCTCGTACCTTACTTAGGCCACTCGGCAAGCCATCGTGGCCTAACCGCGGTACTCAACTTTTATAGCCTTCATAACGTTACCGTTATATAATATACTATTAAAGACTGATGTGTTGCAATATACATGTGGTGCAAATTGGATGCAACTTTCGAATTGTTTTCTTATGTTGGCGGTCAAAATTTACTTTGTAATGATGATTTATATCTAGCTATTTTCCTGGGGTCGGTATAGTATTTTTTTTTTGTTTTTAGCTAAAGGGTCAAAATCCAGTTTAACCCTCGTGCCTTGGAACCCTCGCAAATGTCAAGATGCCATTTTATGAACCATTAGTATGTAACCTTTTATAGTATGAATTTTCTGAATGGTTTTTTGGCATTTGCCGCAATCTTCTATTATTCACAGCGGTTAGCTCCCGTCTCAACGGCACGCACTAAAGTCTCAGTGTAGTTAAAAAGCAAAATCATGATAGTAAATTTATTTATATGTTTGGCATCAGATGTCGGTGTTCGACAACCCGTCGCTGCTGCAGACGGAAGTGGAGATCTCGAACACTTTCCTCATCGACCCGCAGGTCAACGACCTCGAGCTGGCCATGCGCTTCTCCACCTCCATCAAGAACAAAGACACCTTCTATACGGACCTTAATGGCATGCAGGTTTGTGCTGAAGATTAAACTTTTCTAATAATCAAATAAGAATGCTTGGAACTTTTTTTCTGCCTCCACAAATATGGCCATCACTAATATTCTCAGAGTTCAGTGACCGACAAAAAGCACAAAAAGTGCTACTAACAAACTCTTATGCCTAGATATGGCTATCTGGGTGCCTCCTATTGTCGAAATGAGCGATGTTCGTGTACAAATACGACGCCGCGGGACGAACTGTCAAATCGATTCACGTCACATATAGTTATAGCTCTAGACATAAAATTGTGTCAACTGATTTTTGCTTTATATGTTGTGCGTTGTTATCTAATTTATAAACTTATATGTGTGGAACGCACCCTGAGAAGTTAAAAAAAAAATTAAACTGTTTTATTTCCAAATAACATGTTTTTTTTAACTACTAATCTATCTAATAAAGATTCTTTATCTTTCTTCTGTCTTTTATGGTATAATTATATAATGATTGCAATCATGCACTTTTACATATTTGAGGGTTTCATTCATTATTGGCGTCGTTAACTATTTAAATTAAAAAATTTTACTTTAAAATATTTCTTACCTGAATTCGTTCGTCCCTCCAACGAATTTAATAGTTCGTTTGAAAATCTATTAAAATTTTAGCATACATTTAACCTTTGCCCGTGATTGAGGTTTTGTTACTTCAAATGTTGGAAAGTGAAAAGTGAAAAGTGCCTGTGTTGGGTTGACATGACAGTCGATTTTAAAGTTTCTGAGTAAAATTCTATTCAAGTCATTTTATGAAGAGACACAGGGTGCCATTTTTTTTAATAGTCCTAATAATACACAAAGCCAGCTAGCTCCTGTCGATTTTTAAATGTTATCTTACATTGTTACCTACTGTTTCTTACAGATGATAAAACGCCGCTATTTCGAGAAGCTACCCCTCCAAGCAAACTTCTACCCTCTACCAGCTGCCACATACATCGAAGATTCCGACGCACGCTTGACTCTCCTGACGTCAACACCGCTTGGCATGGCGGCGTTACAGCCAGGACAACTTGAGGTAGCAATCATTGGCTGTACAAGATTATATGATAGAATTATACAGGCATATATTTATTTATTTATTTATTTATTTATTTCACACATACAAATATCATTACAGGATGAACCCAATGCGATATTGTAGTCATATATCTCAATGCCCTAGCTCCCATAAGCCATGGCTAAAAGCAGGAACAAGGAAAATTATGTTTTTTTTCAGTTTAGATATTGTCCATGGTTTTCGTGAAGAAAAACATCTTGAGAAAACCGGACAAATCCCAATAAGCCTAGTTACCCTTCGGGTTGGAGAGTTAGATGGCAGTCGCTTTCGTAAAACTAGTGCCTACTCCAAATCTTGGGCTTAATTGTCAAAGTGGGCCCCGGCATGTGGCTAATGCTGGGTTACGAAAGGAGAATGATGATTATATTTTCCATGGCTTAGTAATCTTCACAGAATCAATTTTCATTTTAATGCTTTTTACTGTACTTTTTTTCTGTTTTGTTTAGGTGATGCAGGATCGACGTCTAAGCAAGGACGACAACCGCGGGATGGGCCAGGGTGTGCTCGACAACGTGCGAACGAGGCACACCTTCCGGCTTATATATGAGAAGGCCAACAACCCCTGCCAGGTAAACTAGCAGTTATATCATCCTCACACAGTCTTAGTTTGCCTTAACCGGATTACGCAAAACCTATAGTTAAGTAAGGACGACAACTTACAATCCTGTTTCATTCAAGAAGTGATTTGCTGTGTAGTCTCACCGAATCATTCAAGGTCAATTGTCGGAAGAGCACTCGATCTAGTGATTATGGTTTGAAGTACCTCAGTATCTTTTTACACTTTTAATGCACATGTTCTGTAGTTATTTTGTGAAACTTTGTTGCATGTACAGCCTGGTAAAAAGACTAGAAATAAAAAATGGCAAGGTCGTAGTGTCATTTCGTCATATCATGGTTCATTTGTGGGTATAGTATAGTATATGAAAAAAGAGTGGAAGGGTCAGTTGGAAGTGGAAGACCTAGGCGAACTTTTCTTGTTCAAATCGGGGAAATATTGCAAAAAGGCCAGGTCAAGTACTCGAAACCGACGAGCGTGTATGAGAAACGTTATGAAAGTGTGTGAAGCGAAAGTGATTTGTCAGGATCGTAGTAAATGGAAATCCGTGATCTCTGCCTACCCCTCTGGGAAACAGGCGTGATTGTATGTATGTATATGTATGTATGTATGTATGTATTTGTGGGTGTCACGGATAACCGTCTTAACTTGCATCTTTTTTTTTGCAGCAAAAGCTTTCCCCGACCATCCCAGCGGTCAGCTAACCCTGGGCGCCCACATCTCATCGCAAACTCTTCTGCACCCGCTCGTGGGCTTGCACTACTCCGCGCGCGCCGGCGCCGCGCTGCCCGCCTACCGGCGCGCGCGCACCGGCGCGGCGGACGTCGTGCTGGCCGGCTTCAGCGCGCATGTCTCCGCCAAGGTCGGTACACACTACACACTAACTATTCCGAGTGGGCTGACCGTCTTCGACGCCTGTATACTCGTACAAACGCGTGCAGTCGCTGGCAGCCTTGTACTCTAGTCTAGGGCAAACGATACATGTTGGCGCCCCATATACAAATCTTATGCTAGATTACGGTTACCATGAGTTGACATTTATTATTCACGCATCAGTATTAGTGCGTTCCGAATGGTCCGCTAGAATTCGCGTAGGTACTTAAGTAAATATCAAATGCTAACTCATGTACCTCATGGTACAACTGTTTAATTGGGTTACCTGCATCATTTTTTAAATATTTGCAGAAGAAAGACGGCAACACAGTCCACGGTATGGGCATGACCTTCCAGAGAGTGCACTTAGACACTTGCTACGGAAACCCCGAGATCAGCAAGTGGTACCCGACCAGCGACGGCATCGTAAGTTTCCAACATATTTATACAACATCGTTTTATTTTAGAGATTTAGTATTTTGTTGTCAAAATTTCATAAACGGAACAGTCCGTCTGTCTTAGTTGGGAAGTTAAAATTTGTAACCTAACCGAAAGGTAAAAAAATAGCATGTGCCTTCTCTTTAACGTTTGAACTGTGTGCAAAAACTAGTCCAAATATTCCCAGGAGGAACCCAAAATCTCAAAGACTGCACTGCTTGATATGAAAACATTCTTACATTTAACCCCTCGTATGCGGCCTGTCAATTTTGATCATTGAAATAGTGACCTTGACATTTAAACAATCGATTATAATTCCCACGCACGGATCCGTGTTTAAACATACGAGGGTTTAATGGTCAGGAGGCAATTACCTTTAGGACAATAGTCCACTATCATATGTTTATCATAGAAATATGATCATAGGCAACATGCTGTCCTTTTTCTTCACGTTGGAGAAAAAGAGAGGCATACAGACCTGTGACCATATTTCTATGATAAACATATAATAGTGGACTGTCGGCCTTAGACGACAATTTTTGAGGTTTATTTTGTCTCAACAATTTTTCATGTCAAGTTTTCGCTTGTTCTTAATTTAAAACATCTCTAATATCACGGTACTATATAATGCGAGTATATTGTAATGTGAATAATCTTCCAGATCCAGCTGTCCGAGCTGGTGGACTGTGCGCCCGAGCAGGTGTTGGACAGCTCGCTGACGTTCACGCGCGTGCGCGGCGCCGTGCCCGACGGCGCGCTCACGCTCTGCCCCATGGAGATACGCTCCGTCTTCCTCAACAAGACGCTCAAACATGGCTGAACACAACTACAGAAATAACGAGATAAATAACAGGTGAATAAGAGGCATAGTCTCCCTTAAGTTTACAGCAAATAGGCTGCGTGTGCTAAAAAGTTTACACGTCACGCAAGCGGAGTGTCTTTTATAAGGATATGTATATTACAACTTACGTGCTCGTCTAATGTATACGCGGTGCGCACAAACTCTTTTATTTTGATATAAAAACCTATCATATTATCCAAAGCGAAAGAACCGACCGATTATGAATTTTATTATGTTACAAATACACATGATCAGGGAGCGTACTTTTCATGCCGATGACATTAATCTGACGTCACGCTCCGTATAGGTGATCCCAAATAGTTTTATTGTAAATTATTAATCATTAGTCGTCAATCATTTTAATCGTGTACAAATTACTTCAAATACAGTAGTCCATTTATATGTGGCATAAATAATACCTACTTGAAATGTGAAACGTGAATAAAATTATTTGATTTGTTTTTATACATAAATTTAATTAAATAGTATTGTTAACAACACATTACAATAAATACGTAGAAAAGAGAATTCATCTCTAACGTAAAGCACACCATCCTTCTTGCATTCATTACCATGCAAATAAATTCATAACTTAAAATGATTAATGACTAATGATTAACAATTTACAATAAAACAATTTGTGATCACCCTATATGGAGCGTGACGTCAAATTGATGTCATCGGCACGAAAAGTACGCTCCCTGCACATGATATACCAAAATCGGCCAAGCCTGTCGGGATTTCCTGCACAGTTGAAGGGATATTTTGTGTCATATTTGCAACTTCATATTGTTTAAAATCTTTACAATAAGTTGGTTACCTTATTCACATTTCACTCTCGATTGAATACTATACAAAAATATGTATGGTATTGACGTTGAGTCGACAAACCAACCATTATGATATGCAAATGATATCCTATTTACAATCTACAGTGTTTGATATAGGTTCGCATCAAAATAGGTATGGCTTTTATTAGCCATGTAACCCCCTGTTTAGTAACTTCTTTGCGTGGGGTCAGTTATCTCTGCAAATTATTTTATTTTTTTCTTAAAATAGCTGCTTCTGCTGACTGCAGATATAAGATTCCAATATGCATATTTTCAGCTAAAACCAAATGTAACTCGTCCTCTAAGGAAGCCATTGCGACTTTATTATTGTCTCCCTTTTAATTTTAATGTTTCATTATGTTTTTTAATTAACTAAATTTCAGAGAGACTTAGACATATCGTTCTATTCCCGACGTAATGCTTATAATTTGTTAAAATGGGAAAAGTGAGTAATGACATTGTGATTTGGGTCTCACAACGACTGAATGTAAGTTAATATATGTGATTTCCTCCTAGACTACTTACTGTTGTGCACGTTTCAAAATAAGATTCATCCTTTTCGCCAACATTGATTTTATATAAACTATTCGGGTTGTTGACCTGCAATTATTTAAATTGCGTTGATGAGACTAATATTTCATTGTCATGGCGACAACCTTGTTTTAAAGCGTGCACATATTATTAATTCTTGAGATAGGTGCATACATAATTGTTATCCTTAATCAAAAACTAGCTAGACCATTTGTATGTATGTAGTTAGCGTAGCGTACCTAAGTACTGAATGACTGAAATTATTGGTCCCACCATTTTTTTTTAATAGTATAATGTTAGGGCTAGTAATTTCAGTCTTTTCATTTTGTTATTTGTATGTATAACTATGTACGTACAGATGTAGTGCATAATGTTTTTCCATCGCATTTACGCACGAAGACGACATGCTATTTCAGTCGATCTCAGTACGAGAAGTACTGACGTTGACTGAACTACGAAGTAGCATGACAAAACGAACGTTCCCGAGAAAGACGATGAAAAACTGTAACGCACTGCATCTGTATTCCGTTTTTCGCTCCAAATTTTTACAAAATTGAAAAAGCGTTAAAAGTAGGCATTTTGGCTATAGGTAGTTAATAAATGAAATTATGTAAAATATTATTATTTCGGATTATATATGGTTGTTTGGAGAAGCGGTCAACCCCTTTCCTTGTGGTAGCTAATCGCACAAAGGTAAATGACGACTATGAAGGCTAAAGTACTTTACAATGCACATGCTCAGAAACTGCTCATTGTGAGTGTAATATTCATGAAAAGTTACTTGAATTGAATGCATAGTACTTTTCTGTTAGACAGTTATATACCTACCGTTAATAATAATTATTTGTTTCCTCGTGTAATACATTGTAAAATGTTGTAGGTATGATATACGTGTTGAAATCTAACTTTCACCTACACTGGTTCAAAAAAGCCTACTTTCCACTCTTGCGAATCGTTAATTTGCAAATCTTTAATACCTACCAAGGTATTGGACAGGTGGAATACCTTTAAAAGTGTGGACGTTATTTGACAACGTACAGCCTTAACGTAGTCATGACTAAAGTACGACGCCGTTAAGCAAGTTGTTTTTATATGCGATCAACGCAGCGCTCAATTTCATTTATCTTCTATCATTTCAACGCTGTGTCTATCGTATATGTAGAACAACCGTGCGGTTCTGGGCGTTTAAAAGGTTTTTAGTTCTACAGTCAGAAATAAAAAGTTTGAAGAGCCATAAAAATGTATACAGAACAGAATAATCTGCACTTTAGGCTCGTGTATACATATTTTGCATTTTGGCTGTATTGGTATCTGTGTTGCTGACTGTACTATATGTCTCTAAGGCTATAATTATGTGTAATGACTTGTATTTAGATTGTTTTTATGTTTGCTTTTAGGGTGGGAATTTTTAGTTGTAAATATTATACGTGTATTTAGAGTCACTTACAGGTCGAACGCTATTAAATATCATTGTTTTACCCTTTTTCCGACCTTGTAAGTGACTTTCAATATGTGTACAAAACGCGAGAACTTAAAATGTTTTTGTAAATATGTGTCAGGGTCAGGGGGCATTTGCATTGAGTTAAAATATAATAAGTTGTGCAATATTCGCCCCACGATAGCCTTTTTATATAGAGAGGCACATATTTATATGTCCATTAGGTTATAGATATTATTTGATGTTTTCTGATTGTATTATTTTTATATTGGAAAATTATCCCACAAACATGTAAAATAAAATGAATTTGTATGTATAGTGAGAAACGATCTCAGCAATCTTTAGTAATAAACAGGGCCCGTAACTTTCATGCCGATGACATCAATTTGACGTCACGCTACATACCGGATGATTCAAATAGTTCTATTGTAATAATTGTGTCGCTTAACTTCAAAACTGGATAAATCCATTCTGCTATAAGGTTGATTATCTTTCAGATCATACTATATTTTTCATATATTCAACCTTAAAGCAGAATGGATTTTGAAGTTAAGCGACACAATTAATCATTATTCAATTTAATCGATTACAAATGACTTCAAAAGTAAGCTATTCATATTTGGAATAATTAATACCTACTCGATACGTGAAACGAAAAGGAAACAATTTGTTTTGTTTTTATAATTTATTGAAATATGGTAACAAAATTGTTTAATAAAATGTATGTATGTAAACAAATAATTTAAGTTACTTTTCAAGTATCAAGTAGGTTTTAATTATTTCACATATGAATAGATTAGTTTTGAAGTCACGATTAAAATGATTTATGAATAATGATAAATTATTAAACAAAACTCTTGAATCATCTATATGCAGCGTGACGTCAAATTTATGTCATCGGCATGAAAGTTACGGGCCCTGGTAATAAATATTCTATAGCCGAAATGCATAGCTGGATTTTAATAATCATATGTCCATCCTGATTAAATAGTTTATTTACATTAATTACATATAATTGTTGTTTTTTTCTTCTATTATTGTGAAATAATCTGACTTGTATATTTTAATCAATAAACTTTGTTCATACAACGTGTTTCCGGTATGACTCAAAACCTCAGACACCCCAACAGATTTTTATTTTTTTAAACTCATCTAGAGTATTCATCTTTTAATCTGATCGTTACTTTTTTTTAAATTGAATTTTTAATTTTCTGTACAGCTCTACTTGACTTTTAGCTCTACACTCAATAAAATAATTGCTAACTACCATCATAAACCATAAGACTATTTATTTGTGTACGTTACTGCAACGACATAAGGTTTACCAATAGACAGCTAAGATGTCACTGTAAAACACTTTAAAGCTTTGTCACAGTAAACTTCAAATTGGACAGGTAATCGCAGTAAGCAAATAAACTCAATATTCAAAATGACAAGGTTGTAATTAGGTACGAGTTCAATTTGTTATGACTTATGATAAACATTAAGATTAAACTGACAAACAACGTCAAACTAGTAGCGGAAAAAATAATCGTCCAAGTAACCGGCCAGTATTAATACCCCTAAATACTGATAAAATTAAGGTAAACAACCTCTAGCAATGCGATATACACAATGTTGTATTACGAGTACAATAGAATGGGCACGTAAAAAATAACTAATAATACTAATTTAAATAAAAATATTACCCCCATCAAGATATAGCTCAATCGATTCTACTCTCGATTCTGAACAAACTGTTTTCAGGTTTTTAGTGTTAAGTGAAACACGGTGTATAAATAGCTGATGTATAAAACGATTAATTAGTTTTATTTTCATACCAAGTAATTTTTCTCTATGAATACGTTTAAAGATTTAATACTGCAGAGCGATTTTTGGCTGATATTTTATTCATACCCCGGGGTTTATTTGTATCCGAAATACCAACATTTGGCAGTTACTGTTGTAAAATTAAAAAAAAAACACATTATTATTTGTTGGTCACTTACATTATTAACCGGACCGAACATATGATGAAAATTAAAACGCAAAACTTGTTTATATGTTTATTGAAATAATAAATTATCAACACCATTATATTTAAAACAACATAAACCGTTAAATATATTACGTGACTAGGCAAGTTGGCACAGTGACGAAGCACTGTTGTTAATAAATCAAATCTATTATATTTGTTCGAGAGAACATTATCGTTTCTATTACAATGCATATTACGGCATCAACTTGTTAAAATACTGAATTATAATTTAAATAATACGTTGACTGGCAGCTATAACATAATTATACTAAGGGTCAAGGAGGAAACAGTGGCTCGGTAGAATAGCAGGTACAGTGGCTCAAGCCACCATCTATCCCCACCATGTCAACCGTGCCACAATCTTTGCTTGTTGACTGTACCTAAAAACAGTTGAAAAGACAGAAGAATGGTACATTTTGGATAATACGTTTTGTCAATTTCGATGGCAGGTCAACAGTGTATAAACTTAAACCTACAAAATATCAATTTCTAATTGTCACGTTACATGGCGAGAAAAACATTATTTTCTCTGCTTGAATCCCACTGAAATACATTTACACACATTATTTTCGTAATTTAGTAGATTTCAGTCACAGTCACATTTTTAGTAATTCATTATCAATACATTTTAATGGCTGAATCTTACGGGTTACGGGAGTTCATTTAATACTATAACGTTTTGGAATGACATTTTGTAAAGACCAAATAATAGCGTAAATGGAATAAACTGGCTGACAACTGCAGATTTTAACAGACTTTGGCGAACACTAATATAATAGTAGTTTTTGCCAGCTTTGATTAGTCGCCCTGTAAGTTAAATACACAACTTGTACTATTAATACTTAAATCACAAATAATTCATAATACCTACATTTTTTATAAACATAATACGGCAACTCAATTTTATAACAGGTTTAAAGCTAGTACTTAAAAAATATCACCAATATTTACGTTACAAGCCTTAATTTTCGAGCAAGTCATTCTCAATTTACACAACAACAGAAAAATACCTCTATACTCTACTGTTTATTTATAAAAATGCGAACTAGATCATACAAAGAGAAAAACAAAAATTGTTTCTAGTTCCAAAAATTAAGGACAATGTATCCTAATTTCTGAATATCACCTATGTCCACATAATCTAATATAGGCACAATTCGCCCCATAAATTGTACTTAATTTTTATACCGCTACACTGCATTAGATAGCGCGCTTATGGCACCATAATGTTTATGGCTTCAATATTAATCATGTCTTTGACAGACAAGCTTAGGTGAAACACGCTTTTGTTTCAATTTTGAAATCAGTCGCTTGCTCGGGTATCGAGAGGCTAACACTTGTGCCCCTCTGTAAAACAAATATCTACATATACCGCGGGACTGATTGTATGGCAAAATGTAACACGTATCATAGTACAATACAAGTACAGAAGGCTCACTGTCAATGGATCTGTCAACGGACCGCACGCGATCAGCCGACGTTGAGTTCTATTGAGTGGCGGCAAAGTCGTCAAACTGTATGAAGTGCGCCGGCACCGCAACCGGATGTACGTAAGAAGCGCGGAGTGGGCCCCCTCTGAACAGCACGCTTATGGCAACCAATAATCTTTTAAAAGTAATCTACAGTCTAGAAGCGAGTTTCTGATCCAAGATGACAGGGTTAGTGGCGGTGAAGTCCACTTGGAACTCGGGTATCACGGAGCCGATGAGGCGGCGGCAGTCTGACAGTGTCGCTGGAGAGACGGTGTACGTTTGTTCCGTGGCGCTACAAGGAAAATATTAATGATTTAATTCCAGATCTAATATACATGAAATATACAGGGTGAAATAAAAAGGACCGTTCAAACTTTGCACAGTGAATTTTGAGACAACAACTTTTATTATGGGACCAAAGCTAACGCTAAAATAGCGAAAAAAAAATGGCTGTTCCATAGAAATGAGCCGCATCATCATAGTCGAAATGTATGAAAAAGACATTTTTTTCGCGATTTCAGCATTGGTCCCATAATAAAAGATGTTCATTATGATCTCAAAAGTCGCTATGCAAAGTTTGAATGCTCTTTTTAATTTCACCGTGTATTATTTGAAGTGTGCAAAAAGAACTACATCAGGTGAGGACTTGAAAATTTTAACTCTTGCAAATTTCCTTTGATAATAAAACTATAATATCCCACTTACCTCTTGTCGTTGTCTAGCGCCCCGGCCAGTAATAGAAGCAGTAGGGATGTCGCCGCTTCGCTTCGGTTTCAGCTTGTATTATAACTTGAGCGCTTGCTTGTGTACGTCGCTTGTTTGATGAAGGGACAGCTAAGAGGAGATGTCTTATAGAGCCTAGTGTTACAATTACAACTGACCTCTTGTCCTTGTCTAGCGCCCCGGTCAGTAATAGACCGTTGCAGCAGTTGGCGCCGGCGTCGAGGCTGAGGCAGTAAGGATGCCGTCGCTGAGACTCGGCCGTTGCTTGGATGAGCTTTAACGCTTGCTTGTGCGTGCAGCTTGTTTGCTGAAATATTAAACGTGGGTTGAAAACATATGGGTGCCTTAGAATGGAGAATCAATCCGATACAAATTGTATTTTGATAAGTCATTGTAAGATTCCTTATACCCTGTAGGAATTTTAGCCCGTACAATCGTATCTATTTCTGATTAGAAGGGCCAATCCGCGGCAAAAGTAACACGAGTCACGATTTTATGGCATGTTCTACTTATTCACGATGCAAGTTCAAGTGGTAATCTATCTCTAAATAAGTGTTACTTTCCCGATATATGCATAGATCCTGTCATTTGCAGCGGTAGTTCAAATAAACACGCAATGAAGTCGTAACCAACGTTACTTTTACGTGGATTCACCCAGAATACGAAAATATCAATGTTTTTTACACATCGGTATTCTAAGTCAAACAAGCTCAAAATGTAATTTAAGTGAACTTTTGGGCATTTCCAGTGTAATTTTAACTAATAATAATTTTACCTGTGTCATAACATCGGCACAGATGAGCAGTGTCGAGAGGGCAGGCCAGATGGCCCACTTGAGCAAGTACGACAGCTTCTCGTCCGAGCCCGGTGTGAACGTGAGCCCGTCTGCCGTCGCGAGTACTCCACTCTGCAGGCAGTACTCTAGCGCTTGAGAGAATGTCTGAAATTGAAGGAAATGACGCACGATTAACATATAGACCGTCAACCAAATCTTGTCACTAGAAAACGGCGGCAAATTTGAAAAATCGCGGGCTAGCAACACTAGTTTTGAAAATCAGTGGATATTCGCGTGTCATTTGTATCTTATCTGTGGAAACCTTCACCCTACGAAAAAGAGAAATAACTAGCATATATCCGTCCCTTTTTAATACATTATCTAATTCGTAAGGAAGTAAAGGATGAGTATATATGCTTTTTTTATTAGGGAGGCATTCCAATGCTGCAGGCCCAACGAGCCCCTTGAAAAAAAATATCTGTGGCTGTTCGACGTACATTGCTGGTTTTTGTTCGTTTTATAGGGATACCATACTTTAGTTCGATGTACATTGCTACTGCCAACATTTGGTTGACAGGCTATAGTTTATGTGGTAACCAATAAGATTAAACCCCATATTAATATTCTCTAATATATAAATGGGAAAGTGTGTGTGTCTTTGTTTGTCCGTCTTTCACGGCAAAACGGAGCGACGAATTGACGTGATTTTTAAGTGGAAATAGTTGAAGGGATGGAGAGTGAAATTCATCATCATCATATCAGTCCTTCATCGCCCACTGCTCAGCATAAGCCTCTCTTCTAGTACGCCGGAGAGTGACATTAAGCTACTTTTTGTCTCTTTCTAACCCTCCATTTCCCTAAAATGGAAGGTGGAAATTTATACGGAGCATTCCGCAATTTCTAGAGGGTCAAGTTTAACATTTCCTAAAGGCTCCAGTACACAATGGCCTGTGATGAAATGCCAATTGTAGGCCACGATCACTTGGTGTTCAAAATGTCTCAAAAACCACTAGTAAATTATAAATCATCATTCACAAAAGTCAGATACTGATATTTTGGGCAAAAAACCAACAAAAAAGCACTATCCCGGTCCTACAAACTAAACGGTCGATTGTGTGAACACTAACATCCGTCGATAATAAAAAACACAACCTATTGTTGACTTTAAACACAATTGGCCTGAAAATTGTGTACTGGAGCCTAACATCCGTCGACACAACCTCAAATTTGAAAATAGGACTCAACTTACCGCCTCTTCAGTCTTTTCGAGATGGAAGAATTCGTGCCTAAGCATCGTCCTGATTTCGTTATAGTCTGCCACCAATTGTTCTGAAAATAAGAAGACAAGTATAATTAACTTGAGTTTCCTTTGGAGGGTAAATGTTAACCCCCACTACCCCCAGCCATAATAGTCCTTCTTAATTAAAAATAATATTTACATGAAATAATTCAAAGTACCTCTACTGGTTGGTTCCCTAGCGACTATGACACACAGTACAGCCGGCGGCACGAGGTAGTGTAGGACTGGGTTCACGTATAGTTGTAGCTGGATTATGGGCACGGCGTTCACCATCGTCTCTGCTTTAATAATGTGACCTGAAAGAAAATATTAAAAGATAAATTATGCTTCAAGTGTATGGAAATCCGAGCCGAAACAAAAGGACTTGTAAGTCTCAAAGTAATCTGTTGCGGACTGGATTCATTGCTATGTTTTTTGGAATATGTGAATGTACAAATGGAAGGATTATCATAAAACTATCGCTAGGTAACTGACCTTTCAGTAGGGGACAAGTTTCACGATACAAAAAATTACTCGACTATTGAATACATCTTGAAATTCTCATAGAAATAACACTTTCAATTTGTAGAGGTTGATAATATATTGATTTAAACTAACACGATCTACACTCATATTATTAAATTAAAACGGTTAAATATAAATGTAAGTTTTCCGCGATTAAATCCCGTTTTCATTTAATAATATGAGGTTAATAATGATAAATTGAAATAGATTTCACACGCGAAAGAAAAAACGACAAGGCCCACTGGTGGCCTGGCCGTGGCCACTGGTTCCCGGCTCGGCCACTAGTGGGCCTTGTCGTTTTTTCATTCGTGTATCATATCTATTTCAATTTATAATTTATATATAGTAGTGTGACTACTTGAAAGAAGAACAAATCAAAAAATATTCAATAAAATAATTTGATTTGTTAAGTTGTAGGTTAATAATGTTCATAATTATTTCAAATCGATAGCATAAATAGTTCTTTAAATATTTTGTAATGTGACCGACAGACAGACGGACGGACTCTCACCATAAGATATTTTTAATATCGCAACTTTGACTTTTCAAAAATAAAACAATTTAATCTGAAATCAAACCCACCTTTCATCTTCTTCTGCACATCCGCCGACACCTCCATGATCTCACTGGACACCAGCCGGAGCCGGTCGTGCTGGTCCACCCGCATCATGCTCCGATGCACCACCAGCACCCGCTCCACGCTCCTCTTCACATCATTCTCAAACACCGACGCCCCTAGCCGCCTTAACACTCCTACCATCCACTCCACTTCTTTTAACACTTCTGAGATACTCAAAACTTCACTTTTCATTAGACCTTGCATGAGAACTAAAGCTAGCAAATTCGAAATTGTCACTACGGTATTCTTCTGCTGTAATGTTATAACGTAGTTCGCAAGATCTTGTACGTTTTCGAACTGCGATGGTGTGAGTTGCTGAAGGTCTACGGGTTTGAGGCGCTCGGAGCTTTCGGTGGGCGCGTTGAGGTACTCGCGCACGGAGAGGGGGGCGCCGAGGTTGATGTACATGTTGCCGAAGTGGTCGTTTAGGCGGTGGAGGACCTTCAGCAGACCCTGGAAGAGGAGGATTGGAATATTAGAAGAATTCTTGATAACCCATTCAATTTCGATTCAGAGCTTATCAATTTATAAGCCATTTAGATTTCTATTAACCGGGATATGGATCGTGATTACCTTATATTTTTTTTAAATTGAACAAACGTAGTGACACTGTGAGTGTAGTGTGTTTGGACTAGTTTGGTCATTGGTGTGAAATGTGACCAGTGGTAACGCTGAAAGCGAACGCAGCCGTCGCGCGCGAAGGAGGATAGATCGCGCGCTGTCTACGCAACTTTGACATCCACCCGCCTTCGTTAGTTTTCCGTGATCATGATGCATGCAACTGCGTCAAAATATCGGGAGCTCGACACAAATCAAAAAGGTAATCGCGTTCCATATCCCGGTCAATATAAGTATAATGAAAATAACAGTGAATCATCCAAAACTCTTATTATAAGCCATTATCAGAACCCAGCCGCGAATGGCATCACCTGAACCAGATTAGTCTACAAATTTCAGTTAGTCAGAATTTTGCAAAAAGATTTCAGTAAAAAATGTTCACAAAATAAATGCGTCGAAAGAAATTCGATGCAAAAGACCGACGTATTGTAGAAATGTTGAACATGTTAAAATAAATGTTTATTCAGAAGCAAATCTAGAACTAAATCACAACTTTTGCTAAACCAGAGTCGTCATCATCCCCCTTGCGTTATCCCGGCATTTGCCACGGCCCATGGCAGTCTGGGGTCCGCTTTGACAACTAATCCTAAGATTGGGTTAGGCACTAGTTTATTTACGAAAGCGACCGCCATCTGATCTTCCAACCCGAAGGGTAACTAGGCCTTATTGGAATTAGTCCGGTTTCCTCACGATGTTCTCCTTCACCGAAAAGCGACTGGCAAATATCAGATGACATTTCGCACATAAGTTCCGAAAAACTCATTGGTACGAGCCGGGGTTTGAACCCGCGACCTCCGGATCGAAAGTCGCACGCTCTTACCGCTAGGCCACCAGCTCTTTCGCTAAACCAGATTATGGTTTGTTCCGTTTGTTGGCAGACCAAGGTATACATTAGGTATTTAGCTAAATATACCTCTATACCCTCTATATCTACGTATAGCAGTCAGTTTCGTTTTCAGTCAACCCCTTATTTGCCAAGAGTGGCACTGAAACTTGAGTAGTTTCATGTGCTCTGCCTACCCCTTCATGGGACACAGGCGTGATTGTATGTATGTATGTATGTATAGCTGTTATGTTAATATTTGTCATTAAATCGATTTCGATGCAATCGATACCATGGCGTGATAATTTATGAATGTACATACATACAAACAATCACGCCTGTGTCCCATGAAGGGGTGGGCAGAGCACATGAAACTACTCAGGTTTCAGTGCTTTATGAATGTAAAACAAACAAAAGCACGTTTCTAACATTCGTAATATTCGTATTCCTATTGGCTTCGTGCGAAGTACGTGGAGGGGGTAAGCAAAGCGATCGTAGTGCTTGCGGTGGTCAAAATCGACACTGATTGTGGTTGTCATCAATCAAAACTCATAAAATATAATACAATGTGTAATGTTTGATATGGGGCATCAATGTTGTTTCGTTGTTAATTGTACAAATAATGGCATAAATAGTCGTTGCACGTTCTATGCGTTTCTCAGAGCACACAGGAAATTGGACCAAAGAACTAAATGGATAGCTACGGTGAAAAGAAAACGTAAGTGACATGTCAAAACAAAAAAACATTATAATAAATTATATTTAAGCTTTGTTTACCTAATATTTATTCTATTTTTCCTACCGTAAAAGATTATGCTTAAAGATTCAGGCCTAGCCTGGGAATAGGCCCGTGTCGGATATTTCTGCGGCCGCGGACATTACTAGGTACTTACGTTTAGATTTGTTTTATATAGCATTAACGGGACGGAGGTTTAGCGAATACCTTGCGAATACCATATCATTAGCTCGAAGAACTTGTACCATTACTCCTATGTTCTTCAAGATTCCTTATATGCCCTGCCAGCTCCAATTTATTGACTCTTTCTGTAGTCTGGGGTTGGAAGTTTATACCGTGAGTAATGCTTTGGAAACTGATTTTTGGTATTATATCCATGTCTTTATAATCTATCTACCAATATTACACTTGAAAAAGTAGCTCTTGTTATTCGATTTATTTAAAATTAACGAAAAATCGTTAAAATATAATGTTTGTTTACATGTCATTTTTTGACATTTTCCACTTCAGGTTCACATGGTAGTGGGCGTAATTGTCGTGCACGTAGCCAATATCGCCGCTCCGCTAAGTTGTTTATATGTACTCGTATTATACCAATAATCGAATGACTAGGTATGTCACATGTATTTTTTACTGGAGTTATTTTTAGATCTCAATGGTAAAATTATTGTAAATAAACAAAGATTAACTTTGCACCTTTTACTTTACTCAGAGAACAAAGCACATACGTAGAATACGAATTTCTATCGATTTAGTGCTGTCAACGTTCAAGAAGTCAAAGTATCAGCTATTCAATAACGTGAATAATATCAGCCAATAACCTTACGTAAAATATATTTGATATTTAATACAAATTAATATCCATTTAAATACCTAAGTGTTTGCGTCAGTTAAACGCACTTCAAATAATGAGGATTTGTGGATATTGAAATGAAAAGGCTAGTCACGTGGCAGCCACGAGCAATAAAAAAGACCGCAAAAATATCTTATTTGTAGACCCTCAAGAGCGTGCCAGATGTTTAATTGTTTATGGGTGAATCAACTTTTCTTGCCTGTTATTGCCATGGTTACGGACTTACGGTCCCCTGAGTCACGCTAGTTTTATGCTACTAAAATTATGCAAGCATGCATGGACTACATGTCCATGTTTATTGGTGGCAAATTAAAGAAAAAAACTTGTAAACAAGAAAAATGCATGTTGCATAGTTTAAGTAGCATAATTTTGCATAAAACCAGCGTGACTCAGGGGACCGTAACCACGGCAATAACAGGCAAGAAAAAGTTGATTCACCCTTATACAGCCTTCTTTTTGTGAAATGTTATTTCTGGTGACGGTACAGGCACGTGGATGACGAAAGTGGCATGGATTTCGATAGTAATAAGTGTAATAATGCTATTTAATAAACAATAGACAGGATTTGAGGATTTTATACAGAGAAGAAATGGAACATTTTCTATCAGAATTGCATAGGGATTGGTGACTTAGCTGAAAGTTTGAACCCCCTGACTACACGGTCATGAAAATGAAAATGAATTTATTGGTTACAATATAAACGTGTTATACAAGATATGGTTGGAATCTCCAAGTAAAAAATTATACTTGTAGAAGGAGATCCCGCTCTTCCTACCAAAGTTACTTACATAGTAACCGAAAATCTACTTGTAGAATTTATTTTCATTTTCATTTTCATAACCGTGTAGAGGTTATATATGTATACATACGTCCCTGAACATGTCTAGTGCGTTTTGTTTTTATATTGATTCTGAATTCGAAACTAGAACACGAAATCGCAATTCTACGGGGGAACAACACTGCGATGCGAGTGTGTTGGGTACCTTTGCGCCGGGAATGACTCGTGGGGGGGCTATTCGAGGACTAATAGGGAGATATGGTTTAGTTTTAGATATTATGTTTCTTAGGTTTTAAGTATTCATTGTATTTTGCATTTATTAGTGATTTTGTATTTTGTGATGTGCATTGATTTTGACACGAAATTAGGAGCCTATTAATAGACATATCATACCTTAGCCGCGGCTCACTAGCACTATACCTGCACTGTATAGATCTTAGAGTGTAAATAGTATTTGAGAGTGAAGCATGTTTACAGTACGCGTGCGTATACTTATCGCATGTGCGCGAAAACGGAGGTCAACACGCTAGTTATTGTTTACTATGTTACATCAGTGTGTTAACAAGGTAATAAGTAAACTGATAATATCTTAATGGTACTTTTCAATCAGTTAGTGTCGGTATTTCCTGTCAATAGTACCTACTTATAACAATCCTAATATGTATAATACAAGTAGATAATTTTGTTTGGCTTTTTATTATTTATTTTTGAGTGAGTTTTGTAATTTAAGAGTTCAGAATTTATCCTCGCTACCTCTACGCGCGCATTAATATTTACTTTAAACATTATTTCTCACATAATGCACCCGATAATAAATTGACAACAAAAATTATAGTTAAATAGGCTAGTTTCCTACTAGTCAAATCAGCTTCTTTTTAAGAACTGTCAAAACGATTTGCTAATATGGAATTACTATGAAATATTGAGGAGTGACATCACGGTCAATTCATTTAGGTACTTTATATCTTTCTCTTTGACTTATTAAATAGAAATTATGTTTAAACATAACTACTGTCTATATTTTTCTTTTAACTATGTGGTGCTTTATTTCGTGCACTGCATATTGTACATACTAAAACAAAATGTCCTTTCAAATGTTTTAACTGATACACAAGCGCAAATATTTGTTAAAATTATCAAACTTTCATAATTCTCGTTTGTTAGAGTCAGTAAAGTCGTTATCAAACAAATCAACTACCTATAAAATCTAATAACATAGCTAATTTTTGATAATGTTTATCATAACATTTTGCATAACGTAATATCTGATAAAATTAGGCCATTGTTCGCACCTAAATCATACCTAATCAGTAACTTATCACGTTTCTAATCTATTTTATAATATTTAGACAAATCGTTATGAAACTAGAAATTAGTTTCTAACGTAATTTTTCAATGTATCGGGACAGTGGCGGAGTGCAATTTTATTCCAGAACTTTAGAACGTAACAACGACCAGCTCTTTGTAACAGCGTTTTCACATCATCCGATCCAATATCAGATGTAGGAATGCTGTCAGGGAGACGTCAAAGATGGCGCCTTGAATATATGGGATATCGGTCCTACACCCGATGTCGGGTCGGATAGTGTGAAAACGCTCTAATACAGCCTATAATCACACTCACCCCGGTGGACTCCTTCGGTTTGGGCACGCCGAGGTGCTCGTAAGCGAAGAGCCCGTGCTCCATAAGACGGTCGTAGCTGATGTTCACGGGGATTATGGTGATGTCGCTCACTTCGCGGGCGAACCACGGCACCAGGCTCATTGAGAGCATACCTGGTCAAATAATTATAATATGAATAATTTAAAAAAGTTGTTAGTTCATAAGAAAATGGGAGAGGATCGGGCTGCTATGACGTATCTGGGAAGACAAACTGGCGGCCGCCCGGCGGGTCGGCCCAGATACCGCTGAGACAGTGTGGTGGCGGATCTGCGCCAGCTACAAGCCGATAATTGGTAAGAAGCTGCGCAGGATCGGGATAAGTGGCGAGCTCTCGTTTTGGAGGCCAAGATCCTCTTTGGATCGTAGAGCTGTGCTAAAAGTTGTAATTTATTGTTACTGATGGGCTTATTTCGCCCTATAAATAAAGATTGACAATGGCATTGATGTGTCCATTGCTCTGTCGAGTCTAACTCTGACTTATGAGACATCTATTGCTTTAAGTAACTATCTAAATACGTTAATAGATTTAGGAGGCAGACTTTTGTCACTCCTTGTCTTCGTTCTTTCGAGGAAGATCTTAATAGGCGAGCAGTTTTTCGTCACTAGGGTTCGTACATATTGCTTGAGCATAGCAACATAATTATAGCGGTCCTTAAACTTACGTACAGTTACGTCAGCCTTAAAGTCTAGAACTCCATCGTAGGCCACGTCTTTGCCTTTGGCTAGTCTGTGGTCAAGAGTAAGCCCATTTATAATAAAAAAAAAATAAAAAAAAACTAGATAAATAAATACCTATTACCTACACACTTACCATACTTTGGTGGTAGACTTTTGTTACTTCTACTTCTCGTTCCTTCGAGGAAGAACTCAATAGGTGAGCAGTGTTTTGCCACCAGCGTCCGCACGTATTGCTTGAGCGTGGCGGCGTATAGCGGAGCTCCGGCCAGTGTACGTCGAATGTAGAATGCGCACGTCTCGCGCATGCGCCGACCCACCACCGCCATGGAGTAGAAATCTGTTCGCCAAATTATTACAATTTAAATAAATATTGCTTCGACCAACAGGGATTAGATCAGTGCACCTAAATGGGTGTGAACAATTGATTCATTTAAAATTGCTCAAGCGAGTTCTTAAGTCTGCAAGTTTGACATGGTCACCCAAAGTCGTTACGTCACATGTACCTGTATTGTACCGATTCTACGGTCCAATGGCATACAATTTCAACGAAATCGTTAAGGCGTTAAAAGAGTTCTTGTAACACGTTATAACACAGTATTAAAGAGTACTATCGTACAGTATGGCCACTCCCGCTCCCCGCTGAAAGTTCCGCCCACCCCCACAGTTACCGCCTGTCAAAAACGCGATCAGTCGACCTATCATATTTCACTCATAATACAAGCATAGTACGCATTCACCTACACGAGCTTAGACTGTGCGCTAGGAACGCGCCTCTTTCATATTTTTGATTGCCAGTGTCCGAGGTGTGGTTATAAGAATATATGAATCATGGCAGTTTCAATTCGATTACAAATTGTGGACAAATTAAATTGGCCCTTTAGTCAGGACACCTAATCAAAGATTCGTTGACAACTAATGTGATTGCAAACAATAATTTACTAGTTGTTAAGTAACTGTTTACTACTTGTTAACTAAACAATTAGAGGATATCTGTAGGTACCTATTTGGCTAACATATTTATGTGAGTCGTACGTATTGGCAATGTCATTGTTCTTAATTTGTTATGTTAACTTTTCATAATCAAGGTAAACTGGTGGTAGGCGAATTTTTAATGTATAACATTTACCAGTTTGCCTTTGCTTATAATACCAGCTGTATTTTACAATTATATTCATACATCTTTAGCTTTAAACAAATGGTATTTAAATTAAATTGTTTGCGTCAAACGAATAGCTAATATACCTACGTCTTATTTAGCCTTAACTTAACCTTTATTTAGATACCTTATTTATATTTGGATAGATATGTGAGTGTGCACGGGAAATCGTCCCACTTTGTCGATTGCTATAAAGCCGCTTCGTCAGTTTATTCATATAAAGATACAAGTAAATCTCGCCTTAATGGTAACCGACAAAGTGGGGCGTTTTACTAAACACACTCACATATCATCACTACTTTTAAAAAATCTCGTATCTCATGCTGTTCCTCAAAGTTAAAACGCAGTAAATCTATATGCATTCCATACATACTACAATCTCCTTTTCATTGACAGACGAAGATACAAGTTTTTTTTAAAGTAGTGACGATATAGCTAGGAACATACTACGCGGACGTCCGTCGTAAATCGACCGCGACCGCGACCGATCAGTGTGCACGGAACAAAACATCCAGCGAGCCAGATTTCGATCGGATGTCCATGCGCTCAAGGCCACGTCCACGTCCGTCGACCGATAGTTTGCACGGTTATGTGTATTTCCATTGTCCAGATTCCCGTCCGCGGTCGATTTACGACGGACGTCCGCGTAGTGTGTTCCTAGCTTTAATCATTCAAGCCGGTTTTCATTCGGTGCAGGTATAAAACAGACTTTAAGTGATCGGTTTAAGATCTGTTTATTATAACTTTAAGAAAAACAGGTGCGAAAATCGAATCTTTTTAGCTACTTCTATCACTTCATTCACTTCCATATATAAGTGAAAGAGAGGCGAATACACGAACGGACGAAGTGGTTTCCAGCTAAAATAAGAATATGATGGGTTCGACAATATATCGGCCGTGAGATACTATCCGTCCTTTTCTCACTATATTAATTAGAGTGTGTAAGAGCTTAAGGTCTTAGGGCCAGTTGCATCAACCACATTTGACAGACACATCATCGTCACGCTGCATACGTCTATGGAACTTCCCATACAATAAAATTTAACGAACGCTTTAACGGTGACAGACGGTTTGATGCAACCGGCCCTTAGTCTGCCCTGCTGGGCGTTAAGTTGTGTAAAATAGTTAAAAGTGAAACTTGATGCGTGCTGGACAAATCGACTGTTTAGGTACAAGGCTACGTTAAGAGTAGGTAAACATTTACTTTTCTCTGATATGTCGCCATTCCCATCGTATATTGTACTTTTCGTACTACTCTGTAAGTCTCTCTCTGACTCTGTAAGTCTGTATGTCTAATTGTCTAACTGTTAGATACCTCTGAGACCAGGCACTTCTTTGTATGTTTCGGTACTTATTTATTGTATGCTATGCGACCTCTAATAGACACTTTAGTGATTCGCACAAAGCAGCTATGGGATCATTTCGGTTTTGGAAATCGGTTAAATGCATACATACTCAATTATTGTCCCGGATTTGTAAGTTCACATTTTAGACACATTTGTTTTGAAGTATGTTGCGATGTGGCTAAATCTAACGATTAATTTCGAATTGGTTGAATCGATTAGGCCCTATGTACAAGGAGGCGCGTAAACAAATATACGATTTCTGTCAACTTACTGAAATGTCATTTGAATCGAAATGACAGACTCTGCCACAGCACTAGTTTAAAAACAAAAATGAATGATTAAATGATATGTAAATCCTGCGTAATAAATTAATATCGTAAAATACTCACTAACGAAGATCCGCAAAAATGTAACATGTGTTAGATTATGTTTAAAGTAAGCGAAATATTGTTTTTAAGTAGGTACTTGATTTTTTTTTAATATTATTACAGGATTTTATTTAAAATTTCATTATGTTGCGCGAGTTTACGTTTTGTGGACGCTGTCAAAAAGAGGTTCTTACAGCTCTGGGACAATACGTAAAGCATGTATTAAAAATGTAGGTAAATACTTATCCCCTTATTCATAAACGTTCACTAAAGTTATCGAGCCGACAATAGTTATTTGTTTCACAAGGGGGCAAAGTTGTTGTTTAACCGCACGGGCCAATATTGATAACCGAGCAAGCGAAAGATTCCAATATTGAACCGCGAGCGTAGCGAGTGGTTCAAAAAGTGGAATCTTGAGCGTTGCGAGGGTATCAAGGCACGAAGGTTAAACAAACTTTTCCGCCGAGTGAAACACAACATTTTTCACCACACCAACACTGAAAATATGAACTGTAAAACATCAAACTAAATCAAATCCATCAATTTATGATTCAAAATCATCATTTATACGAGAATTTTCGCTATGCCCTACCTCCTTAGTAGGAGGTAGGGCATAGCGAATGATATTCCGCTTTGTGTGGTAGGGCACAGCACAGCGGATATCGTCTCGCTCGAATCTAGAGCAGAGCCCAACTGGGGAAGTACCTCCGCCTTACAGAAGACCGCAGCCAAATAGCACTAGACCCTACTCATAGTGTTGTGTTCCTGCCGGTGAGTAAGGCTGCCAGAGCTCAACGAGGGTGCGGTGTGCTGATGGACTTACGGAACTAACTTGTTCCGTCTATTGTCCTTTGAGTCGTCGGCAACCCGAACCCTCCTTGGAACTTGTACACTCCTTTTTGCTGTGTACTTAACACAGCAAAAGGGAGTGTACAAGTTTCTAATGGGGTGGCAACGCGCATGTGACACTGTTTGAGTTGCAGGCGTCCATAGGTTACGGTGACCGCTTTACATCAGGCGGACCGTATACTTGTTTGCCACCGACGTAGTATATAAAAAAAAAATTCCAACACCCAGCTTTAGACATCAAGTTAAAATTTGTATGAAACTTTGCACTCTTGTGGATAAAATGCAAGTTTTCGAATAGCAAAGAAAGCCTTTATCAGTTGGTGTGGTGAAAAGTTCGTTTGTCGTTTTCTATGACACCAATACGTCGATAAAGGTACAAACAAACTATCGGCTTGATAAATTTAGTGAGCGTTTATGAATAGGGTGGTTACAAGTGATTTATGCCAAATTGAAATGTACCTAGGTGCATACTTACATTATATACCTTACCTACGACTACTAGTTAGTCACTAATTGTTAGTTATTATAACAATCCATCCATACTAATATTATAAAATGGGAAAGTGTGTGTCTGTTTGTTTGTCCGTCTTTCACGGCAAAACGGAAGGACGTATTGACGTGATTTTTTAAGTGGAGATAGTTGAAGGGATGGAGAGTGACATATGCTACTTTTTTGTCTCTTACTAACCCCCCACTTCCCTAGAATGGGGGGAGGGAGGGGGGGCGAAAGTTTATATGGAGCATTCCGCAGTTTTCAAATATAACGCGAGCGAAGCCGCGCGGCAAAAGCTAGCTATCTAATAACAGTAATAACGTAGTACAAAGTTACAAACGTCATTGAGAAGCTATTCGTCGAGTCGAGAGAATAAAGTTCAAAATCAAATGATTACAATAATGCAACTGTTTGCTTGAAGGTTGGATTGTTGTCAGAAACGATATTCGTATTGTATAAAAATACAAATAATTGATTCGTGGGTAATCTATAATTAAGATTACACTCAACAATTCTCAGAATTAATATACAATTTGTAATCTGTAATAAGACGGTATTTATATTATACATAGTAACTATAATATAACTAGCGGCTGTGCCACGGCTATGTGCGCATTATAAAAAAGGTGATAGGAAATTGTAAAAAATTGATATATCATATGCCATAGCAAACCTTTTTGTAAAACTATATGAGAGGCCCAATCCCACCATACATTGTTTTGTTATATTTATCTCACTTTAACCGACTTGATTAACAAACATCGTTATCTGGGTAGAGGGACATAAGGTCCCGGCCCTTATTGTCGATGGCGCTTACGGCGTTATGAGCGATGTTCGACATGTTCGTGTACAAATACGACGCCGCGGGACGTAAGCGCCATCGACAATTAGGTCCCTTTACTCAGATCACGTCACATATTCCAATCAGTTTAAAAGAAAACCTTAACAAATTTATTTGCAGCACCTGTGTCTGCAGATACTACCTAACATAACTTAAAACTTTTTTTTTTAACATAGACAAAATATAACTTTATTTATTAATAACACTTAAATAAAAATTCCATACAATAAATATCATAAACTATGCAATTAAAAAGAAAACTAAAAATCTAAGTCTAATGAGGGTCCCTGAGGCATAACTAAAATTAAATGAAATATAGGTTATTCAAAGACTTTACCCATTCCTGCAGCAACAGCCGGGAGCTCTATATCGTAGTGGTAGCAGAGGTACTGCATCACACAGAAGTCTGCGTAGCTGCGGTGAGTCGGCAGAAAGAGGACTGGGTTTGATCCCATCACCGCTTTGAGCTGAAATTAATATCACTGTTTCTTACTGCTGCCAACAAAAAAAACAATGTAAATATTCATTGCGAACCGTGGTATGTACAATTGGTGTTACAATATGTATATAAAGGTTCACATGGACCCCAGTGGGGTATGGCAAAGTCCCTATAACTAGGGTTTACAATATAGAACTTAACTACGCATGTGAGTTTAATATTAGTAACTGCGTTATGATGCCTTGTGCCATACTTTGGTCCATTAATCACAATTTACTGTGAATAAGTAACAAACACTAAAAATATAATTGGTGTCCTAGGTTTAATCTAATGAAAGAAAAAATACTAATAAATTAAATATTATTTGTCCATCCAATATATACTTATTTATTTATTTATATGAGCCTAGAGTGTCCCACTGCTGGGAATATATACTAATAAATTATTTTAATAACACAAAAACACTGTGTACTAACAACAACACTCTTAACTAACCATTGGTAGACTTTATGCCCTTGTAATAAGGATTACATATTTACAGCTAACAGTGTTGCCGATGGTACTACAAAACTTCCCAAGTGTCTTGTATAGATTACCTTTAACACTGAAGGTTCATTGACATAGATCCCAATCTTCATCATGAAAGCGATCTTGAGGAAGACAATCCCCATCCATCGGATCACGTGCAGCTTCCTTTCCAGGCCCATCTCTTCTAGGTATTGTTCTACTTCTTCTTTTAACTTCGCTTTCGGAATGCCCATTCGGAGGCTCTCCTGCACATGGAAAAAATTAAGATTCCTAAAATAAGTGCCAGCAGGTAAAGAATATAAAAGATGGGATATAATAGAGATATAATGTGCAACTCTTCTTCGTTTCTGTAAATAAAGGTAGTTATTTTTTTTTTTGAACTCTTGTAAGATTTTAACTTTTTCATTAGCAGCAACAGAAACATCAATCGAGGCCACAAAAAATAATCTTGTAAAAGTCGAAAATCTATCCGGAAAACCCCCACTGCCCAATGCCAAATTTAACATAAAAAACAAGTTTACGTTTTGTTACAAAAATAAGTCTTAATATAAATACTGACCGCTTCAATTACGGTTTCCAAGAAGATCGAATTAGCGGCGGCATCCTTCAGATCCTGCGGGCTGAGGTACCGGTCCCTCACCAGCGTCCTCTGAGGGTACCACGCTCGCGACATGAACCTGAATATCCCACTCTCGGTCCTCCGCGGCTCCAAAATATCTTTGAAATTCACGTTGTCACTCATTTTCCTATTTTTCACTTTTCAATAATGCCCAATAACATTAAGTAATCGTTCCCAAAGTTCAAATTAGAAATCTTCTCACGTTGAACGCATGTCACATCAGTTTTTAAAATGTTCATTTCATAACTAACAATTATTTTATTTTATTATAAGCGGTTCGCAAGCGGAGCACATTGAACAAACGCCTGACGCGAAGCACGACTTATTGACAACTGGTTGACACTGACAGATGAAATCATACTGACAGCATTTTTTTTTACAAAGCACTGGCATCGAGTCTTTTAGTCAAACGCTCTACATACATTACATCCAAAGAGCATTGAATCACTACGTTTGGTGAAATCTCTATTAGGATGTCAGGTGTAAACTTACATTTTCTAAATTAGCCGCGTGTTTCTATGACTAAACGTTATAGATCAAGAGCCCAGGCCCGCCAGACCTTCCTCAAATTCTCAAGCATGAAACTTTGGGACAATGTAGAGTTCACATCGGCGTTTAATGTGTGCATATTTTCTAGTTCGGCCCATCGGCCAATTTTTTGCTATCAAGTGATGAAGGTGAAAAAAAAAAGTGCTTACTTTCCTTAAATTCTCAAGGCTGATTTTTATATATGTGTTAGAGCACGTTGTTAGAAATTGGTTATCATCAATGCCAGACCGTTTCCGCCGGCCATAACTTTTACCAGACGCGACAAAGTTGGCAAAAAACGACTCTAACTTACCTCATTTTCTCAAGCCTGATTTTGATATATGATACGCAGGGACCTATAACTAGACCGTTTGTAAGCAGCCAGACCAATCGGATGGACCCAACCATCCGCCAGACCGACTTAAAGTTTCGATATGAGCATTAGTAGAATTGAAATATTCCGGGTCTATAAAAGCTAAAAACTTGAATTTTCTACATTAAGCTACGTGTATATTGTATACTTGACGTAATAAGCTGACGTAATGATAGCTGGCAACCCCGGGCTAGCAAACACAAAGAGTTCGGAGCTCGACGAATTTTTAATTAATTTTAATGTGTAAAATCGTATAAAAATCAGTGTTTTGGAATCTGATAGTTTTGACAACCTAAGGACTTCAATATATATAGATAATACATCTTCTGGATACGGATTGAAAACAGAATTAGATCCTGGTAAGATTCAACAGCTGACCGTTTTACTTTGAAGTTTGTAAACAAAGCTTACGTATGTGTCAAAACGACCTCTGATTGGACGACACACTTGACAGACGTGCACGACTACCAACCTAAAAAGCAAAACTAATGTTGCCAGAACAAAAAAAAAGTGTTCGTTCAGAAATTTTAATCGATTTTTAGAATCGATTATTTACTCGATTCTGTAACTTGATAAGCTGCCGATTGAAACAAAAAAAAAAAAAACAATGGTACAAAAATGTGTAAAGTGCGACAAAAATATTACCAGTCGGCGAGCACTCGTATGCAACCAGTGCAAACGCCACTACCATTTTGAATGCTCTAAAGCTCCTACAAAACATTTTATTTCAATGACCCCGGAAAATAAAAAAGACTTCCGGTGTCCATTGTGCCTCGAAGAAACAAAAACAAAGTCGATTAGCACCCATTCTAAAACTGAAGCCGATGAAATTACCAAACAAGCTAAGACAGCAAAACTGGCATCAGGTACGTCATGTGAAAAAATCGTAGTGGACGTTCATATTGAAAACTCTTTCGAGTACTTGTCCAATGACAACAATTATAACACAGACCCCTCTCAATCATCATCAAGACCGAATCCAAATAACAGTTGTTGCTCTGATACCGGACTAAGACAGGGCTCCATTACATTAATTACACAGGAACCAGAAAACGCCATAGGCTCGGAGTCTCCTATCACTAAAATCGATCCCTCCTCATCCGTGACGCAACAGTCTTCAGGAGTGCAAAGCACTTCCCTCAGGCACAATGACAGCTCCCACTCGATGGCTGATATAGAACCGGAAACCGCCATCTCGGAAACCTCCATCGCTCTAAGTGATTCATCGTCCCCGGCACAACAGCACAAAGTCATACAAAGCACCCCTTTAACACAGAATAATAACTTTCACTCGACGGCAGAGCCTGAAAATACGCTTCAAGACGATGTATCTACGACACAGAGTAACCCATCTTTCAAACCAAAATCTGCCATATCTTTAGAGCACCACAACGATGTTGCTAACACTACAATGCAATGCAAATGCTCAGATCTACCCAGTACACCATCAAATAACCTATCACTCAGAAATTATTCGTTAAATAACATAAATATATCAGGTACAACAGAAGATTCACCAAGCAAAACATTAAATAGTTTACCACCTGATTTATCGTCATACGACATTTCGACGCAAAATGCCGAACTTGAAGAAAAAATTAGCCGGCTGGAAACGGAACTTCGTATCGCCCACGACGAAATAGAGAAGTTAAGTTTGGCAATCATAGACTTAAAAAAACAAATAATATATTTTGAAAATAAAATAAAAATTTACAAGTCCATAGGAATCGACGATATAACTATTAATAATAGTATTAATAACTCGACACCTAAAACAAATATACGAACCACGAAACGAAAGAAGAAGCGTAAATCCACTGTACATGCTAATGTTGGACGACCAGAAAAACTTGTCGGCAAGCAGAGGACCTCATCGACATTACCGAAATCAAGCCTTAAAGCCCCACCAGAAAATGGTACTACACCTTATTTAGATCCCTGTACCCTGACAACAAAAGAACCTACTACCAATAATTTTAGCAGAAAAAACACAATATTTATATTAGGAGATGAGCAGGTATCCGGTTTATCAAAAGCCATCCTAATGTCTCGCGCAAGAAAGCTGAACGACCAATATATTCCAACAGCTATAATCAAGAGAAATGCTGCATCTCATCACGTCCTTGATTACTGCAATCACTTACAAAAATCAGCATCTAGTAACGACGTTGTGATATTATGTGCAGGGAGCAACGACGCGAACCCCTTCGCTGTGTTAACAAACATTAGTGTAGCTTTACATAAACTATCAGCAACTAAATTAAAAGTACTAATTCTTCCAGTGAGACGGAACCCATACTTAGATACTAGAAAATTAAATACTAATCTTCGTAAATTAGTCAGCAATTATGCAAATTGTAAATTCATTCAATGTGAGTTCAATACTAAATCCAAACCTGCTTACTTGAATAAATTATGCATAAATATTAATTCATACCTTGATCAACTTTATACAAAGAGAGAGTCACAGGTACCTAACGAAATGCACATTCCCTTCAATAGTAGTGTAACTATCCACAGCATTGATGATAATAATTCTGTGGAGCAAAACTCCAGTCTTGCAGACCTATCAGTGGAGTTAGAGGATAACTTTTTTCGTCCCCAATAAACGTCTTTCAGTCCTACATCAAAACATTGCAGGTATTTTACATAAGCAGGATGCACTTGAAATAGCCATTAACCAACTAGAGGATGAAGATCACCCTGTTGATATAATTTGTCTATCGGAAACTTTTATTAAATTAGGAGAGGAGACAAACCTATCTTTGAGAAACTATAAACTAATAAGTTCGTACAGTAGATCCAAAACTAGGAGAGGTGGTGTTTGTATTCTTGCCAAGTCAAATACTTTTGAGTGTAACCCGTTCCACTGGATAGATGAATACTGTATAGAGAATATTTTTGAATGCTGTGGTGTAGACATCCCTGAGCAGAACTTGTCAATAATATGTATATACAGAATACCGCGCGCAGACATAGAGGTTTTCTTTCAGAGGCTACACGAAATACTTACTTTCATAACCAAAAAAAAGCCTAAAAGGCGAATTGTAATATGCGGTGATTTTAATATAGATCGCTTGAAGCCTCAACTAGAAATAACTAAGGAGTTTGAGCGTATTTTGGAAATGTATAATTTTAATTTGCAAGTTACTGAACCAACGAGGATAACTAGTCTCTCAAAAACATGCATAGACAATATTGGTATAAACTTTAGAACTACAGAAAAAGCAGTAGTACATCATTTAAACCTGTCCGATCATTCGGCTCAAATGATTAATATTCCTTTGAAATCAAGATATTGCCCCACATTTTGGTACATTGAAAGACACGACTTTTCGGCCTCTAACCGCAAGAAATATCAGGAAGCGTTGGCTAGCTTATCATTTAACGATGTGTTTTCATGTAACAATGCAAACGAAGCATTTAATACACTACATGATTATTTGCAACTTTTCTTTAAATTATGTTTTCCTGTCACAAGAGTAAGAATACAAGCAAATAGAAAGGCAAGTTGGATTACAAGAGGTATAAAAATATCTTCTCGAGCTAAAAGACAAATTTTCTTTCAATATACTCGTGAAAGAGATATAAACACTAAAATGTATCTAAAGCAGAAACATAAAACATATTCAAATTTATTTAAAAAATGTTTAAAAGAAGCTCAAAAAATCACTAATATTAAAGCAATAAATAATGCAGATAACGTAGTCACAGCTACATGGAATATTATAAACGAAAACACTGGCAAATCATTTCCAAAACAAACGATTGATCGAATCAACATAAATGGAAATGTTATTACAAAGGGTGAGGATATCGCCAATACTTTTAATAACTTCTTTACACAATCTAGGGATCCTACTAACGACAACTCTACTCGTGACACGGAGTTAATGAAAACATTAGGTAGTTCTAACTGTTCCTCGATATACTTAAACCCGACTGACTATGTTGAAATAATTAAAATCATAAAATCCCTTAGAAACACTAAATCGGCCGGATATGATGACCTTTCCACGCTATTAATCAAAAATAATATTAATACACTTGCAGGACCTTTGAGTCATGTTGTAAATTTATCAATGATTGAGGGCGTTTTCCCAGATCGGCTAAAGCATAGTGTTATTAAACCTTTACTTAAAAAAGGGGATAAGGAAATTTGTGATAATTATAGACCTATTGCCATTATACCAATACTGTCTAAAGTATACGAAAAGGTTCTATACAGACGATTGCTTCACTTCCTTGACAGACATGAAATTTTGAATAATAATCAATTTGGATTTAGACGACAAAAATCTACTACTTTGGCTATATATGAGTTAATTAAGGATCTTACTATATCTAGAGATAATAGGACACCAATAACAACGATCTTCATGGATATGTCCAAGGCTTTCGATTGCGTCTCGCATAGTATACTATTAAATAAACTCTACCACTACGGCATACGAGGGAACTGCAATGACTGGCTACGGACGTACTTGACAGATAGGACACAAAGAACTGAAATTACGTCATACTGTCCGAAGACCAAATCCCTATCTAAAACATTGTCCAGCCAGTCAAATGTTAACATGGGAGTACCGCAGGGGAGCATACTTGGGCCGTTATTATTCCTAGTTTACATTAATGACCTCCCCAATGTCACACATAACAAGGTCCTTCTCTTTGCTGACGACTGCTCCGTCATTATTCCTGGTAACGACCCCGTAACTTACCAATTAGAGGCAAATGTAGTGTTTAATAATATTAACACCTGGTTGTTGAGAAACAAACTGAAAGCCAACATAAGTAAAACCAAATACATGGAATTCTACGCTCCCCAGAGTAACGCTAAAAACCTAATAATCAAACATAATCAGGAAGCCATTGAAAGCGTCGAAACTATAAAATTTCTCGGGGTAATGCTGGATTGCCATTGTGACTGGCGAGCGCATATTGAATATCTGGTCGATAAGCTGAACAGATTTGTGTTTGCTCTGCGTAGAATATCACAGGTGGTGTCCCAAGAATCTGCCCTCCTGGCGTTCCATGGTCACATTATGTCCAACCTTCGTTACGGGCTGATTTTGTGGGGTAATTCAACATATGCCCAAGAAGCGTTCCTCCTACAAAAAAAATGCGTTAGAGCAATCTGCGGTGCCAAAACAATGGATTCATGTAGACCGTTGTTCAAAAAATTAAAAATTCTTCCGTTACCAACATTATACATTTATGAAACATGTCTTTTTGTGAAAACTCATATCAGTCAATATAAAATCATGAAATCTAACCCTAGGTCAACTTCTAAATTCCATGGACTCAATATCAGTTATCCAGTCCACAACTCAGTTCATTTTGAAAAATCGATTCTTTTCATGTCTGTCAAAATCTTTAACCACTTGCCAAATGATTTAAAATCCATAGATTGTCAAGGTTTCAAAACCAAATTATTTAAGTGGTGTTTACAAAAAATGTTCTATTCAGTTGGTGAACACTTTGTATCCACTAATATGTAATATTTTTTTTTTATTATTATTATTGTATCCTATTGTAATTACTTTTTTTGACATTATGAAAATTCTATATGAGCCACTTTTCTGTATGCATGACATTTACCTATCATTATTATGTTCTTTACAATTTTTATTTTCTTATTATGTATTTCAAATCTGACATTGCGATATCTACTTTCATTTTTAATTGGTTTAATGACATGCATATCGAGAGTCAAGAGTATTGTACGCCAAATTCTGGCAGATTGTGATGTTACAAAATACTAACCCTATCATCATTTATAACCACTCACATTCGAACAATAAATTGAATTGAATTGAATTGAATTGAATTAAGCGACTGTCAAAAATTTTACTTCTAAGGAAATAAAAAAATTAAAGTTTATATGTGGTGCAAGATTAATTTTAAGCTATGAATTTTATTTACACTGCGTAAGTACATGTGTATTTTATTATAAATATAACTTTTACCAGACGCGACAAAGTTGGCAAAAAACGACTCTAACTTACCTCATAAATTTCCTCAAGCCTGATTTTGATATATATGATACGCAGGGACCTGTAACTAGACCGTTTGTAAGCAGCCAGACCAATCGGATGGACCCAACCATCCGCCAGACCGACTTAAAGTTTCGATATGAGCATTAGTAGAATTGAAATATTCCGGGTCTATAAAAGCTAAAAACTTGAATTTTCTACATTAAGCTACGTGTATATTGTATACTTGACGTAATAAGCGACTTTCAAAAATTTTACTTCTAAGGAAATAAAAATATGAAAGTTTATATGTGGTGCAAGATTAATTTTAAGCTATGAATTTTATTTACACTGCGTAAGTACATGTGTATTTTATTATAAATATAACTTTTACCAGACGCGACAAAGTTGGCAAAAAACGACTCTAACTTACCTCATTTTCTCAAGCCTGATTTTGGTATATGATACGCAGGGACCTGTAACCAGACCGTTTGTAAGCAGCCAGACCGATTTAAAGTTTCGATATGAGCATTAGTAGAATTGAAATATTCCGGGTCTATAAAAGCTAAAAACTTGAATTTTCTACATTAAGCTACGTGTATATACTTGACGTAATAAGCGACTTTCAAAAATTTATTTTAATTTTTTTATTTCCTTAGAAGTAAAATTTTTGAAAGTCGCTTATTACGTCAAGTATACAATATACACGTAGCTTAATGTATAAAATTCAAGTTTTTAGCTTTTATAGACCCGGAATATTTCAATTCTACTAATGCTCATATCGAAACTTTAAGTCGGTCTGGCGGATGGTTGGGTCCATCCGATTGGTCTGGCTGCTTACAAACGGTCTAGTTACAGGTCCCTGCGTATCATATATCAAAATCAGGCTTGAGAAAATGAGGTAAGTTAGAGTCGTTTTTTGCCAACTTTGTCGCGCCTGGTAAAAGTTATGGCCGGCGGAAACGGTCTGGCATTGATGATAACCAATTCCTAACAACGTGCTCTAACACATATATAAAAATCAGCCTTGAGAATTTAAGGAAAGTAAGCACTTTTTTTTTTCACCTTCATCACTTGATAGCAAAAAATTGGCCGATGGGCCGAACTAGAAAATATGCACACATTAACCGCCGATATGAACTCTACATTGTCCCAAAGTTTCATCCTTGAGAATTTGAGGAAGGTCTGGCGGGCCTGGGCTCTGGGTCTATTAAGAAATTTTCGTCATGTCATGTCTATTGTGTTTCTTTGTTTATGTGAAATAAAATTTATAAGGTATGCCCGCCCATTACGATGTTGAGGAACTTGAGGACGTTTTATAACGCCCAGTATGTTGATTTATTGAAAATACAGTATCTATTATGCTGCTGAATATAGTACAATCTAACTGAAATTTTATGCTGAGTAAAACAAAAGAACGGAAACGAGAGTTATGAAAAAAATATTTATTAAAAAATAAGCAAACATTTATTTTTATGGCAACACTAAAAGACGTGGTAATGGGGAAATACTTCCCTGTTTAGAAAAATACCTTATATTTCTTAAAAATACTTATACCTAGGTACATATAATATAAGAGTCATATGTACGGTGGAGTACAAAAAAATCTTAAGCCCGCTCCAGACTATGCGCACGAATCACGGCACGACGCTGCGAACGCGAGTGTGGATTCGATACGCAGAAAGTTCCACACTCTCGTTCGCGGCGTCGCGCCGTGATTCGCGCACATACTTTGGAGCGGGCTTTTACAAGCCAACATGCCAAAAATATATTTCCACGTCTCTATAAGTATGACAAATGACAATAAGGTCGTGTATACTATATTTGGAATGATGGTTTGTAAGAGAGCGCGCACACGAGCAACTTTTGGCGGAGACTTTTTTGTCGCTCACATCATCGGTCTATGGGCTAGTATGAAAGTGCGCACACGAAGCGACGCAACTTTCCATACAAAAACTTTGTTGCCCGCGGGCGCGCACCCTAAAGGTGCTTGTGAACTCGACTGTTCATACTAGTACTTTTATGTACTGTACTGGTAGGTACATATTATATATCCTTACATAACATTTTATTGATCTTGATTCTTAAACATAAACCTACCAACAGTTTGTACTAGATACCATAAATATACCTAGTAATTAAACCTTGTTAGGTGGGTTAATTTCTTAAAAAATATATTTGTCATTAGAATTCCTTATTAATAATCAACATGATGACCATGAAAACATCTGTGAAACAAGTATCCGTTTGTAGCTTTCCTTCAAAGGAACCCTCCTTCATCAGAATTTCTGTCAGAATTTCACATCGAAATTATATCCTTCAAATAAATGGAAAGTCACATTTTGTGATCGTCAGAATGGCGGGTGTACATCAACAAATCCTGGTGCGGTATACTTCAGGAGTTAGTGCTAGAAATGTGCCAAATGTGCACCAAAATTCAAGCAATGTGCTCTTTAAACTCCAGAGATATTTAAGAAAGTAATGATACTCGCCATTCTGACGTCAGGTCGGCGGGTGCACTTCCAGTTCTAGCTAATGACTACCTACTCAAGGGTGAAAGTACTGCCTAAGGTTAGTGCTCGCAATGTGCTTCCACATGTATGAAGCACAAACTAATTCAGAGAGCCGTTCAAGAGTAATATGGAATTGAATAAAAAAACCTATAAACGCCTGCTGAAATAAAATAGCAATACGCGCTTTACACAAAAAATGATCTATTTTATTTCAGCAGGTGTTTATAGATATATTTATTCAATTCCATATTATTTGTGCCGTTTGTATATCCGACGTCTTTATAGAGAGAGTACGTCGTAGACGTCGCATCGGACCGATAGATGGCGCCATCGTTCGTTGTAAGTCGCTCCGGCGTCACACCGCCGCGATGTTGGTAGTCCCGTTTTCCCCACCTGCAACATAAGGCTCCTCGCGCCCCGACCCGCCACCAGCCACCCTCATTGTTTCGTCGAACGCCGAAGTGACCGGTTGTCGCGTATTCCGTTCGAACATTTTTACAGCATGGTGTCTCGAAATTAATCTTTTAGTTTCTATTTCCTTGTTACTTCTGGTCAAACCAGAGTTATTCGTGTTTTTATTTAAAAAGTGGCTTATAACATTTCGGAATTATGAAATTTTTCAATTTCATCCGTCAATTATTTCTTCCCTTTCCATATTAGAATTCCATATTACTGAAATAGCATGTCACGTCAAATAAAAATAGCGTGTCAGGACATTACGAATATTAGTGTCCAATTTAATAATGTAGTATAATAAAATGTAAAACTAAGCGCAAAAGGGGTCGTAACTAAGTCATTAACCTAAACCCGCTTTCACACCAAACATTACATTCACACCCTCATATTTACCAGCGCGTTCGTCAGCCTAAGAATCTAGGCTAAATATGTGGTCTATAGCCCGAGTCTCATCATGATTCTACATGGATACACCTTACATTACTAGTTGTATAAATTGAACATGGCTAACACTACTGTAGGTACACAAAAGGAGTTTTATCTATTAGTTAACCTAAAGCCTCTTTCACACCCTCATATTCTCCAGCGCCCTCGTCAGCCTCAGGATCTGGGCTATCTGGTCTACAGCCTCAGTCTCAGCTGCCTCAGATTCTCCAAAGTCGAGCCCGCAGTAGGTGCCGAGCTCACGGCACTTGGCGATGTAGCGCCGCCATTTGCTGTCCTTCTGGAGGCAGGCGGGGTTGCCGATGACTATCAGTTTGGCTTTGGCGCGGGTTAGGGCCACGTTGAAGCGCTGGAAGAGTAATTACAATATTATTGTAGATAGAGTTATAAGTTTGACGTATCTGTCCAGAGCCGTCTGTGTATGTTTCTGTATGTGGCATCGTAGATCCCGAACGGATGAACCGATTTAGTCGGAAGTGTTCTTAATAATGTTTGATGGAAATCGGTCCACTATGGCGAGGGATTTTCAAAATTTAAATTTTGTATTATTTGCAGCAAATGTCACGCGAAAGAAATTATACAAAATGCCTTACCTTTGCGTCCACAAGAAAGCCTAGTCGGAACTTGGCATCGTGTGCTAGCAGCTCGCATTTAGCTCGAACAGTGGACACGATGATGATGCGCTTCTCCTTGCCTTGGAAACCCTCTACAGTGCCCACTTCGATGTTGAGCTCGCGTTCTTTCAGCCACTGCTTCATTTTGTACACCTACGACAATAAAATTAAATTGTCATCAAGAAATTTGTGTCGCTTAACTTCAAAACTGGGTAAATCCGTTCTGCTGTAAGATTGATTATCTTTCAGATCATATTATATTTTTTATATATTCAACCTTAAAGCAGAATGGATTTACCCAGGTTTGAAGTTAAGCGACACATTTGAAGGTTTGACGACCGGTCTAGCTCAGTTGGTAGTGACCCTGCCTGCTGAGCCGTGGTCCCAGGTTCGAATCCCGGTAAGGGCATTTATTTGTGTGATGAGCACAGATATTTGTTCCTGAGTCATGGATGTTTTCTATGTATATAAGTATGTATTTATCTATTTAAGTATGTATATCGTCGCTTAGCACCCATAGTACAAGCTTTGCTTAGTTTGGGGCTAAGTTGATCTGTGTAAGGTGTCCCCCAATATTTATTTATTTTATTTTTAAATCAGACCCCTAAGTCATTTGTCTGACTCTATGCAATTCATACTAGTTTTATGGCCTGTGGTTGACAGGAACTACTTATAGAGCAGGGTATGGATAATAAACACATGTATTTGTGTCATTTATTAGGGCACATTGATAGGTAATGCAACAATGCAAATAAAAAAGATGGTGAAAATACAGGTGTGTGTCTACTGCCACCGTCATCCGAATATTAAAGAAACACTCGTAGGGTACCTGTCTTATGTAAGGTGTGACGACGCCTATGTCCGCCTCAGCCACGCGGTGCACCTCTAGCAGTTTCGTAATATGGTTCTGTACCACTTCTAGCTCCGAGTCGTTGTAGAAGCTATAACAGAATTGACATAATATAAAATATCTTTTGCTCAAGTTAGTCAAGTTCAGACTGTAGATTGTGGCACAGAGTTTAGCACAGAAGCTCCGTATACAATTGATCGAAACTATAAAGACGTGAGTGACCTTAAAGTGACCCAGTGGCATCAGGGGGTTACCATGACGTGCTAAAGCCGTTCAGTTTAGGTTGAGAGAGAGGGACAGAGCTATGTAACTTCTATAGCTTTGTCCCTTTCTCTCAACCTAAACTGAACGGCTTTAGTACGTCATGGTAACCCCCCTGATCGTCAGTGTCAGAGGCCAAGATCCACTACGGGTCACGGAGCCAGTGCAATAAGTATAAAGCGAGCGTAGAGCGAGACGGTATCGTACCTGGGCGACTTCCCGATCCTCTGCTCCTGGGACGGTACGCCGTAGAAGACGATGGCACGACTGGTCGGCCTCTCTCCCAGGATATCCACACTGCTGATGTAGTCCACAGGCGCCATGGCCTGAGAAATATACGGGTTTTTTAGAAAAATAAGCGTTTCGTATCTCTCTCTCCCTAACTCCCTATCGCTCTTCTGCAGTGGCGTGACAGAGCCAGACTGCGATCCGATCGCCACGTAGCGCCAACGATAGTCACTGCGCGTGCGCATAAGAGATAGTCTAATAAGAAAAGTAATAAAGATTTTACCTCTGAGTAGAAAAATCAGGTGGCTATTGCTTTCGTAAAATCTAGTGACTACGCCAATACTTGAAGTTCCTAATAGAATCCCAGACACCTACACCCAGGGACTATGCTAGAGAGATGATGGTGGATGGTGAATTGGTGATCCTATTTCTGTACTTATTCAAGCTCTTCGGGATTACATCGCCTACCTCAAGTTGTCCATGGTAGAACAGCTCGTCAGGGATGCTGAGGATGATGTAGTTGGGGTCCCGGCGCTCGTCGCTGTAGAGAGCGCAGTCCCGTTTCAGTCGCTCCTTGAGGGACCACCTACCTCCAGTTGTCGCTCCTTGAGGGACCAACCTCCAGTTGTCCATGGTAGAACAGCTCGTCAGGAATGCTGAGGATGTCTCGGTGAGACCTGAAGTTCTTCTTCAGCATCATGATGTAGTTGGGGTCCCGGCGCTCGTCGCTGTAGAGAGCGCAGTCCCGTTTCAGTCGCTCCATGAGGGACCACCTACCTCCAGTTGTCCATGGTAGAACAGCTCGTCAGGAATGCTGAGGATGTCTCGGTGAGACCTGAAGTTCTTCTTCAGCATCATGATGTAGTTTTGGTCCCGGCTCTCGTCGCTGTAGAGAGTGCAGTCCCGTTTCAGTCGCTCCATGAGGGACCACCTACCTCCAGTTGTCCATGGTAGAACAGCTCGTCAGGAATGCTGAGGATGTCTCGGTGAGACCTGAAGTTCCTCTTCAGCATCATGATGTAGTTGGGGTCCCGGCGCTCGTCGCTGTAGAGAGCGCAGTCCCGTTTCAGTCGCTCCATGAGGGACCACCTACCTCCAGTTGTCCATGGTAGAACAGCACGTCAGGAATGCTGAGGATGTCTCGGTGAGACCTGAAGTTCTTCTTCAGCATCATGATGTAGTTTTGGTCCCGGCTCTCGTCGCTGTAGAGAGTGCAGTCCCGTTTCAGTCGCTCCATGAGGGACCACCTACCTCCAGTTGTCCATGGTAGAACAGCTCGTCAGGAATGCTGAGGATGTCTCGGTGAAACCTGAAGTTCTTCTTCAGCATCATGATGTAGTTTTGGTCCCGGCTCTCGTCGCTGTAGAGAGTGCAGTCCCGTTTCAGTCGCTCCATGAGGGACCACCGGTAGGTATCCAGTTGTCCATGGTAGAACAGCTCGTCAGGAATGCTGAGGATGTCTCGGTGAGACCTGAAGTTCTTCTTCAGCATCATGATGTAGTTGGGGTCCCGGCTCTCGTCGCTGTAGAGAGTGCAGTCCCGTTTCAGTCGCTCCATGAGGGACCACCTACCTCCAGTTGTCCATGGTAGAACAGCTCGTCAGGAATGCTGAGGATGTCTCGGTGAGACCTGAAGTTCTTCTTCAGCATCATGATGTAGTTGGGGTCCCGGCGCTCGTCGCTGTAGAGAGCGCAGTCCCGTTTCAGTCGCTCCATGAGGGACCACCTACCTCCAGTTGTCCATGGTAGAACAGCTCGTCAGGAATGCTGAGGATGTCTCGGTGAGACCTGAAGTTCTTCTTCAGCATCATGATGTAGTTGGGGTCCCGGCGCTCGTCGCTGTAGAGAGCGCAGTCCCGTTTCAGTCGCTCCATGAGGGACCACCTACCTCCAGTTGTCCATGGTAGAACAGCTCGTCAGGAATGCTGAGGATGTCTCGGTGAGACCTGAAGTTCTTCTTCAGCATCATGATGTAGTTGGGGTCCCGGCGCTCGTCGCTGTAGAGAGCGCAGTCCCGTTTCAGTCGCTCCATGAGGGACCACCTACCTCCAGTTGTCCATGGTAGAACAGCTCGTCAGGAATGCTGAGGATGTCTCGGTGAGACCTGAAGTTCTTCTTCAGCATCATGATGTAGTTGGGGTCCCGGCGCTCGTCGCTGTAGAGAGCGCAGTCCCGTTTCAAACGCTCCATGAGGGATACACCTATATTCATATTCTTATTGAATTGAAAAACGAGCAAGTGAAAGGATTCTATAGTTGAACCACGAGCGAAGCGAGTTTTTTAACATACGAGAAGTAAAATACATTTGCACTAGGGTGCGCAAACCGGTTAACCGGTTAACCGAAAAACCGGTTAACCGAGACTTTTTGGCCTCTGTTAAAAACCGGTTTTTATAGTCTCTAACCGGTTAATAACCGAAACCGTATTTATTTCTCAAAATTTGGAAAATTAGGCATTAAAAGGTTCAAAAATACGTATTTATTTAATGTTTTGTAATAATAAAGATTTATTCATTACTTTTCATTGACAACATTATTATCTGTAATGATTTTATTTTAAAAATTAGTCCCGAGTCTACTCAATTATACATTTTATACAATACAGTAGAGTCCGGTTAGTATATTACGACTCCGCATAGACCTAACGTCCAACCTCTTACAACGACATAAGCACAGGTATTTATTTGGATGTACTTTCATACTATCACATACGAAAACCAAATAAATACCTGTGCTTATGTCGTTGTAAGAGGTTGGACGTTAGGTCTATGCGGAGTCGTAATATACTAACCGGACTCTACTGTATTGTATAAAATGTATAATTGAGTAGAGTAGAATGTGTCGTAAAAAGCGGCTGGTCGTTAAAATCGGAGTCGTAATAAACGGATGTACTTTCATACTATCACATACGAAAACCGTTTATTACGACTCCGATTTTAACGACCAGCCGCTTTTTACGACACATTTTACACAGAATCCGTCCGTCAAGTCCGGTTGCAACGACGAGCGACAACGTTTTTAGATTTACTAGTAAATTGAGGAAACAAAGCTACTTCCACCCGAGCACGGCCCCCTGTCTTGCCTACAACAAGTAGCAAGATTTTGAAGTATTGCTTTTAAAATTTTAACAATTTGTTCGCCTCGGGTCTAATCTTATAAGCTAAATAGAACCCAATTTGCATTTTTCGATTGCGTATAAACTAGCTTTACTTACAAATGATGAGCAAGCACGCATACTAAAAAGGACTTTTTTAACTAAACAAGTCACAATAAAATAAGGTATTAATACTATGATAATAATACTCTGTAAATAAACCTATTGATTGAAATGTTTTAGTAATAGAGATGTAGATATTACTTTTAATTAAAAGAAATGAAATTCGTTTTGTACGACATCCGGTTAGTACGACACGACGTAATATCAGCGGTCCCTTGAGCGCTGTTGTAACCGGAGTCTACCGTATATTTCAAACTATATTTTTTAAAAGAAAGGCAAAATGGAGATCTTGGTTTTCTTACATCAATTGCTTGTATTACTAGGGGCTCTGGGAGCTGTAGACATGCCTAGAAAACGCAAAACTGACGAATCACATTCAAACCACACAAGCCTATTTTAGCAATATCCGCATTTACCAAATTTCCAAAAACTGGAATTAACTGGATAAAAATGATCTTCATCGTGCAAGTAATAGAGTCTGGCTAATGAAAGTTGAGCCCGAAAAAACGTGGCAATTTCAAAAAAATTGAAGCTGGCAACACATTGATAACATGATTTCTTTTTTATTAATTCTAATTAATTTACAGCACTTACTTTACTAATTTTTATGGTGTTATTCATTATTATTTATAGATTTCGCTGTTAACTTTTACCGAAATTCGTTAAAGTGACAGTCACACTGACAGATGACAATCGATGATATGACATCCAGAGTTGCTGTTTTAAAAAAATACTGGGTTCAACTTTCATTAGCCAGACTCTACCTGCTACGATATCATCAACATCAGAATTCTTAAAGGTAATTGTAATTATTGCGTAGTACGGCCATTTACTAAAAATCCTCAAAACCGGTTAATAACCGGTTAACCGGTTAACCGGTTTTGAAGGAAAAGTCTCGGTTATTAACCGGTTTTTTAAGTTAACCGGTTTTTGCATACCCTAATTTGCACCCGAGTGTAACACAAAACTTTTCCCCTAACTAAAGCGAGGAAAGTACAACGCAAAAAGCGCGTTTATCACTGCTTCCAATAGTTCCACAGGTGGTAAATCATCGTCATCACTAGATTCACTCGCTTTTATATTCAAGGTATAATTACTTTGTCCACTAGTGGATAAAATGCGTTTTTACCCGCTGGTATTGAAGGACAAAACACGTGTTTCCGAGCTAGTGAGGGGAAAAGTTAATTAACAATGGTCGGCGCGGGCACAGTGTAATAAAGAGTACTATCGTACAGTATGGCCACTCCTGCTCCCCGCTGAAAGTGCCGCCCACCCCCTCTCGGTTACCTCACAGTTACCGCCTGTCAAAGACGCGAACAGTCGACCTGTCATATTTCACTCATACAAGCATAGTACGCGTTCACCTACACGAGCTTAGACTGTGTGCTAGGAACGCGCCTCTTTCATATATTTGATCGCCAGTGTCCGAGGTCTGGCGCGGGTAAGCTGTTTTTATACAAATTTGACGTCAGATATGTCAAATTGTGTCAAATTAGTAGGAAAACAGCTCACCCGCGCCGACCTCTGGTTATTAAACGTTCTATGAGTAACTGACAGAGAAACTGAGTAAGTATTCCTCAAAAAGTTATTCGATGACTACTTGAATTATTCACACAGTCGTAGGATGAGACTGGCTGGTTCTCTGGTCGGTATAAGTGCGTTTTCACATCATCCGATCTGATATCGAATGTCGGAAGAATTTCAAAGGCAAAAATCAAAGGTGGTGGCTTGAATGTATGGGATATTGGTCCTCCATCCGATATCGGATCAGATAATGTGAAAACGCACTAAGTCGACCACACACATACAAAATACAACACTCGCTCACCTAGTCCCAGTTTGCTAGCTTCCTTTGATATTACAACGGGTCCCAGTTGCAGTGGGTCTCCAGCTAAGATCAGAGCTCCGCCAGGCTTCAGGAGGCCACAGAGTGGGATCAGGCTGGCTGGCTCACTGGCTTGTGCTGCTTCGTCGATGAACACGTGAGTGGTCATGCGTTCCTTGTTCTTCTGCTTCAGCTCCCTTTAATGTGAGTAAAGATAAAATATGGTGAGACAGTTTCATAAATAAATAAATATTGAGGACACCTTACACAGATCAACTTAGCCCCAAACTAAGCAAAGCTTGTACTATGGCTGCTAAGCGACGATATACATACTTAAATAGATAAATACATTCTTATATATGTCGTAGCGTGAGGCAGCTCCGACACCAATTCGCAATGAATATTGTTATTTTTGTATTAACGCGGGTAGTCGAATGTAAACAAACCATTTTAGTATCAATCGCAGATAATGTCGCGATACATGACAGTTGTTATTGATTCTATTTTGATTATTGGTAAAAGGCTTTTGGAACGTCAAGTGGTTTTAACTTGGGTGTTTTCGGCACGAGGTGGCAATATTGTTGAGATTTAAAACGTCAACTGATTACTTGGAAATTAACGTCACTTTGACGGTAAACGGAAATGTGACCTGACCGCTCTGAGCGGGGATGGTGGGGATTCATCATGCTATAAAAAGGTTGTCAGATTCTTGATCTGCCCATTTTGCGTTTTGCCCATTTGCCCCATTGATTCATTTGGTCATTCTTGATTGAACCGCGCTAGAAAAAGGTCGTAGATTCTTGATCAGACCGTTGTAGCTTACGGACGTTGACCACGCTCGTGCCAAATTCGCCTCGTTCCTGAAGGCTTATACCTGAAGGATTATTTCGATGGCTTATTGAATCTTATCGTTCTTTAACCGTTAAACTAAGTAAATGTTCTATCTCAAGTGTTATTGTGATTAATAAGAAGTTTACTTTTGTAATAACCAAGATATTGTAAAATGACTTGAAAAGAATTGTCCCGCGAGTTTCTTGCCGGTTCTTCTCGGGCTAGTGGTGTAGGATTTGGAACCGGTGTAGCTTATTTGAAAATAAAGTCTTAACCGTTTTCATATTGTTTCTTATTTCTGAGCAATCCGTCTTTATTAGAGTAATCCTTATTGATTTTTGGCACTGAGTAATAAATAGAGGTTAGGTTAGGAATGGTCATTGTGGTCCAGAGTATATTTCATGAAATGGTAGCATGCGAGTGTAGCTGTGAGGTAAGCAATACACGAAGAACCACTCCACGCGCCCATGCCGCTCATCCTTTGGCCATCCATCCCGAACGGGCGCCGCCGCCAGCCGGCGGGCCTCCGTCATATACATAGAAAACATCCATGACTCAGGAACAAATATCTGTGCTCATCACACAAATAAATGCCCTTACCGGGATTCGAACCCAGGACCGCGGCTTAGCAGGCAGGGTCACTACCGACTGAGCCAGACCGGTCGTCATGTTTATATTACGTTATGAACGACATGATGAAGATTTATGCACTGGTTTAGGATTCCAGTTTCAAAAGCGGTGAATCTAACGATGTCGAGTTGAGATGAGTCACGATGGATTTTTGTGCAATTATTTACACAATGTGCCCACAAATAAATTACGATAGAAGCAGGGGCCTTACCATGATCTCTTAACGCGATTCAGTTTAGGACCTAAACTGAACTGCGTCGCTATTTCCTACCACGACGTTGTTATTGCGATCAAATTTCGACCGAGCGAGCGATAAGCGTCCCAGCCGTTTCATTCACTCATCTCAAGTGTATTTCGTACCATGACATGCCACTTGAGCCTAAACTGAATCGCAGGAATGTCAAATTTAGCGATTCATAAAAAGTTACTCACTTACCGCATTATTCTGAATCGCTTTGCTGTAACACTAGCGATACTAAATAGTTTTGTGTTTTTTATAAGGAGTAGGAGATGGAAAATATAACTAAAGCTAGTTTCATCACCTGATTAATTTATTATTTTGGTTTTTCGATCCTTACCGATTCGATAATAGAATATAAAGTTTTATGATTTTGTTTAGTAATATTTACGGACCAACTATTCCAACTAACTACACGTTTTTATATTTTTAGAGTGCCCTATGATCTCGCAACTTTCGCAAAAACGCAAATCAAAAAGAGCGAGAAAAAGTCTGATCCTTTTTTAGTCGATATGCAAGGAGTCATGTTAACACTTGCGACAAACTATGCCTAGAACTAGGATGGCTAAGGAATCAACTAGGTCTAGCATAACTTAGCGATATACATTAAATTTAGACACGAGTGAGCTACCTACAAATACTAATGACTTACGTATTTGTTAAAATATCATCCAAACACTGCGAGTTCTATAGCCGAGCACAGCACTTCAAATACATAAATAAAAACTTTATTATTAATTACCTACTAGTCAAGGGCGCGATGTTCTAAACATAAGCTTTAACGAACTGTCATTATATATATTTTTATCATTTATTTATAGTTTTGTTCAAAAAGATACGATATTTTACACAAAATCATTGTAATTATTGTGAATTTTACATTTAAATATTTTAAATGTTTCTTTTTCCAGTTTTAGGAATAAAATAAAATTAAAAATTAGTAATCGTTCCTGGTTTTCGAACGATCAAACGTCACAAGGGGAAAACGAGATAGATTTATACGATTCCTATAGAGTCATCCTTTTCTTGTCAAAACGATTCAGTTGCGGACCAGAGACAATATCGGTCTTTCATTCACTTGTACGCGGTTCAGTTTCGACTCTGAACATTGGAGGTCATGGTAGCAAATTGAGACGCTCAGTTTAGGCACCTAAACTGAACTGCTCTGCGTTTGAATCGTTTTTAAAAAGATCGTGGTAAGGCTGCAGAGCAGGATCTCCGACACTTGGCAAACATGGCGGCATGGTGGTGGTGACGATGGTGTACGTCATAAACTTGGCGATGGTCACCCTGGTCCAGGACTGACGACTAGTGCCGCTAGAGTATAGGTCAAGAATCGCTGGTACAGTTTGATACTGACTTGGCAAACTTGGCGGCGTGCACGAGCGTAGTGATGACGATGCTGTACGAGATGAACTTGGCGATGGTCACCCTGGTCCAGGACTCGCGACAGACGCCATTGGAGTAGGGGCCAAGGATTTCTGGCATCGTTTCCCTGAAAATGATTTTCTTTTTAATTAATGTGCTTTAAAACTGGATACGTATTGTTCAGATTGCTGAAGATGAGTTTCTTGTGAAAAAAAAAACACTTAGTTTTTAACCCTCGACGCAAAAACGACGAGGTGATATAAGTTTAACATGTCTGTCTGTCTGTATGTGTGTCTGTCTGTGGCATCGTAGCTCCCGAACGGATGAACCGATTTAGAATCAGCTTTTTTTGTTTGAAAGCTGAATTAGTCGGGAGCGTTCTTAGCCATGTTTCATGAAAATCAGGCCACTATGTCGGGGGGGTTTTTCAAAATTTTGATTTTGTGGTTAGGTTATTATCATGCAGAAACGTCTGCGATCGATACTAAATAAAAAAAATAGTAAAAAGTTCAGGTGCGTTCCATAAAACCGGAATACAGTAGACGGGTGGTCCAGCCAGGTAGAAGCTTCCGACACTTCGTTCTGATTGATTACTGATTTCGTAGCGACTACCCTCTATTGTCAAGCAACTATACTGTTAGTGGATGAGAAGTCAAGATGGCGACGGGGCCGGAATCGGAAGAGCGTCGGTCTAAGCGTTGTTTTCCATTTAATGTGGAAATAAATTAATTATTCAAGACTAGTGTGTTTACTGTTATTAGTAGTATACTAACCAGCCTTGCCTCATCATCCGATACGTGGAGATGGTCGAAAAGCTTCTGGATAGCTGAAGGATCTTTGAGGTAATTGCACAAAAGATCCCGATGGGTCAAAGTGTATCTGTAAGGGTCCTAGCAGATTTAAGATAAGTATACTAACCAGACCCTGAACTCGGAGTTGGCACGCAGCAGGAACTGCTCCCCGGGGAACTTGTCGGCGTACTGGATGAGCAGGGTGGCCACGTGATCCGCCGCCATGTTCGAGTGTGTGCACACTAGTATGCGGTTCGACCGGGACTTGGCCAGCTAAAACAAATAATACATTTTTCATCACACTTGCTCGTAAACTTCAAACCGCCTCTCGTTCGTAATTAAGAGGAGGTAGGGCATAGCGAATGATATTCCGCTTTGTGTGGTAGGGCACAGCACAGCGGATATCGTCTCGCTCGAATCTAGAGCAGAGCCCAACTGGGGTAGTACCTCCGCCTTACAGAAGACCACAGCCAAATAGCACTAGACCCTACTCATAGTGTTGTGTTCCTGTCGGTGAGTAAGGCTGCCAGAGCTCAACGGGGGTGCGGTGTGCTGATGACGGGAGGACTTACGGAACTAACTTGTTCCGTTTATTGTCCTTTGAGTCGTCGGCAACCCGAACCCTCCTTGGAGCTTGTGCACTCCTTTTTGCTGTGTACTTAACACAGCAAAAGGGAATGTACAAGTTTCTAATGGGGTGGCAACGCGCATGTGACACTGTTTGAGTTGCAGGCGTCCATAGGTTACGGTGACCGCTTTACATCAGGCGGGCCGTATACTTGTTTGCCACCGACGTAGTATAAAAAAAAAAAAAAAATCCTTCACTTTCCGCCCTTCTATTCTAATCGTGCTGTCTTTTTAGCAAACTTCAGGATTCGGGTGCGTGAATTTTTTACAAAAAATACACGGAAACTGTAGAAACACAAACTATTCTAGCAGTTCTAATCATCTTTGGACCTACCTTATTTTAAATCATAGATTGATAATTTATTGACAATAAACAAAGTAATAAACATGCGTTCAAAAGACGATGTATGCTGTTGAGGGACCGAGGTCCAAATAGAAACTATGTAATTGATTCAACTGTAGACTATGTAAAGTCACACCTGCAGATTGGCCCGTGCAGCAAATAAGGGGCAGTGCCACTGCTCCCAGCAACAATGTGCTCCACCACTGCATGTGGCTCCGAGTGTGGGTTATAGAAGCTGTTCCACACTAGTAAATCAATTCTCACCTGCAGTATGGCTTCAACGATGGTGACCGTCTTGCCGGTGCCAGGCGGCCCGTGCAGTAAATAAGGGGCGGTGCCACTGCTCCCAGCCACGATGTGTTCCACCACTGCGTGTTGCTCCGCGTTGTTGGCTATCAACGGGTTGTAGAAGCTGAAACACGTCATATACGTCAGTATGAAGCGGCCATGTCCATACTTCGTATAGTGTGAATTTTCTGAGATGAACTTTTCGCTTTAGCCGTAATCTGTTAAACAAAGGCCTTTGTTTCTATTATTCACGGCGGCTAGCTCCCGTTTAAACGGCACGTGCTATAGTCTCAGTGTAGTTAAATAGCAACTATCATGATAGTAATAAGGTTCAAATCCATAAAAAGACCTTTCGGAGATAACACGTTTTGTCATCTTCAAAAAAAGTTACCTGCATACTGCAAACAGTTTAATAAATTTGAACCTTATTGCTATCATGATAGTTGCTTTTTAACTACATTGAGACTTTAGCACGTGCTGTGGAAATGGGAGCTAGCCGCCGGTAATAATAGAAACAAAGGCTTTTGTTTAACAGATTACGGCTAAAGCGAAAAATTCATCTCAGAAAATTCATACTATACTTACTTCGCTTACGTTACATTAGGTTCTGAAGTGACTGTGAAGTGACAAAGTGTTTTATAATCAGTAATCGGACTCTTAGCGTAATTTCTAACAACATGAGGTTGATTATTCCGAGAAAGTCATACAAACGCCCAACTGTCCGATCTCTGCTTATAATACCTGACGCCCGCGAGTCCACGCTTGAAGCCGGGCTTGGTGTGTGGACTCACAGTAGTAGGGTACCCCCGATACGGACCCGGGTCTGGGGCCTGCTCCCAGGACCCCACCACCGCCCATCCATGGCCTTACTGAACCTAAAAAAAAAAAAAAAAAAAAAAAAAAAAAAAAAAAAAAAAAAAAAAAAAAAAAAAAAAAAAACTAATAGCCCCCCATTTAGATTCATTGCGCTGGGTCTCGACGCTCTCAGAAGCCTCCTTCTAGTATTTACAGAATACGTTCTTTACACAATACACCTTGTGCACGACGGTCACAAAAGGATTACCGACCCTTTCTATTGTTCGATCTGGACTCGGCGCTAGACCATTGTTACCCTACCCAGCTACCTGGCAGTGTCATGCACACCTTTTCCTTGTGTGTCATACTGATAGGTATTTTATAATTATTTTTAGTATAACTTTGTGATCATATGGATTGCGATTCTAACCTAACCTAACCTAATTAAAATACCTAACTTTTCCATTCGTAACCTAACCAAATTTAATTAAAACCTACTCTTAGTTAACCTAAGTAGTCTAGACTTACCTTTATGAAACCTAACTGAGTTTCACCTACTTTTACTTTTATTTCTATAAATGTAGGTATTTATGAAATGTATTATAATTACGTTTTAACTTAAGAACTTCTGAGTTACATTTAAGTTTATCCAAATACCTAAACTTAACGATCCTATCTAGCGTATCTTTCTTTTTCTCGAATATTTATGATATCTTATACCTATTTCTATCATACATCTCTTTGTTGTATTACCAAATTTGTACATATGATTAATAAGTCAATTTTTTGATTACGTCTTAATAAAAGTTAATTTCCCATCTTATCAAACTTTTTTTTTTACATATATTTCAATGTTTTGTATCTGAATAAACCTCGGTAATTTTGTGAAGTTGCGTTTTTGCTTTATTTATTGTACCTTCTTTGAATAATTTACTTACCTATGTCTATTATTATTTTTTATGACTTGTGTATTGTTTAAGAGAATGCATACTTTCAATAAACTTGTTAAGACGTGAGAAACTGAGAACCGGTTAAAACATGTTTAAGGCTAATTCTATGTGAATAAAAATGTCTTTTGTGCATTTTTAAAGATAACATATATTTATTGTTTCCGTTTATTTGAATAATTCGGGTTTTGGGTAAAGAGATCCTTCGACGAACATGTCAAGGCATGATACTTTGTATTCATATTTAACAAAGAGCATTAACTGGTGTAAACATGTTTTAGACTAACGCACCGGTAATTCTTGTGACTTGAATTTTTTATTATAACAACTTAGTTGCTTTATTATAGATGTTTATTGTATTGTAAAATGACAAAAAGTTTATTGTTTGCGTTCAGGTATAAGATGAACTGGTTGAAACAAGATTTATGGTACGTTCCCCTGCTCTCTACCATATTACGAGTATAAAAGCCAAAGAGAGTCGAGGCTGAATAAGTATTCCTGTAGAGGCAGCCTTCTGTACCAGAGCTCCTTGTATCTAGTGTGGTATATAGAGAAGTGGTGTGCGTTCAAAAGTGAAGTGTTTATAGACAGATCCAACAATGGACGTGAGTATGTTTTTAATTACTGTATCCTAGATAGAGCTTGTGTGTACTGTGTTTATTTATTTCTCTTCTGTTGTTTGTATTTAATCCACAATATTGTAAACAGTGTATTAATTATTGTTTTATATTGTTTCAGTTCTCTGAAAATACATTCAAGAACTATTACTACCCTGAAAATAAAGATGAATCAAGCGATGAAGAAGGTACAGCTGGTTTCAAAGTAAAACAGATCCTCGCAAAGAAACGTTCAGGAAATGATATCGATAGCTTTTTCGAACGTCCTAAAAAGCAGAGTAAGATCCTGAAACGGTCTTCGATTGTAAGCAAAAGTTCGGAGGACGGTGTTGCAAACTTATCATCGGGGCAAGACGACGGAGCATATGCATCCCATTTTATTAAAATTGAGATTTATGATGCACAAAAAATTAAAAAAATACCACCCATGGAACAATGGAAGCACGCGGACATCAGATTAAAATATTTTGCGTTGGAAGATGATGCAGAACTACAAAGTACGCGAAATATTATATATAACATTACAAAACAATTAGCTTCTAAGGATAGTTGTGTGAAATATTTTATAGACAATAAGAAACCGTGATATTTATAATTGTTAATGATAGTAGTAATCTTAAGTTATAGTGTTTAGGTATTCTTATCTTTCCTTATAGTAACTTGAATTCATTTTCCTTGTAAGAGATTCTTTTAAAATGTTTTGTAATTTCCGTATGTCATAAAACAATAAAAATGTTAAGAAATAAATAATATAATAGCTTGAGAAATTCGAAAAGTAACATTTTTAAATTGTATACAAAAGTATTAAGAGATAACAATAGCTTTTGTTATCTTTCCTAGTTACGAGTTAAGTAGCTCCATTTTTCTTTGTAAAAGATTATTTTGTATTATACCCAATTACAACACGTTATAATTAGGTGAATCCCTGGTGTTATCTTTCCTGTTAATGAGTAAAGACCATTTCGCTGTAAAAGATTATCTTGCATTGTATCGCAATACAACACGTTTTAATTTTGATAATTTTTATATGGAAAGGTTGTTGTCCCCACTTTTAAAAATATATACCCTTATACCTGTTCTTAACTATTTAAGTGAAAGACCTTCTTGTACGATACCTCATTTCATAATGGACTCTCTGAGCTGTGATGTCTATGACCCTGAACTTATGAGACTCTGTGAAGAAATAGAAGAAGATGAAGAACTATGTGAGGCTGCCCAACTTGTCAGTCAACTTCATCGAGAGGCGTAAGTACTAATTTTATTGAAAATATTCTTGTCTGTACATGTTTATAACATCGTATCAATACCTGTCTAACTAAAAGTTGTGCACGCGACTTGTTTTAACTTGAATTTATTGTTAGAGTGGGGACGTTTCCTTATATAAACGGTTTACCCATCAATGTCGTCATTCAGTGTTTTGATACCGTGATTTTTCTTTGACTTTTGTATCATTCTTTTAAACAAATAGAAAACATGGTTTATTCATCCTTTCTGATTGATCTCACTTTGCCATGTGATGATATTGAAGAATTGAACAAAGAATTTATTTTGAAGCATTTTCATAGAAATATTAGGTTGTGGTATATGGCAAATAAATTACCTTACACCTTACTGGAAGATTCGGATATTATACCGTATTATACACCATGTGATGGTCACATTCAAAAATCTAAAGGAAATAATCAATCGATAGATGCAATTGATGGAGTTTTGATAATGCAGGCTTATTGTAGACAGTGTCGAAATGATTTAAGTTAGTATCAATCAGTCAACCATTTTTATTATTATTTAACATTAAGATGTTTATGTTTATTATTTTTTGTTATAGATCTTCTCAAATAGGACGTGGTATTAAGAGGACCGCTGCAGTTTTGGATGTGGAAAAAGTCGTAACAAAGAAACCTCGCCACACCCCAGCACCTTCTGAACCTGTAGCATCGACCTCATCCGCTGCACCAGCACCTGCCCCTGTAGCATCGAGCTCATCCGCTGCACCAGCACCTGCCCCTGTAGCATCGAGCTCATCCGCTGCACCAGCACCTGCCCCTGTAGCATCGACCTCATCCGCACCAGCACCTAATATTACTGTGAGTACAAATAATAATGATGAAATCAAATGTTCTGTGTGCAATAAGTTTGTTTCTAAAAGATATTACCAAAACCATTTGAGGAGTAATATTCACAAAAATAATGTTTTAAAGGCAGATCTTGAATGTGATAACGTAAAGTTAATAGAAAACGCTTTTAAGAATAGGGTGGCTACCTACAGAGTTCTATTCGAGGAAAATATTCATCAACCATATGTTCCCGAGGTGATTTTACAAGATAACAAACGTAAGGTCTTCGCTTTATTAGATCGTTCCCTCGCTAATCATTTTGCGTTAAAAGTTAACTTTATCCTTAATGCAGATTTCACTCAAGAGTGTAAACATATAAATAACACTTTTATAAATAAATCATAAATCATAAATCATAAATCAATCATTTATTCGTGATAAACAACATACAACACAGTCATATAAAACAATAAAAGCACATTCAAAGGTTAAAAGAAAAAATAATAATTAAAAACGAAGAAAAATATAACACATATAATTGTTTACCACGAAATGGTCCCGCCTCAGCGTAATGCTAACCACAGGGTCAGCGCTGATCTTCCGGCGAGACCATTTGTGTGCCACGGACGCATAAACGTGCAACACGGCCTTAACAGCCTTTTGATTTTCAATTAAGTAACAATATAATTGATTCTGGTAGTAACAAAGATGATATATTCGAGATAGTGGTTCAAGATATATTAACTAAATTATCTAACTTTCAGAGAAAAGATAGTGGGTGGAGTTTAGTTAAATTCAACTACCTGGATGTTAATGTAAATAAATTTAATCCGTTGTGTGGATCATCTTTTATTGAACTGCCTCGGGATATTAAGAACAAAAATGCGGTTATCAATGTTAAAAATAGAGATCATGAATGTTTTAAGTGGGCTATTTTGTCAGGTTTATATCCACCCGCGAATCATCGTGCAAATGAAACTAATTCTTATAAAGAACATAAAAATAAATTAAATTTTAAAAATTTACCTTTCCCACTTAAGATTGGGGATATCCACAAATTTGAAAATATGAATGATATAAGTATAAATGTTTTTGGACTTGAATTTAATTCACAAAGTAAAAAGCATGATGTAGTAGGACCGTTACACTTAACAAAATGTAGAAAACAAAAGCACTTGAACTTATTATACATAACGAAAGACAGACAGGGTCATTATTGCTTTATTAAAAACTTATCTAGGTTAGTATCCAAACAATTGTCGAATACACAGCACGCCGCACATATTTGTGATGGTTGTTTATGTAATTTCACATCTCGCGACCATTTAACAAATCATCAAAAAAACGATTGTTTTCATGTGTGTACGCATTTACCTTCCGAACAGAAAACAATTAAAAACTGGTTTAATGAAATCGTCCCCTCTAATCAAATCACATTTGATAACTACGAGCGTAAACTGCGGGTGCCTTTTGTTATTTATGCTGATTTTGAGGCTTTTCTAAACCCAATCGAAACACAGTCAGATAATTCTACTACAACTGGAAAACCAATTGAAACACAATCATCTAAATCTATGCCATCTTCAACGACAAATATACAAAAACATGAGGTATATAGTTTTGGTTACTATATTAAGTGTTCGTATGATGATAAGTTGTCAGTGTATAGAACATATAAAGGTAAAGATTGCACACAGGTATTTATGAAGTACATGGAAAAAGACTTAAAGGATATTTGCAGGAAAAATACTTTTGTAAAAACTCCGTTGCCTTTAACCAATGCCAATAATGTACACATTGCTCAGAGTACTGCATGTTACGTTTGTAATAGACCTTTAAATGATGATTCTGTTATTTCCTACAATGATCATACTGGAGTGTATGAGGGAGTAGCACATAAATTTTGTTCTGAAAAATACAGAGCCCCTAATTTTGTACCGGTATTTTTCCATAATTTGAGTAATTATGACAGTCACTTTATTGTGCATGGACTTGGTTTGGCTGAAGGTAACATTGAATTGATTCCAGAAAACAAAGAGAAATATATTTCGTTTTCTAAGTGCTTGCGAATAAATAATCGCACACTCAAATTAAGATTTCTCGACTCACTAAAATTTATGTCTAGTAGTCTAGACAAACTAGCAAAAAACTTGTTACCTGAACAGTTTCATGAATTAAAATTAAATTTTCCTCGCGCGGAGGATTTCAAACGACTACTACGGAAAGGTGTATATCCGTACGAATACATGACGTCATATGATTGTTTAAAATTAACTTGTCTTCCCTCCATAGACAAATTCTTTAGTTCTTTGTCTGATAGTCACATTTCAGAAAACGATTATAATCACGCAAAAGACGTTTGGTCCCATTTTCAATGCAAAAACATGGGTGATTATTCCGATTTATACCTAAAAACAGATGTTCTCTTACTAGCTGATATATTTGAAAATTTTAGAAACCTTTGCATCGATACGTATGGTTTAGATCCAGCTCATTATTACACTGCACCGGGGTTAAGTTGGGATGCAATGTTAAGGAGTACAAAAATAAAACTTGAATTACTAACTGATATTGACAAAGTGGCCTTCATAGCGAAAAATATTCGGGGGGGTATATCGCAGTGTAGTAATAGACATGCGAAAGCAAATAACAAGTTTTTAGAAGATTATAATGAAAATATCCCTTCGTCATTTCTTATGTACTTTGATGCGAATAACCTTTATGGGTGGGCTATGTCACAATGTCTTCCTACCGGTAAATTTGAATGGGTTAATGTAGATACAGACTTCAATATATCTGATGACGCTGATTATGGTTACATTTTGGAAGTTGATTTGGAATACCCTAATGAATTGCATGACTCTCATTCAGATTTACCATTCTGCCCTGAAAATGTTTGTTTGGGTAATACAAAAGAAAAAAATTAATTCCTAATTTAAATAAAAAAATAAATTATGTTATTCATTATAGGAATCTAAAGCAGTGTTTGAAAAATGGTTTGAAGTTAAGTAAGATTCATCGCATTCTTAAATTTCAACAATCTAAGTGGTTAAAAAGTTACATAGATTTGAACACCCACATGCGATCGCGGGCATCATCTGATTTCGAAAAAGACTTCTTTAAATTAATGAATAACTCAGTGTTTGGTAAAACTATGGAGAATGTGGCAAAGCGTGTAAATGTTAAATTAGTTAACAACTGGGAAAAACGGGGAAAATCACTGGGAGTACAGTCTTTGATAGCAAAACCTGAGTTCCACAGTTTATCTATATTCTCTGAAAATTTAGCAGCCGTTCAGTTAAAAAAAACTCAAATCTTTTATAATAAACCAATTTATTTAGGATTTTGTATATTAGATATATCGAAAACATTAATGTACGACTTTCATTACGACTACATGAAAACCAAATACCCAGAGAATCTTAAGCTTCTTTATACTGATACTGATAGCTTAGTATACCAAATTTTTACAGAAAACTATTATGCAGATATAAAATCAGATCTTAATTCATATTTTGATACATCTGACTATCCCCCTAACAATAAATATAATTTCCCGTTAATAAATAAAAAAGATTAGGATTTTTCAAAGATGAAAACAACGGTAGGATTTTCAAAGAATTTGTAGGTTTGCGATCTAAAATGTATGCTCTAGATATTGCAAAATATGATGAGAATGACAACAACCCAAACAAATATGGTATTCTATCAAAAGCCAAAGGGGTCAATGTATGTGTCACAAAAAAGTTTACTCTGGATAATTACAAGACGTGTTTATTTGATAAAAGTGTGCAACGTGCTCAAATGCTGAGATTTAAATCTTTAAAACATGTGATTTATACTCAAAAAATAAATAAAATATCACTATCCCATGATGACACAAAACGGTATTTGATTGAAAACTCCTATGATACTCTTGCATGGGGACATTATAAAATACCACAATAGTTTTAATATTATAACGTATAGATTTACAGAACATTTGATTTCAAATTATTGTTTGTACACTGTATTTTCAAGATATTAATTGTATATATGTGAATGTCATGTCATGTTTGTTTATTTTATTATCTTTTATAAGAATGCATGTTAAAAATGTAAGTTGCTTTAAATGTATATGTATTTGTAAATTTCAAAATTGGAAAAAAAAAAAAAGAGTATTGATGAGTTTCTTACGGTGCTTCTTCTCATCAATAATTTTTTTTGAAGCACTGGTAGCGTACTCGATTAAAAAAAAAAAGTTTAAACATAAGATAAAAAATAAATGTTTTTTTTCTGCAATTTGTTTTTTTTTTTTTTTTTTTTTTTTCTTTAGTCAATTCTACCTAGAATGTTTAAATAGTTACTGTTTTTATGAATAGCATCATTCTAACTCCACTCGTTTTCATATCAACACTGAAAATTAATAATGATTCATTTTTGTCATCCTTTCACTACCATTGTTGCAGGGCCCAGTGGGTGTGGTAAAACACAATTTGTTTCAAATTTTTTGAATAATACTAAAGAGATATGTAGTATAGAGTTTGATGAAATTATTTGGTGTTACGATGAAATGCAACCTCTCTATAATCTAGAAAATGTAAATTATAGTCAAGGAATACCAGATTTCTCGATTTTCGATGGAAAAAACCTAAACTTCTAATAATAGATGATTTGATGAGAGAATCGGATGGACGAATAGTTGATATTTTTACTAAAGGTAGCCATCATAGAAATTTAAGTGTTTTTTATATAACACAAAACATATTTCATCAAGGAAGAGGTCAACGTGATATTTCACTAAACACAAGCTACATTGTGTTTTTTAAGAACCCCAGAGATAAAACCCAAATACGACACTTGTCACGACAAGTTTATCCTGAAAACTCAAAATTCGTAGATGAAGCCTACAAAGATGCTACAAAGGATGCTCACGGTTACCTTATGATTGATTTGAAACAAAATACAAATGACATATGTCGTTTTAAAACTAATATATTTCCTTTTGACGGACATTGTATAGTGTATGTACCCAAAAAAGGATTTAAATATGATAAAAATCAACAAATTTTAGTCAGTTCTACATGATGCATGCAAGAGTAAACACATATAAACATTTATTAGAAGCATTGCACTTGCTTAAACCCAAATATCGTACTGCATTACTTAAATCTTGTGATGATGAAGAGATCAACATTATATGCGAGTGCATTTATAACGTTCTGAATGGGAAAATTCCTTTAGAAAAAAAGGAAAAAACAAAGTTAAAAAAGTACAAAGACATATTAAGGAAATTAGTTTCAAAAGGTAAACATAAATTAAGAAAAACTGTTATAATTCAAAAAGGAGGTGCCTTTTTACCTATTATTTTAGGGGCAGTTCTAAGTGCCTTAGTTAACTCTTTATCATAAATAAACAAAATGGAAAACACGAAAAAAATGTTATTAGTTGAATCGGACTTTATTGAAAAGTTAAAACGCAATGAGAACCCTCCTGAAAATTCCTCGTCTCGGCTAGATGAAGAGATGCAAAAAATTCTCAAAAGTAAAATGAACGATCGTGAAAAATGGATGCTTTATTCTCAAGCATTGCAGCGGTTTCTACATTTTATTGAAACAGATCGAAAACCGTTTAAGATACCTATAGTAATGGAGGGTTTCGATCAATTCAACAAAGAAAGTAATGATATCATAAATTCAAAGATACCCAAAAAGGAGGAGACAGAATATAAGGAATCAGCGAAAGGTGATGTAACTGAGATAGCTGCACCATCTTTGTTTAACACGACACCTGGTGAAATAAATCAAGAATCAATGCCGATCAGTCCATCAAAAATAATAGAGATATTACCTAAATCTTATGAAAAAAAAGCTAGAACGCTATTAGATTACATTGTTTTAAGTAAACCTAAAATTTGGTGGAAGCAGACTGGTGAAGTTGTTATAAACAACCAGACTATTCAAAATAGCAATATTACTGATTTGGTGAGCGACACGGTTAGATGTCTTAAACGTCCTAAACCAATTGGCTGGGAAGTGTTTGCTTTACTTTTAAAAGATATCAAAGTTCCTAAGTCATGCATAGGTAATCCTACAAATTTAGCATTTATTAATGACACTCCTTTGATTGAGTCCTTTACCCCCTCTACTTCTATAAGAACACGAGCCTCGTTAGATAAAGAAAACAACACATCTACTCCTCTTACTACACGAGTACAAAAATCATCTGCAAAAACTATAAATTGGGAAAGATGGACTCCTTATTAGATATTAACAGAATCTACTATGATATCTCTCATCCCGCTGGTTATAGCAGTTTAAATAATTTAACAAAGGATATGAAAGGTCAAATGAATAAAGAAGATGTAAAAAAATGGTTACAATCTCAAGACACGTATACACTACATAAACCTGTTCATAGGCGGTTTACTAGAAATAGATACATTCTATCTAACTTTAATGAACTTTGGCAAGCTGATTTGAGTGACATGAGTACATATAGTCAATTTAATGATGGTTACAAATATATTCTTTGTGTTATCGATGTATTCAGTAAATATGCTTTTGCAAGAGCCATGAAGAAGAAGGATTCAGCAACAGTTAAACATTGTTTTGAAAGCATATTTACTGAAGCCAACTCAGTTCCTCGTCATATCCAATCTGATAAAGGTACGGAATTCGTTTCAAAGGTGGTAAGAGATTATTTCAAAAGTAAACATATTAATTATTATACCACTAATAACCCTGATATTAAAGCAAGTATAGTAGAAAGGTTCCAGAGAACTCTTAAAACGAAAATGTGGCGTTACTTCACTCATAAGAATACATATAATTACATAAATGTTCTACAAGATCTTCTTTATTCTTACAACCACAGCTATCATTCAAGCATAAAAATGTGTCCAGTTGATGTTAACTCTAATAATATTATGACTGTTTGGTGTAATTTATATGATCGCAATACAGATAGACAAAGCTCACCAGAAACTGCAAAACTAAACGTAGGAGATCATGTTAGAATCACTAAATACAAACATATATTTCAAAAAGGTTACGAAAGTAATTGGAGTGATGAAATATTTATAATTAATTCAATTATTAAAAGATCTCCTCGGATTGTTTATACACTAAGGGATTTGGAAGGCGAACGCATAATTGGAACGTTTTATTCAAAAGAAATACAAAAAGTAACTTACCTCCCCTCCAACGAGTATAAAATAGATAAAATATTACGTTCACGTCGAGTTGCTGGCAGAAAGGAAATACTAGTGAAGTGGCAAGGTTATCCTAATAAATTTAATTCTTGGATACCTGAATCAAGCTTAAAGAAAATATGAGTGATAATAGCTTTTATTTAACTTTGTTAAGTAATAGTTCATCCGATTATTACACAGATAATACGACTGCACATTTTTTAACAAAATTACCAAAGACCATTAAATTGGATGGAGAATGGGTAGTTGGTTTGGTGGAATTTCAATACCCTTGTTCTATGTATAATGTACAAGAGCATGAAAACATAATTTATTTAAAGAAAAAAGTGTTTTCACCTGCTGACAAGACTTCAAAAATTGTGGATATAAAAACTCATATACCAGCCACTACTTACGATAATATAGATCACTTTCTTCAAGCGTTTAATGAAAACCCTCAGTTAAAAAATAATGTTAAATTTCGTTATGATGAACTAACAAAAATGATAGGAGTAACAACATCAAATAAAGATATCACTTCTATCATAACAACCCCAATACTAAGTCTTCAAATGGGTTTTAAACCAAGAACAAATTTTAAACAAATCACATTGGGAAAAAACCCAGCAAATTTATATTTAGGTTTACCATCTCAAATATTTGTTTATACAGATATCATTCATCCACAAGTAGTTGGAGATGTTATAACATCGTTACTTAGAATAATACCTTTAGATCCAACTAAGTTCATTTATGGAGCTTATAAAACACATATTTTCTCACCTGCTCACTATGTACCAGTTTTACGAAGAGAGTTTGATACAATTGAAATAGATATAAGAACAACAACCGGTGTAAGAGTACCATTTCAATTTGGGTCTTCTTGCGTGAAACTACACTTTCAACGTGTAAAATGATGTATAACAGATCATCAACCTCTTGTCCTTACGAACATTATTATTCACACCAAGCCGGCTCTGGTGTAGGAATTGTCTATAAGGGAGTTCCATATCAAAGAGGACATGGTATAGGCAGTTTTTTGGGAGGACTATTTAGATCCGTACTCCCTTTATTATCTAGTGGTTTAAAAACCATTGGAAAAGAAACTTTAGGAGCAGGAGTTGGGCTCTTATCTGATATGGTAAATGCTCGCCCTATAGACAGTTCCATACGATCACGATTCAAGGAAGCAAGTGCAAACCTGAAAAGAAAGGCCGATGAAAAAATTGATTCCCTTATGTCAGGATCTGGGTATAAAATGCTCAATAAAAGAAGGGAACCGCTCATTGCTCTAAAAGCATCGCGACGAAGAGGAAGTAAAAAAATAAAAAATATATAAATAACGATATATTTTCAAACTAAATAATGTCATTTTTACATAATCATTCATGTGAGTGTGCGAAATCTGAATTAGATATATTTGCCCTTCCATCAACTCAAACAAGCATTGAAAGCGGACAGTGGATTCATTATAAACCAATTTCATCTTTAAGCGATGACGGTCCAATCGAATTTCAAGTACCTGGATCAGGTGATGACTACATAGATCTATCACACACAATGATACACATTACTGCTAAAGTGTTGAACCAAGATGGTACTAAATTAAAAGCAGATGCTGCAGTTGGGCCCACCAATAACTGGTTACATTCTCTTTTTAATCAACTTGATGTATATTTAAATCAAAAACTCATATCACCACCAAACAATACATATGCCTACCGTGCTTATATGGAAAATCTTCTCAACTACGGACCAGCAGCCAAAACAACTCATCTTACTTGTGGATTGTGGTATGAAGATACGCCAGGCTATATGGATACTGTTGACGTTAACAACAAAGGGTTTAACAAAAGGCTGGAATTTATCAAGGAGAGTAAGGAAGTAGAAATGATTGGTCATTTACATGGTGATATATTTAATCAAGAGAAATTCTTAATAAATGGTGTAGAACTACGTATTAAGTTAGTTCGCTCAAAAGAATCATTCAATCTTATTTGCCACCAAGATAAAAAATTCAAAGTACAAATAATGGATGCCAGCCTCATTGTAAGGAGAACGAGAATCAATCCTAGTGTTTTGTTAGCCCATCAAAAAGTATTAGCCACAACAACTGCGAAGTACCCCATTACGAGGGCAGAAGTTAAGGTTCTCACAATACCGACGGGGGTTCAGGGTAAAACATTAGATAATATATTTCTCGGACAAATTCCTAAAAGATGTATTATTGGATTTATATCAAATTCAGGTTTTAATGGTAATTTAGCATTAAATCCGTTTAATTTTCAACATTATAATATGAATTCATTTAGTTTGTTCGTAGATGGTCATGAAGTTCCTTCTAAAACATTACAACCTTCATTTAGTTCTGGTACAATAGCAGCAGCATATCACACTCTATTTTCTGGAACTGGTATTCATTTCCATAACGAGGGTAATGGAATAAGCAGAACAGATTTTGGTCAAGGTTATTGTTTATTGTGTTTTGATTTAACTCCTGATTTATCTGCTAATTCAACTTCACACTGGAATCTTGTTAGACATGGTAGCGTTCGGATAGAAGTACGTTTTGATTCCGCTCTAACTAGTACCATTAATTGTATTGTGTATGCAGAATTTGATAATATAATTGAAATAAATAAAAATCGTGATGTATCTGTAGATTACAATAGTTAAGAAACATATAAATACCCCGTTCTCTTTAATTTATTTTATTTGGAATTCATCATTGTTTGCATGATCATCAATAATTTGTATATGTTACTTAACTATGGATACTAAAGAAATTCAATTTTGTATGAGGAAACTAAACCCATTGTTTAATTCAAATGTTTTTGCTGCCAACAAAATACCTATTCGGGTTAATCTACCTACCTTTATTGTCAGTAATTTGGACCCTGATTCAAAACCGGGTTCCCACTGGGTTGCTATACACATTGATGTAAATGGTGTAGGTGAATATTTTGACTCCTTTGGCAGGAAACCTTCTGGTTATCATAAGTCATTTCTAGATAGAAATACGAGACGGTGGTTTTACAATAATAAATCACTTCAAAACCATTTCACTTCTGTTTGTGGTGAATATTGTTTAGTTTATTTGTATTTTAAGTTTCATGGAAAATCTATGAAACATATGCTTAACTTGTTTTCTGATAATTCTTTATGTAATGATCTAGTATTACGAAATATGTTTAAGACCTTTTTTGTGAAATAAATAAAAATACGTGTATTGGTAATAAGGTTTTTTATTTTTAAGCCTCACATAGTAACCTTAATAAAACTACAGACATTTGATACAATTTTAGTTCATATTTATTTTGTTTGGAACATGAAACAATGTAAAAGAATATCTTACAAGGAAATTTACTTAAGTCATAAACAGTTTGGCAATACTTTCCATATAAAAATTATCAAAATTAAAACGTGTTGTATTGCGATACAATGCAAGATAATCTTTTACAGCGAAATGGTCTTTACTCATTAACAGGAAAGATAACACCAGGGATTCACCTAATTATAACGTTTTGTAATTGGGTATAATACAAAATAATCTTTTACAAAGAAAAATGGAGCTACTTAACTCGTAACTAGGAAAGATAACAAAAGCTATTGTTATCTCTTAATAATTTTGTATACAATTTAAAAATGTTACTTTTCGAATTTCTCAAGCTATTATATTATTTATTTCTTAACATTTTTATTGTTTTATGACATACGGAAATTACAAAACATTTTAAAAGAATCTCTTACAAGGAAAATGAATTCAAGTTACTATAAGGAAAGATAAGAATACCTAAACACTATAACTTAAGATTACTACTATCATTAACAATTATAAATATCACATTTTCTTATTGTCTATAAAATATTTCACACAACTATCCTTAGAAGCTAATTGTTTTGTAATGTTATATATAATATTTCGCGTACTTTGTAGTTCTGCATCATCTTCCAACGCAAAATATTTTAATCTGATGTCCGCGTGCTTCCATTGTTCCATGGGTGGTATTTTTTTAATTTTTTGTGCATCATAAATCTCAATTTTAATAAAATGGGATGCATATGCTCCGTCGTCTTGCCCCGATGATAAGTTTGCAACACCGTCCTCCGAACTTTTGCTTACAATCGAAGACCGTTTCAGGATCTTACTCTGCTTTTTAGGACGTTCGAAAAAGCTATCGATATCATTTCCTGAACGTTTCTTTGCGAGGATCTGTTTTACTTTGAAACCAGCTGTACCTTCTTCATCGCTTGATTCATCTTTATTTTCAGGGTAGTAATAGTTCTTGAATGTATTTTCAGAGAACTGAAACAATATAAAACAATAATTAATACACTGTTTACAATATTGTGGATTAAATACAAACAACAGAAGAGAAATAAATAAACACAGTACACACAAGCTCTATCTAGGATACAGTAATTAAAAACATACTCACGTCCATTGTTGGATCTGTCTATAAACACTTCACTTTTGAACGCACACCACTTCTCTATATACCACACTAGATACAAGGAGCTCTGGTACAGAAGGCTGCCTCTACAGGAATACTTATTCAGCCTCGACTCTCTTTGGCTTTTATACTCGTAATATGGTAGAGAGCAGGGGAACGTACCATAAATCTTGTTTCAACCAGTTCATCTTATACCTGAACGCAAACAATAAACTTTTTGTCATTTTACAATACAATAAACATCTATAATAAAGCAACTAAGTTGTTATAATAAAAAATTCAAGTCACAAGAATTACCGGTGCGTTAGTCTAAAACATGTTTACACCAGTTAATGCTCTTTGTTAAATATGAATACAAAGTATCATGCCTTGACATGTTCGTCGAAGGATCTCTTTACCCAAAACCCGAATTATTCAAATAAACGGAAACAATAAATATATGTTATCTTTAAAAATGCACAAAAGACATTTTTATTCACATAGAATTAGCCTTAAACATGTTTTAACCGGTTCTCAGTTTCTCACGTCTTAACAAGTTTATTGAAAGTATGCATTCTCTTAAACAATACACAAGTCATAAAAAATAATAATAGACATAGGTAAGTAAATTATTCAAAGAAGGTACAATAAATAAAGCAAAAACGCAACTTCACAAAATTACCGAGGTTTATTCAGATACAAAACATTGAAATATATGTAAAAAAAAAAGTTTGATAAGATGGGAAATTAACTTTTATTAAGACGTAATCAAAAAATTGACTTATTAATCATATGTACAAATTTGGTAATACAACAAAGAGATGTATGATAGAAATAGGTATAAGATATCATAAATATTCGAGAAAAAGAAAGATACGCTAGATAGGATCGTTAAGTTTAGGTATTTGGATAAACTTAAATGTAACTCAGAAGTTCTTAAGTTAAAACGTAATTATAATACATTTCATAAATACCTACATTTATAGAAATAAAAGTAAAAGTAGGTGAAACTCAGTTAGGTTTCATAAAGGTAAGTCTAGACTACTTAGGTTAACTAAGAGTAGGTTTTAATTAAATTTGGTTAGGTTACGAATGGAAAAGTTAGGTATTTTAATTAGGTTAGGTTAGGTTAGAATCGCAATCCATATGATCACAAAGTTATACTAAAAATAATTATAAAATACCTATCAGTATGACACACAAGGAAAAGGTGTGCATGACACTGCCAGGTAGCTGGGTAGGGTAACAATGGTCTAGCGCCGAGTCCAGATCGAACAATAGAAAGGGTCGGTAATCCTTTTGTGACCGTCGTGCACAAGGTGTATTGTGTAAAGAACGTATTCTGTAAATACTAGAAGGAGGCTTCTGAGAGCGTCGAGACCCAGCGCAATGAATCTAAATGGGGGGCTATTAGTTTTTTTTTTTTTTTAGGTTCAGTAAGGCCATGGATGGGCGGTGGTGGGGTCCTGGGAGCAGGCCCCAGACCCGGGTCCGTATCGGGGGTACCCTACTACTACTCACGCGCGAGGACACAAGTTGCCCGCCTGTTCTAGTTTCTGGGTTATTCAAATTCAATGAGAATATGTCAGCCTGCTACTGTACGTATTACGTATCTTAACTTTCGGAACGCCACAGCTATCATACGCGGCGCGCGGTGTATGATGAACTATGAACCTTAAACTGAAGCTTAAACTCGTATTATTGGGTTGCAAACATCAGTTGACATTTCATCGGTCAAAGGGTTAATATTAAGGTTACATGGACATAACGATAAACCCGATAAATCGAGATAATTTGTCCTTGAAATAACAACATTGTGGAAATTGCACATAGTTCGAATTTCAAAAACCAGTTTGCTCAACTTATCGGGTTTCACCAGTAAACTCCTCGATAATAATCACGGAACCAGAATTTCTGTATATCTCACTTGGTAATGCGTTTGATGGCAGGCACCACCTCGTTGCCCTTGGGAAAGGTCTTGGTCTGCATATGCTCGCGGCGCATGTTGTCCACCGCCACGTGCATGCGCTCCAGAGGCATGCGGGACATGCAGAAGCGAATGTCGAACTTTGACTCCTTCTTATAGAGCTTGTGGAACCTAAAACAAAAGTATCTTTAAGTATCATAAATTTTGAAAAAAAAAAAACCGATATGGTGGTCTGATATTCATCAAACACGGCTAAGAACACTCCCGACTTATTCAGCTTCCGAACAAAGAAAACGAAATCTAAATTGGTTCATCAGTTCGGGAGCTTGTTTGTTCGAAAGCTGAATTAGTCGGAAGTGTTCTTAGCCATGTGTAATGAAAATTGGTCCACTATGTATCTATGTCGAGGTTTTTTTCAAAGTTTACTTTTTTATGTAGGTATTTTGGTTGATATAGTGGTGAGGCAATACAGTTTTTCTCGAAACAAATTGACTTACTTGTCAGATATCTTGCTGAACTGCGCGAGACTGTCTTGGATGTCAGTGATGATGGCTTCATACATCACCTCCGTTTGGTTGTGTGGCCTGACGTAGACCAAATCACCTGCAAACAACGACAGCATAAAATATGGCAGCGTTAAAAGTGGCTGATCGAAAAATTCACCATACAATTTTTAGGCCGTTATTGTATTAATGCTGAACGCTTGGGTTTAAATGGTAGTAACCGTTATTCAGATCATAAAATGGCGGTGTTTTATAATATACGACCATAGGTCATAGTTCGGCCGCAGAAGTCACCACAGGGTGACTTTATAAATTTTGAGACTAACCCCCTTCATTCATAAAAAAGTTACCGAACTGATTAGTTAAAAAAGTGTTTTGTCCCTTTCTGTTATGTAGAAATATCTATTTGTGAGAATAGGACAAAATATTTTTTTAACTAATCAGAGTTGAGTAACTTTTTATGGATAAGGGGATAAGACTAACTTATTGGGTATACTCGTAGGTACTGACTTAGCTCCTGGAAAGTTGATATCATAAATTTGCTATTAAATTCATAACCTTTCATATGTTAATTAAAGTCCAAATGATCTGTGACGGATACGGTACAAGGCATTCAAGAGGTTAAGGAATTTGATGTTTTACCTAGCATTAGTGATGGTCGTTTCTCGGCCAGACCAGGTACCACGAGAGAGTATGATTTCCCTGAGTGACTGCGCTTCAGCGTCACGCCCGACATGTTATAATTCTGGAAATATACATTGCCAATTTACGGCCCGGCCACGACATAGGTCTAAGCGCGACAGCGGTGTGCGGCAGCCATACGTGCGAAAGAAAAGACCCATCGCTGTGTCTCGCTCCAATTAACGTATGGCCGCCGCTCACTGCTGTCGCGCTTAGACCAATGTCCTGGCCGGGCCGTTAGAGGGTCGCATTAAAATCACAAGTAAAGCTGTGTCAAATTAGGTTTCTCTAATATTTAAATTGCTCCCGAAATACTGCTGATAAAGGTATATTAGAAGTTAAATGGACCCATAATATGAATTTAGTTTAGTTATGATTGTTATGAATCTCGAAATGTTACAACATTATTCAAAATTACAAACCTTCAAATTAGCTCCAACAACTGTTTCCTCGTACCACAATAAATTATGGAAAAACTGTACATAGTTCAATTCGTGCGGTCCAGCCTCGAAAATAGCCCTGTGGAGAACGTTTCATTTTTAAAACCGCTGTATCGAACTCGTTAAATATCATTATTCCAAGTAATTTATTTTTGAAGTAACTTTTTGCCTTTTGTGGAACTTGGCTTTCGATGTATTTACTGAAGTTACCGAATTCGCCTTCGCAAAATTGTTTACAAGTATGGGATTTTCCATAGACTTCTGCAGCGTGACGTTGATTTGTCTGTTACAGTCTGACCAAAATGAATAGACATTAAAAAGTGGCAACATTGTCGTATCATCCCTTTCAAATAAATATGTGTGAGAAAACGGGACGACACTACGATGTTGCCACTTTTTAATCTCTACCCTTTTTGGTCAGACTGTAACTGTGGTTGACGCAATTGGCAAGACGCGGAAGCATGAGATTGAGAGATATACCGTTTAGTACGGCGCAAACGAGGCATGGCAATATAGGCAACCTGACTAAAAACTTTAGTAGGTAGGTAGTTACATAGTTATCCAGGTTCACTAAAGCCTACTTACTTGACTTTAGCGACCAGCGCCTTCTCTTCGTCGGTGCCATCTTCCTCGTCGACTTTCAAGTCTCTGAAGAATATTTTCTTCAAAACTTTTGATGGTATCACGAATACGTCATCTTCTCCCCTGGATAAAGACAGAGAAAATAATAATTATACAGTAGAAACGATAGTGATAACTTATAGACTGTAAAGAATAGGTCTACAATTGGTGCTTAAGATGCACATTGTTATACACCGTGTTTTTTTTTTTCCGTTAAATTCGACATGCAGGTTCCTGATGATGAACCTATGTAACTGCGTGTCGAATTTAACGGAAAACAAAAAACCACGGTGTATAAGACATTAAAAAAATACTTCTTGTGCGCAGTGGTCCTCTCCAGTTTATCGGCCAATATTGGCTGCAGCGTGTACGGGCTGTCCACCTTCTCATGCTTCCTCTTCACAGCTTCCACGTACACCAGCTGAAACAACATTCCTCATTACGAAGGTGGCACACAAGCATACGGCCCGCTTGATGGTAACTTCTCCACTACATAAGTTGTAAGTACCTACTGCATCTGCATCTTACAAATTATTTATGTCTACTATCACAACGCAGCTGTAGATTTTTTGTTTCTCTGTTATAAAACATCAAATTATAAGTACACACATTTTGCTCTCATCATGTGTCTTAAAATGTTAAAACTTTTCTCTCTCTGTTTACATTAGATCCTACCACCATTAACAGCTTATAAAAAACATCGAAGATTGTCGAATTCCAGTCCAGTAGGTATAGATAAGTGCCACCTACTTAACTACTTACTTACGGTACGAGCTCAAGTTCTTATCTTCGGAAGCGAAAGTTGTGATTTAGTGATATGTGAAGTGATATGCGCGGCAAGAATAGTGTTTGGCTCGCTTTCGTGCAAATGCACAATTTTGACGCCCGAACGTCACCTTACGAAGTCACTTTTGCCTGACGAAGTAGTCAATTAGACATACATGTCACTTTGCCTGACAAAGAAGTCAAAATACTATAGGTACATGAATAGTTGACGTACCATCTCCTTCAGTATCACAGTGTACTCTTCAGTGTCCGCGTGGATGAATATGAAGTATACTGGCTGCTTGTACACGCCGTTGATACTGTTCTCGAAAGTCACGCATACTTCTTCCTCCATGAATGTTCCTGGGAGAAGATAGTTGGAAATAAATAATGGATACATATATACAGCTATAGGTACAATAATAAGCTTACTTTGATAAAGCGATTTTCACTGCAGACAGGTATAGTCAAGTGTAGTAGTTGTAGTACCTAACACAAAGCGTGAGCCGCGAATTCAATAATATAGTAACAGACATAATAGTAGTGTTTACTTATATGATCAGTTGATCAAAATGAAACGATTACACCCACAAAAATAGGTAATACATTAAGGGGAAATCTAGTTACATACTCATGTCGTTAATAATTTTTTTATTCTTTTATATCATCGATACCACCTGAATGCAATACTGTAGGTATTACAACAGAAGTATTAGGTACAGGGTACATGACAGGTCACTGCAAATAGGTATAATTATGTCTATCGGACTATGTATAACAATGTGGATGTTATGTATCGTTACCGTTATATGTACTTATTACATATCGCACTAGACTCCCAAGTCCCAGATCCTTAAAGCGTATAGCTACTAGTGGCTAACGTTTGTTTTGCAATCAAAATTCAAATGTAAAAGTAGGTATATCCATACTAATATTATAAATGGGAAAGTGTGTGTGTGTGTCTGTTTGTTTGTCCGTCCTTCACGGCAAAACGGAGCGACGAATTCACGTGATTTTTTAGATGGAGATAGTTGAAGGGATGGAAAGTGACATAGGCTTCTTTTTGTCTCTTTCTAACGCGAACGAAGCCGCGGGCAAAAGTTAGTTGAATATAAATAGATAGGTCTTTACTTTGCCATTACAATAATGTCTGATGCCTTAGGTCTGATGAGTGATGATATTTAAATACGATTACGGATTAGTGTTATTACCAGTTTAGTAGGTATCACAAATAAAAACAGGTTTCGTAATTACTCTTTGATTCCGTTCATCGTTTAGAAACGACTTTAAGTTTACACCCTCCTATGCAATTAAAATGTATAGCCTGTTAAATAAACATGTTCGAAAAACACCTTTAGGTACCCTAAATATTCTTAAGTCACAGTTTTAAAAGCAAGCATTTTTGTACTTACTTGGATGTATACGGCAGCTTACAGAACCGAAACTTAAGTTTTCGTCGAGAAGGGTAAAGTTGAACTTGTTGTTAGGAATCGAGATTCCTCTGAAGATAATGTCGGCTTCATTGTCGTTCTTTATTTTAAACGTAAAGTTGACCCCTTCGCGCGGTTTTACCTGTAAGTATACAACGAATCTAAAATATTAGATGGTGGATATTTAGTAAAATTTTTTACTAAATGTTGAAGTATTTTCGAGTGTCTGTGGTGCTTTGTAATCTTAAGATATTTAGATTTTTAACTTTCTCAAAACGAGTGGACTGCGTGAGCACTTACAAAAATTTATTATAAAAAAAACCTGACACGTTAGTGGTTCGTTTTGTATTTTACAAATTCCCATTTCACTTTTACTAAACTATACACATATAATAGCGGTCTAAATCTTAAGTTTTTCATCAAAATTCGGCTTTTCAAAAGTGTGAGGATTGAGTGAGCATAAGAAACTATTTGTAAAAAATTAAATACGTCACTAGGTGATCTAAAATTTATAGAGGTAAGTTGGCATATTTGTTACTAAATGTTAGTATATAAATATTATATGTTAAATGAATACATTCACTGTTTTCGTTGGTAGTTTGTGAGAACTGAGTGAGCACATGTTAATGACTGTATCTTTTGATTTATCTTTTTACAAATTCAGAGATTCGTTTTACAATTGTTTTAGAACTTTTACTAAATGATCAGCATATTTTTTTTTATTTTCGGAAGGTGCTCACTCAATCCACACGCACACGGAAAATTGCAGGGTACGTGGCCAAATACACGAACCCTTATGATAACATCGTTATCATAGCTAGCTAAATATGTCTATCGCTCTTCCGTATTGGCGACACAGCCAGACTGCGTATCGATCGACGTCTAGCGTCAACGATTGTCGTTTCGGCTAATAGGCCCGCTGGTCACTTCTGGAAGAGACTGGCTCAGGACCGCGATAATTAGACCTGATTTAGACGGCGTGCGAACTCGCATGCGATTTTAGTTACATTGCGGGCTGTTGAGGTTACATACAATTTTGCACAGCCATCAAATACCGCAATGTAATAAAACTCGTATGAGAGTTCTCGTACCGTTTAAATGGGCCCGGATACTCGCAGAGATGCTCGATAAATGGCAGATATGAATGAAAATGTAGGTACTTACAGATACTTTGAGTACAGACTGATCTGTATCCACGTGAAACGGTGCTGCGTTGTATGCTACTGGGGTCACTGTACTAGTGACCACTATGCCGTTTCTGTTGTCTGCGTATTGCTTACTGTGAACAATTGATGAGACATGATGGTGACTGAAAACAGTAGCTACTGCAGGGCAATCACATGATAGTAGGAGGGACAATATTGCACCCGCGAGATTGACTGCCCGTGTTTTTAACCCCCGACGTAAAAACGACGGGGTGTTATAAGTTTGACGTGTCTGTCTGTCTGTGGCATCGTAGCTCCCGAAAGGATGAACCGATTTAGATTTAGTTTTTTTTGTCTGAAAGTATGTCGGGAGTGTTCTTAGCCATGTTTCATGAAAATCGGTCCACTGTGTCACGGTCGGGGGTTTTTCAAAAATTTAATTTTGTGGTTAGGTTAGTTAGAGTGGGTCTTAAGTTAATTAGAGTGGGTCGGGTAGATTTCTCGCGTCACCACTGAGTAAGCTCTATCGCAGCACATGGTTTAATCGTGTGTTTTTACGTAGGTGGCAAACAAGCACGCGGCCTTGCTGATGGTAAGCAGTCTCCGTAGGCTATGGTCGTCTGAGAATCCGAAGATGTTATATGTGCGTTGCCGACCCTAACAATAATGCACAAACGCTCACGAAACGAAAGGCTCGTAGACATCTATCTCTATCGCTCTTGCATATTGGCGCGACAGAGCCAGACTACCTTTCGCGGCGTTTCGTTTTCGTTTCGCGTCGTAGAAATGCCATTTGGCTACGGGGCCTGGCCACCTTACTTACTGGTAGGAATACACCACTATGAGTAATAGGGTCTACAGCTACACAAGTTATTTCGTGGAAACAAATCGTATAGGAAGTCAGATTTATCAGATTACAAATTCGTTCGCCGAACCAAAAGGCCATTGCAATTTTTGAAGTACGAGTTTTAAACATGTTCTACCTACTTACCTAGTACGAGTGGAGTACATATCTATTATTATATAAAACATACTCGAATACAGTTATTTCCTATGTTTTTTGTCAGATGTGGTACTACATCCTAATAAAATGAATCGTAAAAGTAAAAATGCTTAAATAAGTTTTTTTTTGTGGGTCATAATCATAACAGCGAAAGCGACTCGTATACAGTGTGTCCCAAGAAATACAAATACGGTACAGAACTAGATTTAGATAGAAGAAACAAGTTCATCTATTTGTATAGGGGCCGAGCGTGTCAGATTACGTCGATATCTGTCATACCTAAGAAAAATCTAAGAATATTACTATGACTGAGATTTCTTGAGGGTAAGTATAACTTAGGCAAAAACACGTAAACAGCGAAATATATTTTTAGCAAAAAGATTTGTAAATCCTAGAACACTCTGTATAGGTAGACGGAGTCTACGCGTTACGGATTAGAAAATTATCGTAATAATTTATGAATCGTAAAAGTCAGCTTTGCCGAAAATAAATGATGCGACGAAGATCGTGCCCTTTAGAATTCAAGAATTTGATATGACATTTATAATTTAAAAATATATAATTAACTATCCTTAAAAATATTTTTCTATTTTTTCTTATAAGTACTTACATAATATTGTCTTCGGTTATCGCGATAGTTACTCATGAAGTAAAACTATGGAAACGGATTATATCGCGTATAATCGTAATTTCTTATTCATCTAAATATTGGCCTGGAAATACATTTTAAGGACCATAAATACCGTTCGTACGGTATATACATTAAATAGGGACCTAATATTTTCTAAAGTCAAGTAAAAACAAAAGATTAATTAAAAACATCTGTCATGCACCCTTGGACCCGAAACGGTTCAGAGTGACTCTTCCACACCAACGTTCCACACACATCGATAAGTGTTTAACTGCGTCTCTGTCACTCAAATATTGGAAAAGCGAGATACGCAAAGACTTAGTTCCAAGGCGAGGTAGCCATTCTGACCCCAACTGTCCCACATCTGTCTGAGGACAATGGAGTAAACAAACGAAATATTCGATAAGACAATAAGCATCCACTGTTCGAATACTCGTTTGCCACACACTAGCCCGCGCCAGGAATAAGGCATAGTTTTTGGTTAATAAATATGTCAAATGTCATAGTAAAGTTACATTCTTTATGGTCGCCTGATTGGTACACTGCCATAAAAACTAGTATCCGACCCTTTGTGTTCAGTGCCGTAATAAACATTTCTGAAGTGGATTCAAGCGGTGGCATGAGATATTTGGTACCTAACGTATTCGATATCGCCTTGAGGTATACAGGGTGAAATAAAGGACCGTTCAAACTTTGCATAGTAACTTTTGAGATCAAATAAACAACTTTTATTATAGGACCAATGCTAAAATCGCGAAAAAAATTTTGGCTTTTCCATAGAAATGAGCGGCAACGATGATAAGCAGTCACCGTAGACTATGGACGCTTGCAATTCCAGAGGTATCACTCATGATACCTACCTAACAGGTGTACAGTCTACACCTCAAATCAAAGTACGTAAAGTAACTAACTACGTACTTCATTCATACTCGTACTTAGAACAAAGTGTTAGCTAATCCCACCTCCACCTGTATCGCGCTTTGGCATAATATCTATGCAATATCTATGCATCTTGGCATAATACCTATGATGCGTCACATTATTGGAAATCCAATGTAACTAAAGTCCTTTCTGTGATCTCGTATTGCGGCTTTATTTTACTAGACTGACTAGATATTTATATGAAACAAATTTAATAACATATTAGTCTTACGAACCGAAGTTTGTGAAGGAATGTAGGCACATATCTATATAACAAGTATAAAAGTTAAGTTACGTCAATATAGAAAAATATGTCATTATTACATAATGCAGCCAAACCATACATTAATACAAACCCGTATTATAGCTAATTAGGTACTAATGCTCTAAATCCATTAAGATTTATAAAATCAAAGCAGCTATTCACAATTATATAGATGTATTCATACATACATACATTATTTACTTTAGGAATAACAATTCGGTACCTAGTGTGTACCTACCTACGAGTATGTAATTTATTTCAGGCATTTATCAAGACTAACACTGACACGGTGAGATTGAATATTCATAGTTGGATTCATATTATTGATATATAGCCTACATTTTTAAACCTAAGTTAAGTGGGTACCTAGTAGGGTTTGCAAAAACCGGTTAACTTTAAAAACCGGTTAATAACCGAACCTGTACCTTCAAAACCGGTTAACCGGGTTTTAACCGGTTTTGCGGATTATTAGTAAATTACCGTACTAAGCAATAATATTACCATTACCTTCAAGAATTCTGTTGTTTATGATATCGTAGCAGGTATTACTTGCACGATGAAGATCATTTTATCCAGTTTTTGGAAATTTTGTAAAATGCAGAAGTTGCCATAAAGGACTTGAGTGCCCATATGGCGCTTAAAACTGTCGTGACTTTACTGTGATAATCACTTTAAGAACTAAATATTTGTCAGTTGTATATAAGAAATATACAGTAGAGTCCGGTTATAACGACGCCCAAGGGACCGCTGATATTACGTCGTACTAACTGGACGTCGTACAAAACGAATTTCATTTCAGTTTAAAGATATGTCATTTTTTAGTATGCGTGCTTGCTCATCACCGGCAAATTACTGTCGTATTTCGTAATAATAAATAGTCGCATTCCTTGAACCTCGATTTACGTAATTAATACGACAATCGATTTTTTTATTAAGTAAAAAGTTTATACGCAATCGAAAAATAAAAAGTGGGTTCTATTTAGCTCATAAGATTAGACCCCAGGCGAACCAATGGTTAAAATTATTAAAACCAATGCTCCAAAAAGTCACATGGCCACAATATCATCTTGCTACTTGTAGGCAAGACAGGGGGACGTGCTTGGGGCGGAAATGGCTTTGTTTCCTCAATTTACTAGTAAAAACGTTGTCGCTCGTCGTTGTAACCGGATTTTGTGTAAAATTATGTCGTAAAAAGCGGTTGGTCGTTAAAACCGGAGTCGTAATAAACGGATGTACTTTCATAACATCACATATGAAAACCAAACAAATACCTGTGCTTCCGTTATTCGGTAAATTCGGTTACTGTAAGCGGTTGGACGTTAGGTATATGCGGAATCGTAATACTAACCGGACTCTACTGTATAAAATGTATATTTGAGTGGACTCGGGACTATTGTTTAATCTTCACGTTTAGTTAGATTATAAAATCATGATTATACTATGATTTCTTTAAGAAATTCATTGCAGGTGCGTAATGTTGTCAATAAAAAGTAATAAATAAATCTTTATTGTTACAAAACATTGAAGAATTACGTACTTTTGACCCTTTTTTATGCCTAATTTGGTCATTTTGGGATATAAATATAGTTTCGGTTATTAACCGGTTAGAGACTTTGAAAACCGGTTTTTAACCGAGACCAAAAAGTCTCGGTTAACCGGTTTTTCGGTTAACCGGTTTGCATACCCTAGTACCTAGACACGAAACTACGACACGATTTACGATATGACCTTGACTTCACATACCTACTGACATAGGTAACTACTTTTCTCGCGAAAAATACATTTGAATATGATTTGAATAAAATATTTACGCTAAATATGTCTTAAAGAATTTCTAAGAGTAGGTAAGTAGATAGGTACAGGTACTCACTTGATCTTCCCAAGTTGATCCAAGAGTAAGTTCTTCAAATGCTTCTGCGATTGCTCATGGCCTGCCTCTACGTTATCTTCCAAACACACCCCACACCGAGGAGCCATTTCGGCACTTTCTACAAAATAAAAACAAAAATGAGAAAATCACAAACTACCGGTCGCGCCGAAGCGTTGTCCAGAATGATTACGCAATAATATCGAAGGTAAGTTAAAATGACAACAGGACAATTCGTGTACCTTATTGCAAGAATATAGGGTTCAGTATTGACCAGGAAAACAACTGTTTCTACTTTAATTTCCTGGAACTCTCGGCTATCGTAGGTATCGTATTCGCCTGTTTACATATGCAGTTTTAACACACACGTGGTGCATAGAATTAGAATACCGTTTTTAATGTCAATTAGACAATCATTAAACTTTAACAGCTATTTTACAAAACAAAAGATGTAAAGAAACAAAAACAAAAGATGTAAACAAACAATACCTCGTCAGACGTCACGCCACGATCAGTTCTAAAAGCCAAATGAAGTAGTAAAGTAACGACAAGTCGACAACGGCTGATCGCTTGAAGCTTGAATGATAAGTACTATTCAATGAAATGAGTCAAGTTATCGATTGGTAATATAGTAAATCCCAAATTCAGAGATTAGTGTTGTCATATTTACATGAAAAAAACACAATAAAATTACGTAGAACTATAAAGAAGCGGGCTTTCAGTTTAACCAAATCTTTCTGCCTTAAGTAAAATAAAATCGCAAATTGGTAACTCTTGAGGTAGGGGATGTAGCTAGGTAGGACTGGACTCAAGGCCAAGTTTCTTAGCCACGTGACGCATAGCCAATCAGAGAACACTTCCGATGTAATTATCAATGGGATGGAAAGTCAATTGAGGTATTTGAATTATTTTTATAGTACTATCTTGTTTTGTTTCAACTCACTACAAAAGGATGGCAGGTAGGTTAAAAACCATAGGTATATTTCCAATATACCACCAAACTAGAAAATCTAGGTAACTACTAAAAAGTGTGACTTTCCATATAGCATATCTTTATGTGGGTATAATGCATCTGAATTCCGAATTTTGTTGGTACCTTTAAAGCTGGGAATCACAGCCTTAAAAATATTGATATTGAGCCTTTCCTTCTCTATAGACAAATTTGTTTGACAGACGATATTTTTAACATTATGCTATGACGATTATTCAAAAAGGACCCTAAAGGCCCAGCCACGACATTGGTCTAAGCGCGGCAGCGGCGAGCGGCGGCCATACGTGCGAATGAAAAGTCCCATCGCTGTGTCTCGCTTCAATGTATGGCCGCCGCTCGCCGCTGTCGCGCTTAGACCAATGTCGTGGCTGAGCCGTAAGGGTCAGTGGAACGAAAAAGCGGAAAGTGGGGGAACCAGAAACATAGATTGACCAAGGAAAACGTTGTGTAATAACAGGCTTCCATAGAGAAGGCCTTGATTAGAGAAACTTGGAGGAAATTTTCCATTGTCAACGCCCAGCAGAATTTAAGTATACGTGTAAATTTTAGGTTGTATTTGAATGTATGTAGTCCCTCTTTGGATAAACCATAATACGAGCAACAACTTCTACATTGGCCATTTGCCGAGCGAGGAAATTTTCTCGCGACGCTGTTCGCCTTATGGACAACTTTGGCGGTCAAAGGATTAAGAGGATACGGTAGCGAAAATGCTAAAATGGAAAGGAGCCCCCCTTTCAACTTGGGAATTTTAATTAAATATACAAGTGTTATTAACTAGATTTATCGAAAAAAAATTGTCCATTAAGAACAACTCAGTAAAAAGATATTTCAAAATAATCTCGAAATTTGAGAATCTGAATAACAATGAAAAATTCTATGTCGGACATGTCGGACCGTTTAGCTGTTTTGGTTAATTGTTACCAATCTTGAGTAGAGTATCACACCTTTTTTTGCGCCACAATGAAAAAGGCCGTTTTTGGAAATTTTTGATTGGCTCTAGAAGCTTTAAAAAGCAGAATATCAAAAAAATCAAAACGGTCCGACACAGATAAAAATAATAACAATCTGTGTTGAAAAAATCATTGCTCTACGTTCAAAAACCAGGGAGGAAATAGTCGAGAGCGTTTGTATGGAGAATTGACCCCTATCGTATCGTCTTAAGCACAGGGCCGGATCTAGAGTAGAGCGACCGCTCCAGGCGCCAAACCATAGGAGGGGCGCCAAATTGGCAAATGATAGAAAAACTGCCTCGTTTGCGATTTTGCTAAAAAAAAGGTAACCAAACGCGCCATAAGTGCCATAACTCCAATTCACTCTATTCTAATTAAGTCCACGGGCCGCTACTGATTAAGGATACTGTAGGTGATCCGGAGTTGTAAGTGGAATTGCGAGTTCCTTTATAAATAATACAAGTATTTTTGATTTTCTTTTATTAAAAATTAAATTTTTAAACTTACTGCCTTTTCCGGCATCTAATTATCTTCGCCTAATAACTCCTCAAAAGTTTCTTTAGTATAAAAAGGCCTTCATGCCCAGTAGGAATGATTATAAAAACATCAAAAAATACTCATCTTAACACTAATCGGCCTAACAAAATTTTTAATGACATCACAGAATTCACAGATATCTTAATCAGTTTTACTACATCTAATAAAATTTATAATCTAGTTTCCTCAGCAGCTGAGCTATTAGATGCTAATTATTAGAAAAGATTATCGTATCTCACAAGAATAAGTAATTTAGATAAGTAAAACAAAAAATAATGAACAATAAGTGTTTTTAATGAGGCCCACACAGAGTGAACAGCGTCGTCACGCCAGGCAAATTGCCAATTAACATGTGCCCCTGCCGAGGCAAAACGCTCTGACGAGGCAATGCCAGGCACGTATTATTTTGCCGCGCGAGGGAATTGCCTCTTGATGCTGCTCTCTCTGTTGGTATTTCATCCTAATCGGACTTGCAAAACATAAAATAGTTTTTTCCCTCACTAGCTCGGAAACACATGTTTTGTGCTTTAATACCAGCGGGTAAAAATGCATTTTATCCACTAGTGGGTAAAGTAATTTGACCTTGAATAAAGTCAAATTAACTGCTTTAAAATTGATAAAAAGTAGGTGGATCTAGTAATAAAGATGATTTACCACCTGTGGAACTACAGGAAGCAGTGATAAACGCATTTCTTGCGTTGTAGTTTCCTCGCTATAGTGAGGGGAAAAGTTTTGTGTTACACTCTGGTGCAAATGTATTTTACTTCTCGTGTGTTTACTCGCTTTGCTCGTGGTTCAACTATAGAATCCTTTCACTTGCTCGTTTTTCAATTCTACACTCGGCGTTAAAATACAACTTCGCCCTCTTGTATAACAAATAACTATTGTTGTGAAAGATAAAGTTCGACTACGTAAGAGATAAATTCTGAGAGGATACAAACAAACGTGTCTGAAATATTGATATAAAAGTAAATAATAAGAACAGTGTAAATATCTTATAATAACAGTCACTGATGATTAAGAAGATAAGATTCATAAAATCTCAAACAGTAAGCAACTTCGAAAATATCATCAATAAACTAAAAATCATATAGGTAAGTTCTTTGAATTAAAAACAAGAATAGAAATAACAAAGTATAGTTGTCGTTTTATGATAACAACCTATAATGACTATAACGGTAACATTTGTGCACACATTTGTATGTTAAGAAACGATTATTGTACGTACACTTAAATCTAATTTTAGTATAAAAATAAAATTTTGATATCGCCTATAATCTTGGCTATATTATGGAAACAGGACAATATATTGGCAAATGGCACAATAGCAGGAGAAACTGCTGTTTTATATTAATTATGTTGCTTTTCATACACAAGGATCCTTGGCCTGGAACGCTCGGCTAGATGGCGCTAATATTAATATTTGACATTTTAACACATATCAAGCTAACAATATGGGCCAAATTTTAAATTTGGTAATGGAAAAAGGTACCTTGACATTTTATACAAAACATTAAACTTTCCACACACGACTCCGTCTAAGCATACAGGGGTTTCCTTATGCTTCAAGTAAAAAAAGAAGGATAATTTTATTTGGATTTCCAGTAGAAATTCGATGATCTTTAGTAAGGTTGAAAGTGTTGACACAAAAGAGCCCTTATCTGTAGAAAGACACATCAAAATGAAAGTAGAAACAGATATGTTTTGATTAAAGGCCGTAAATTAGAAGGTTAATTATGTTTGTTCTAAATTCTAATTATACCATGATTGTTGAGTAATTAATGTAATTAGTCAATAAAGATAAATTGAAGACTTTGTATCAATAAATAAGATATAGTTTTAAACAAAACTATAATTATTATTAGCTACAATGTTTTGTAATTGTGAATTGCAGGCCTGAAATGGTCACTCTTATCGATTGCATCGTAGCGGTCTCTTTGACTAATTGTATATTTGTGAGAGCGACGTCTAACATGATAGATGATAAAAGTAAAACCATTATAATTATTGCTGTAATTTGAATACCGAACACATACTAGCATTGCCTATTTCACAATTTTAAACAAATTGGTCTTAGCAATGAAAAAAGTGTTTAATCATTATTTCAATAACAGGAATCAATGACCTTCAGCATTTCAATTTTAAACAGCCAATGTTATTCTGTCCCCTGCCATTGCCATTACAATACCCTAAACTAAACAAACATTAAACTTAACATACTAATTGAATTTATCGTGAACTAAGACTTAAAATTATGACTCCGGAATAATCGCACTAAACTTCCCATAACAAACAAATCAAATATGTACATTCTGACATGATTTGTGATAATTTCACCGGGTCCACACAGAGCGAGGTAAATGTTTACTCTAGATGTGCCTCGGCCGAGGCAACATGCACGTTTTGATCGGCCGAGTAACCTGCCTCGGCTGAGGAATGTTTATGCCGCGTGATCACATTGCTTCGCGACGAGCCTCGCTCTATGTGGAGTGGACCTAGCTATTTAAGTGTACTGGTTCGACCGCTGTCACAGAATTGATACGAGTATTAATAATCTGATAACAATGAACAAAAAAAAAGGCTAAAGAAATATTGTGCAGTGTTTAGCTGTCTTAACACGGATTGCGAACCAAATTTAACTTTATTTAAGCTCCCTAAGGACGATAAAAGGTAAGAACTGTTTTTAAATTGATATGATTATTATAGGTTTACATCTAATTACCATTACTTATCATTATATGATAATACTAAATAGGTTTAATACTTCTAGGTAAGTATAATAGATACTAGTTGGGTTACCATAATAAGTAGGTACCTTATTAATGTAGGTAGGTAATAAGTACTGGGTTGGTGTTATTTAAATATTAAGATTATATTAATTTTTATAAGTAGACTACTCTATATCGTCAGAAAAGGTACGAGTTACGCGATAGAAAGAGAGCGCGCTTCTACGTCAATATAATTCTAGGTATTTAGTGTTGCGCGGTTGGAATTTCAACTTAATAGTATCGTAGCGCGAGTCGTTATTTCTTTAGATGGGCTGTTGGAGTGGGCTTTCTGTACTTGTACTAATATGTATTCTGTGGTATAGATGGAATGTAATAGTTGAAATATTTAACAAGTGTATCTAAAGTTCGCGTGCATCAAATATATCAGAGGCCCGGCTTAATAAGTACTTCTGGAATTTCACTTTATTTACTAAGTTGAATTTTTAACATAAAATTTATGAGTGATTTTCAAACCAAATTACTAAACTACTGACTAAATTCAATACCCCCTAGCAAAAATATGGGACTGTTTGCGATGCGATAATAAATAAGAACAAACAGTAAAAAAGTGTGTACTTCCTATCTGTGTAATAAACTAATAATTAATAACAATCGGTAACTTTTCAACAGTAATGCAAATTTTGTCACTAAAAGCATAGAATATTTTTTTTAACTTTACTCCCCCCTCCCCCCTCACTTAACTATCCCGGAGTCTACTCCCCCTTAATCTTACTTCTTCTTGTCTTTCTCGTCTTTAGGCTTTGGTTTCAACTGCTCCGATATGTGACACCTGTTGAACCTGGTGATCGCGACCTAGAATAAAAAATAATAAGAACTTATAAGGTAAAGATTAATATTGCTGACTATAGTGGCTATACTTAGAAAAACATGTGTAAATCATGCAACTAACCTAACTTCAGTGATCTGGATTCACCATGGAGAAAAGTATTCGTGATTTGGAGAATATATGTTCTTATACCTCATTAAGTGGGTCTAGACAGAAGGATTGAGAGAAAATTGCCCCGCGAAACAGCTGAGTCGGTGGTGACATGCCTCGCCCGAGGCAAATCATCCACAGCTAGGAATGGCTAAAGAGCCTGATGACATGGTTTTTATACTGGGCTTAGCCTCTCAGTTTAGGTTAGGAAACGCAAATTAATGTTACTTCATTTTAGTTCGTTACTTCATTGAGGATCTTGGAGGTCCGCTCAAGCTGATCACACTCGTAGACGAAGTAACAGTTGAGTTTCTTACAGCGGCTCTTTACAACGCTGTTTCCTGTCTCGGGTCACTCGGGTTGAGTTAGTTACCTCATTGAGGATCCTCGAGGTCCGCTCGAGCTGCTCGCACTCGTGGCCGAAGTAACAGTTGAGTTCCTTGCAGTGGTTCATGTAGCGACGCCATTTCTTGTCGCGGGTGAGACACGTCGGGTTACCGATGATCACCAGCTTGGCTTTGGCTCGGGTTAGGGTTACGTTGAATCTCTGGGGGAAATTACGTGAGATTTTGTATCGCCGTTTACATTTAGAGAAATGAATCATACAATAAGCAACTTTGAATAGAAAAAAAAAATATGACAAATTGTTTGCCGGTATTTTAGAAACTTTACTCAACTAAGTTTTTTGTGTCTATCAGCGATTTCGGTCACACTTTCAACACCAAGTATGATAGACTCAGGCCAAACACAGTTTTTGATATGACATACTACATGTGTCAAAACGTCATAATTTGACAGATGTTTATCCTTGCGAAATATGCAGTAATATCACACCTCGGACACTGGCGATCAAACATATGAAAGAGGCGCGTTCCTAGCACACACTCGAAGCTCGTGTAGGTAAACGCGTACCATGCTTGTTTGAGTGGGATATGACAGGTCAACTGTTCGCGTTTTTAACAGGCGGTAACTGTGAGGTAACCGAGAGGGGGTGAGAAGCACTTTCAGCGGGGAGCGGGAGTGGCCATACTGTACGATAGTACTCTTTATTATACTGTGGTAATATGGTCAAATCGTTGTCAAATCGTTTGTTTAATTTAATTGTGATTGGACTGGAATTTATTCACGCTAAGACAAAAACAAAATAGATACTCCTTACCTTATCGTCAACCAGGAAGCCAAGTCCGTATTTGGCGTCGTAATCGAGAAGCCTGCAGTTGGCGCGCACGGTCGACACGAGAATGACGCGTTTCTCCTTCCCCTGGAACGCTTCCACGGTGCCGACGTCGATCTCGTCGTAGCCGACGCTCATGAGCCATGTCTTCATCTTGTACACCTGAGAGAACACAGTATGACAGTTGAGTAAAGATTCAGGCTGAGTTCAGATGGTCGGCGGTCATGTACACAACGCCATGTGATTTTGTTACAATCTTTAACCACGCGGCGAGAAAACCGCGCGTCGCCGCGCAGTCATCTGAACTTAGCCTTATATTGACAACATGGTTAATGCCCAATATGGTGGTGCCCGTGTGGTGACGGGTTAAGAATTTCACCACACCCTTTCTTCCCGTGGGTGTCGTAGAAGTCGACTACGGGATTTGGGTTAAATTGTTGCGTAGGCGAGAGACTGGCAACCTGTCACTGCAATGCCACAATTTTTCGTTTTCTTTCAAACCTTTAATTGCCAAGAGTGGCACTTAGACTTTAGTAGTTTCATGTGCTCTGCCTACCCCCATATGGGATACAGGCGTGAATGTATGTATGTATGGTTAATATAATGGATTGCAAATGGGAACAGAGTCTAATTCGATACGCCACCTTTTGAGGAGGTTATAATTGGGTTAAGTCATTTCTTAACCCTTAACAGGGCAGAAGAATTTCGGAAATTAGTCAAATTTGAATTCTGTCAAATTGTCAAATAAAGTCTAACTAAACTATGGTGGTAAATACACCGTGTTTCACTTAACACTAAAAACCTGAAAACTGTTCAGAATCGAGAGTAGAATCGATTGAGCTATATCTTGATGGGGGTAATATTTTTTGTTTTAATTTGTATTATTAGTTATTGTTTACGTACCCATTCTACAAATTCGTAATACAACATTGTGCTTATCATATTGTTTGAGGTTGTATACCTTTTTCAGTATTTAAGGGTATTAATACTGGCTGGTTACTTGGACGATTATTTTTTCCGCTACGAGATAGACGTTGTGCGTCAGTTTAATTTTAAAGTTTATCATAAGTCATAACAAATTGAACTCGTACCTAATTACAACCTTGTCATTTTGAATGTTAGGTTTAAATTTGCTTACTGCGTCACCTGTCCAATTTTAAGTTTACTGTGACACAGGTTAAAGTGCTTTACAGTGACATAGCTGTCTATTGGTAAACCTTATGTCGTTGCAGTAACATACACAATTAAACAGTTTGAAGGTTTATGATGGTAGCTAGCAATTATTTTATTGAGTGTAGAGTTAAAAGCCGAGTAGAGCTGCACAGAAAATTAAAAATTCAATTTAAAAAAATAATAATCATCAGATTAAAAAATGAACATTGTAGATACGTTTAAAAAAATAAAAATCAGTTGGGGTGTCTGAGGTTTTGAGTGATACCGGAAACACGGTGTATATGCCCCCTGCCCTATTAAGGGTTAATAGCGTAATTTGAGTCCCACGCCCCACTAGGCTACGGCCTTCCCACTTACCACGGTTATATGCATGACTCCGTAAATTTTGCCTTCCTTTCTGGAATTCGGAAGAGAAGCAGTTCCAAATGTGTAGCTTTTAACTGACCTGTCTGATGTACGGAGCGATGACACCGATGTCCACCGGCTTCACGTTGTGCTGTCCTATCAAGGCTTTGGTGTACCTCTTCAGCATGTCTAACTCCTTTTCGTTGAAGAAACTGTAAAAAAACCAGTTTGTTACAACTCTCATTCATTGTAAGTAAAAGTGTAGTTGAACACTTTCATTTTAGATTTATTTATTACACAAAACTATGTACATAATGAGATCCTGTGCGCATTTGAACCCTTTTCTCAAGCATTTACGCACTAAGGGAAAGGTCAATTCACTAAAGGCACGAACGGAACAAATTAGTGAATGAAAATATGTATGTGTTAGACAGATTAACTAACCAAATGGTGACTCAACGTTACGACGTACGTGCGTACAGTCGTAACACCTGTATCGGTATACTCGTATTGTACGATACAGGTGATACCTGTGTTACTCAATGAATCAAAGTTTTGTTCATTACCTTCGTGCCAACTTTCGTGAATTGACAAGTTAATAAGGGTATGCGCCCACGGGCGACTTTGTCGCTGCAACTTGTTTGTCTTTCACACCATCGGACAATGGGCTAGTGTGAATATAGAAACACATCCAAGAGGCAAAAAAGTTGCGGAGACAAAGTCGCCCGTGGGCGCATATTTGAAATGTCAGTACAGTAAGTGTGTTCGCACCTCGGGGCCTTGCCCATCCTCTGCTCGCGCGAGTTGACGGCGTGGAACACGACGGCGCGCTCGCCGCCCGGCAGCCCCAGGATGCTGCGCCGGCTCAGCGGGTCCTCTGGAGCTAGAGGCTGGGAAACTATATCGTTTAAATGGCCACATAGGGGACGGAAACTACTGCAAGCTAATCCAATACCTGGCATTTCAAGCAAGAATATTGATCAAAATAGATAAGGTACAAAACAAAAATGTTTTTCAGTTTATCTCTGCAGCTAATCTAGCTACTAGATCTAGCTACTTGTTGAACAGAAATGTTTTCAGTGAGTAAACTATCTATACTCCTGAATGAATATGACATAACTTTTACTCTAATGACTGTGTGAACCAATACAGAGCGACGCACATAGCAAATAAATGTACACGCGCGGCAAAGGTCCAATGTAGATGTGTCTTGAACGTAGCAGGTTGCTCGACCGAGAAAAAACGCGCGCATTGCCTCGGCCGAGGCAAATTAGTTTTAGCCGTTTGGCGCGCTAAGACTTTGCCTCGTGAGGCGCCTCGTTTTGTGTGGACATGCTGAAAGCCTAGTGATTAATAATGAATAATGTCTGGTAACTTATAAGTTTATATCCTAGAGTAAAAAAAAAGACAAATGTAACTCCGTATAGACAGCTACAGTCTAAGAAAAAAAAACGTACCTCAGAACCATATAGGAAAAGGTACGGTGGCCTAGATGGTGTTACCTTTGGGCAACGCTCGGCTAGATGGCGCTAATATTAATATTTGACATTTTAACACATATCAAGCTAAGAATATGGGCCAAATTGTCAAACCTGAGGTTTAAAAGTTTTAAGCCTGTGTTGAAAGATGGCAGTCTATGCCCTGTGATTACATATTTTTCTTTGACAGTAACTCTCTATAATACTTGATCCTCTTTGGTAAAACTTACCACTAGGTTGTCATCGTAGAACATGTTGTTGGGCAGGGACAGGATATCGGGGTGGTTGCGGAAGTTCTTCACCAACATGGTGATGTAGTTGGGGTCGGACTCGTATAGATTCGCGTAGTCGGTCTTCAGACGGTTCATCAGCGATTTACCTAAAACATTATTTCAATTGAGGGGCGGAAATGAAATTTTAACGTCGATCAATAGTCGCCATAGCGATTAACATCCCATACGATTTTGACAATTGAATCTTTTACTCTTCCAGAATTAACAGAATGGTATCCGCTTTCGGATAAAAGAAGCTCCTGGTATCCGTTGGCTGTTTTAGTGAACGACTTTCGAAAGATTGCGGGCCAAATAATATACACCTGGCTAGTGTCTACAAGTTCTACAACATTCAAAAACTTTGTACATTTGGATCACGTCTTTGATATTATACCGATTGTACAGAAATCTGGTAACAAAAAAGAAATGCCCCGGCAAGGCCAGAGGTCGCAGGTTCTAGTTCTGCCGGAGGTGTGAATTTTTCTATTTTTCCTTTAATTTAAAAATATGTAAAAAAGAAATGTTTCACACTTTTTGAAAATTACTCAAATAAAAAAAAAATATTTTTACAAATTTTGGAAGGCCAACCAAATGATGTGTTCGAATTTGGGATTAACCTCAACATACCCAATCCACGGTCCTTGGCGTCTCGGCTGATGCACACGGGCCCGAGCTGCATGGGGTCCCCGGCCAGCACCAGGAAACCTGCGGGCGCCAGCAGCCCCGTGATGGGCACTAGAGTCGCAGGTTCAGAGGCCTGTGCGGCCTCGTCGATGAACAGGTGGGACATCTGCAGCTTATGTTGAGCCTGCGCGTGGGGACTGAGGGAGAAATAGGCGATTGATTACAATTTTAGCAACGCAGTTCACAAAGGGAAATGGGTGAATCAACTTCTTTTTTCTGTTATTGCCATAGTTACGGTCCCCTGAGTCACGCTGGTTTTATACAAAATTATGGTTAATACTTAAACTATGCAAACATGCATTTTTCTGGTGTTAACAAACCCTTTCCTTAATTTGCCACATATAAACATAGACTACATGTATGCTTGCGTAATTTCAGTAGCAAAATTTTGCATAAAACCAGCGTGACTCAGGGGACCGTAAAAATGACAATAACATACCAGAAAAAGTTGATTTACCCACATTCAAATGACTACCTGTGATTATTAGGTGGGTGTAAAAAGAAAGAATGCCTCGCGAAGTAGCGCTGCCTCGGGCGAGGCATGTTTACACAAATCGAGTTACTTGCTGTGTAAAGGCTACGTATGTAACACGGTAGAGACGCACGGTACTCACGTTCCATATTTGGCAGCGTGCAGCAGAGTGGTGACGACGACGCGGTACGAAGACAGCGCGTAGTTGCTGACGGAGTACGAGTTCTCGTACTTAGTGCCGTTGGAGACAGGCGCCAGTTCGGCGGGCATCACGCTCCTGTCAAACAAACCAAGTATTTAGTCATTCATTTACATAGTCACGTTACGTGCTTGCACGCTTAGCTTTTTAATATAAACGAAATTTAAACTGTTATAGTTTTAAATAAAATTATATTTCAAACTCTTTTTCATTAATGCGATACGGAGAAAGCTTTTTTAAGACTAACGCGATTTTACGGCACATATCATACCTACATTTTAAACTTCTGATTAGCAGAAACGTCTCCAATCAATGCCACTAGGCTTAATATAAATTTAAAAGTGGAAAATGTCTGCCTTGGGTGAGACTTGAACTCACAGCCTCTGGATAGATACTCCAGCGCTCTGCCAACTGAGCCACCAAGACTTTAACCACAGTATAATAAAGAGTACTATCGTACAGTATGGCCACTCCCGCTCCCCGCTGAAAGTGCCGCCCACCCCCTCTCAGTTACCTGACAGTTATCGCCTGTCAAAAACGCGAACAGTCGACCTGTCATATCTCACTCATACAAGCATGGTACGCGTTCACCTACACGAGCTTAGAATGTGTGCTAGGAACGCGCCTCTTTCATATATTTGATCGCCAGTGCCCGAGATGTGCTTTAACCAAGGCAGACATTTTCCACTTTTAAATTTATTCATATCATACCTAGTCTCACACACGATCCACTTCTAAGCTGCAATCAATAAAGGTTAATAGTTAGGAAAGCATTATATGAATCGTACTAACTTGAAAAGAGAAATGTAAGGAAGGCAATGTGAATCTTACCACACCCTAGACTGAGAGTTAGCGCGCAGGATGAAGTTGTTAATGTTAAGCTCTTTGTTATATTTCAGCAGCATGAGCGCGATGTGGTCGGCGGCCATGTTGGAGTCCGTGCACACCATCACGCGGTTCTTCGAGCTGTATAGGACTATCTGGAAAAATATGGCTTTCACAATTTTTATCGCACTCTTATAAAAAGTTACACTTAGGGCCTATTTAGACGGGACGAGAACTCGCATACGAGTTATATTACATTGCGGTATTTGATGGTTGTGTAAAATTGTGTGTAACCTCAACAGACCGCAATGTAACTAAAATCGCATGCGGGTTCGCACGCGCTCTAAATCAGGCCTTATGTATATCTATACTAACTATGTATATCGTCGCTTAGCACCCATAGTACAAGCTTTGCTTAGTTTGGGACTAAGTTGATCTGTGTAAGGTGTCCCCAATATTTATTTATTTATGTACACATGCGATGAAAGAAATATAGGACAAATGACGCTGCCTACTGCGCATCCGAGAGGAATGGGAGAAAAATTACATATTGGTGCGACACGCGCATTGTAATTTGTAATTTTTCACACTAACCCTGATCGCATGGATGAAAGCTGCATCTATCGAATAAAATATCTACACATTTTAGGTAATCCATCCCGCTACCAGATATGGTCAGGTCATTAATTTTGCCATTATTTGGCGGGTCCATACAGAACCAGCCGCCTGGCGAGGAAATGCCGCGCGGAAACTCGATTGGTGGATTTGGTGGCGACATGCCTCGCGAGGCAATGCGGCCGATTCTCCTAGGCAGACCGAGGGTTAGCAAGCAGAATGATGTAGTTAATTTTAGTTATCTTCATAGACAGGGTGAAATAAAAAGGACCGTTCAAACTTTGCATAGAGCCTTTTGAGGTCATAATTAACAACTTTTATTATGAGACCAGTGCTGCACGAGTAGCATGGTCGCGCGATAGACGATAAAATATCAGGCCGTCCCTATCGCACTATTAGTAAGTGCGATAGGGACGGCCAGATGTTTTATCATTTATCGCGCGACCATAATTGCCTGCCTGAAATCGCGAAAAAAAAATTGGCTGTTCCATAGAAATGAGCGGCATCACAGTCGAAATGTATGAAACAGCCAAATAAATAAGATAAGATAAAGATAAGATAAAATTTATTTCATAGAAAAATATCTAAAATCTAAAATTAAATAAATAGCAATAGGTACCTGTATGATAGCTTCAACAATAGTCATGGTCTTGCCGGTGCCAGGCGGTCCGTACACCATGTAGGGCGCGCGGCGGGAGGTTCCCGACAGTATGTGCTGCACGGCCAGGCGCTGCTCTTCGTTGTTCTTAATCAGGGGGTTGTACCATCTGTGGGTTCAATACTTACTACATTACAATCATTCTATACATTTGAGAGGAGTATCCGAAGCGCTAGTGGCGGAGCGGTAAGAACGTGCCAAAACCGGCTCGTAGCAAAGTTTTCGGAACCTATATACGAAATATTATTTGATGGCTCCAATAATATACAGGCTCGGCCTAGTTTAGGAACTACTGTTTCAACCCTTGTTGTAATGTTTTGTCACGTTTTCATTTTCATTTCATTTTACATTTGCCGAAAACATCGTGAGAATACCGTACATAGCCCAATAGCGCCTAGTTTACCCTTTGGGTTGGAAGGTCAGATGGCAGTCGCATTCGTAAAACAGGTTTTACCTGTTGGAATATCAGTGTCCAAACAATCAAATCTTCCTCGCTATCACTGGAGTGATTTGACCACGTTTATACAAATGGAATCGAATCGTATAATACGAGTTTGATTTGTAAGGCCGAGTGAACTTACTTATAGATCGGTTTAAGCTTGACGTCCTTTTTCCTCGGCTCAGGGAACAGCCTGCTGTCCTGTTTCTTCTCGAACACGTTGGCCACAGCCACGTGAGCTCGCTCGTGCGGCACTCGAGACATCATGAAGCGAATGTCGAATAGCGTCTCTGGAGTGAAGTAGGCGTTGAAACTGAAAATATCGCCATTTCAATATCACATGTGATTTTTTTTTCATACGAAACACTAGCACAAATAATGGGACAAGTTAGCAAACATTACTTAACCTTACTTTGGTGCGTATCTTTTGCTTGGAAGCGAATAAAAATGTCAATACGGATACGTATGACCATTACGTGTAACTGCTTCTCTAGCACAACTTGCCTTGTCGCGTGCGAGTCCATACTTGAAGTCGCGCTTGATGTATGGACTCGCGCGCGACAAGGCAAGTTGTGCTAAAGGGTCTGGTCTATACGGGGCGTGTTTACGCATTTAGCAAGAGATGTTACTAACAGCGTGGGGAGAGAAGGCTTGTATTATTATTATTTAGTAAACTTATTATCACATAGTCATTACATAGGTTTCAAGATACATACCTTTCATCAATATTCCCAATGTGAATTGTACTCTCTTCCATATCTTTTATAACGCTCTCGAATATAATATCGTTGTTACCATGCAGTTTTATGTACACTTTATCACCTAAAAAAAACAAAACATTATCTAAAAGTCTTGAGCCAACTAGAAGCTAGGAAGAACTTATCAAATGAGAAAAAAAAAGAGTGAAGTGAGTGACTACTAAATATGTGTACGAGTGTGATTATTTTTCAACACTAGAGACTTGTGTACTTACCACGTAGTAGGGAAGGGCGGTTCTCAGCCAGACCGGGAACTTCAAGCAAGTAAAGTTCGCCCTTTTTCTCCAGAGTAACAGCTGTCATGTTATATTTCTGAAAAAAAATCGTTAAATGATTATATTATAAGTAGCGACGCCTGAGGGTTCACACGTGTTGACAGCCAGAGAATTGTATTACATAGTAACAAAAGACGATCGTTATTTACGACTCTCTTGCTGTGAACTTCTTTGGAAACACTGAGAAATTGAGAATATTCATGTTTATAATTTTACATGATTACTAATATTGTCATCAGGATAGACAAAAAACCCTATAAACAAAAATCATGGGCTGTATTGTAGTGTTTACACTGTTTGCTTACCCTTAAATTGATCCTGGCAATAATTTCCTCCCACCAAAGCAGATGATGGAAGTACAGCATATAGTTGGCTTTGGTTATTCCTTCATCAAAAATAGCCCTGAAATAATCAATCGTTATCAATTGGGTACTGTTACCGATCAACATTTTGAACGCTTAATTTGTATTGTATTTGTTTATTTGCTAATACACACAGATTACAATATAGGTCATGTTAGTGGGGTACAAATTCATAAATGTATATTACGCTACAAGACATGCAAAATATTAATCTTATTACTAAAGCTAGTCTTAGCCTAGTTAGGCTTCCTAAAAGGAATACAATATGTTTAAACTTATATTACAAATTCCTAAAGAAAAACGTCACTGTCACAAGATCCCAGGCGGAAGCGAGCTAATTTGAGTAAAACTGACTTAAAATTGTCAAGTTGACTTCGTCAACGACCGCCATACTTCATACACATTCTTACTTCAGTCAGCAACTGGGAGAGGACAGGTCATGTGACTGAACTTTTTTCAGTAGCCGAGTCCACACAGAACGAGGCAAGGCAGTGTGTTCGCGCGGCAAATGTCCAATGTTGACTTGCCTCAGCCGAGGCAAGTTGCTCGGCCAAGCAAAATTCAATTGCCTCGCGATGCGCCTCGCTCTGTGTGGACCTGGCTAGTGAAAGAGTGACAGAGGAGAGGATTAAAAAAAATATATGTTAATTAATGGACAACCTCTAACCAGTGTAACCTCGTAGCTTGGTCAACGAACGATCCTAGATGGAATGGCCGAAAGCAGAAAGTTTCACTACGGGATGTTGTTAGGGGTAGTCAGGAGACATACATACTAAAAGTCCTCGGACTTTGGACGTGAGCTCGAAGAGGGGGGGATGAAAAAAGGTCCCATTTTTTGGTTTTTTGCTCATATTTCAAAAACTATGCGTCATACGAAATTTTGGTTTACCACACCTTGAAAGCTTATAAAATTCTCTATAACTTTGATCTAGAAACTTTTTTTCTATTCTCAACTATTATCTAGGTATGAGCTCCTAAAAACTGTTAATTTTTTAAAAATCGTTTTCTTGAAAAATCTTGTAGATCATTCAAATACCTTTCATAATATGTGTACATATGCTTCTGGGTCATGTACCGTTGAATAATTATACGACTTTAAAACGAAATAAAACAACAAATGTATGTGATAAACGTGTAAAATATGTATTTCATGAACATGATTGTATTACGATGCTGTATAAATGCATTCACACAACAGGTAACAATACAATTAGCTGTACATAAAGGCCTTCTCACACCCACATCTACCACTACTACAATCTGTAGTGCACCGGCAAAATATTAACTTCAGTATTTCTTCCGGAGCAGCTGGTACTTTGGTTTGCACAGGAGTCAGTAAGTTGCTTTCGTTCCGTGCCCATCCCCATTCATCATCCTCCTTGCGTTATCCCGGCATTTGCCACGGCTCATGGGAGCCTGGGGTTCACTTTGACAACTAATCCCAAGATTTGGCGTAGGCACTAGTTTTACGAAAGCGACTGCCATCTGACTTTCCAACCCGAAGGGTAACTAGAACTCATTGGAATTAGTCCGGTTTCCTCACAATGTTTTCCTTCACCGAAAAGCGACTGGCAAATATCAAATGACATTTCGCACATAAGTTCAGAAAAAAGTCATTGGTAAATACGAGCCGGTTTCGAACCCGCAACCTCCGGATCGAAAGTCAACGACACCCCCAGGATAGAGGAAGACACTGATGATAACGACGGGGAGGATATTGTCTAAGATACAGTTGTCACATCTGATCCAGATGACATGGAAGAAACAGTTTCAATTTGTTTGATTTATTTGGGACAACAAACACAGTAACACACAAGGTTATAATAGAGAATTGCAGTGTTGACAGTAGTAAGGTGTGAGACCGACAGCATTTCAAACAAACAAAGAAGACCGATTAGTATCATCCCGCCCAAAGAGGCAGCGAGTAAATTAAAACACGTGTAAGTTATATCCATACCTCCTAAGGATACTGAGGCAAGTGTAAACTCATGATTTTACAGAGGAGAGCCGTTCAAAGGTACAAAGTAACATAACTAACATATTTGTTCACGTAATAACATAAAAATTCGGATTTGTTTTAACGAAATCAATGAGGTTATTTCTGCATTCATGAGAATTTCAAATTTATAACAGGTTATGATCTAAGAGTACTTGATTTCTAGATCTAAGAGTACGAGTATTTTAGCGCACTTGACTCCAGTATTCGTCAAGTAAAAACCTTTTTTTTACGTTAAAATTTGATTTAAAGTAGAATAGTAATAGAAAACTTTTAAGAGTTAGGACATAATTGTAACTTAAGCTGTTATTTGCAGTTTTTACCTCTGAAACTAAGTTAGTTAGTTGTATTAGTATTCCACACTTTTTTTACCTCCCTCGCTAATATACCAATGACTTTTTTCTGAACTTATGTGCGAAATGTCATTTGATATTTGCCAGTCGCTTTTCGGTGAAGGAAAACATCGTGAGGAAACCGGACTAATTCCAATAAGTCCTAGTTACCCTTCGGGTTGGAAAGTAAGAAGGCAGTCGCTTTCGTAAAACTGGTGCCTACGCCAAATCTTGGGATTAGTTGTCAAAGTGAACTCCAGGCTCCCATGAGCCGTGGCAAATGCCGGGATAACGCAAGGAGGATGATGATGATGGGAAATTCTATTTAATCACGATTTATTCGTTGGCGACTTTATACTCCTCCCAGATATTCGCCCGTATGGAATACACACGCTGTATATTAGTCGCAAGATATACTAAGTATGTAGGTAAAACAATTAAATACAGACAGATCAGATACAGACAGGTCAGAGTGTCAGATCTATCGACTTTAATTTATCTTTATTATGGTAAGTATAGCCTGACAAGTTTTTATTTGACCCTCGCCGCGTTGCGGATTTTCAGCTGAACTAATTTCCTTTTACTGGCAAGGATTACTATTTGACACCCGTTGTCGAAAGTCATCGAATGTCAGTGATGTAAACATGAAGCAAATATTTTAAATTTTCTAACGGTTTCATCGCAATTTTGTCCAAAATAATATGATTAAAAGTGAAAATAATTATACTAAACGTGATAAATTACTTACAACAAAAAAGGATCAAGGATTCGACAGCATTTCGATACCAATTTTCTGAAATTGGTTATTGACAAGTCCGGGACTGACAGTTTATAGTGCGGTTCTCCTGTATTAATTTGTTGGTTTCGCGTTTAGCCTAATATATTTTTTGTTCTAATTTAAGGTGTCTGTAGCTCTGCCGTGAAAAATATGTATAGAAATAAGGAGGCCGTTCCATAACTGCCACCAGTACAGAACAAGGTCCCACGAAAAAAGAAAATAAACATCGATGACTTCGATTAAGGCACAAGATTCATGGATTTTAGGCTGTGCGGAAAGAAGTAGCGAGTCTTAAAACCTTGCTTTTTAAATTTTGATTCTCTAAAACCATGTTTTAATTTTCTACAAATATTAACGGGTAACCAGTACACGCTGTCCCCAATACGTATGACGTCGGCACATTATTGCCATATGAAAGCGGTTTGTAGCGACACTCTTTCAGGGTCAAATAAAATCTTGTCAGGCTATACACATATTATGAAAGGTATTTGAATGATCTACAAGATTTTTTAAGAAAACTTTTGTCTAAGATAAAAGAGGATGAGTGGAAAAAGAGGGGGGAGGCCTTTGCCCAGCAGTGGGACACATTAGGCTCTAAATAATAATAAATAATAAATAAATATTTTGCAAGATATGGAGCAATGTATGAAGCAAAAAGTGGGGGGGGAAACGATTTTTTAAAAATTAACAGTTTTTAGGTGCTCATACCCAGATAATGGTTGAGAATAGAAAAAAAGTTTCTAGATCAGTTATAGAGAATTTTATAAGCTTTCAAGGTGTGGTAAACCAAAATTTCGTATGAGGTTTAGTTTTTGAAATATGAGCAAAAAACCAAAAAATGGGACCTTTTTTTCATCCCCCCCTCTTCGAGCTCACGTCCAAAGTCCGAGGACTTTTAGTATGTATGTCTCCTGACTACCCCTAACAACATCCCGTAGTGAAACTTTCTGCTTTCGGCCATTCCACCTAGACCCCCCCTTTTGAGCATTCATTGACTGATCTATCGGCATCGTAGCGCCGATAGTTGTTGTTAGGGTTTCATAGGTAAAAAGCAAGTAGTAGAAAAATACATCGTACCTAGTAGTCACCAACACTTTCCTCAATTGCAGTTTGAGTTCCAGTTGGCCCTCAATCTTCTCCAGGGCGTCTTCGTCCAAACCAGCCGGCAGCAAAATTTTAAGCAGCTTGGGGATTTTATACAAGTTATTATACGGTCTGTAATAGAACAAATATTATGTAAATAGGTGAGGCCCTAGAGAGCGTCGCTAAGGCAAAGTTCACACGCGGCAAACAGGCAGAGGCAGGTCGCTCAGCCGAGGCAGCGCGTGTCTTTTATTCGGCCGAGTCACGTCCACATTGGCCCGCCGAGGACATTGCTCCGGGAATCTGACCCACTTAATTAATTAAAAATTTGATATGTATCAGAATAACAATGAATCTATTCATTATCAGTCATAATTAAATAGGTACGATAGAAAGCTTCAAGCCTACATCAAAGCGATTGATATAGGCAATACCATGTTTTAAGCTTAATCAGTTTACCAGTCTAAAATTGATTACGTCACAGACAGAGACAATTTAGCAATTATATTATTAAGAATGAATAATAAAAAATTTACACATGATCAGTAGACACGACGAAGCGCTCGGCGTGAGTCCAGTCCAGGTTGGAGTAAGGACTCTTGGAGTTAAACTTCTGCGGTCGTTCAGTTGCCACAAGAACCACCTACAACAAAGAAATCTACTTGAGAGTACTTCCAATTAAAGGTGATGGTTTATGATGATCAGGGGCCCGTTTCTCGAAAGGTACAAGCCTTGTATTACAAGTGCGCGAACTGTCAAATCGTATGGGTTGTCATGGAATCACACTTGTAATACAAGGCTTGAGAAACGGGCCCCGGGCGGCCAAGAACGGCAGCGCGTAAGCGCTATCACGTCGGGCCGTCCTTTTCGCACTATTGGTAAGTGCTATAGGGACTAACACACAGTACGAGAGCTTTCTCAATACGCTTTTGGATGGACTTAATCTCTGCAGCGTACTTACTGTACATTATGCGTTTATACAATTTGTGAAGAGCCAATGATTCTTCTCTAATTCACAACTACAATATTTTCCACTACTTCATGTGTTTTTTTTTTTGGCATATTATACTAGGAAGTAAAGAAAGAACTTAACAGGCATGAAAGAGTGGCATATTTGTAAGTAAGGTTACTCTTACATATCAAACAACAAGCTACCAGTAAGATCAGCTGCAAAAGTGCATGGTGAATTTATCAATGAATTCATTCATAATCCATGCAATTTTGCAGCTGACTGTACATACCATTTCCCTGATGAAGATGAGACTCTTGCGGTCACTATTCCTAACGAAGGTGAACATGATGGGCATCTCGTATTGCCCCACGTCCGCACCAATGAAAGTAACGGATATTGTATCGATGGTAGACCCTGAAAGAACATAGAATATTTACTTACTTACTTATTCAGAAAATGCTCAAATTTAGGTATTACATAGATAGTACGAGTAATTTATTGTCAAGCGTCACTGAAAGGGTCTCCACTTAGCTTTTGTTTTTATAAATGGGCTTAATCTTGACCACAGACTAGCCAAAGGCAAAGACACGGCCTACGATGGAGTGAGCTCGCCCAGAAGATGCCGGTTCACCCTTGATTTGAAGGTTGCCGGGTTATATGAGCTCGGAGCTTAATATCATGGTACCACTTAAGGATCTCGACGCTGGTCTTCCGTGGAAACCCTCCCGAGAGAGCGCAACTACACGCTTATAGCATAGCATTGTTTGTTATTATTAAAGTAGAATTTTACTCACTAGGTTCCAAAAGATGCGGTTCCTGTCCGAATACAAACTCGTGGTCGCACATGACAAAATGCGGTTGAGGGTGAGCCAGTTGGATTCCAATCACTAGGAGATCATCGCTCTTCATGTCGTTCGTGATCGTAAAGAAGAACTCCACGGTTTGGTTGGGTTTCGCCTGAACATTAAAGAATGATGTGACCACCAAACCATTTGTTAGAATGGATGGCATTAATGACAAAAAACTCCACGCTTTCTGCATACTATAGTGATACAACAATAATATAATAAGACCAGGACACTTATACATATGTATAGGTCAATTCACAAGAGCTGGCACGAATGGAACGAATGTTTGAATGAAAATATGCATGTGTGTGACAGATTAACCAATAAAATGGTGGCTCTTGACAGTTACGACTGTATACCAATACAGGTGTCACTCACACAATCAAAGTTTCGTTCATTTCATTCGTGCCAGCTTTCGTGAATCGACCTGTATAACTTATATTGAGTTATATTGATATGAGAACCAATAGACGATTCTGATACACAATTTTTCATAATTTGGAGTTATAGGGTAATTTGCGATAAGTGGCCTGTTTTCAGTAACTGTAACAATTCAATCCTAAATTTAAAACCCCAAAGTATTTTTTTCTAGACATAATTCAGATTTCTAAAACTCGATGTTAATAATATTCGAATATGTAGGTACCTCAAATAGTTATAATTTATAACTATACAAATCACGTGTACATTGATCGATATTATCTAAGTAGGCAGTAGTTACACAGAGAAATAATCCCGTCAGCGTAATAGGACCCGTGTCGCCGGCAAATTGGGTAAGCGCGGTTGGGTTGTTTACTAATAATATATCATGTTTCTTGCGCTCTCATTTATTTTACTGGATTACTTTTAAGAACGCACTTAACACGGGGAACAATAGTGGCTCTTGTTATGGTTACAGCTTTCCAAAAGGCTGATCTAAGAGTATTTCGTTTTTTCCTACTAGAAAATAATTTAAAGATACCCTAGATGGAGAGATTATTTCGTATTAAAAAATTACCAGGTACGAGATGTTAACAATAGGTACATTTTGGTAGGTTTACGTGCATTAACTTAATTTGGTATACATAAAGGCACTATAGACCAAATTTTACCTGAGTTTAGTGCCGCACAGGAAAACATAAAAACTGGGATTGGTATTTATATAATTGGAAACTGCCTACCGAATTCACAAATATTACGAATTTTGAGGGGTTAAATATGTTTTAAATGCTGCCTAGTGAAAAAGGTTAATCACGACTGTAAGTAGGCACAGTCAGTGGCATGCAGAGAAAAAGTGGTACCTGCATAAAAGTTTATAATCATGCAAAGGTGCTGGGGCGTAACCTCGAATTACCAACATTTCATTTCATACCAACATTTGAGAAGTAGAAATTTAGTACTGTAATAAATAGTTGTAGTAATATGTAGTATTGTTATAAATAGAGAACTTACAAAGATCCTGACTTTATGGTGATCGGTGGGCGGTTCCCTGATGACCCTGGCGTCGGAGTCAGCCAGCGGGAGGCTGTTCGCCGCCCCGGTGATGATCACGCCATCCCTGTTCCTGCTGAACTCCTTCCTGGAATATTTATTATCAATCAATCTTTCCTTCGGGATTTTTATCATAGAAGTATAAATTAGGGATAAAATATTTAAAATACCTACTAGTATTGAACGTCCTGTAAAACGTTACAATACATATAGACATATGTAACCTACCTAAGGTAAAACTTAGCAATGTATCTACGCAGCACACTAACCAGTAACACTATGGGGCATAGACTCTATGTACTTATTTTTTGTTATCTCCATAATTTCCAACGCTGTGACGCGCAACGAATTGCGGATTCATACAAAAATCCGTACAGTCTAGGCCTAAGAAATCCGGTGTGACAGACATTCATTTCATCGGTTCATTTCATATTTATTTATTGCTTCCATGGTGTTATAAGATGTTACAAGGTATACATGCTCATGGACCCTATTAGGGCGTGGCAACATATTTATATGCTATACTATATATACATTAAACACTAACACTATACACATTTTACTAGATCACAGATAGTAAAACTATTGTAGGTATATGATACAAGAACAAAACTTAAGTATTAATGTTTCATATAAATAAATAAGTTATTTAATTGTCCATGAACTCTTCATCTTCGTCGTTAACCATGATATTTGCATTTCGAGATTCTACATAAGACACGTCTCTTACCACTCTTACGTGGTTGCTGGGGAGACAGTGATGGCGGATCTGCGTCAGCTACAAGCCGATAATTGGCAGGAAGCTCGGCAGGATCGGGATAAGTGGCGTGCTCTCGTTTTGGAGGCGAAGATCCTTTTTGGATCGCAGAGCTATATTAGTTAGTTACATAAAAAAAAAATTAAAAAAAATTAAAAATATTTTATTAACCAAGAGAATTAGTTTAAAATACAATTTGCAATTAATCGACGACTCCCACACTAGGCTAAGCCTGTATCGTGGAAGTCAGCTACATGCGTGATTTGACCAGATAACAGCGGCTTAAGAAAAAATAAGACACGTCACTTCTTAGGTAGAGGGACGCTGCGTCAAGTTTCTGTACACACATATATACATACATATAATCACGCCTGTGTCCCATAAAGGGGTAGGCAGAGCACATAAATTACTAAGTTGCAGTGCCACTCTTGTCAAAAATGGGTTGAAAGAAATCTAAATTGTGACATCTGTATACTACAAGTAAGTAAGTTTCTGTAGAGTGTAGTGTAAGTTTCTGTGTACTACAAATACGTACTTCTTATGCTTGTACTGGTGCAGGATCCGGTTGCAGATGTGCTTGGGCGTGTCCTCGTGGTCGAGCTCAGACTGCTCCTCGTACGCCTCGTCCACGACCCCGCAGAAGTCGCAGTACTGGGCGTCCTGCATGATGCCTCCTTCACCTGCGGTAACAGACCACTACAATTAATACTTTTCCAAGAACCACTTTTTGGAGCACGGTCTCGTGGTCTACCGACCGCCTGTTAGTCGTTTGCACGCCTGCATGCAGGTTGAATATGCATGGACAACTTAGCCATAACACCTAACTTGTTACTGTTAAGTGTTACTTGTTGATGATATTTCATTTCATTTTAATTAAAAGCTCATGGTAGCCATACTGTTTTTGGTAGGTATACATAAATACTGTATATGTATACATACATTACCTAAATACTGTATACTAACAATGTTAATGATATTATCTATTCTCGGTATTCGTCATGCAATTGTTGCGAATTGCGATAGACATTTAAAATATTATCTTATCTTTCCATTTACACATTTACTTCAAAATAAATTATTAAAACTAGTCTTTGTTTTAGACTTAGGTACTTTGAACTAAATACTATTGAAATAATTAGGATGAAATTAACTTAATTAACTACTATTGCTTGATAACTTTTAATAATTTCATAGGTATCTAATGGGTCGGAAACGCGCATGTGATACCCCTTGAGTTGAAGGCGTCCATAGGTTACGGTGACCGCTTTCCATCAGGCGGACCGCATGCCTGTTTGCCACCTACGTGGTATTAAAAAAAGGGTATAAAATTCAATTGTTAAAATGGCTTGGCGGCTTCAGTAAGCCATTGTGTAACACAGTATTACTATTTAACTTAAACCTGTTACAACTTAACTGAGTCATGACTAAGTTATGCTTTAGACATAACTATTATGATGAGTAACGACACTACTGATAACAGTACCGGATATTTTATCTTTAACGTATTTTCCTAACTGGGACCACTTATTCAACTTATCAACATAAACCAGCTGAGTGCAGTAAGTTAGAAAAAGCAATATGTATGCATTACACATAAAATATGTATTATTGGTTTGCTTACTGCTGCTATTTTATATTCATTCAAAAGAAGTCTACCTAGAGATTTTCCTATCCACATAAGACTTATCAATGTCTTAGAAAAACACTGTGTGTTAGGCAAATAAAATTTAATAATTGTGATTGAGATTTAAACCAAATTGAGTAAAATAATAGAGTATATTTTTCTGTGTATTACGTTTTAAGTACAAAAAAGAATAATTTCGATCTGAACCTAGCCTATCCCAAGCTTATAATTGATAACTGGCAAACAATGGAATATGTCCTGTATTAAGCACATTGGGCAGGACAAGGCTAGAGTTTAAAAACAAACAAAATTTCGCTAATGCATTTCTTAAATAAATATAATAATGAATTCAATAACAAGAAAACGAAATGTTCTCGTCCGACCAAAAGACATTCGAAAAAAAATATGTAACGGGATGGAATTTTGATATTAAAGAGAGTCACAGTGTTTTTAGAATACATTTTAACTGTTGGCTTGCTGCAGGTAAACCGTCCACGGGTCCATTGTTTGAAAACATGTGTGCTAGTCGTAGAATCTTTAAAAGTAAATTAAGATGGTGCCAAAAAAACGAAGAAAAAGTTAAATTAGATATCTTAGCCGAGTCCAGGAAAAATAAAAACTTTGCAAAATTTTGAAATGAAATTAAAAACCACAATTTTAGACCGCAATTACCAGTGAGCGTGGACGGCGTCCAGCAGCAGGCGCAGATAGCCGATATTTTTAGACAGAGGTTCAGGGTTTCTCCTAGATCAGTGCCGCCGTTTGTGCTTAACGACGCGCGACGTGGATCCGTTACTGCTCAACCACAGCAGCCTCTTCGCTTCTCTGCTGCAGACGTCGCAAAAGTGGTTAAAAGCATGAAGAGAGGCAAATCACCAGGCCATGATGACCTTAGCCTTGAGCACATTGTAACTAAACAACTTCATCTAGCTATAAATAAGAAACATTGCAAAGAACAAATGTTTAAATTGATGATTAAATGTAACTTTGTATCTATTTATTCATATAAAACTATGTCAGAATTAGAATGAATTAAATGATTACACAAAAATAATTAAGCTTTATAATCAGCGTATTATCGTCTATTGAAATTAGCGCCATCTTTCAGCAAATACTAAACATTAAGAACTACTGAGAGACGTACATGAATAGCGAATAGCGAGCGAAGTTATTGAACGGGCGAGCGATTGTAAAACAACTCCGTTAGATGGCGCTTGTTCAACAAAACACCTTATACAACGTGTATCTGCTAATACTCAAAACCTCACACTACACTTAGTAAAATAATTGCTAATTGCCATCATGAACTATAAAACTGTTTATTTGTGTGCGTCATTGTAAAACACTTTGAGGCTTTGTCACGGTGGATTTCGCAGTCGTAGTGGGCGGGTTTGAGCCAATATTGGGAGTGGCAGGGTTGTGATTGGGTGCGAGTTTGGTTTGTAGTGACTTATGATAAGCATTAGGATTGGAATGACAAGCAACGTCGGGCTCGTGGCGGGAAGGAGAGTTCGCCCAGGAAACTGGCCAGTGTTGACAACCCTAAATATTGAAAGGGGTGAGCAGCCTCTGGCGGTGCAATGTGTACATTGTTGTGTTGCAGGTACGGTGGAATAGACTTGTAAAAAGATGATTAATCATGTTGATTTGAATGGAAATATTACTTCCATCGGGATATGGTTCAGTCGATTCTGCTCTCGATTCTGAATAGGCGGTTTTCATATTTTTAGTGTTAAATGGAACACGGTGTATTTCAAGTATTTCAACTATTGCGCAATGCAATAAGTAGTTTAATTAGGTATAAACAATGATATATCTGTCTCTCTCTAAGTCAGGTGTGGAAACACCTGTGATAGGAAGCATCTTTTGCTGAGAAAACGTGGACTTTAATTCGTAGAGCGTATGGGTGTAAACAAAGCACTTATGATCTTTTTATTTTGGATATCGGCGTGTCCAGATAAAATGTCTAGAAATAATTTCACAGGTGCGTGTCCAGAAAAAATGTCCAGATTCGTGTCCTATAAATAGCTCCGGGAGCATTGTTTTGATTCATTATTTTTCGAGCATCAGGGACCGACAGTCGACTCTGGCCTAAAGTGTAAATTGTTTTAAATAGCGGGGAACCTCTGCCCAAATTTCTAAGTGTTTGATTTTATTGTGAATAAAATCTATGTTTTATTCTCGTAAAGTCAGCATTTGGGATAAGTGCTTAGAGTTGTTTAGCTCTGGTACTAATGGGTAGTGATTTCTGCTAAGTTTAAGTTATGTTTTACTAGAAGTATTGAAAGTTAGTGAGTGTTTACTTTATTCATGCCGTCTATCGTTTGGTTTTGTGGGGAACATATGTTCTTTTCAGAGCTTAATTTTGGATGGTAGATTCCGATTCGGTGGTGCAGGTTTATTGTCTTGTGCTATTGAGTTGGAGTTTATGTGAGTGAAGTGAACCGCTGACGATTCGGTTCTTCTTGTCAGAAGTTTCATTGTTATTGTGATAATCAAATTTAATGGTTAAAGTAAATAATACCTAATCAGTTCAAATTAAGTGAAGAATATTTAATTATAAAGCCAGATCGCTGCCCAGACAGACAGTTTGTTTAGCCTTGCATCGATTAACCTAGCGGCTGTTAAACTATTGATGCAAGGAGGTCCGTAGTTTTACCAATACAGAGGGTTAAATTGGCATTTTTCTCTTTACCAACATAGAAAAATGAAAATATCTCTTCCTCCCTGGTTCTTCAATGCCCAGCTGTTAGCCGAGAGCAAGGACATTATATGTGTCATTTGGAGTAATCCATGCTTGTTCAAAGCGGCAGTATTTGAAAGCCTTGTATATTTATTGTCATAAGTATATATCATATACACAATAGGGAACTATCCTACCCGATTGCCTCCCTGTCCACGGACGCCTGCATCGGGGGGGGATAAATACACAGACTTATAGGGTTTGCTTTCTTCAGTCTAGTCTGCTGAACTCTAGCGTAGTCAGTTTAGGTATACACCGCGTATGTTCTAAAACTCTGGGTCCATGGTGAGTACGAACAGAGTTTTTATCGTTTTAGAGTAGGGAACTTTCTATCTAGTAGGGTAGAATCACACACATCGATAGGTAGGGAAATAAATAAAGTTCTGTATAAAAACCTATCTTATCTAATAACTAAAAATAAATTAAATTCAAGATCTAAAATCATTGTGAACAAAATTACTGGGTGTTAGAAGGTATTTTATAAATAATATCGTGTGTTTATTCTTGGTATAATGAAACTTCAACATCATATTTATTATCAAAGTGTGAAAAAGCTTTGAGTTATTACTGTTTAATTCATCTAAGTGTAATTTGTAATTGTGGTAGCAATTTCTGATTCTTCATGTGACAGCGATCATTGAGTGTTAGCTGGGTTTGTTTAGGGACCAGTGGCATGCGGGCGCCGTCCACTGATGGAAAGCCGAAAACTCCGAGGAGTGATTAAGCTTACTTTTCTTGGGTTTTCAATTGGAAGCTTCTTACTCGGTGTATCGTTGAAACAGTGAAAGGGTCGAGAAGTTATGGTCTATTAGCAGTATCGGGGAAAAGGGGGGTTTAGCTAGGGAAAATGAAACAAAATAAAAGGGGGGTTAGTTCATAGATAGATAGCCCTTCTGGTTTGGCATAGGATTCTCAACAGAGCAGTTTGGTTGAGATGAGGAGTTTCAAACCACAACGCAAGCTTCGAGCCCAATTGAAACTACTAATAGGGCGTAGTGGATGATTACTAAAATATTTTTTATATTATTTACCATTTATAAACCAAAATTATGAATGTCTGGCGCCTATAGGTTTTTTCCTATTCAAGTTCGTATGTTACTTTGCTCGCACATCTTTCACAGGCGTTATTTAGCGTTAACATAATCTCCACGTCTTTTGCCTATTCGTCCAAGTTAACGTAATTTTCACAAAATTATGCTGAGTTTTAATTAGTGGGTTAAGTTATAATTAATCATATGAGTCCAATAGTCGTATCTACTTCGCATTAAAGAGTTTGGGTTGCTATGGTTCATATCGAGGGGTCCTTCTACTACCATTAGACGATCACAAGGCCAAATCTACGGGGTATTTTTAAAGGGCGGTTAGTTATAAGTATGTTTAGTCAAGTAAGTAAGTAAATAAGTGAGTGGGTGCGGAAGTTCGGTACAATTTTGGATAGGCCGTAACCAGGATGTGAGGTATTACCATAGGGTTTTCTTTTAATTATATGAGGTATATTTCATATACATTACAATACTAAACAGTAGCTCTTTTAGTTATAATGTGGGTGTGTTTGGTGGGGCGTCTCACGTTGTCGTTAGGTGGGACGCTTTGCCGAGGACACTCACATTTTGTTGATCGTGAAGCGGAGTGCGTGTGACTTTGACTATTGGACTCTAATTCTTTATTAAATACTTGTCAGATAGTCAATCACAAAATATTGACATGCCTTGAAGTGCAAACTCTTGACAAATATCATCTAATTCATGCAGTTGAGGGTTGAGTGAAAAGCAAACACTTGCATATCTTTAATTAAAAATAAACATAAATATGAAATCCACATTATTATTTTACAACTTAAACTTTTATTATATATTCAATATTCTAGTCTTAATAATGTAAGGTAGTGCTTTGGTCATATTGCTATTCGAAGTACATCTGTTGTCTGTCTTTTGCTGGCATAGTCATCTTCATCAGTCATCAAAGTTAGTCGGCCATTGTAAAACTCAGGAACCATTTTTTTATTCTACTAACTGCTTCTAGTCATCTGAAAATAGAGATAAATATGCATTAGTTGGTTGTAGGTACCTTTTACATTTCAAATTAAGTGGGTTTTATCTAAGTAGGCATAGATATAAGTAGGTATAGGCATAGAATATTTACAATAGTACAACTATAGGTTAGCAATATCTGTAGGATGCCATATACCTAAAAATCAGTCATGTACATACATGAGTTCCTTATTTTAAATAGCAGGGGGTGAGGCATTTCAAAACATTAGTACAATTTGCCAAAGTAGGAAATGGTTACAAGTAGATCAGCGGTAAACAAGATATGTCTAGTGGTCTAAAGATATGGGGGTGAAAGTCTACCCTATTGACAGCTGTAATGTCCTAGGGGCATTATATTTCATATTTAAATACTTAATGTCTTATTTATCATAGCTAGGAAACAATTGAATGGGGGTGAACATCTCCATAATCATTCGACAGATTATTTTGGAAATTTAATAAGGAAGTGACAATATTCCATAATTTCAACTTGTCCTGTTCCATTTATTAAGTAGTATTCACAATAATACTTCATTTCTACCTTTGCCCAAACAAGAAAGATAGGATGTGTACATACACACATGTACAGTAAGCCATACTGCGACTTAGGGCTTTTTCATACAATTTTTATGTTATTTCTCTAACAGTAGGCTATACATGTACTTATCTATGGCTAGAATAAGCTAAAGTAAGAGTAGTTTTAGTCTAAGGAAGTATGTAGGTACCTAATATTAAGCTTAGCAACACATTTGTAATTTTCCTTATATCGGGGTAGACAACGGTAGACAGTTGTCATGATGATCATATGGGCCGGTAATATGGCAGCATTCTTCACATTCTAGAAGTGGATGGGGTTCATCTTGTAGTCTGTAAAGCAAAACAGAGTAGGATATTAGATTATAGAAAGAATAGGCTAGATAGTTATAAGATTTTTAAGAATTTCAATTTTTTAGTATGAAGTTTCCGAGGAACTATTGATGATCAGTCAATGAGACATCTTGACTTGGGTTTTGGGTATCCACTCAAAGGAATATCTTAGCACCATTTTCAACACTATTTCAACTATACATTTATAGAAATACACAGGAAGTATTAAATTTCATGGAATACGAGTAAGCCATATGTACCAAACTTTTCACCGAGTCTGTCTGAGTAACTTTGATTTCTAAAATATACCTGGGTGTTTAATTAGGTTATAAATAAGTTATCTAGATTTAATTTAACTGGTTTAGAGTAGAATAATGTTAGCTCACAGGATTAGAATATGATATTTAATGCTGAAAATATTACTCTTAGGAAGATATCCGTCTGTCTTGAGCGGCAAACATGAGTAAAAAACTTATATAGATATACACAGTTAAAATAAGGATTAGTGATATATTAAGGTCAGGTCTAAGCATAAGTTTAGTATAAAATTAGGTACTTACTTTGAAAGTTAGTCATCATTCATCGCCATCAGGAATATCTTTATCACATTGTAATATTGCCAGTTTCATTCCATAATCCCATCAAGTACCAAGAGAACATTTTAGTGGGTAGTAAACTTGCTGAAAAACAAATAAACTTGTAAATATTATTCATTGAAACAGAGCAAAGTAGGTTCACTTAGTATCCATTATTTTAGAAGCATAAAGAGTAAGTTTAAGTAACAGGTTTTATAGATAATCGGTCTTAGGGGAAAGTAGTGCAAATGATAGTCTGTTACTATAAGTTCCAAGTAGGTCTGGGATCTTACCTTCCTTGCAAAGTTGCTTTTCGAGTAGGCAACTTAATTCACTTTGTCAGTGGAGGCATACCTCTTTAAGACATCTTTTGTATGGCTGTATGTTCATTAGATTGTGAATTTGAGCACTAGATTTTCTATTATCGTGATGAGAAACACAGTAAAACACATGTCAAGGTTCCAATGCATTCATATCCTCCAACGCGGTCGTTCATATTGTTTATAAATAGAGTTATGTCAATTTCATAACCTCAATTTCGAAGATCACAATTTACATTATAATTCGGATTTTTAGTTTGATAAAACAGAATCACTTTGTCGTCAGCATCATTTGAGAGCAACGAGTATCTAGGGCAATGATTTCTTTGCATTTTCTTATTTCGTCTACTCTTGCATTTTCTTGCAAAAATGACAAAATGGCGTATACGCTGATGAATGGACGGAAGATCGGCGTCGGCGCTGTTTCGATTTGTCATTTGTTTAAGCAGATTTAAAAATGACGCGGTTATTTAAGTAATTCTAATTGAAGATCACGCGATTAATGACGAGTTTAAAGAAGAACAAAAGCAATGTCGTGCCAAGAAAATATTATTAAAACACATTTAAGTCAACGGAAGTTAGTACCGATCTGATATTGCCATAAGTCAAATTGTGTCCCATTAATCTGGCGAAAAATTAAATATTTATTCATTGTAGAAATTAGAAATCATATTTTGTCATAATCTTATTAAAATCGACATACCGTAACGAGAAGTACCTAATTTCGAGAAGTATTTGCTTATTTTACCTTTTCGATTGAAATCTTTAACTTCCGCAATCGAAACTACCTTTTAACTACGAGTTTCTAACATAGATGGCGTGCAACAACGATTCTTTACTTCGACTCTTTTGATCGTAAAATATGGATGACGTTAGTAGTCACGAAAAATGTCGATAAGTTCGTGTAGTTTGACGTTTGCAAAACAAACAAGAGCCGGCTAATTTGAGGTTAGTTTGGATAAATTACGGTTTTGTGGAAAGAAAGTAATGTAAGTTAGTTCAAATTCAGTGAATATGCGTTTATTTTATTTGTACAAGTGGTTGGTAGCGTTATATCGCCGACTCGAGAGCCAAAAGTGTGTGTAAAGTGACGACGTATTGTTTAAAACCAAAAATTGTGTTTACGATTGTTCAAAAGAAAAAAATGCAGTTTATGTGTGGGAAGGAAGTGTTTAAAATAATTATTATTTAGCATCAGTGAAGTGTAATGGTGAATAGTGCTGTTCAGTGTCTAAAATTCTGCAAGAAAAATGCACAAAGCAAGTGAGTACAAATACTAACAAATATTACCTAGTATTTAGTCGAAACAGTGATTGATTTGGTATGGTTTTTAGAAACTGATTGTATATGACATTCTATTACATATTATTCCTTCTTATTACATACAATTTTACGGAAATAGTGCGCTGAAAACATTTCAAATTTCAACAATATTGATTATTTTAGATTTCAAATGTGTTTTGTATCTTAGAAAAGTTTTAATTTGTGATAAGAGTATTCATTACATATAATTTCAAGTTCGTGAATTAAGTAAAACAAAATGTTTCAAGTAAACTTAAACTTTACATAAAATAATTGGGAATTTATAAAATATCTTCGTCCGTTAGTTATTTGATTGCTAAATTCAACCGGTTTCTTAATTCGTTCGTAGCTCAGTTAGTACAGGGGTTGACTAATGTATGGGACGGTTCATGCAAGGGTGGGTGTTCGAATCTTACTTTTGCTTCACTTTTTGTAATTTTTATTTTGAAATCCTATTCTATAATATTTTGTTTTTATAGTTACGACTTTGATTTGTTTATTGTTTTGAAAAAAAAAAATAGATAGTGTTTTTTTTTTTTTGTAAATTATGTTAAAAAACTGAAGGAAGGTGGTTTTCACAACAAGTTTTAGGGAGTAGTTAATGTTACTAATGTGGTATTTCATTAGTTACAATTCAAGTGAGAGATATTTTTGGAAAACTGGAAGTAGGTATTGCTCAAAAACTTGCCATTGATTGGATAAATAAGGACTAGTCAACTTTGGAGATGAAGAAAATATTGATTGGTTTGAAGTTGCTTGCTGTGTTCAAGAGTAAATGACTGGATCTTCTGCGGTTATCTTAATTGTGTTCAAGTTTGCAGCATGTCTTCAAGAAGAGATTCATGTTTTCCTGAGTTATGACACCGACTGAGAAGAGAATAGATAGGAAAAAGTTGAAATACCTACTTATCTGGAACCAGAAGCACTAGAAATTCTTTCTAAGAGCCTTATGCCTCTATTGAGGACTAACAGGATCTAATCATCATCATCATAACTATCTACTCAAGAATTCATCATTGAACAATAAGGACTTGCCAAGTAAGAAGAAAAAAAATAGGGAAGAAAATAATTTAGCTGCTAGCTGTACCTATTCAAGATAAATGACTGGATTTACTATTGTAACATTAAAATCTACAGCGTACCTTCGGAAAGGATTACACAATTTCTTGGGCTATGGATATCATCTGAAGAAATTTATAAGTAGGTACTTATGTACTTATGTTAGGTAGTAGTATTGTTTTCCTATGCTAATAAATAATTGAATAATATTGTTTCTAACGGGTGGGCAACGCGCATACGACCACGGGCGGACCGTTTGCCTATTTGCCACCAACGGGATATGAATATATATATGTAATTAATCTGTTGTTTTTTATAACCTATCTCTGCCATTTTTAGTTTCTTTTTCATTCGGTCCATTGTTTGCTGGGAGTGATACTGGGACTGGGCTGGTTTCGTGTGCTCAGCCTACCCCCTTTTGTGACGTGCGGGTGTGATTGCATGTATGTATATTGACCCAAATTTATCCTCTTCACAATATATTTATAGCAAATATTTCACGTATCTTAAATTTCGAATCATACCGCTTATCTTTACTTAAAAGTTTCATGTCATGTTTACAGTTTCATGTCGTATTTCGAATCTTTTCCACATTATTGAAAAAAAAAAAAATTATAATTAAGTATGTATACATGTTAATTCAGTCTTTTGGTGTATTAAATATTATTTGACCGAGTATTGACTTGTGATATTTGTTGGCGAATAGGAGACAATTTAGTTAGGCATGTTGCTATTGCTTATCTTTGGCATTATGTTGAATACGTAAAATCAAGATCTTGATAAATATTAAGTATCCTTCATTAAATTATTGTTTAGATATTCATTTGTATGCCTTAAAAAAAAAAGGGGAAAATAGAGACAACAGTCTAGATATATGCCTTAAAAAAGGGGAAATAGAGACAATAGTCTAGATATTAGTAGGTAGGGAACTATGTTATTCTCTTTGTGTATTGGAATACCTATATTCATTTGATATTTTTGTAATTAGTGTTTTTGTATTTAACCAAGTTGGACCTTCATATATTTCATACTTTTTCTTTGGGACTATACTTACACCTTGGCAAGATAATGATTACATTTTTTATAGTTTTTCATTACCTTTTTTGCATATTAAATTAACTATGTAGTTTTCATCATATTTCCATGGTACATGTAGGTACAGTTGCGCACGGGCATAGGGGAAGATGTGGAGGAATCGTCCTGCCTGGGGATTAACAGAGTTTTTGGTGACATATTTTACTTCTATCTTTTACATTTATTTTTATATGTTTATGTGTCTGTATATGTGTGTAGCTCTGGTCGTGAGAGTGTTGCGGGCTGGAGTGTTTTAGTTACTCTGGCGGAACGTCGCGATTTGACTTAAACCAGTTGGCGATATTTGATTTTCATCCCACATTGCGGAAAGTACTTCAACGTTTTAATGAAATAACAGCAGCGGGGTATTCGAAATTTGTAATTGAATGATTTGCGTTTAGTAATTATAAAAAAGAAATGAATAGAGGATCTCATAAAGTTAGATTATTCTTATTTTATGACAGGGTAGAATGGGGTAGGATGGGATAGGTAAACTTTTAAAAATATTATGTAGTAATTTATTTCCATTTTATTATTTATTTTGATTACTTTTAAAGGTTCTGGCTGTCTTTAGAAGTCGTGTGAAAGCGTGAATGAGGAGGATTGATTGTGTGTATGTGTACAAGTTAGAGATGATGAATGCTTACAGGTGTATGAGTGTTTGTGAATGGCTAGATTTGATGGATGTTAGATAAGAAGGATGTCTCCAATTTATTTTATGGTATGAGTGGATTGATAGAGACAGACAGGGCTGGAAAGTGGTCAAAACTAGGTTGGTCAGAATTTGCAGGGGAAAATACAACGGGAGGGATTCTGGGAACACATTAGCCATAAAATTCTTATTGGTTAGGTTAAAATCCAATGGATTCGACCCATTTAAAGGGTAGTATTTTGTGGTTACTACTTCACAAGGTATGACAACTCGAACGAAATCCACACACCTCATCTTGAATGGGATGTATTTGACATCTGACATATATAAGAGCCATAATCGTCTGGTGAGAACGAGGCTCTTATTACAAATTGTTTATCTGTTATGAGTTCAAAGATGTGAAGTTTAGTATCATCAAATAATTTTGTCATTTGTTCCAATAATTCTATAGCATCGGCAAAAGTGATATTGTACCATATTGAGGTACGTGCTTGTCATTTAAGGTTTGTTTATATATAAAAAAAAAAAAAATACACTCGAACAAGCCTTAAGTCGATTTATCTTATTCAAGTATGAGACATGCGCCAAAACATGTGGCTGGGAGTGGTTAAGTAGAGAAGTTGGTTTGAGTTTCGACAATGGAAATTGAAGGCTTTGGTCTTACAAGGAAGGATCAAAAGGTTTCTTCGTATCTGCATGGGAAGTTTTTGTGATTCTCATTGAAATTACTAGCAGGAGGGTAATAATTCTGGTCCAACAGTGTGGATGGAAGGAAAATTCGCCGCGACCAGGGGATGAGCTAGCAAAAACGGGTTAATAGGACCTAACAGATTCACAACCTGTTATCTCTGGCAGAGAGAAGTGGCTGGGATCATGGTTCTCAGGGTTCACTGTCGAGATTCTGATAGACTGATTTTAAAACTGAGTCATTGGCAGTCGCATAGTATTGGAAAACACACTACATGTTTAGAAATGGGAGGGACATTTTCGACCAAACTAGAGATAGGTATATATTTTTCTTTTTATTTACATTCATGGTATTGGTTCTTTGAGTACAGGAAGCTGATTTATAGAATAGATTAAGTTTATTTCATGGATGACGTTTGTGATCCATTAAATTAACTGAATCGGGGGTGAAACTGTAACTAAACAACTTCATCTAGCTATAAATAAGAAACATTGCAAAGAACAAATGTTTAAATTGATGATTAAATGTAACTTTGTATCTATTTATTCATATAAAACTATGTCAGAATTAGAATGAATTAAATGATTACACAAAAATAATTAAGCTTTATAATCAGCGTATTATCGTCTATTGAAATTAGCGCCATCTTTCAGCAAATACTAAACATTAAGAACTACTGAGAGACGTACATGAATAGCGAATAGCGAGCGAAGTTATTGAACGGGCGAGCGATTGTAAAACAACTCCGTTAGATGGCGCTTGTTCAACAAAACACCTTATACAACGTGTATCTGCTAATACTCAAAACCTCACACTACACTTAGTAAAATAATTGCTAATTGCCATCATGAACTATAAAACTGTTTATTTGTGTGCGTCATTGTAAAACACTTTGAGGCTTTGTCACGGTGGATTTCGCAGTCGTAGTGGGCGGGTTTGAGCCAATATTGGGAGTGGCAGGGTTGTGATTGGGTGCGAGTTTGGTTTGTAGTGACTTATGATAAGCATTAGGATTGGAATGACAAGCAACGTCGGGCTCGTGGCGGGAAGGAGAGTTCGCCCAGGAAACTGGCCAGTGTTGACAACCCTAAATATTGAAAGGGGTGAGCAGCCTCTGGCGGTGCAATGTGTACATTGTTGTGTTGCAGGTACGGTGGAATAGACTTGTAAAAAGATGATTAATCATGTTGATTTGAATGGAAATATTACTTCCATCGGGATATGGTTCAGTCGATTCTGCTCTCGATTCTGAATAGGCGGTTTTCATATTTTTAGTGTTAAATGGAACACGGTGTATTTCAAGTATTTCAACTATTGCGCAATGCAATAAGTAGTTTAATTAGGTATAAACAATGATATATCTGTCTCTCTCTAAGTCAGGTGTGGAAACACCTGTGATAGGAAGCATCTTTTGCTGAGAAAACGTGGACTTTAATTCGTAGAGCGTATGGGTGTAAACAAAGCACTTATGATCTTTTTATTTTGGATATCGGCGTGTCCAGATAAAATGTCTAGAAATAATTTCACAGGTGCGTGTCCAGAAAAAATGTCCAGATTCGTGTCCTATAAATAGCTCCGGGAGCATTGTTTTGATTCATTATTTTTCGAGCATCAGGGACCGACAGTCGACTCTGGCCTAAAGTGTAAATTGTTTTAAATAGCGGGGAACCTCTGCCCAAATTTCTAAGTGTTTGATTTTATTGTGAATAAAATCTATGTTTTATTCTCGTAAAGTCAGCATTTGGGATAAGTGCTTAGAGTTGTTTAGCTCTGGTACTAATGGGTAGTGATTTCTGCTAAGTTTAAGTTATGTTTTACTAGAAGTATTGAAAGTTAGTGAGTGTTTACTTTATTCATGCCGTCTATCGTTTGGTTTTGTGGGGAACATATGTTCTTTTCAGAGCTTAATTTTGGATGGTAGATTCCGATTCGGTGGTGCAGGTTTATTGTCTTGTGCTATTGAGTTGGAGTTTATGTGAGTGAAGTGAACCGCTGACGATTCGGTTCTTCTTGTCAGAAGTTTCATTGTTATTGTGATAATCAAATTTAATGGTTAAAGTAAATAATACCTAATCAGTTCAAATTAAGTGAAGAATATTTAATTATAAAGCCAGATCGCTGCCCAGACAGACAGTTTGTTTAGCCTTGCATCGATTAACCTAGCGGCTGTTAAACTATTGATGCAAGGAGGTCCGTAGTTTTACCAATACAGAGGGTTAAATTGGCATTTTTCTCTTTACCAACATAGAAAAATGAAAATATCTCTTCCTCCCTGGTTCTTCAATGCCCAGCTGTTAGCCGAGAGCAAGGACATTATATGTGTCATTTGGAGTAATCCATGCTTGTTCAAAGCGGCAGTATTTGAAAGCCTTGTATATTTATTGTCATAAGTATATATCATATACACAATAGGGAACTATCCTACCCGATTGCCTCCCTGTCCACGGACGCCTGCATCGGGGGGATAAATACACAGACTTATAGGGTTTGCTTTCTTCAGTCTAGTCTGCTGAACTCTAGCGTAGTCAGTTTAGGTATACACCGCGTATGTTCTAAAACTCTGGGTCCATGGTGAGTACGAACAGAGTTTTTATCGTTTTAGAGTAGGGAACTTTCTATCTAGTAGGGTAGAATCACACACATCGATAGGTAGGGAAATAAATAAAGTTCTGTATAAAAACCTATCTTATCTAATAACTAAAAATAAATTAAATTCAAGATCTAAAATCATTGTGAACAAAATTACTGGGTGTTAGAAGGTATTTTATAAATAATATCGTGTGTTTATTCTTGGTATAATGAAACTTCAACATCATATTTATTATCAAAGTGTGAAAAAGCTTTGAGTTATTACTGTTTAATTCATCTAAGTGTAATTTGTAATTGTGGTAGCAATTTCTGATTCTTCATGTGACAGCGATCATTGAGTGTTAGCTGGGTTTGTTTAGGGACCAGTGGCATGCGGGCGCCGTCCACTGATGGAAAGCCGAAAACTCCGAGGAGTGATTAAGCTTACTTTTCTTGGGTTTTCAATTGGAAGCTTCTTACTCGGTGTATCGTTGAAACAGTGAAAGGGTCGAGAAGTTATGGTCTATTAGCAGTATCGGGGAAAAGGGGGGTTTAGCTAGGGAAAATGAAACAAAATAAAAGGGGGGTTAGTTCATAGATAGATAGCCCTTCTGGTTTGGCATAGGATTCTCAACAGAGCAGTTTGGTTGAGATGAGGAGTTTCAAACCACAACGCAAGCTTCGAGCCCAATTGAAACTACTAATAGGGCGTAGTGGATGATTACTAAAATATTTTTTATATTATTTACCATTTATAAACCAAAATTATGAATGTCTGGCGCCTATAGGTTTTTTCCTATTCAAGTTCGTATGTTACTTTGCTCGCACATCTTTCACAGGCGTTATTTAGCGTTAACATAATCTCCACGTCTTTTGCCTATTCGTCCAAGTTAACGTAATTTTCACAAAATTATGCTGAGTTTTAATTAGTGGGTTAAGTTATAATTAATCATATGAGTCCAATAGTCGTATCTACTTCGCATTAAAGAGTTTGGGTTGCTATGGTTCATATCGAGGGGTCCTTCTACTACCATTAGACGATCACAAGGCCAAATCTACGGGGTATTTTTAAAGGGCGGTTAGTTATAAGTATGTTTAGTCAAGTAAGTAAGTAAATAAGTGAGTGGGTGCGGAAGTTCGGTACAACATACTCTTTTCAGGCGACTTGATCTATGAGAAACTTTGTACCTTATTTAACTTATGTTTGCGATACTCTTATCTTCCTGCCGACATGATACGTACTATCGTCGTCCCGATTGTCAAGAACCGAACAGGAGATTTGTCGTCATCGGCTAACTACCGGCCAATCTCCCTCGGAACGGTAGTGGGCAAGATATTTGAGCGGCTGCTGCAGCCTAGACTGCTTCAGACGCTAGGCATAGACGACGCGCAGTTTGGTTTCCGTCCCGGTCTCTCGACTGATTCCGCGATCGTAAGTCTGAAGCATGCTGTGGACCATTATGTTAGTAATAACACAACGGTCTACGCATGCTTCCTCGACCTTAGCCGTGCGTTTGACCTTGTGAATTATGAAATTCTGTGGGGTAAGATGCGCGGCTCAGGAGTACCTGAGGACTTGGTAAGAGTCTTTGAGTACTGGTACGGAAACCAAACCAATTATGTGAAATGGGGCGACACGACATCTAATAGTTACATATTAGAATGCGGGGTACGTCAAGGTGGACTTACTTCTCCGGACCTCTTTAACCTTTACGTCAATGATTTGATGGGGAGGCTGAGGGGCACTGGAGTCGGTTGTCACGTAGGCGATGTCTGTATTAACAGTCTCAGCTACGCTGACGATATGGTGCTGCTCAGCCCCTCCATCAAGGGTCTGAGAAAGCTGGTGTCAGTCTGTGAGGATTATGTAAATTCTCACGGGCTGATTTATAATGTGGCGAAAACAGAACTGATGGTCTTTAAGGCTGGAAGGGGCCCGGAGAATATACCGGAAGTTCGATTGAATGGAGAGAAGCTGCGTATTGTGCAGCGGTTCAAATATCTTGGCCATATACTGACGGATGACATGAAGGACGACAGTGACATGGAAAGAGAGAGAAGAGCCCTGGCTGTTCGTGGCAACATGATAGCCCGCAGGTTTGCCGGGTGTAGCAGGGGAGTCAAATGTACATTATTTAATGCATATTGTCTCTCTTTCAACTGTGGGTCAGGTACAGCAGGAAATCGTACAGCGCCATCCGTGTACAGTATAATAATATATTCCGGACATTGATGGGGCTGCCGCGTTCCTGTAGTGCCTCCACCATGTTTGCGGAAGCCAGAACCCCTGACTTCTTCGCTGTGATGCGGGCGCGCATTGCGTCCTTCTGGGAAGGGATGCGCTGCTCACGAAACACTATCCTGTCATCAGTGTATCGCAACACTAGTTGTAATTTGTTTAGGCACTGGCTTTCTGTGCACCTAGACGGGAACAAGAAATAGTGTACAACTATTTAAAATTGTTTAACTTTTAAGTTTAGTTTTATTTTATTTTAATATTAAGTATTCCTGTTGGCTAAAAAATCTAAATTTTACTGATATGCGTGTACAACTGTATGTGTTGCCTGAAATAAAACTTTATTTATTTATTTTATTTTTTTATTTTTATAACCAACCACACCGATCCACACCTTCACTATTCAAATTTTGATGCTGGTGAAGTGAGTGTTAAATATTTAAACCACAGTCATTAGTAAATCAATAGAATAATCAATTAATCACCAACCAGTTTAGATAGTAAATGTATCTGATAAAGTAATCATTATCTCTAAGTAGTTTATTATTTAAGTTAAATGTTTATTGTTTATCCTTGCAAATTATCCACTTTGAACTGATTTAGTTTATCTTAATTTTTAAAAATCCTACTTAGAGTATGTTAGATAATATGTATATTATAACATTGGATTTTAGTTTTTTAGATACGTGATTTAGATTATGAGTACTTGAGTAGACTGCTCTGCGATGCTTTTGCACTTTTCGATAATAGTTATGTACCTACATACCAATATAAGTAATTTTCTCATAAAGCAAAATTTTACATTTCTTTGATGAAATATAGTTATTTAAACATAAGTAATGCTTATTAAATGTGGCTTTCCAAGTTTCCACCACAGAAGACTGCGAAAGCTACAAGTATATACAAGAAGGTTATTTATATTGAATATCCAACAAGTTTAAATCAAAAGGGCCTTATCACAGATGCAACATAAGAAACCTTTACTAATGGAAACCTACAAATTACATTCCAATTAGATAAGTGAAAGTGCTCATGAACTCTAATGATTCACATCTGGTAAATACTATTTGGGCCATTTTATTCAAAGTTGTCCCCCCGAAAAAAGTTGATATGAAAATGAAACCGATAGAAATTTATTAAAAGCTATTTTTATAGATTCTTTAATAAATAAATTTATATAAAATATAGAAGGTTCACTTGACTTTTAAGTAATTAATGAAAAAAATATGTTTTTGTTGAGTTGAGGGGAAGCGAGTGTTCCGTTCCGCAACCAAATTTAATCGCAGATAATGTAAATATAAAAGGTTTGGGAATTTTACAATATGATTATTATTCATTCTAAAATAACAAATGAAGAAATTACACTTTCATTTTCACATAAATGCGGACTACTATTTTTTTAAACCCATATATATATCCGTTCCGTTACTTTCAGTACAAAATAGAGGAGAATTTTTAAGATTACTATACTGTTTCACAAGTTTATAGGATGCCATCACTTGTAATCAATAGGTTAAACGTTATTATTTCAATATAAAATAACGGAAACGTAGTTTAATAACAAATTGTATTTAATTTTTGCAAATAAAACTATATTGAAACATGAGACAGTAACGGATCTGACTGTATGGGTAACGGATGAAAGCTAAGGTCTCGTCTACACTTGAACGTGGGTACCTAAGACCTCCAAAGCATATCGCGAGTAATGACTAAAACAACCGGAGTGTGTAATCCGTGATTGATTACCATATTTTAGATGAGTTAGTTTTAATCCCATACGTTTTTCTTTTATTTCCCGCAATCAAATTAAACTAAAACATCACATTAAAACCACGTGAATACCGCTTTATACTTCCATTCCGATACGTTTTTCTTTCCGCCTATACGAAACCAACGATCTAGTATCGGATCGGAAGTAACGGAACGCTACCTCCGGCGATCTTGTTTTTAATTGGCTTATTTGGTTTCAATATTAGTGCTTTGTTTTAGGAATCGATGTTAAAAGGTTGCATATTACGTATTTACCCGCAAATTTGGTTTCGGGAGGTGGAATGAGAAAATGTTACCCCTGAGTACGAGCTACTTTGATGCGTGTTTGGCGGCAACTGGCAAATGCAAGATGGCGGTATTGAGTAGTTTTAAATTAATTTTGCCAAGCTGAATAAAATGCTACCAAATGTTAGGAACTTTCTTTTAATTTTAACAGTCATTCTGCGGTTTCGGAATGGAAAATTCCACAATTACCAGATTCCGTCTCGGCAAATTATACTTAATTTTAAATAGTACGTTTATTTATTAACATGAAATATTTTATAACATAATAGCGTATAACTCAATCTTTTCAAATTATGCCGTCATCAATATTTAGTACAATTAGTTATAGAATAAAATCCATAACAAAAACGATATTTGCCGTGGGACAGCAAAAAATTGCCCATTTTTTATCACATTATAATTTTTAACAAATACATAATTATAATAAAAATTTAAATGAATATTGTAAATTACTGTCAACTAAATTTGGGTTCGAATAAAAAATAGTCTTCATTAGTTTAGACTCTTTAAACACGCTAAATATTATATCAAAAGTATGGGACAAGCCAAAAACGGGGTGGACAACTTTGAAAAAAATGGCCCATTTGGTTGTAGTAATTATTTGATATATTTCTAGTACTGTATAATATCAAAGTGGATAAAATAGTAGATATAATGGTTTTCTTTTTTTTTTTCAATCTTTATTTGGGGGCTTTTTCGTTTTAAGAAAATGTCGCCCCTACAGAACCAAGGACTTAATTAACAGAGTTAAAATTTAAAATAAACTAAAAACAATAACATTATACATTTCTGTCCAATAGACCACATTTAACCAGGTTTGAAATATTGGTTTTCATTACAACATTTTTGTCAATATGAAAATGCTTGTATCAGTAGGCCCTTAAATTAACAACTTCGAGCTGCCAAACACCAGACCTAAACATTGCTCAAGTTGTGAGTGCTACGGCTATGCAAAACATGGGAACACTTACAAACATGTAGCCATAACTCTCTGAGTATCAAAATAATATGTTGTCCATGCATCTAGTAGTCAAGAGGTATTGTCGGACGGGCCAGTATACCAAATGAGCAGGATAGACTTGAATGTGGAAAACAATGAATAGGAATGATGAGTTTTTTTATTGGGCTCCTTACTGTGTTTCTATCAATTTGTCATTGAGTATACTCAGTCAAAGATACATTTTACATAAATTCTCACATCAAAATAAAACAACAGAATTTTGGTCACTGCTAAATATGTGTCTGATAAAAGTGATAAATTTGGTATTGAAAATAATTACTTAAGTTTTAAATGACTATGATTCTGTATGTATGAATACAAACAACTTTTTTATTATTGTGACTTACCAGGTAAGTAGATTTGGATTATTTTTCATTAATAAAATATTAAGTAGAAGGTAAAATATGAGCAAATAATAATTATATTGCATGCACTTTGTAAAAAAATAACCTTTGTTTGCACTTTTATAAATTACATATGAAACAAATATTTTACTGTTATTTTAATGCAACAAAGATTGTGGGTAGGTAGGACAATTAATAATTTCTGACATTCGGGAACCTACTTGTAGTTGAATTCGTAGGCTAAAACTGCACTGTCAAATGGTATATTTACACGGTATTTTATATGATTAAAATAATTGCTGAATAATCGCGCGTATTATTAGCAGAATAATCTACACTGCGCCGAAGACACGGTCCGCGCGGTAAACCAGACTCAAATGCAATTATAGCTAAACATGTTTTATCTGGCTAGAGCTTTTTTTATACACTGTAGAATGTCAGTACATGTACTCGACTGAGTGGACTTCCCCTAACAAAGACAATGAACATAACAAGAGCCATCGCAGAATAATACAAAATAAAACTTACCACACTGCTAAGAAAGTCTTACATACGTAGAATTATTTAAATCGTAACAACTGAGAAGTATGGACGCAGTAACAAAAACGTATTTAATTATTTTCTTGACGATACTTTAGAAATTAATTCGCAGCACGAAAAACCGCCACCACCGGCAGATACAGACAGTGACAGTGACAGACTGACAGTGACAGTAGCTTGGCAGGAATGGCAGCTCACAGATAAGATAGTTAAATCTCCCGCGGAGATGCTGTCAAACCTTAATCCCCTGGTTATGTTGGTAGTATGTTTTAAGTTCTTATTTTAGTTTCTTTGGATTTAAGTAAAACATTTTAATCAAAAGTAAATATCAATTTATTAAAACGGTAATTAATACATTAAATATTTCATATTTAAATGTAATATAATGAGATCATTTCGTTACAATTAGAGATCACAATGATTAGTATGCCTATAAGATGCTTATTTTTAAAGACAAACCATTTTATTCCCATAAATTTGTAATATAGGGAATTATGTATTACGTTCTATGATTTTTAGGTAAGTACAGCATCCAGTTTAAATTGAAAGATCACGTCGATTCCTGAGCGGGTATCTGTCGTAAGGGTTTATTAAGTGCAGCTGACCGGTCTTGTAGGGGTTGCCGAGACCTAAAAAAAGATAAAAGGTATTTACTTTTAATTTATTAATACTTTTGAGTGTGCGATTAAAATCAATGCTTTATGAAGTATATTCAATCAAACGGTTGCCATCAGAATAACAGCGGCCAAGGTGATAAAAAGGTCATGCCATGCACGCACACCAAAGTTACCCAAAGACAAGGTGAGCCATAAGTAAGTGTGAGAAAGAAGATAAGATGCGGCACACCTTGACTTTGGTCCGGCGCAGTAATCTGCACTATCACCTAAGATGTTGTTTGTTGATAATGTTGATACCACTAACCTATGCATTTTCCAGTAACGCTGGAGCAAGTCGAGCCTGGAGCGCACTTCCAGCCGAATTCATCGTTGTCCAGTTTCTCGGTGCACGGCTCATCAGGGCCCTAGAAAAAGAGAATCGAAGATTTGAAGATAGTTCATCTGAGAATAAAATAGTAAGAACCTCTACGGCAATTTTAGAATTAGGTATGTGATAAATGTTTAAAATAAGCGCATGTAAGTATCCTCGTATGTATATCGTTTAGGTTTGCGAGTAGCTAGCATCCCACGAAGCTGTAATAATTTTAAACGGAAATGATGACGTTTACTTATGCATCAAAATCTTGCTTTCATGCCTAACATTTTTTGCTGTCCATCCGGTAGAAAGTGTCTGATTTAAAATGAAGTTTTTATAAGCATTTTATTACATTAACAAAGTCATGTACCCGATAACAGTCCCGCCTGGATCCGCAGACTTTGTTGATGTAGGTTCCGTGGAGGCAGAGCTTCGCGGGCCGGCCGTTGTGCACCTCACACATTTCGTCGCTCGTCAGCGCCGAGTAGCCGGGCGTCTCACACACTGGGCATTCAACCCACTCGCTGAAAAAATAAGTTGATCTAGTATCATTGCACTGGTAGCAAACTGGTAGTTACCTATTTTTACGGTACAACGATATTAAGTTACAGCTTGGCAAAAAAGAGTAGAAATGTAACTATTTATTATCATATCAACACTTCTCGTACAAAACGTTCTCATACAAAATTGACTCAATAGTTCTTAAAGCTAGGAACATACTACTTACGCGGACGTCCGTCGTAAATCGACCGCGACCGCGACCGATCAGTGTGCACGGAACAAAACATCCAGCGAGCCAGATATCGATCGGACGTCCATGCGCTCAAGGCCACGTCCACGTCCGTCGACCGATAGTTTGCACGGTTAAGTGTATTTCCATTGTCCAGATTCCCGTCCGCGGTCGATTCACGACGGACGTCCGCGTAGTGTGTTCCTAGCTTTACTGTCATAGAGTATATTGATGGTTCTGTTACCACATGCAAAACGGTTCACATAGACGGTGGCGCCTATTTTTTAATCTTTTTTGCCAGGCTGTAACTTCAAAGGAGGAGGCACGCTGACATTTTATTCCGCCAGGCGGCGCCTGTGCAAGTGTCTATGTAAGAGAGAGTGGAAAAAAACATCTTCTCGCTCTCATGTATGAAATTCTTTATCTAGGTTTAAAGATCTTCATTTATCTCAAAATAATACAGAACATGAAATTCTTTATCTGTGCAATGGACTAATGAGGTGGCGCCATCTGGCATAACCTTTGAGTGTGCCTCCCACGCGCCTCCTCATTGGGTTGAAATAAAGTTAAAAGATTTTAGTTCACTGGCAACACTAATGTGGCAATTTGAAAAATCCCCGCTAAATAAAAAAAGTTGCCAGTGTATAGAAATATAATATCGTATTCCATTGGACTAAGTTTGACTATTTCCATCGAAAGTGCAAATTTAAATAAATACGTGATTAAAATAGCATGCAATCATGCAATAATACGTAAATTATCTTAATAATATTTATACATAATAGCCCACTTCATCAAAATAGCCCAGTTCATTTTAGATTCCATTAACTCTCAAATAGTCCTTACACCCTGGCGGGTGCTGCCTCTGCGTGTGTCCCATGATACGGGCAAAGGCAACATCCGCTCGGTGTACCCCTCATTAAAGTGTCAAAAGGGCCTCTACGCGTTCGCTTCGGCCCCGCGCACGCCTCCCAAAGGTCCGGAACACCATTGTTCCGTGATGGGAAAGACATACAAATTTATACATAATAAAATAATACATATATACGTGTACATATGCGGTCCAAGTTTTTGCTATCTTGCTATTGGTATTGGTATTGTCTTGGTATATCAACATTGAAGCATAATTTAGCCGATATCGTCCAAGATGGAGGTAAACCTCCATACCCTTTCTCCTGTAAGTCGTCGCGCTCGATCAGGTTGCGGGGCTCGAAGCGGTAGCGCGCCAGGCACGGCCCGGCCAGCAGCATCAGGTATACCAGGGGGTGCATCATCTCCGAGTTCTGGGAAAACATAGGACTCAATCATGCCTACTGCTAATTCCTTCAAAACGGGCCCACTTTATCGAGTGAAGGATTAACTGTTTAATAAAACAACCAGTTACAATTACTGTAAGTTACTATTTTACTGTCTGATATTTTTATCATGTACTTTTATAGGTAAGGTGCATTAGGGTGATTCCGAAAGTCGTCTGATTACGAAAGTCGCATAAAAATCACCATTATTTCCATCATATCAAGACTCCCCTCTCGGAATTACCAGAGCATTTCTGTCATTCGGAATTACCCTAATGCACCTTATAAGTAAGTATAATATGTTTTATCTGTTCATAACTTTTTGTGGTTAAAGAATGTATGTATATTATTTCTTATAATTTCATTGTCCGGTTATGACGTTGGGATTTTGGACCAAAAGTTATATAAGATTGTCTTTACGTCTCATGACAGCTATGGCATCGCTGTTATTTGTTGCCAAATCTATTGCTATTTTTTGCAGTCACTCATCACGTCATGCGTGACTACTTGTCATATGACTTAAGTATATCGAGAGTGTAACTGTTAAATAACTGCTTTTGGTATGATAGTAAACACAATACCTACGGAAAACTCATGCATTAAGTGAATGAGATGCATAAGATTTGCCTACGAAATGGCGATGGGGTCTTTATCATTTTACAGTCTGGCAACTGATATTACAAACATACCTATTTTTATTGGCAAGTAAGTTCCTTTGTCTTTCTCATTCATAATTATTTATCTTTCTGGAATATCACGACGGCCTTATACCCAACCCCAATGCTAGACTTCGGTAGTTTTCCTTAAATTTCGACGAAATCTTTCCAACCCACATGTTTATCCCTCGCTAAAAATATTTAACAGTGACACAGAATAAGTCCCGAAATAATTGTGAATAATAATTAATACGAATGCTATTTCGAAACGTTTCGTCAGCTTTGTCGCGTCGCGTCTTTTATGAATGAAGCGGTGTAGGCGCAAGCATATGGTGTGCGCGGTAGTATCTTGCCCGCGAGATAGACTGTCCGTCCTTCTCTAATTGATACAGTTAGAAAAGGACGAGTAGTTTATCTTGCAGGCGGGATACTGTCTCGCCCATCATGTGCTTGCTCTATTGGGTAAGTCACGGGAACGTCCACTCGTGATTGTGATTATAGTTTTACTAAGTATAAATAGGTATAGAGTTGGACTTATATGTTCCCTACTCATTCACCTTGAATCCTGGATATATGTGAGTGTGCACGGGAAAACGTCCCACTTTGTCGATTGCTCTAAAACCGCTTTGCCAGTTTCTTTATATAAAGATACAAGTAAATCTCGCCTTAATGGTAACCGACAAAGTGGGACGTTTTACTGAACACACTCACATATATGAATTTACGAATACCTATGGTGACTCAAGCTGAACCACAGAATATAATATAAAAGTACAAGTAATTAAGTAAGTACAAGTGGCTGAACTCGGATGCAAAACATTCGAAGCTCTTGGTTTTCGTAGAATTCAGTTTCGAAAGAGAGAGTTTCAATTATTACAAACATACTCGTAACATCGAGGGTTTACTGGTGAAACCCGATAAGTTGAGCAAACTGGTTTTTGACATTCGAACTATGTGCAATTTCCACAATATTGTTATTTCAAGGACAAATGATCTCGATTTATCGGGTTTCACCAGTAAAACCTCGACATGCAATCACTGATCTCAATACTTAAATAGTAATTGTCTTTTTACCCGGACAAGGAAATGTCAAGCTGGAGTTATCCTTAAAGGAGCATCCTGACAAGCATTCGTGTAAATATTATAATCATTTCAAGAATCCCATTTCGATGCACTTTTAATCCGCCATCATGCACACAATCAATCGAGTCGGGCAGGCAAGGCAACATCAACATCAAACATTCTCAGAGTCAGTTGGACATTCCTTGCTATTTTTAACAATTATTCAATCTTTCTTTTCATTATTAGAAGCATATAGACCGGGGAACTATGTGCCTGTGGGTGTCGTGTAATACGCGAATATGTATTGGTATGAAAGCTTGTCGGGCTCGTGGGTATTCGCACGTACATACACTTCTATTTGCGACGCGGTGAGTGTGGTGTTTATCGTCGAACCCGGCTATTGTTTACCTGTTTATCCGATATTCTACATGAATACACACATGAAATCACGCCTGTATTCCCAAAGGAGTAGGCAGAGCACATCGAACTGCTTTGTTTCAGTGCTACTCATAGCACTTAAAGGGTTGAAGGACAACAAAATTGTAATATTATAGCGACAGGTTATCTATGACACCCACGGGATGAAAGGGGAGGTGAATTTCTTAACCTGTCACCACACGGGTTACGAGATTTTTTAAGTACCCACTTAAGTAATATCGAAATGCTAACGCCGTGGCTTGCGTGGGCGACGGTCGCGCGATGATCGCGCGACGGCGATGCGACGCATACGAAATCAAACCTTATCGATATGGAAGTATGAGACGCGACGGCGACGGTCGCGCGACCGTCGCCCACGCAAGACACGGCGTAAGAGCTAGGGACCATAGTGCAACTATTGCAAGTCTATGTTTTATTTTAATCTCTGTAGGTTACGCTATAATGTTATCTAACTTAAGCCAGTGAATTCCATCAAGGAAATCCTAGTCTTCTAGGTAATTGTACATACATACATACATATAATCACGCCTGTATCCCATAAAGGGGTCGGCTGAGCACATGAACTACTAAGTTTCAGTGCCACTCTTGGCAAAAAGGGGTTGAGGGTCTAGGTAATTGTATAGTGATATTATGTGCACTTATGTATTTATGCAATATTTTCCTCAACGTGTGCCCAGCCTGGCGACACATGAAGGAAAAGGACAAACAAGAAGTATAATTTCCTTAAATGTTTTTAAAATAAATGATTATTCAAGCTTTTGAAATCTGGGTCAACGACAATATGTACTTCATCGACTCTATACGAATCGCGTGATCAAAGGCATTTCTTGTGCTTTCATCATAATTAATGGCGAGCTGTTACCGAAAAATCAATCAATTATTAGGGAACGCAGAGCGCTGGCTGTGCGTTGCAATATGCTGGCCCGTAGATTTGCACGATGCACTAAGACAGTTAAGGCTACGCTTTTTAAAGCATATTGCCAGTCCTTCTACACGTGCAGTCTATGGGTTAGCTATACGCAGCGGGCATACAGCGCTCTGAGGGTGCAATATAACAACGCGTACAGGGTGGTTTTCGGGCTGCCGCGGTACTGTAGCGCCTCGGGTATGTTCGCGGAGGGACGGATCGATGGCTTCCACGCGATCATGAGGAAGCGGTGTAGCTCAATGTTGAGGAGGTGGCGCGCCAGCTCGAATGCCATCCTGTGCACGCTGGCTGACCGGTGGGACTCACCGTTGCTGAGGCATTGGGTGCAGCTACATGCCCCAATGTGTGTAAATTTATATTAATTTTATGTCTCTTTACTAACCCTAGATCTAAGTGTTAATGTATTACTAACAAAATATGGACTTTTGTTCGAAATAAATGCAATTTATTTATTATTGATTTATTTATTATTCCTTTATTTTTACCAAAAGTTATTTACCGGGGTTCGAACTGGGCGGCGCCGGCGGCCGGCCCCAATATTTATAAACGTCTGGGGACGACTCATCTTCTCCGATCTGTTTATTATATGACTTATTCACTTATATGTTTGCACAGGAATTATAATTATAGGTGGTTTGATTTAAGAAGTCACTGACATGGGTCGGAATTTAAAAATAAAACGTCATTGCAACGTAAATCGGGTGTTTGTTGAGAAAGTTTGCAAAATACCATCTATTGCGGTCCTAATATTGATAAGAAAAAAATAATAGCGACAAATATTGGCAATGTATTTGTTGACATTTTATAACGACATAAGAGATATAGAAATTGGTAAGGAGAGTTGCGCACGCGTCGCGTCCCGCCCGTCCGAGCGGTCCCCCGCCCGCCCCAGCGATCCCCCGCCCAGTGCGATGCGCATTCAAGTGACACTCATCGTCTGAAGCGGATCTTTCACAACTTTTAAAAACAAAACTTTTGAAACAAAAACTTTGAAGCCAGTGTTTCAGTGTATTCATTTGTTTTGACGTTCGAATTTCGATTTTAAATATGGGTATGATTTCGCGAGTGCGCGGACGCATACGGAGTGATTCATTCTCGAAGATTCACACTCTCAAGTCCGAAGACAAGATAGCCAATATCGGTAAGTAGAGATTATTAATGTAATTAATAAAATTACATTAATTACGTAAGTTATTTAATTTTAAAGATACTATAGCTTTTTTAACAAAAAATTGGTACCTATTTACAACATGTTATGACAGAAGCTCATTATTTATAAGTGCATGTGCGCGTTATTTGTTGTTATTTTTCTTTCTAATGAGTCATTCCTAATCTAATTTTGTTATAAACGCATGTGTCTGTGATCGAAAATTGGAGAACATAAACAAAATACGCACTAATATCAGATGTTATGTTTTGATAACATAGCTAGGTATACATTGTACCTAATGATAGACAGTAATGGTGTTTATTGCATCGTGCGAGACGCACAAAGAAACTAAACAAAATGGGTCAAACAACAATTTGGTTGTCAAGGTTCGTAGATTGAGGCCAAAGACATATTTCTCGAAAGCTAGGTTAGTGTCTCAAGGAAACATTTCAAGTCTAGATTTTATAAAGTGTAAATTAAATTCAAAGAATATCTTAGGAAGACTTTAGGCTACGATTTGTAATATCATTGGTGAAAAACAAGCGCACGGGCCACTGTAAGTCGAGTTTCGCATGTGTGTTTAAAACATTAGGTAGATGGTTTTGTATTTAGATATTTATGACAAGAAGATTTGCATGTTATTTTTACAAGATAAGTTTGATGCATTTAGTAGGTACAAAAATATACGTCGCGTCGATACATATTATAAGTCGAAAGATAATTCTGGAACACATTTGGTTCGCCATTAATTTTACGATTGTGGAGTCCAGATGGAGATTTATTTATTTTCTCCATAATTTAGACGGAACGTTGACCCGCGTGGCGTGGAGTTCATTTAAAATTGGCACGAGTTGCTTTGTTGACGTGCTTATAGATTTCGCTTTCATGTAGGTAAATATCGAACTATGTACTACCCTCTGTGTACTTTTTGCGTATTGTAACTATACGTAAAGAGTCAATTGGTTTTTTTCTGTCACCTCCTCCTTGTTTATTACAGATTTATAGTATAGTATCTATACCGCGGCTGGCCATTGTAGTTATTTCTCAAAATCTAATGTGTGGTGTGAAGCTAATTCTATCGGCTAGAGGTGTAACTGTCCGAACTCGCAACTTACAGTTTCAATTTAGATGATTCGTTCCTATGCATTTATTTATTTGCATATACAGATTTTACGCAGTGATATCTGTATTATGAATTTATAAATATGATCCATAAATGTGTTTTTAAAATCAAAACAACGAAGGATTCAATAACAAGTTGATTACGCACATGTGCGCGTAGCGTTTTGGATTTAGTGCTTTATGGATCTTTAATTATAGGTTGTTGTTTTTCTCTGTTGGTTACCTCTTAATGCCGCTGAATCGATTTAGAAGAAATTTTGTATGGGGATAATTTGAGCCCGGCCGTCAAGGACATAGGGACTTAGTAATGGGTAGTTTTCATTCATCATCATTCCGTCATTTGACATCAACCTATTCTATTTTTAACCAGCTTCTAAATTCCAGTATGGCTGCTGTCTCTGGTGCTGGTGCTGCCGTACTGGGCGCCGCGGGGGCTGCTGGTGGCGCTGGGCGGCGCCTGGCTGATGGCCGCCTACACCTGCCTCGTGGTGCCCGTGCTCATCTCCGCCAACTACCGCTACCCGGCGCGCTGGTGGCCCGACGCGGTCAAGCTGGCTCACGGTGAGTCAGAGTCAGAGCTGGTGGCTGGTGGCTACACCTGCCTCGTGTGCCCGTGCTCATCTCCGCCAACTACCGCTACCCGGCGCGCTGGTGGCCCGACGCGGTCAAGCTGGCTCACGGTGAGTCAGAGTCAGAGCTGGTGGCTGGTGGGTACACCTGCCTCGTGTGCCCGTGCTCATCTCCGCCAACTACCGCTACCCGGCGCGCTGGTGGCCCGACGCTGTCAAGCTGGCCCACGGTAAGTCAGAGCTGGTGGCTGGTGGCTACACCTGCCTCGTGTGCCCGTGCTCATCTCCGCCAACTACCGCTACCCGGCGCGCTAGTGGCCCGACGCGGTCAAGCTGGCTCACGGTGAGTCAGAGTCAGAGCTGGTGACTGGTGGGTACACCTGCCTCGTGTGCCCGTGCTCATCTCCGCCAACTACCGCTACCCGGCGCGCTAGTGGCCCGACGCGGTCAAGCTGGCTCACGGTGAGTCAGAGTCAGAGCTGGTGGCTGGTGGGTACACCTGCCTCGTGTGCCCGTGCTCATCACCGCCAACTACCGCTACCCGGCGCGCTAGTGGCCCGACGCGGTCAAGCTGGCTCACGGTGAGTCAGAGTCAGAGCTGGTGGCTGGTGGGTACACCTGCCTCGTGTGCCCGTGCTCATCTCCGCCAACTACCGCTACCCGGCGCGCTGGTGGCCCGACGCCGTCAAGCTGGCTCACGGTGAGTCAGAGTCAGAGCTGGTGGCTGGTGGGTACACCTGCCTCGTGTGCCCGTGCTCATCTCCGCCAACTACCGCTACCCGGCGCGCTGGTGGCCCGACGCCGTCAAGCTGGCCCACGGTAAGTCAGAGCTGGTGGCTGGTGGCTACACCTGCCTCGTGTGCCCGTGCTCATCTCCGCCAACTACCACTACCCGGCGCGCTGGTGGCCCGATGCGGTCAAGCTGGCCCACGGTAAGTCAGAGCTGGTGGCTGGTGGCTACACCTGCCTCGTGTGCCCGTGCTCATCTCCGCCAACTACCGCTACCCGGCGCGCTAGTGGTCCGATGCGGTCAAGCTGGCCCACGTGAGTCATCCCAGTAAGGCTAACTTGGAGTTTTTTAATGTGCAAAAAAAACTTCTAGTGCTACGGCGCGTAGCGCGTAGCATCGTTACACCGATATGCAGCGGAAACTACTCTTCGTAGACACAGGAAAACGTATAAACCGAGTTGGAAACGAGAATATATTTTATTATTTTCAAATTGTTGGCTTTTTAGAAAACCTGTACGATGCGACCACCTATGCTAGATGGCAATGACGGCTTATGAAAGATTTTTTTCAGTACAGATGGTGCTTTTTTTACGCACTAGTGCGAGAAGTGGTTCATTATATGCCAGGTCGAAACTTCGGAGGGTCATCTGTACTGAAAAACGTCGTACGATACACGTGCAAAAAGGAAATTCGTAACTCGTGTCGATTTAAAACACTCCCTTCGGTCGTGTTTTAATTTGTCGTCACTCGTTTCGAACTTCCTTTTTTACGCACTTGTATCGTAATGTACTATTTTACGGTAGCCATTAGTTAAATGATTTATCTTTCAGCATGACCTATGTTTATTCAATTCAAAATCTTAATCAAAAACGTGTCAACATCGTTTTAAGAAGACGTAGGTTTAATTAGGTAAACATCACAGCTATTTTAAAATCGGACTGGGAATTTAACTCTCAATGAAAACATTCGCGAATCGCGACGCAAGGCAAAGGCCGGATGCGATTCGGATACATCTCCTGTAGGCCGCTGTTTACTTCATATTTATTGTTTTCCTTGGCAAAACAAAATCCTCGCAAAAATACTAGCAACAGCATGAAGCGTGCCAATTTACTGACCTATGACGCGTGGGCGCATCGCATAGATTTGTAACATATATCTAGCCGTCTACGCATCAATACGACGTGTTTTTTTAAACAAAACAACATTTTTCCGATGGTATCTAATTGCGTATTTATCTGGGAATAGTAGGGATACATGTGAGTGTAACACGCAAATTTACCTAAATAGCGCGGTTGAGCTTTGCTCTCGAGCGATGATAATTATATAGCGATGATGGTATGTTAGGTGTATGTTATTAATTATTGCACCTATATTTCGGACCAGGGGCTGTAGCACATTATTGTGATAAACCTTATCAGTATCACGTCGTCGGCGTGTCCCTATCGCACTTACAAATAGTGCAAAAAATTGACTAAATCATGCGCCCGCCTGGATTTGTCCTCTTCAACTAGGTACAAAAGAGAGGTATGGACACTGTGAATGTTAAATCGCTTTGAGAGGTAGGGCACGACACAGCGACCATTCCGAATGTCCGAATCCAGAACAGAGGGAGCCCAACTGGAGAAGTAAAATAACCTTACAGAAAACCGCAGCCAAATTACACGGTAGTGCTGTGTTCTTAACACCGAATATAACGTATAATAGGCATGTAACATCTCTGGAGTGGCCAGCATCCATAAGCTACATCCATACCGACGCAATATAAAAGAGATAAATTACGTTTTTAGAACTCTCGTCTCGGTTTTATCTGTTTCATACTTGTGTATATTTTTACATATTGCAATTCATCAGTGCTTTCCCCATTTCTCCCATTCTTGCATCATTTATTGCAACTAGACCGTGCAATTAACGCGTACACACATGTGGCATTTCAGCATATACAAAACATATACAAAGTTGTGTGCGAAAGTCAGGTCACCGGCGAAGCTGAATGAGCGGCGGAAATGGCGCCCAGCCAACTCTTGTGCGTCAGTAGTTCCTGTCCCACAGAACAACATCGTACTATCTACGTACGACTTCGCACGTCCTTAGTACTTTTCTCCTCCAAGGTTCCTATCTTCAAAACACGCCCTCGAAAATAAAAACGGTGTTATCGCTACTGTCTATAACTTGTGGCGTTCAAGAGTAGTCGAGTACCTACAAGTCACGTTTATCGTCATATCCATTTCTTTCTGACATATGCAGGAAGGGGCGTGAGTGAAAGTGAAAACTGACGGATGTAATCGATAGTGCGTCACCTATTTCCGGTTTTCTGCGAATTGGCCACATTAAGTTTGAAACAAATATAAGTAAATATTTATGACGAAGAGGAAAGTCAATTAATACAATTAATTCAGAGAAGTTGTTAATTTTAATTTACAGCACTATTAGGTATAACATTTGTTCTTCGAAGGCATAAAAATGATATAAGTGGAAGCTACATACTCAATATTTACGAGACAAGACTCGTAATAGGAATCCTCGTATCCGACTCGAACGAAATACTTATAGCCACAAATATTTTATTTATCTTTAAAGCTTTAGGTATTTGAAAAGCAATATAGGTTAAGAATATTTTTATGCACTTGACTCAAAATGTGTTAAATTTAAATAAGCAAGGGGTGGTTAGTACATACATAGTAGTTACATTAAAGGTAATCTAAAGTTAAGCTGTGGCTTGAGGAGCAAGCTTATCTGGTTCTATACCGACATCCTATTTCACAGTGAACGTATTCATTCCGGCGAAATGTTTTGGTGTAATTAAGTAATCATATAATTAGCATCTACCATAGTGCACAAGTACATTTATTTTTATTACCTACAACTATGAAATGTGGATGATGATATTTTCGTACCTAGTTAAGACGATACGATACAGGTCAATTCTCCATACAAACGCTCTCGACTATTTCCTCCCTAGTTTTTGAAGATAGAGCAATGATTTTTTCAACACAGATTATTATTATTTTTGAAAGGGCGTCCTTTCCATTTTAGCATTTTCGCTCCCGTAGCGTCTTAAATCGAATATGTTTGAAATAAGTTTTTATTACAAAATATACTTAGAAAAACTTACCAGACAGATTCCTAGGAGTTCTATGGCGTGGTGGAGGATGGCTCTGAACTGACTACCCTTGGACAATGGGGGTCCTTTTATACCATCTAAAATTGTTGAGAAAAATAACTTTGACATCTCCTTAGGTGCCTGGATGGCTTCATGTTGTAGTGAAACAGCTGAAAAAATGTTGGTGTAGAGCCCACCGAACTGAAGGTACTAATAATTAAGTAGGGTCACTTCTTACTATGCTTCTGTCCTGTATTCCTTTCAGTCTATTTGACGAAATCACTAAACATCGTCTTTGCCACAATTATAAGTATTATAATATACATAATAAGTATCTAGATCAGGTAAGGTGCTCGTAACCTTCATAAAAATATATTCGCAAGTAGCGCATTTAAATATTTAAAATGTTACATCTTATTTGCAATTCCGTGTGTAGACAGACATCATAAATTGTATAAAAATAAGCATTATATAATGAATAATGATTATCAGGATAATGTATACGTACCTACATAATATTTTTCAAAGTGTGTAAAGAAGAACACTTTATATGTAGAAGCTTCATCAAGTATTTTAGACGAACTTCTTCTGTCCCCAAGCAATATGTATACTAATACGCTCTTATCCGATCGCGCACATGCTGGCACTTTGTCTCTGCATGATTAGTTCAATTGATACACAGGTCTTTAGCTAAACTAACAGTCTTTAGTTTGTTTATTCAAGCCACACACACACATTAGCGCGATGAATGTTATGATGGTAGCTATTCTATTTACACATGCATGTTAGTATTGGTAGCGGAACTCTTACATTACTAACATACATCGCCTGTATTTCCAAAAGGGGCAGGCTGCTCGAGTTTCAGTGACAGCAATTAAGAGGTTGATACTGCAGCGACAGGTTGCTAGACCATACATAACCCGTAGTCGACTTCTACAACCCCCACGGGAGGAAAGGGAGTGGTGAAATTCTTAACTTTACCCGTCTACACAGACAAAACGTTTATTTTTATTAAATTTATAAATTATCTTGGTTCCCTTCAGAATAAACAGTTTATTTCTCTGAAGCATTCTTAGAAAAAGGGGAAAAGTTATGCAAATGTGGCGAAAGGGACGGTCAATGCGGGATGACGGGTTCAGTCAGCCGGCGCGACCTTGTTGCTAGTCGCGCCCACACCATCTCGCTAGAATCTTCAAAAAGCTAATAATGTATATTACGAAATTATTAATCGTCTGCACCCATGAGATGGCTACATGCTGCGAAGAGGGCGGCTAGTGGCCCATGACCGCACGCTGTGGACATGATGCATATTATGGCATGCATATTAAAAAAAAAAAAAAAAAATTTAGTACGCTAATCAAATACCGCAATGTGTGGCAATGTAAAAATGCTCTCTCTTTGATTATCGAAGCCACGAATTTGATTAACGAAGCCTTGAAATAGTCGTAAAGTATTCCACTAAAAAGAAAAATTAGGTCACAAGTCACAGAATGTACACGAAATATCTTCACATCTCACTACGAAAGTGGGTTAGGTACTTACTCATAAAAGAATGTCTATTTGAATTCGACAGCATTGTACGACGGTAAAAGCTAGTGTGACAGGCGGTAAAGGGGTGATGTTGTTCCCTTTACCGAGCGCAGACTAATTGGGTTGAGGGTCCCAAGAAGTCGACACTCTTATAAGATGGTGAGGGTTCAGGCCTGGCTTAACAGAACAACAACAACGATTCCAATTGGATTTATTTAGACAACACAAGAGTTACACGCAAGTTTACACAAATAGTCTTATACAATGTAGTCTAGTAACACTAAGTAACACGAATGCCGTGAGTGGCACTGTACACTGTTGCTTTCACTGAACTTCACTTTGACTATGGACGCGACGGTAGCGGGTGTACCGAAAAGAGGTGACGTGACGAGACGTACTCCGAACCGGGCTCACGCCTTGCTAGTAAGAAGACTCTCCGTGTGTGATCGGAATTGCGACCTTACGCCAAACGCAGGGGTTTACGCAATGTGTGATCGGAACGGGCTTTCTCCGTACTTAGCAAGGAGCTAGCTTAGGCCTAGAGTAAGGTCCTAGTTAGGAGCAGACTGGGATGTCAACTCTTTGGGATGTGCCCCGGCGGGCTTTTATACCACCCGACGGCGTGGGTGAAAGCGACGCTTCCTTCCTTCCTGCGGCGTGGCGTCACCCCGCGTGGAGGGGGTGTAACGGGAGTAACGGGACGCTGGACCCGCGCATCTGCAGTGGCCGGCCATCGCAATGTAGAAAAAATGGTGCGGTACCGTTGGAATCGGAAGGGCCGGCGGAACCTTCTACCTGCGTTACGCGTGGGAAACTTGGTCGTGCTACAGTCTCGCCCTCTGGATCCGACGACGTCCCGGCGAGGAGCCAGCACGAGGTAGCACTTCTTCTTTTCCATCGATTTTGCTTTTACATGCCCCTTGGGCTTCTTAGTCTTCTTCTTGAAGTTTTTGAGTGGCTGGAGTGGTGGTTCCGTAGGGGCCACCACCTCTTCATGATATAGCGCAAACGCTGCATCTTGGGGAGGTTTAATCTTCTCCGGACAGTCACTATTCCGAGTGACTATGCATGATGCGAGCTGACGTTGTGACTTTACGTCAGAGCTATCTTGTTTTGGTGCAAGTTTAGCACGCTCAGCATGAGCTGGAATGACTACTGCTGGATCACGTGGCTGCATCTTCAAAGCTTCCTGACTATTCTTGTCTAATGCTTCTTTTCTTATTTCCTCCCTTTCTTCCGTAGAGGGAACTTGCGTACAGCCTACTTGAAGTTTTGCTGTAGGGCTTGGCCCTATTTCACCAGGTACGCTTGGGGCCCAAGAATATAGGCCAACGCTCTGGTCTCCTGGATTTGCATTTCTGCAGCAATTAGGACACTTGCTGCGAACGACGCCGGGTCTGCCGCATCCGTAGCAACTGATGCTAACCGGTGCTGATGGAGCAACCTTGCTCACATCTCCCCCTGCAGTTGAGCTCATCTCGTCTCCTTTTAAAAGGAGGGTAAGCCCTTCGAGAGCATTCTCGTCGTCAATGTTCTCGATTTTCTTGTACACGTTGATAGCTGCGAGAAAAGTCTCTGCAGCCTCGTTTTCGCCGGTCCCGTCGTATACTGCGTTGCATCGTGCGAATGACCCTTGTCTGCTTGCCGGTGCCAGAGCTGCGATGATGCGCTGGAGCTGTTCTTCGGTCATCGTGAGGGCCATCTTCGCTCTGTGTTGTGCTCGTGTTCTAGGTTCTGAAGCCAGGGCCCCACGTTGGGCGCCAGTTGTGAAAGGCGGTAAAAGGGGTGATGTTGTTCCCTTTACCGAGCGCAGACTAATTGGGTTGAGGGTCCCAAGAAGTCGACACTCTTATAAGATGGTGAGGGTTCAGGCCTGGCTTAACAGAACAACAACAACGATTCCAATTGGATTTATTTAGACAACACAAGAGTTACACGCAAGTTTACACAAATAGTCTTATACAATGTAGTCTAGTAACACTAAGTAACACGAATGCCGTGAGTGGCACTGTACACTGTTGCTTTCACTGAACTTCACTTTGACTATGGACGCGACGGTAGCGGGTGTACCGAAAAGAGGTGACGTGACGAGACGTACTCCGAACCGGGCTCACGCCTTGCTAGTAGAAGACTCTCCGTGTGTGATCGGAATTGCGACCTTACGCCAAACGCAGGGGTTTACGCAATGTGTGATCGGAACGGGCTTTCTCCGTACTTAGCAAGGAGCTAGCTTAGGCCTAGAGTAAGGTCCTAGTTAGGAGCAGACTGGGATGTCAACTCTTTGGGATGTGCCCCGGCGGGCTTTTATACCACCCGACGGCGTGGGTGAAAGCGACGCTTCCTTCCTTCCTGCGGCGTGGCGTCACCCCGCGTGGAGGGGGTGTAACGGGAGTAACGGGACGCTGGACCCGCGCATCTGCAGTGGCCGGCCATCGCAATGTGGAAAAAATGGTGCGGTACCGTTGGAATCGGAAGGGCCGGCGGAACCTTCTACCTGCGTTACGCGTGGGAAACTTGGTCGTGCTACACTAGCAAATAACATTTGTCGGACGGTGGCCTATCATAAAATCTAGTAGATCTTTAAATTCCTAAGCAAATAGTGAAAGCCATTTTCTCGTTTACTGAGATGATGGAACTCTTCGGACATCTGAAGGAACATAACGAACCTGCAAATTCATGCAATTCCAAATAGTACCTCTACTTAAAATATGTTCATGAAATAAAACTATGGAAACGGATTAAATCGCGTATAATGAATTTAAAATACATCCCATCATACAGTATAGTATGGGGATGTATTTTAAATTCATTATACGCGATTTAATCCGTTTCCATAGTTTTATTTCATGAGTAACTATCGCGGTAACCGAAGACAATATTAAAATATGTTCTGAAAGGTCATTTCAATATATACTCGTAGAAAGTTTAAGCAAAAGAAAAGCAAGCAAAATAAGCCTTCATGCAATGTCATATTCTTTTTTTTTCCAGAGATGTGGCGAAGACTGGAGAGGCCCGTGTCCTGTGCGCTGGGGGTGGTGCGCGCTGCGTACGCGCCGGTCGACCGCGCCGAGAAGCTCTTCCTGCAGATGACCAACCTGTCCACAATGATAGGACAAGTCAGTACAATCTGAACAATATACTTTATTTTGCACATTTTAGTCAAATATCTGAATTAAATTACTTAACTTCTCACTTTGATGACCTCCTAAAATAATTTTTCTTCTCCTAAAATAATTACACAGAGCTATTTATGTTAAAATTACTATTCGAAACACTGACAAGTTTATTAGAACGCAACTAATTATCATACCTAGAGTAACCTAGTACTAAAAGTGGCTAAGTGTCCTTTATAATAATATCAGGAGTTATGTTTTATCGTCACGCAAACATGACATGTTTTATGTTCCTGGTTCACCCTGTTTAATATTGAATTTACCTTAACCTAAATTTACTTTCAAATGTACATTCAAATTTAGTTTTAAATTTACTTTCAGATACAAAAAAACATTATTACCTAACTACCTAAAAATCTACTTTGAAAATTGTAATGTAACATAGTTGAGAATAGCATGTACCTACCTATTTTATATAAGATCACAATTGTACTTTAATATTATTTTAAGCGCTGAAGATAACCCTGTATGAAAGAGCGAATACCTCCTAATACAAGTTTTAAACTTAAAAGGAGGATTCGGCCCCTACGCATGTGTACTTTGCTGAAAAATAAATAATTTTGAATTTTGAATTTTTTGAATTTTGAATGACATTAGTGCCTAATATCTAATAGTAATAATACTTGTACCTATTATATGCATCTAATACAATTACCCATTTATCATACTTAATGACTACCTTCATTTATTCAATCTGTTGACTGGAACATTAGGCCCTGTCTGTTAATACGCAGCTGAAATTATGGTGGCCGAAGGAAATGTAGCCAGCATCCTTGGAACACCTGGGTACGCAGCTGAATAGCTCAAACGCTCACGAAACGAAACGCTAGTAAATATCTATCTCTATCGCTCTTGTGTATTGGCGCGATAGAGCCAGACTACCTTTCGCGGCGTTTCGTTTTCGTTTCGCGTCGCAGAAATGCCATTAGGCTACGGCACGGCAAAGTCAATGCCTAAATATTTTCGACTTAGTTTCTATAAGTATGTAAATGTGTTGATGTAAATAAATGTTGTTCCAGTTGCTGATGTTCACCGCGTGCGACCGTCTGTTCGTGTCGCAGGGCCGGCTGACCTGCCTCTACTCGCTCATGTTCTACAACGTGGTCACCTACTCCGTGTCGTACGTGCGCGAGCTCGCCACCAAGGAGGACTGGTCGCCCTACGTCAACGTCACGCGCCACTCGCAGGTCAAGCACCTCGCCATGTCCGCCACCAAGATCGTCCTCGAATGGACCAAAGCCGTCACTTTCATTGTCACTGTCACCTTTGTACTTCTGGCTTTTGGACTGGAACAGGGCTTGGAGCATTACAAACCGACGGCGCTGTATACGCTCTTCACCGGTACTTATTATTTGCTGACGGAGCGGACGTTCCTCGAGCTCTGGCCTATAGCTTTGACTGCTATGAAGTTTGAGCGCTTGGAAGGTATGGAGGCGCTGTATTTTGGTGTGTGGGCGCGAGGCATAACTACAGCGTTAGCGCTGCCGCTGGTTCCGGCGCTGGCGTGGTGCGAGCGCTGGCGGCTAGCGCTGCTGCTGCTGTACTTGAATGTGATAGTCCACGGCCGGCACAGGCTCGGTGAAGCTTTACAGAAGCTGAGAGAGGCGTGCGGCTCGCTCGCTAGATTCCGCCGGGCGACGGCGGAGGAGCTCTCGACGCTAGAAGACGTGTGCGCCGTGTGCCTGGGCGTGATGCGGTCGGCGCGCGTGACGCCGTGCGCGCACTTCTTCCACGCCGACTGCCTGCGGCGGTGCCTGGCGGCCTCCGACCGGTGCCCCATCTGCGTCCGGCCGTACATATTCTGCTGACCGCTGGACACCACATTCGCCGGACAAGACTGTTGAGTTACGAAAGCCTCGAGCGTCGAGACCGAGAACGAGATCCACAGGAGGAGTGGATCAATATTTATTTGCCTAGAGACTTTCGAGCATGATTTCTGTTCATGCGTAATTGTAACTACCATTTTTATGGTAATAATTTAGGATTATATTTTAATCGTATTTTACATCCTATAGGGTCTCATTTAGCTCTATTATTCTAAAAGAAAATAAACACTTAACTTTCGATTAGGTATTAACAAGGATTATTTATATAGGATTTACATACTTCATACTAAGAATCGTACCTCGATTTTTTAGCGCCACCTATTAAATACTATCATAACTACACTGATGATGCCCACAATTTTTCTTTTCTTTCAAAATGTGTATTGACGTGATATCATGATTTTAAAATAAAGAAATATAAATAACAATAAATAAAAAAATCAAATAAATAAATAAGTACTAATAAATAATAATGTATATATATATAATAATAGTAGGTATACACTATTTATTACCTGTTGAACAATTTATCTATCATGAAACATTTTTTTTTATACTTTAGCAGGTGCAGTATGAAATGGAACCTTTTAAATGGTCCTTCGAACCGTATTGTACTAAAGATTCTTACCATAAGTATATAATAAAATCTACTTAGTACAATACAAAATATATACATGTATTTATATGTATTTACATGTCATGAAACTCAAAATGAATAATTCGACATATCATCGGCTCCGTTATATTTGTAATCGATATTGTTTCAAAAACAGGTGCAGTGTTTATTATAGGTACCTAATACTTATTATTCAATAATTTGTGCATGCAATTTATCCGTCTTGGTTTATACTACTTATACTCATTAAATCTTAAGATATGTTCTGTTTACCTTTGTCAGGCCCACTTGCACCAACCACTTAACTCCAGGGTTAGGGGGCTGTCAACTGTCAAATTCCATATAAAATGGTGGGTTAACCCTCCATTTTCGTTGGTGCAAGTGGCCCTTAAACTTTTATTTTGACTCAAAAATAGGTACGATTCATTTATTTACCTAAAAAACTTGTAAAAATACGCGGCCTATATTTTACATACAGTACGTATATCAGAATCAGAATCGATGTTCTATGATGTTAAGACATTGTATTTTATTATGCTTAAATACCTGTGGTAGCTATTAATCGACCTACCCACAATCTCACATTCTTATGGGTCCAATCCAACATAAGATCTTTGTATTAAACTAATAATTTTGTAATAAAGCAAAATTTTAAACGAAGTATTAAAAAATTTTCATTTGACACACCTCTCACTCAACCACACTGAACCTGAACTCACTAGAGCTCCATGGAGTTGATAGACGTGCAAATAGAAACATATAACTATACCTAGATATTTAATTCTGGCACGAACGTCTAATTGTTAGTGCTTGACAAAATAAAAACATCGACAATCCTTTTGTCGATAAATAGCCTTAATTAAGGTTATTAATTACCCCTAATAATAATATCAAAAGTCTTGAATAATCATGTAAGAAATTGTGTCAAACTCTTAAAATAAGGTTCGTTTTATAATTATTCTCCATTTATTTTCAAACATGTGACATTTGTATAAAACAATAATGTTATATACACATAAATTCAGGCCTATATTCCCTAAACGGGGTAAGCAGAGCACATGAAACTACTCAAGATTCATTGCCACGGCAATTATTAATGACATAATTATACTAAAATCTCTGTCAATAGAAATTGTCAACAATGTAAACAAACCATTATATAAAATATCAATATTTTAGCACAATTTTATTATTTTAAAGGTTGAGGATCATAATGTGATATGAATTGATTAAATAACACATGGATTTAGCCAGTATCTGATGAGTTAGATGGAAATTAAATGCATTTTAACTAATTTGTTTATGACAATATCCTATACTCACCACTGTTAAGAGGTATATAACTGTAAGTTATCGATGAACTAAATATCGGAAGGAAGTCACTAGTGTCACTTCGTTCGTGCCAGAAAAATATCTAGGTATACATATAACTATACCCAGCAATATAGCCTGTCAGGACATTTCCGTTACTAAAAAAAGTGGAAAATATTTAAAAATGTAGGCGCGAATGTGGTCGTCCCATAGAAAATTTAAATTTAGTGCTTTTTTCTAGCAACAAACTTGTTCGTTCGGATAATTCGGCTATAATATACAATATGATATAATATACTGATAGACATTGACATTCACTTATATTACAATGCGGAAGCAAACTGACAGACGCCGGTGGCGCCATCGCCACTAGGTATCCGCCTAGTACTTAACACTGCAAAGATGATTTATATAGGATTTAAAATTTTCATACTAAGAATCGTACCTCGATTCTTTAGCGCCACCTATTAAATACTATCATAACTACATTGATGATGCCTACAAATTTATTTTTTTCAAAATGTGTATATGACATGATATCATGATATTAAAATAAAGAAATATGTCATTTGTTCGTATAGAAAATAAAAACACGCAAAAATATTTGGGGAAAATATGATTTTGGCCACTTCCAGGCTGCGAAACAGCGCCATCTAGTTTTAAGCCTAAAAAGCTCATACATTTTAGGGGTACGCCTCTTTGTATGGTCTTTGTCCCGTATTATATCGTTCTTGACACTGTCTTGTCATTGTCACATACATTTTCTTGAACAATTTTCTTATTTTTAGCGGCTTTAACGCGGTTGTAATGGCCACATCCGAACTAACTTTTCAGTGTGCTTTCTCAAGGTGAACCTATCAAAATCATGCCTATTTTTCCAATTACTTATAATTTTGCGCAAAAACAATGAGCGCCTGTACGATATACACAGCAATGTTTTAAAAACTAGCAAATACAAACTCTGAGCTCTGCTCTTAACATCAGCACTAGAGCATTAGGCCGGGCCTAGCCAAGACAAAGAAGACAACCGAATATCAACCAACGCCCCAGAAAAGAAATCTAACCGATTAAAAAAAAACTGAGAACCTCGCACTCGGAATATGTGAAAAACAAAACACGAACATCCATATTTGCAGAAAACACGAAAAGCTATTTGTCTCTCTATCATTTGTTAATATTGGTGGGCGACAGAGATATAAGTTTAGCGCGTTGTCTTAGTTTCTCTGCGAACGAATTTCTAGACTAACATCTTGGCTAGGCGTCCGGAATTACGGTATTAAGTACATAAGCTTGAACATTTAAACGCTGAAACTATCACTCCCACGCAATCTACGTTCGTAAGTAATATATTCATACATAGGTAGGGTACTTAAAAAATTAAAGGAAAACGGAGACAAAAACATACACGTGGTCGAAGTGGACAGAATTTGAGAAATCGGATTTATTGCTAAGAAAATAAAATATCGCATACTCATGTTTTGGCCCAAGCCCTTTGGAACTTAGATACATATATAATTATCCGGTATTTATGTGTATAATACTGTGTCTAGCTAGAGAGGAAATGTGCGATAACCCATAAATAAACGCAACATTTGGTGTATCTCAAACCCATTATACCCACCAAACCGAATCGAAATCAAAGCGTGGCGGTGTTACCATGACGTCATGTGGTTGAATCACGTAAACAAACGACTGAACGTCCACATATACAGCTGTCCTTGTCCGATACACAGTTTCACAATTGTATGTTTTCGTTGTATCTCTCTCTTGGATATGCCAAACGTATCGCGAGCGTGGAAGTCTGATAAAAACCAGCGGAAGCGTGATCTCAATGACGTTTGATTGTTACTGATCTTGAGGTCCAAGCTATACTAGTTAGATAGAGTTAAACGCTATGTATTCTATGTTATTTATTTACCAATGATATCGCTTCTATTCGCCCAAAGTTAGTCTACGCGGTATGCGGAAAAAGAGGGACGTGTATTGATTCCGTACGCGAATTTTTCCGAATTGTGACCGAATTTTATCAGTTAGAATGTGAATTGCTATCAGTGCGGACTGCATGGTATTTGAAAGGATTTTAATGAGGTTTGTACAGCATAAAAATATAATAAAAAAATTGCAATTTTTTTAAAAGCTCTCATTATATAAGAAACTACTTTGCAAAATTGCATTTTTATTGAGGGCAAAATAGAGTAATGTAATAAAACGCTATTCTAAGATGAATTCAAGAGCTTTAGTGATGTATAAATGTTAGAAGTCACGGTCCGTGAAGTCATAGCTATCCTTGGCGTATCCTTGACCTTGTCTCGACACCATGCTCGGAAGCTCACTTGTGCTTAGGATATGTTGAAACGAATAACAAATAACAAACATACCTAATATTTTCTTTTTTTTTCATATCCCTAAGCGAGGGCTACCAATACCTACTATTTATTTATGTGCAAGATTTGCTACTACAAGCAGCTACCGAAGTGAGCTTTTAAGGCTAACTTAACTCTTCTTTCGGAGCTTTTGTTTACAAAATGTATAATATAATAACGAACCAAAAACAATAATAGTTAAGTTACATAGTTATTACATACACATATTTGGGTTCACGGAAGGGAACCGCGGATGTTTGTGTTGTTGATACTATGTTAACTCTCATGGCGTTTAGTAAATTGATTGAAAATAGATGAATAAGTAAATATAATTTAAGACTTTAGGAACACGGAACACCAACTCGTTTTCATTTTACATATAAGGTACAGCGGGACAAATCTCAACTGGGGGGCAAATGTAACTGGTTGATTTTTTCCATGTTTTACAATGTTTGCATTATTAAATAGTGTCCAACTCCACCGGTTATATATGGTAGGCGTGTTCAGTGTGTACACATACCTAGAACCAACATCATAGTGTAATAATGGAAAAAATGGATTAACCAAATTGCCCCCCAGTCGAGATTTGCCCCGCTGTACCTTTAGGTACTAACGTATGGTTCGTTTCAGGAAAAAATATCGAAAATCGCACATAATTCCCCACACGTGCTTTATCAAGGAAAATGTTTTTGTATTGGTATTTAAAATGGATGCATGTCATAAAGCATATTTAAAGAATGATCCTTTTCGGCCACACATGCGCGTTTTGAGAGCGTAGGCGGAGAGCGTCAGCGGAGCGCAATGATAGCGGTGCGCCGCACGAGCGCTGGCGTTGCGCCCAGCGGGCACCGGCGGGAACAAGCGCGGATTGCGAGCGGAACGCCAGCGTTCGTCCGGCGCACCGCTAACGCTCTGCTAACGCTACGCTATCAAAACGCTTTATGTGTGGCGGAGGCTTAGAGCACATTCATAACTCTTAAATAAAAGGACGGTAGATACGATTCTACATGCCAGCGCCATATGAATCTTATGAGCATTATCACCCCCTTTCGCCGGGGAGATCAATTTCGGCAGCCAGTCTGACCTACTTGAGAATTCCTTGTCCTAAAAACGTTCCAGCTGTTTGGAGGGAGGTTGGGAGTTGGGCGGGTAGAACACTTAGAGCTCATGTTTTACCTAAGTCTAATTATTAGGTATAACATGTTGGTAGTCCTAATCCTAATAACCCTTATTAAATTTATATTACCTATTGACACATGAATTATATGTAGGGTAGACCGGGGACAATAGAAACACGTTACGGTTTAAACAAGCCAAATTTCTCGAAAACTACAACACCTACGTGGAATACGCAATACTCAGGCCACGGGGTAGACCATTTTGCAAGTTTGAACCAATAACGTTCGGGCACGCGAGTGACGTGGCAGTGTCAGGGAGCCGATGAAAATTTTCGACCAAAAACGTAACTATTGATGCTCTCGTATATTTTTGTCTAATTTTGTGTACCCGTGTAGTATGAAAATTTTAATTCGCTAAGTGATATGAGTGTGGATTCTATAATATTTTAAGTGCCATGAAACAGTGATGGAGTGTCATTAATTGGTAAATAATTGACTTTGAAATCAAACATGTGTTGTGGGGACAATAAAAACAACGTCCTTGTGGACGATTGAAACGTTTCAAACGTCCCTGTGTGTTAATCGTCCCCACAAGTAACCAACTATCAATGAAATGGGGTTCTGTTTTTTGTAAGTATAACAGCGTGTAAATTCCACGAATGAAAGCAGCAATATCTACGTTTAACTCTGGCCTGAAAACAGAAGCATGTGACCAACAGATCCTCAGAAATGTCTACATACACTGCACACCGTTGTTCTACGGACTGGTTATGATTGAAACAAGGTTATAATTGAAACACCCACTTTTGTATGAAACACATTAATATTTTTTTATGACTATTCCATAGAATTATATCTTACTCTGTTTCATATTAACCAAAATGATACATTTATAATGTAAGAAGTTACCGAAACAAGGAAGATTAAAAGTCAAGTATTTCTTTTTTTACATACGTTTCTTATGTCAAGATATTGAAAGAATCTTCAGGTGCTGATATTTTTTGTATAGGTTGTACTACAAAAGTGATCTTTTGGTGGTCTGTTTTTGTAACACAGCAGTCATTAATAAAGATATGAATAATAGTTATTTGTTATACAAGGGGGCAAAGTTGTATTTTAACGCCGAGTGTGGAATTGAAAAACGAGCAAGTGAAAGGATTCTATAGTTGAACCGCGAGCGAAGCGAGTGGTTCGAGAATAGAATCCTGAACTTGCGAGTTTTTTAACACACGAGAAGTAAAATACATTTGCACCCGAGTGTAACACAAAACTTTTCCCCTCACTATAGCGAGGAAACTACAACGCAAAAAACGCGTTTATAATAATAATATAATATAATATAATTTCTTTATTCAGACACAAGTCCATGATTATTGTTAGTTAAGTTCTTAAAAACTATGTTATTTTAACTAATTACAATTAATAATTCTTACCTAATTAATTTAAGTAATAAATATCCCCACTATGGGGGTTTATTAGTGCCGACATCCAATGTCTTTGCAAAAGACTATCTGGCCTGTCCGCAAGCATGCTTAGAATGCTGTTGGGACTACCCTGTATTCTGCTCCTGATGGACAAGGCTTTTTTACGCATTACGGCATGGAAGTCGTCTACGTGAGCGTCGGCGAACATTCCAGATGCGCTGCAGAATCTAGGGAGTCCCATCAGAACCCTAAACATGTTATTATAGAGAACACGTAAGGCGTTGAGTGCTCTCTGGGTATAACTAAACCACAGGCCACTGGTGTAAAACGATTGACAGAAGGATTTGAACAAGGTTCGCTTTACTTCTCCCGAACAATGAGCAAACCTGCGAGCCAGCATATTCCCCCGAACAGCCAAAGCCCTACGTTCCCTCTCAATATCACTATCGTCCTTTAAATCACTCCTGATAATGTGACCTAGATACTTGAACTTGTCAACCCTCTCCAGCTCCTTATCGTACAGTTTGATGGGCGGCATATATCCTAGAGACCTGCCTCGCACCGCGAAAGCCATGACCTGGGTTTTAAGACAATTGTACTTCAAACCATGTGAGTCGGCATAGGATTCGCACTTGCGCAGCAGGTCCCTAAGTCCACAGACAGACGGACTCAGCAACACCATATCATCCGCGTAACTGATATTATTGACCATATGGCCATCTATGGAACATCCCGCATACGTGCTGCTGAGTCCGGCAATCAGTTCATCGACATACAGACAGAAAAGCTTAGGCGAGGTTAGCCCCCCCTGCCTCACCCCGCATTCCAGCCTGTATGTGTCAGAGACTTCTCCTGCCCACCTTACACAGTTCTCCTGCCGCTCATACCAGTGACTGAACAGGTCAACAAGTTCTCTGGGCATGCCAGTGGCCCTTAACTTCGCCCACAGCATCCGATAGGAAACCATATCGAAGGCTTTAGATAAGTCCATAAAGCATCCATAAACTGGTGTCTTTCTTTGTGTATAGTATTTGACGGTCTCCTTTAAGGTAAAGATGGCGCTCTCTGTCGAGAGACCCGCTCGAAAACCAAATTGAGCATCATTAAATTTTAAATATTTATCGAGCTGCTTATTAAGGAGACCATCCAGCACCTTAGCTGTCACTGTAGCCAGCGATATGGGCCTATAGTTATTACTATCGGATACGTCACCGGTTTTATTTTTCACAATAGGTACCACCAGCGTACGCATGAGACCTGCCGGTAGATAGTCCGGTTTATCACTGCTTTCAGTAGTTCCACAGGTGGTAAATCATCTTTATTACTAGATTCACCTACTTTTATCAATTTTAAAACAGTTAATTTGACTTTATTCAAGGTCAAATTACTTTACCCACTAGTGGATAAAATGCGTTTTTACCCGCTGGTATTAAAGGACAAAACACGTGTTTCCGAGCTAGTGAGGGGAAAAAACATTTCTTAGTTTTTCCCAAATTTATAAGGGGTGTTTCAAATGACCTCGCATAGGGTTTCAATTGACAACCATGTGGGGTCAATTGAACCACTCTCCCGCTTCCTCTTTAATTTCATAATACAAGATAACCATGAGCAACATACCTTTAAAACTAATTTTGTTTAAAAGCCTAATAAACCTTCTTAAAAATAACTTTCATATCTTCCTAACTATTCAAATGACAATGCTACAAGCGATTAAGTATAAATTGTTTCAGTTGTCCTGTCCCCGGTCCACCCTATTACTCTACTGAATGAACAACACTAGGAAGTTGAGTAAACCGCAAAAAAACAAACAGATATAAAGTCATGTCGCATCTAACAATGAAACTATGTATTATAAAAGCGTATAAAAAAGCTCATTATTTTTCTTATTACACAGCAGTTAATTGGTATTCATTGAGTAGCTGTTATTAAAATGCAACGAATGCATCGTTGTCACTTTATGCTTTAAAATGTCGCATTGTTTTATGGAAACCATACAAAGTTACACCGTTTTTCCAGTAACACTGGAGAACAATGTTTTACGCGCGGCGGCGCGCGGGCCTATAAAAGACCGAATATCAACCATTACGTCATGCCGGCTCGTTAGATTATGAGACGATTGCGAGTGATGCCGGCAAGATCGTATCCCATCCTAGCAGATATTATAAACTGGCCCCGTAGCCGAATGGCATTTCTCCGACGCCAAACGAAAGCGATACGCCGCTGGCTCTGTCGCGCCAATACGCAAGCGCGATAGTGATAGATATCTACTAGCGCTTCGTTTCGTGAGCGTTTCGTGAGCGATTGTGCCATTCGGCTAGCCACCCTGGACTGTGAGTTACAAGACATAAAGACTTATATAATCCGCCGCCCCGCGCGCACCCCTCCCTCCGCGCGCGCGGCCGCCTCCTGTTTCGTCGAAATCACGGTGTCAGCGTGCATACGCTGACGTCACTGCCGGCCGGTCTACTGCAACTAGCCGGGTCAATACACCAACTACAAAGGGATGTGAAGAACGGGCACCTGCCAAGGAAAATACTTCCCGCACCAATGTGGATGAAGAGGGGTTCACATTGGTGGAAAAGAAGAGCAAGGCGCGCAGAGCGGCTCGCAAGACTATGTGTGGCTCTGCGGAACCGGTGAATTCTGGTCTACGGATTGCCACACCGAGTAGGGCGCTCTACGTGTCTCGCCTGCATTACTCCGCCATGGCCGACGAGGTGGTGGACTACGTTCGCCGGAAGACTGGCTACACGCTGAGGGTGCAACAGCTGCAGTCGCGTCACTACGTGCACTTCAGCTCGTTCGTTGTGCGCGTGCCGCGGCCGCTGCAGGACACCATCGCGAGCGCAGACTTCTGGCCGAAAGGTGTGGTTTTTCGGCGGTTCCGGGGCAACCTGCCAAATCCCACACCGGGGCAAACGACGCAACGGAGCCACGCTGTGACGTCATCGCCCAAATCAATTGTTTAATTTTATTTTTAATTTTGTTTTCATTATTTTCTGTGTTTTTTGTTATCTAAGTTTCGTGACGCATTGGTTTTACTGTAATGTCATGCAAACATGTTTTTACTAAATAAATAAATAAATAAATAAATAAATAAATAATGCTTTAAGTAGGAAGGAGTTTGCTAAAGGGTATAAAATCTCAGACAGAACGCAAACTCGTATTTTTTATTCCTTTTGTATTCAACTTGATTACTGATGTGACTGTGGAGAGCCAATCCAAACCATCTCTCACATAGCTGAAGAATGTCCTAAAAGGAAGTTTCCCGGAAATATGCAAGACGTCCTGGGCCTCCTGGCAATCACACCGGAAGCAAGGGATTGGCTACTTAAATTGGATGTTAAATTGTAATCTTACTATATATGCATGTATAATAATTTAAATTTTAACAGGAATAAAGCCATACGACATAATAATAACTGACTCCTTCCAGACTTCGCGAAATCTCATTGTCGTATGTTGATATCGGATCGGATGTCGGATAAAATCTAGGGAAAAAAGTAGTTTCTGGATTATTCCCCACGGCCGAATTTTCCGGACAATGTGAAGAAGTACTGAACTGAAACTACTGAGAGTTTTCGATTCCTCGAAGACGCCTTAAGTACTTTAAACACAAGCAAACACTGTTATCTCTTCTAAAACGTGTCCATTTCTTTTCTTGATGACAAACAAGCATATAGAGCTCGCCTGATAGTATAAGCGTCGTATCCTCAAGATACACCTGGCACCTGCAACTCCAGAGGTATTAGGTACAGACGCGTTTCCGACCCCAAGACTCTGCAACATTGGAACATAAATCTGTCTGATTTTCCCTTATGCTATGCCAAACTATTAAGGGCCCGGATGTACCTCTAAACATGAACTGATGTAACCCTTCAAGAAAACGTCGACAGCTCGTTCCTCAAAGTAAATGAAAAAGCAGAAATCTCCTGACAGCGCATTTGTCATCCCGAACACGCCGAGTCGTATAAGCTGGTGGCGGAACTAGGGCAGCAACCTGGCGAGCGGCCAGGATTCCGAGTGCTAAATCAATCCCTGTATTATACCATTCCTGATTAAACAATATTTGGGTCATATACAGCATGAAAACATGCCCGAAGTTAGGGACTATAAAACCCACAGATAAAATAAAACCTAATTTTCTTATGCGGCTGGGGACACTGGGTACAAAACTGGTAGGTATTTCACGGGGGTAATAAGTTAATTTAAAGTTATTGGGAGTAGGGATACAATCAGATCCCAAAAGTTAGTCAAAAGGGTGACCGTAGTGATGATTAGATACCGACACTTACTTAGATACCAAGTCCATGTAGATTAGATACATCAGCGGCAAATTTGCACGGACACAGTTGGTCATGAGCAGTCTTCCATTAGGTAACATAATGTAGATACGTAATTGACTTTTACTGAATAAGTAATTGACTTTTACATGAATGGTTAGTCCGTTTTCACATTATCCGATCCGGTATCGGTAGTCGGAAGGATTTCAATGGAACAAATTCAAGATGGCGCCTGTAATGTATATGGGATATCGGTCCTACATCCGATATCGGATCGGATAATGTGAAAACGCACTTAACCGCAGCAAAGTTGTAAATCGAAGTATCTGCTCTTACGACATTTTGAGGTTAATTTATAAAGATAATAACATGAGTTCAGTTAGATAATATCCTCCTTTCTATTTCTATGTAGTTGACAAAAGTGTCGCGTTTCATGAAAGAGACAAGTTTTGAAAGAAATGAAACTTACGGGGCGTAATTCAAATATGTGGGCTTTGAGCTTTTCTTCTTGTAATTTTGACTCATTACACTCTGAAATTACCGGAAGCTAATGGCATTTTCAAAACCTGAATCTCTCGTGCTACTTCTCCTTTACCTATCAAATACCTACCTACCTAATACCTAACGATGCTCAGTGTAACCCTCGAGAACTTTAATTGCATAACCACAACATTTGAAAAAATCCCCGACATTTTCATGAAACATGGCTATAAGAACACTTCCGACTAATTCAGCTTTCAAACAAAAAAAAATCTAAATCGGTTCATCCGTTCAGGAGCTACGATGCCACAGGCAGACACACACACACACAACAAGACAGACATGTCAAACTTATAAAATTCAAGTCTTCATATGCCATCAAAATAAGCGTCTCTAATCCCTAATACACATACCTAACAGCGGCATGATGTCATAACTTACAAGGGTCATAACTTGGTCATAGCACGTCGCCTTGTAACTGCAAACATAACTTTTTTACGACCGAACGACACAAGTTGTTACTAGAGTCCTCGACCTCATGAGTAGAATAGAATATTTTGCAAGATTTGCACTAAGATGATAATACCTCTGTTGGTACATAGGTCACTTTATCATCTGTACAAAAGGACTCTTTTTCATTGCCTGTTTGTGCAGATGGTTAAATATACAGTTTTCGTATGTGCAGAACTAATTTGCCTGCACCCACGCGTGCTTGAGTAGCGAATCACGTATATATTTGAACATAGGTACTTATTGTAGCCTTGAAAATTACGTTTGATGGTAGGATTATTTTCCTTTTTAAAATATTGCTAATTACCTAATGCTTTCGGAACTTAAACTAAACAACCTTATACATATTACCTATACAAAATATACTATAATATCAAAGATATTCTAATAAACGTACCTACGAGAAATATCTTTCATATTTTCATAACAGGGGACCGATTTTTAGGGTTCCGTAGTCAACTAGGAACCCTTATAGTTTCGCCATGTCTGTCTGTCCGTCCGTCCGTCCGTCCGTCCGTCCGTCCGTCCGTCCGCGGATAATCTCAGTAACCGTAAGCACTAGAAAGCTGAAATTTGGTACCAATATGTATATCAATCACGCCAACAAAGTGCAAAAATAAAAAATGGAAAAAATGTTTTATTAGGGTACCCCCCTACACGTAAAGTGGGGGCTGATATTTTTTTTCATTCCAACCCCAACGTGTGATATATTGTTGGATAGGTATTTAAAAATGAATAAGGGTTTACTAAGATCGTTTTTTGATAATATTAATATTTTCGGAAATAATCGCTCCCAAAGGAAAAAAAAGTGCGTCCCCCCCCCTCTAACTTTTGAACCATATGTTTAAAAAATATGAAAAAAATCACAAAAGTAGAACTTTATAAAGACTTTCTAGGAAAATTGTTTTGAACTTGATAGGTTCAGTAGTTTTTGAGAAAAATACGAAAAACTACGGAACCCTACACTGAGCGTGGCCCGACACGCTCTTGGCCGGTTTTTTTGAATCTCGAACGCATGAATTCGCCGTTCGAAAGTCTGTGGAAAACGACGTACTTAATGCTATTTTTGAAATAAATATCTGGGCGACCGAGCTTCGCTCGGTTTTATTTTAATATATCACGTCTTTAGATAAAAAAAAACTCTTATAAATACAAAAACAAAAAACAAAAACTTTATTTCTGGCCGGGATTACCTACGATCTATCTGCGTACATGCGACCGACCTCGTACGACTGAGCTAAGCGGAATCGATGCGCGCGCGGCGAAATTAACGACCATATTTTATGTTTACAAACGCGAAAGAAAAACTCATGAAAACTCGAAAATTCGCGTTTTCCGAGATCTAAGGCTACGCTAGATCGATTTTTCACCCCCGAAAACCCCCACATAACAAATTTCAGCGAAATCGTTAGAGCGGTTTCCGAGATCGTCGGTATATATAAATAAATAAATAAATAAATAAATATACAAGAATTGCTCGTTTAATAGTATAAGATGTTTAAGAAAAAAAAATCGCCGCTTTTGGGGTTCTGGTGAAAGGTACTTGCGAATGTTGGATTATGTAGATATATGTAGGTAATTTTTAAAACTGCTTTTAATATAAATCTTTGATTATTTGATGGAAACACAAATTTAATGAATTTAATGAATGTTTGAACCGTTAAGGTTTGAGGAGTTTCCTCAACTCCTCATGAATCCGATATCCGATTACATATAAGAAATCGAGCTTGACAGAATTTGTGTTGAAAACTCAATATACGCATAACAAAAAGAACAAATATCCTAACAAATGAATGTCACTATTCTGAACTTAAATGCATGCTGTTATTATAAAAATACGAAAGTCACTAAGGTAACGGCGGCTATCAACGCGGGTATCGAAATCGACGTCCATTACCGCCGCATTTGCAAATACGCATTTTATAGGCAAACCGACCAATTTCTTAAAAAAAGTTACTCACACAAAGGAAGCCTGTTTAGTTGACTAACGCACATATAGGCGATAGAGAGTGTGAATGAAAGAAGACGCTCGCTATTTGACAGTTTTTGCCACGGGGCCGCGAGAAGAGGTTGTGTCATACTGACGTGTGACGCTAAACCTAAGTGAACTCCAATCTCATTTAGTAGTTTACGTAATAATTATGGCAAACAGGTGAAAGTTATGCATTTCAAATTATTATTTATAGTTTTCTACATGACTTCTGAGTACTTTTTACGTATTGTTTAGCCTGGAAATGTGTTTAAAGTGGAAATTAAAAGACAGCGGTGAAAGGCGCCATTTCGTGAGTAGATTCTATTACTGTGGTATACCACGGTAATAGTTAAAGTAGTGATATTAGTTATTTTTGCTTTATTTTAAGTATATGTGATCAGTTATATAATGTCTTACAGTTGTTTCAATCTTGATCTATTCACGCTATCAAAGAACTATTTACGCGGTATGAAAATTATTCAACAAAACCTTAATTTTTAGCAAAAACTTCATGACTGATTTCGTAGTTTCTATGAAAACCGTTAATTTGTCAATTTTTTAAACATTGACATAAAGTCTGATGCTTACTTACCAGTTATGTAAGCTTGGTTTTAATATAAGGTTGCAATATTTTATTTTGATTTGTAATGAAAATACATCTGTATGACTTTGTTTTTATGGGTCGGAATTAGATTTTATAATACTCCAATTTATGCCTATTACCGATGGTACGATCAGATAACCCTCGGTAATAGAATATATTAGAATCTATTACCGATCCATGCAATATTTGTTTGGGTCGGTAATGGGTTCCTATAGAAGTATCTATTACCGAGCGACATATTAGTCTTGTATCAAAATATGACATTTAGTGTACCGTAAGTACAGATTTCTTAGGTGAAACTGAGTCTTCTGTGGGTATTCATAAAGGAGGATAGTATAGGTATATGTATTTGTCATAATTTGTATATTCAACCGTCGGTATTAAGCTCCGAATTTTGAGATGGGTTTCTATTTACCGATGGCAGAAAAACACTGTCATTCATACCCTCGGTAATGAAATCTTAATTCGCGTTAATAGAACTGCAACCTGTTCATTACCACGGTAATAGAAAATTTAGGTATGTTGGCTTCAATAATAATTTTATGACATATAATAAACTAAAATGATCCTAAAACTCTTTAAAACTAATAGTTCAATAAATACTCTTCCATAAAAAAAATATTTGTGGTCGTTAATGAGCTTTGATACCCTTAATTTTTTGGTATCTTTTGAAATCTGCTTAAATACCACGTTAATAGGCGCCATTACCTTATAAGTGTGCCGTTCAGATTTGAAGAGTTCCGTTCTGACTATCATCAGCAGTTCCACTGCACCAAATGTCACTGTTCCGTACGTAATTGCATGCTGTTCCTTTAAAAACACAAAAATCACCATATGTATGCCTTTCAGATTTGAAGAGTTCCCTCGATTTCTCCAGAATCCCTGCGTTCTAATAAAAATGGAACCAATCTGTATGCATATACATTCATACAACAACATTCAATAAAATGAGAAAAATTCAAAATCGGTTCAGTAACGACGGAGATATCGTGGAACAAACATTAAAAAAAATAAAAAGAAAAAAGACGAATTGAGAACCACCTTGCTTGAGATTTGGGGCGGCGGTTAAAAATACGGCTGGTAAGGTTAAATCTAGTGGTAAAGACTACCCGTTTTTGATCCTATTAGTAGAATTTAAATCGCTTGTAGTAGAGATAATATTGAACGAAATGCACGAAATCGAATAGTCGACATTCAAAAATCGGCCCCCAGGACTAACAAACTCTAGAGTTAAGCGACCGACCTAACGAAGCGAGAAATTCAATTCAAGAGACACAGAGAATGTAATATATCTATAATTACAGCCATCCTTTTCTTGAAATCTTGAAGACAAATGCGATTATTTAGCCTCATTACAAGTTGACAATCGTATTAATTTACCCAAAAATTCTTACGTTTTTTTTCCAACTGCCGATTTGCCGAACTCCCGACGCCACCTGCCATCTTGGTATTTCTACTGAAAATAACTCCCAATGGAAATAAAATATGAAACGAGGTCCTGAATAATTATTGTCAAGTTGACATGTAGGCACCAACGCCACCAACCTTTATCGCGAGCACACTTGTGGACACAGAACTGACATTTTATTATACACTTTATGTTAAAGGATTAAAAGCGATTTTTATGTGGCTAGTGGCTGCGCTACGTGGTAGACTCAGGGGAAATATTATCGGTATTTTCGTCCTTGAATGAACAATAGGGAAAAAACATACCTACACAATTGTGTCGATAATAAATCATAACATACAGGGATATGGTATTACGTTCACTAATTGCACTGGAAACTAAATGGGTTATTTATTGGTTTTTACTAGAAACGTTCTGGGAAGGATGAATATTTTGTGGCACCGTAAAACCCCCCAACTTCCTACACTTTTTTTTTTTTTATGAAATAGGCAGCAAACGAGCAGACGAGCCGCCTGATGGTAAGCAGTCATCGCCGCCCATGGACATAAGCAACATCATGGGAGCCACTTATGCGTTGGTCCACAATTTCAAAAGGCTGCTTTCAAAAAAAACGTCAAAAGAATGTAAAATTGATAGTTTTAGTCGGTGAAATACTACACTTTCCGTTATCCAATAGATTTATTTAAATCAAGTTCCAGTTAGAGCATCTTATTATCTTGATTTTTATAAGACTGGATTTTTGAAAACTAACTCACTAAATTAATTATGAATTTTTCTCTAATGCACGTTTAGAAAAACGCACGTATAGAGCTGAATCAGTCGATCTTATTTGTAAAATTTGGACAATTTTGAATATTAAAACGGGTAAATTTATAATTCGTATATCCTGTACCACAATCATTTCAGACTAGATTTTTATTTTAAGTTTTTGAAAAAGAGTAAACTAGCCTAAGGCGAATTCAATTTTTTTCAGAAATTATCTAAAATTAAGTGACAATTTCTTTGAAAATCTACATCACATCGAAGTAAGTTTTGTACTAAATTAATCTGCAACGTTTACTTAAATTGCTGTTATGCCTTAGTGATTATAAATTTCTATTACGATTAAAACGAGCCTTCACCGGTACAATTATTACCACTTTTGGACATTTTCTCATATTTTGTTAGACCAAGTAGAAAAAGTCCTGTAATGTGATATATATTTATAAACTACTCGCAAAGCCCTTTAATTTGATACCACACACGGTATGATCGAGCGCTCCGTTGCGATTTCACTATTTTTAACACGAAAGCCCTCTTAAGTACTTACACCGTTTCGTTGAGTGATCGAGTCCCAGTATTTTCATCCATTTATTTAATTATTAGTCAGTCTTAGCCAGCGTTCCCACTTAAGCGTCGCGTGTCTCGGGGCGCGCAACGGACGTCCGCGCCACGCCACCTGAGACGTTTTTTGAATTACACTCAGGTGGCGTGGCGCGGACGTCCGTTGCGCGCCCCGAGACACGCGACGCTCTGATGTGGCCGGTCCCTTAGACCTACAAATGATAAGTAATAATAAAAGGCGCACCTGAACGAAATATTTACAGTTAATTTTTGGACCATAGTTGGGAGATTTGGACCATAGTTAGGTGGTTTTACGGGCTACCTAATGATTCTCCGACAATTTTTTAGCCGATTATTGATTCGCCGACAACGATTCGCCGAATGCCATTTAGCCGAATAATCAAACTATCGCTGTCACTTTTGGTCGAATAACGTTACGTAGAATCTTGGTTCGCATACAGTTCAGTTCGCTTCTGTGCAAATTATCCGAACTTTCATTGGACATTTTTCATTTAGCAAAGTAATATTTTCGTGTAGGCCACTTTTAGTCGAATAACGTTTCACATTTTATACATTGTTAAAATATTTTCGAATGAATGAATTATCGCTGTTGTAAAGAAATTACGCACTTAATAGACATTTTTTTTCTTAAACAATGTATAATGTGAATTTTTTTTCGTTGCGGTAATAATTTACATATTCTGGCAATTAACATTATGTTCTTGAACAGAAAAGTGCTAATTTCCGAATGGGAGAACTAAAAATTTTAAATGTATAAATTCGGTGAGTTGAAAACAACAATAAATAATTTACTAAAATTAATCCTTAGAATCAGAACATTTTGACACGTTGAAATAAGTAAATGTAAGTTTCTTATAAACGATCTAACAACTAGATTTTTGAATCCACAGAACAGTTTGTACGCAAGTTCCTGCCAACTCACCAAAAAAAAAAAAACCAAATGATTACTCGAACTATTGTGTTTCGACCAATTTTTTGTCGGCCAATTTTTACAATTACTAAATGATTATTCGACGAAAAGTCAATCGGCGTATCAAATTTCTGCTTACCGACTCCGTTTACGAACGAATATTATGCGAAATGAGACTCTTCCAATCGTTATTCGGCCAAAAAAGATGTCGGCGAATCGTTGTCGGCGTACCGAAAATCGGCGTATTTTATTTCGGAATATCAATCGGGCACCGGTTTTACGGCATCTACAACGAGCCTCCAGTCGGTCCGTAGTCGGTGGTATTACCCGCCAGTCGAAATTGTCCCCCAAATGCCTTTTAAGCCAAATTAAAAGGCGCCGCAATATTTTTATAGGATTTGGGTTGGAAAAAAACTGTTCTATTTTAACTATTTACCAATTTACTAAATTAATTTATTGTTTACCTATGCGACGTGTCAAGTCCCCGTAGCCGTCAATTTAATTAACTCTCTCCTGAGGGACCTTAACGTTAACGTTAACCACTTGTCACGTTGCGTTCATTAGCGGGCGTAGTAACCGTAGTTAACATCGCCGTTTACTATTACCAATGCAGTAGGGTTTAAATTGCCACTTAACAAGGTTACCGATATTAACAGGGTTGACAGGACAATTAATTTCTCACCTTTTAAATGACTACCTTTTTGCACAGGCGCGTGTTTCGTTATCGAATCGAAATTAATTGTAGGTTTTCTATGTACCTACGAGAGCTAAATTGCAAGTTTTTAGAAAATCAAAAACTAAGCAAACTAGCAAGTTATTAGTTTCGTTATAACTTTTTAAAATAGTGTTCCTTGTCAGTAGTATAAGTTTTTATTAGTAAGTTTTTAGTAAGTTATAACTGTTTATTTGTAAGTTATTGTTGTGATTTTAAGCCATAATTAATAAACCAAATTATTATATTTATTACAAGTTTCTAGTTTTAAAACTTTAAGTGTCGCCCTCGTAATATATATTATATAATTATCTTGAATATCTTGTTACCTACTTTATGCCAACACCTTTTACATATTCATGAATCATGAACAGCAAATTGGGCTGCTCTCTAGGTTAGGTAGACATGTCTTGGTTCTGATTGGTATTTTCATTATTTACTTACATATTTTACACATCTTACTAACTAATTGAGAAAATCTCTTTGACTTGTCTCGGACTAAGTTAGTTAAGTAATTAAGGCTGACATTAGCACTGAACTCGTAGTAATTAGCCCCTCAAATATAATATCAACATCAGAAGATGGTCTCAGCACTTTAATGCAAATTGTTACCAGATTTAATGGAAGCTGTAGGTACCTATCGACTGTTAATAGGGACGAATTTCGATGATTACAGCTACTTCCTACCTGGGGAATTGATCTTATAAGAATATAGCTCTAAATATTTGATAAGTACATCGAACTTAGTTTACTCCATTTCATTCCGAAATTTGTATCCCGAAACTCCCTAATCTTTTTTATTATGTCTATCATGTTGAAAATATGTTACAGAATGGGCACCGACTGAAGGAGCAGCCCGCAACGATGGCGATCCTGATTCACGACTACTACGAGCTAGAGGAGCGGGCGGGCAAGCACCTCCGAGCGTGGAAAGGTAGGCACTAGGCGATGGTATTCTAACCTTATTCATTTTTTGCGCGTATTAAGTATTAATTAACTTTGTCAAACTCGCTCTTTTATCATGTAGGTGTTAGCTACGTTTTGTTAGTTGCCTAATAAATAGTTTTTCTCAATAATAAAGTGAGCTTTTATTTGAGGAATAGAACATTTCGTTCCCAGTTGTACAAAAGTCAGAGATTTACTTCAGTAACCATAATCTACATTAAATTTCAAACAATATGATATGACGTGGATTGGACACACCTACGAGTATTTTTTCCCAATAATTGCAATAACGCGTTGACTCGTGAAGCAACAATTATCGCATCGCGTCGCACGCGCAGCTTTTATTAGTTGTATTTATAATGACATGAATGACCTCACCGGCCGCGCCTGCGCCTCCGCGGCTCCGGGGCCCTGTAGCCGGGCAAACACTGATAACACCTAAGCTCTAACGTCACTTATTAATTAGTTACTCATTTTGTTATAGGTATTAAACAATTTACACCTTATTTTACCCTCAAGTTGGTGTTCAACATTTTTGTTATATGTAAAAAAGATTTCATATAAAAGCCCTAGAGAGGGGCAGACCGTAAAACTGTTGATTACAAAACCGTAAAAAAATTCAATACCGGTTTTCCACGGTAATGTATTTGCATAGGAATAGACAGTTATCTTTATCTAATTCCTACATAAAAAAATATAGGACAAATATTACAACAAATTATCTACTATACAGATAGACACATTGACTGATAAGCCTTCTATAGTTACCTATCATTCGTAATCTAATCGGGTCGCATAATATTATGCTTGAAATTGGCATGGGTATACGAAACTTTCTACATTGAGCTAAGCATAATATACTTGCCTAAATCTATAAATACTAGATTATTCATTGCGGAGCTTTTGTATATTTATCAAAACTGAAACAGACGGAAATGTATGTATAAATAAAGTTCGTCCAGTCCTAGGATCCTAGGATAGTATGAATCAGGTGGAAGACATAAAAGCTTTCCTTTCTGACGAATCAAGTGACGAATCATTATAGTATGAATTTTTTGAAACGAACGTTTCTAAACAAAGGTATTGTTCCTTTTGTGTTGAGCGAGAGCTTCTGTATTGGCACGCGCTAAGGCAACAAGAAACAACTGTATCCTGATAATTGTAAGGTTCAAATCTGTGCAGAAGCAAATTTGAGATAGATTGTTTTGGAAATGTGAAGATCATACCATACATTCAAATGCGACCGCTTAAGAAAGAAGACCGGTATATAGATGCGAAAATACTTTGATACTTGGTGGTGGTGCTGTAAGTAATGAAACACGTATATTATCACTGATATTTTTTATTAATGATTTTGTTAACAATCAACAATTGTATATAGCAATATATAAATAGTAAATTACATAAATATTAGGTACAAGTCTTGATACATAAAATAACATAAATAACTAAACAAACCGTAAACTGTATTTATAACAAAACATAACAATGGCGGTCAGATTGAAAAACCTTCCCAGCAAACATTCTAAGTGCTTTTACCCATGCTCTAGAATATATTACTAATTTAGGTAAAAATTACATCATACGCACCACATAAATTCACATCTCGTACATTTATACTTCTGGGTAAAAATATAGAGCCATTGAAACGTAAATTTCCCTTCATCAAAGCACCATAAGGTCACAAACTTAAAGGTTGATTATGAGCAAAATATAAGGTAAAATTAACTTCGAAACTCGACCAATTGTTCATATTTACTTGTACGTCCATATTAGGTGTATATGCGACGTAATTTTTTCTTAAACTGGGGACCTTTAGGTCATCGATTTAAGTCGCTTTTGCTACCAATTTCGTAGTAAATATTACCTTCTTGAGAGACCAAATTTAGACCATAAAGTTATAAATACTTGTAAGGTACTAATATTACCATAAGGTTTCATTTAGATTTACCTAATAGTCAAATTAACCCTAAAAAATAACCAATAAGTCGACGTTTGCGAGGCGACCTCAGATCAAGTTATTTTTACTCACAAATAAGTCATATCTCGGTGAAATAGGACGTATATACTCAATAGTTATTTCGGTTTTTTAAATCAAAAGTTTTTGTGTTGTGTTAACAATGGCCAAAGAGAAAAAAATATATAGACATTCCAGTAGTTATTATAGGAAGATTAAGAAGGCTAAGGCTAATTATAAGGACGTTCAGAGTGAAACATCAGAAGAAATAAATTGTGAATTGGCTTCTACATCCGGTTTTCAAGGAGTATTTACTTTGTGTGTTTCTTCTGATCCTGATACCACACACACAAGCAAGGATTTTTTGCCATCTGATAATATAGATGAGAAGAGCGACGATGAAGAAATCTGTTCAAACAAGGAATCAGAAAATGAAGATTCTGGAGATAAGTATGTGACAAATAAAGATTATTTAAATATGAAACTTGTGGAAGACCTAAGAGAATGGACAGTACAGCACAAACCCACCAAGTCATCTTTAAACGATTTGTTAGCTGTACTGAGTAAATATGGTTTTAAATTGCCTAAAGACGGGCGAGCTCTACTGAAGACTGACGATGTCTTTATAGAGCCAATGGGCCAAGGAAAGTTTTGGTACCAAGGCGTAAGCAATTGCTTAAAGAAATCTTTATCGGATATGGATTTAAATGCAATATCCAGTATTGAACTAATGTTCAACGTAGACGGCATGTCGCTATTTAACAGTACCTCTTTCTGTAGCCGGCTCACCATCGTAGGAGGCCACGACAGAACGCCGTTCTCCTCCCACGCTGAAGGGCAAAGCGTTATTTCCAGTCCCCTTCGGGACGGGGTGGCCACTATCTTATATGACATATTGCAATAATAAAAACCTAAAACCAAAATTGGAGTCAATTAAAAATAATTATTTATGTAATTTTATTACATACACGCGTGAAGCACGTTGATATGTTTTAAACTAAGGAAACATTCATCAAATCAGGTATTATGTTGATCCCTAAAAACACCCGAAAACGTTTCAAAATCAATTGTCACATATAACTTACCTATTGGGAAACCACTATGCGTAATATTTATCTTTGGCACGTCTAATCGTTAGCACGCAACCTACGTCCGCGCTGTCAAACAAAATACTGTCTTGCGATACGAGGTCGAAGCATAGTCATGATGGCGGTCGTTTTGACCTTGTATGGTTACTCGACATCATGAGGTCGTAGAATTAAGTGTATATTACGTAAAATTGACTTAAATACCATTACGTCGTATTTTTAGGTATATTTAACTTCTTAGTCGAGCCGACATTTTGTTTTCTTACAATCAAACGGTGTTATTGTAAATTGCATATTATAGGTATGTTGTAATACTAAAACGATAACATTTAACGGTGTTTTTATTGTCATTTATATGATAAAAATATATATAGTTAAGTTAATATAATTACAAACACCGAACACAAAATTACGAAACCTATTTACAAGCAATACATACTATATTTATGGCTTTAAAATAATTAATACTTAAGTATTTCGAAAGCCCATCAGTACTTTTGAATAAAAACCTAACATACTGCACGAGAAATTTTTCAGCGCACAGGATTTCATCGTATAATTCCTGCGTAATCGACCTAGATAATTAGTTTACGTAAAGTAATGGCCGCCATTCTCGTTGCAAAACTCAAGTTAGATTTTTAGCCAGACATTTTTTGTGAGCGAAAAGAAAATACTCTCGTAATATGTTTGTCTCTTTCTTTGCATGATACCTCGTAAAAAAATAACCTTTTTTAGTAATTTAATGGTAAAAACCACGTTGAAATAACGTTGAAAAATGGTAAGTCTTACCAATTTAGTACATTACAACCCATGGCACGTCGTGTCGACGTCGATTCCACGTCGCAAGAATCACCTAAGTGGCGACCATTAGGTCGCAATTACTTAAATTACGTGGAGTCGACGTAGCCGGCACGTGCTTTTTTTCCCCACTTTGGTCGACTCCACGTGGATTCGAGGTCGATTCGAGGTAACTCATTTTGGTCACTGTCAGATTTGCGACCTATAATAGGTAGTTTTATCGATATTTTTACCTAAAATGTTTGCTGGGTTATCAGTGTTTATTGTCACTTTGCGATGACACCTTAAGGTGCCAGGTGCTTATCAGCCTTTTAATCTGGCAGTTTCGCTATTTAAACGTGTTACCTTTATTATACAGACTGACATATTACCGATGATTATTATAACTATATGTACTATACTTACACCATCAAGTATCAAAGTATTAAAAGCGCTGTATTTTCGCACCTATACCGGTGTGGTCTATCGCTTCACATTTCCAAAACAATCTATCTCAAATTTGCTGCTGCACAGATTTGAACCTTACAATTATCAGGATACAGTTGCTTCTTGTTGTCTTAGCGCGTGCCAATACAGAAGCTCTCGCTCAACACAAAAGGAACAATACCTTTGTTTAGAAACGTTCGTTTCAAAAAAATCATACTATAACCGTACCTAGTGTACATACACAATTTCAATTAACAAAAAAAAATGATCTGTTCCAGCATGGCACATAATAATCTACGCGCTAGCAGCCGTATTCGGCATCCTGAACTACGTGTTCCTCCACAAGACGATGTCCGTCGTGGACGACCACTGCGTGCTGCGCGCGCCGCAGGTCGTGCTGACTCCTGTCCTCGTCTACCACCCACGCCCGGAGGCGGCGGCGGGTAATGACACTGAAGTTACCCGACCTACTACCGTCCCTGTTACGACAGATACGTCCAGAAGTAATGGACGCACAGAAATAGAGGAAGCTATTGCAAAGAATGGTAAGTGGGTATGGGGGCCATGCCATTGGTGTCGCCTAGACAGGTTTTTGCGGCCGATAAGCGTCAAATTTCAGCCCGGTGCGCTAAGCGAAATTACCGCTTTCCGGCCGTCGAACAGTTCTAAATAGTACTTATATACACACCTTAGCCAGTAAATAAGAAAGCCTCAGCTCATTTCACATCGCCTAGACCGATAGTCCACTATCATATTATGTTTGTCATAGAAATATGATCATAGGCAGCATGCCATCCTTTTTCTTCACGCTGGAGAAAAAATGGGTAGGATAAATGTGTTATAAATATTGTTATACTCTATGATCATATTTCTATGATAAACATTTGTATATGATAGTGGACTATCGATCATAGGCAGTGCCATCCTTTTCACATTATCCGATCGGATATCGGATGTAGGATCGATATTCCATACATTGAAGCCGCCGTCTTTAATTTTTGCCTTTGAAATCCTTCCGACGTCCGATATCGGATCGGATATATAAATGTGAAAACGCACTTAGGGTCGTTGTATTAAATTGAAGTGCTGACATCTAGTGTTGTAAATTTAAACTGATATAGTTGACCTAAACTCTACTAGATGGCGCTAAAATATATAGGCGTGCTGACATCTAGTGTTGTAAATTTAAATTAATATAGTTGACCTAAAACCTACTAGATAGCGCTAAAATAAATTGAAGTGCTGACATCTAGTGTTGTAAATTTAAACTGATGTAGTTGACCTGTAACCTACTAGATGGTGCTTAAATAAATAAAAGTGCTGACATCTAGTGTTGTAAATTTAAACTGATATAGTTGACCTTAAACTTACTAGATGGCTCTTAAATAAATAGAAGTGCTGACATCTAGAGTTGTAAATTTAAACTGATATAGTTGACCTGAAACCTACTAGATGGCGCTTAAATAAATAGAAGTGCTGACATCTAGTGTTGTCATTTCTAACTGATATAGTTAACATAAAATCTACTAGATGGCGGTAAAATCAATCACTTCGGGGAAAGTTTAATGTGGGAAAGTTTAATGTCTTTACATATAGTTCATCTACTAGTTGTTAGATGGCGTCAAGTTATAACAGTACGGAAGTAGACATTTTTTTTACCGAAGTGTTACGATACGACTTCCCTCCCTAGTTGCCTTAGTATTTACCGCATCATTCACCTAATTCCTTCTGTACCTTTACAGCATCCTTAGAAGAGCGGCTGGCTCTGGATCTGATGAAGACGTTCTTCGGTTCGCGGTCGGACTGCGAGTTCCCCGAGTACATGCCGATCGTCTCCACCGTGTTCGCGCTCGTGTGGACGACCCTGTTCGTCATGTGTCCCGGTGGGGGCCACGCGCGCTTCGGGTAGGACACTCTTTCTCATATAAATTATTAATTAGCAATGGCGACTATGCCTAGCCCATTCCACTAATCCTCTGGTTGCCCTGCATGAAACACTGTCTATTTATGTTTATGTTACTTTACGATACGAATAGATTGGCAATTTTTGTTGTTAAGTACCTAATACTTAACAACAAAACTAGCCCAGGCCCTTCTTATTTTAAAGCATGACATCAAGATTATCAAGAATCTGCTAATCCTAGAAAACGTGAGCATAGTATGGGTAATTGGTTATATCTCTCCTGTGGACATTACAAAAGTTAAGAAAATCTAGTGCTAATTTTTAGACTACATTCGAATGACGGGAAACATTTTTTTAGTTCTTGACACTCAAGTACGAAAACGGGATACGAATGTACCAGAGTCGTTAACTTTTATAATATTGTCCACAGAAGTGACGTTTTTACTAAATCTTTTTGACCGAAATGAATATAATTCTCTTGTAGGCTCACGCAGCCGTGGCGCATCCTGGCCCCAGCGTTGGTGTTCACGCTGGTGCTGGTGGGGCTCACCGCCAGCAGCTTCACGCACACCAACCGCGGCTTGAGGGAGTTCTGCTCTGCGTTCTACAACTACACCAACGCTACCACGTGAGAACACGTATTAAATCAATAGGCTACTTGCTTCCTAGTCAAATCAGCTTCTTTTTAAGAACTGTCAAAACGAATTTGAACGACTCTAGGTAATAAGCAAAAATATGGAATTTATATGAAATCGAATTGAGTGACGTCACGGTCAACTCAGTTACTTTATATATTTCTACCTGACTTATTAAATAGAAATTGGATTTAAAAATAACTGCTGTCCATGTTTTTCTTGTAATTATCTGATGCTTTATTTCGTGCATGGTATAATAGTACATTGTGCAACAAGGGGAGGAAGTTGAATATTACTAACGAGAGTAAGTTAAATCGGGTGCCCGATTGATATTCCGAAACAAAATACGCCGATTTTCGGTACGCCGACAACGATTCGCCGACGTCTTTTTTGGTCGAATAACAATTGGAAGATTCTCATTTCGCATAATATTCGTTCGTAAACGGAGTCGGTAAGCAGAAATTTGATACGCCGATTGACTTTTCGTCGAATAATCATTTAGTAATTGTAAAAATTGGCCGACAAACAATTGGTCGAAGTACAATAGGTCGACTGATCATTTGGTTTTTTTTTTGGTGAGTTGGCTGCGTACAAATTGTTCTGCGGATTCAAAAATCTAGTTATTAGATCGTTTATAAGAAACTCACATTTATTACGTGTCAAAATGTTCTGATTCTAAGGATTAATTTTAGTAAATTATGTATTGATATTATCAACTCAACAAATTTTTACTTTTAAAATTTTTAGTTTTCCCATTCGGAAATTAACACTTTTCTGTTCAAGAACTTAATGTTAATTGCCAGAATATGTAAATTATTACCGCAAGTAAGTATTAAGTTAACTTCTTCGAATTTGCTGACACCTACTGACGGTGCCCGATTGATATTCCGAAATAAAATACGCCGATTTTCGGTACGCCGACAACGATTCGCCGACGTCTGTTTTGGCCGAATAACGATTGGAAGATTCTCATTTCGCATAATGTTCGTTCGTAAACGGAGTCGGTAGGCAGAAATTTGATACGCCGATTTACTTTTCGACGAATAATCATTTAGTCATTGTAAAAATTGGCCGACACAAAATTGGTCGAAACACAATAGGTCGAGTGATCATTTGGTATTTTTTTTATGGTGAGTTGGCTGGAACCTGGAACTTGCGTACAAAGTGTTCTGCGGATTCAAAAATCTAGTTGTTAGATCGCTTATAAGAGTATTTCACATTTATTTCATTTACTTATTTATATTAATCATCATGTTCTGATTCTAAGGATTAATTTTAGTAAATTATGTATTGTTGTTTTCAACTCACCAAATTTTTTCAAGAACATAATGTTGCCAGTATATGTAAATTATTACCGCAACGCAAAAAAAATCACATTGTTGAAGAACCGCCCCCAACCCCCTTTCTTCCCGTGGGTGTCGTAGAAGTCGACTGTGGGGTATGGGTTAAATTGTGGCGCTGTCACTGCAATGTCACAATCTGGATTTCTTTCAACCCCTTTTTGCCAAGAGTGGCACTGAAACTTAGTACTTCATGTGCTCTACCTACTCCTTTATGGGCTACAGGCGTGATTATATGTATGTATGTATGTATGTAAGAAAAAAAAGTGTCTTGTGCGTAATTTTTTTACAACAGCGATAATTCATTCGTTCGAAAATATTTTAACAATGTATAAAATGTGAAACGTTATTCTACTAAACGTGGACTAAACGAAAATATTACTTTGCTAAATGAAAAATGTCCAATAATAGTTCGGATAATTTGCACAGAAGCGAACCAAGATTCTACGTAACGTTATTCGACCAAAAGTGACAGCGACAGTTTGATTATTCGGCTAAATGGCATTCGGCGAATCGTTGTCGGCGAATCAATAATCGGCTAAAAAAATGTCAGAGAATCATTAGGTAGCCCATACTGACGACATTATGTAAATTTATCAATTTCCGCTACCTTAAGGTTGTCTGGAAGAAATAGCTCTTTAGCGATAAGACCGCCTGTTGTTTACCTTTGTTCGTGTTGCTTCCATGTTTTGTATTGTTGTATTTTATCAAGGTGTGCAATAAAGAGTATTGTATGTATGTATTATTACCGCAACGCAAATTATACATTTTTTAAGAAAAAAAAAGTGTCTATTAAGTGCGTATTTTTTTTTACAACAGTGATGCTTAATTCATTCATTCGAAAATATTTTAACAATGTATAAAATGTGAAACGTTATTCGACTAATCGCGGCCTAAACGAAAATATTACTTTGCTAAATGAAAAATGTCCAATAATAGTTCGGATAATTTGCACAGAAGCGAACTGAACTGTATGCGAACCAAGATTCTACGTAACGTTATTCGACCAAACGTGACAGCGATAGTTTGATTATTCGGCTAAATGACATTCGGCGAATCGTTGTCGGCGAATCAATAATCGGCTAAAAAATTGTCGGAGAATCATTAGGTAGCCGTTAAATCGCGACGGCTTGCCGGAGCGATTTAAACACTCGAGTTAGTAATATTCATACTCCCCGAGTTACACACAATGTTTTTCATCACACTCGCAATGTAAAAAATATGTGAATACCTAGATGTAAAAAAGTTAAGTATGGTACAAAAAATTTAATTATTCCCTTGGTAGAACGATTTTTCTATAACTCACGCTCCACCTGCGTGAATTTAAAATGCGGGTGTGATGAAAAATATTTTATTTTAACTACAGTCAAGTTCCCTATTGTGCGGAACTCACTGATTCGTTTTCAGATTAAGTAAAACAGAGTTATTAGCGCTACATCTCCTAAAATGACGTAAAACCACCACCTAACTTTTTATGAACCTAAAATCACCTACAAGTCTTACAACCATCACCTAACTTTTATATAATTTGAAGTTCAATGCGTCCTATGGCTCAAATGTTCCAGTTGCTCATCAGTGAACGTGTACATGGAGCGGTCGTGGAATGCGAGCTGGCAGTTCGGGGCGCGCGCGGAGGCCACGCGCGCCGCCAGCGCCGGCGTGTGGGTGAGCTGGGCGTGCGCCGCCACGCTGCTCGTCGTGCGCTGTCTCACGGCGCCCGACTTTCAGCTCAAGAAGACTGGGGTTTATCTGACGAAAGACCCTGAGCAGGTGATATATGCTGTATTTTTTTTTAATTTAAGCTTACTACCATTTCCAAAAAGGCTAAGTTCTACTTAGTTAAATACCAGAAGACGTGATGTTGCTTTTCTAGAAAACTCTTAGTAGGTATGTCTTGGGTTTACCCACGTGAGTCACGTGACGTGACGTCTGATGATGATGATGCCTATTTAGCCCACTTTATGACTAAATTAAGCTAAGTGAAGCGTGCCAGAACTAGAAGTTTGTGAATGGGGAGAAAGCGACCCTGTAGACGCAGTAGGTTATTAAAAATATTAGGTACTTAACAACCAATGTCTTGTAATTGTTCCAGAAAATCACACCCCACTTGTTGAAATCCCGACGGCGCGGAGGAAAGTCGCCGTCGCCCAGCAAGTCAGTCCGCTCCGAGCCCACAGCCACCACGGAACTGGTGACCAACCTGGAGCCGGACTCCGCCCCCACCTCGCGGCTCGGCACGCCCCTGCCGCCCGGCGAGAAGGACTCCAGCGTCTGACGTGGACTCCTCATATGGGATAATAGAAGCCACAGGCTACTAAGATAGAAGTCACGCTACTAAGAATATACTATAGAAGCATTCAACCATAAGGTTAAACTGCCAGTAATCACCACTGAAAAGTGCATCAGTTTGATATAATATAATAGTGATAGTGCTACTTAACACATGACTGGACCGTGCCAACGTTCTTCCGCACGTGAGAGCGAGAAAGAAATATCTTATTCTCCCTCTCAGGAGAGGCCCGGCCGTGTGTTAGCACTATAGCGAAATTATTTGCATATTAATATGATGAACAAGTACTTAAAATGTTTATACCTACTGGTATATTTATCTACCGAAAGCTATGTTAATAGGTTTATTATTGTGTAGTTTTTGTTAACGATTATGACTGTACGAGTGTTTTGTATTTAGATTTAAGTTGAAATATATAAAAAAAAAAACATGGTAATGGTGTTTGTTTTTACTCTTTTAAACCTTATGTAGATTGCAAAAAATGTACTAAGGTGCATTAGGGTAATTCCTAAAGTCGTCTAAGTACGAAAGTCGCATAAAAATCACCATTATTTCCATAATATCAAGATTCCCCTTTCGGAATTATCCGAGCATTTCTGTCATTCGGAATTACCCTAATGTTATTATTTTTAATCAAATTTTGCTGACAACGTTAATGACTTAGAATTTCCTAGCCTTTTTCATCCCACGTCCATCTTTCATGAAGAGCCAATGCCAAGTGATTGGTTCGCCAATGTGTAAACAGCGGCTCTTATCTTGGCCACCAAGGGTTGGTGGAACCGTTGGCCACATGTGTACAGCGGCCATTTGATGTGTGGACAAAAAACCGACACCAATCGGTTGGCCGGCCAGCGCTAGCGCCAACTGCCAACATGCGGCCAAGTAGTCCTCTACACGCTTGGCCAAGGGGTTCCACCAAGGGTTGGTGGAACCGTTGGCCACATGTGTACAGCGGCCATAAAATGTATGACGGTCAACCAAACCTTGGCACATACTTGGCACTAAAAAGGCGACATCGGCGAACCATAAGAGCGTTTTCACATTATCCGAGAGTAGGAAGAACGTCAAAAATATATGTCAAAGATATTTAATATACATATAGGATATAGGAAAACGGCCCTACTTCCGATATCGGATCGGATAATGCCTTTTCGGCTCTGCAAAGGTTTATTGTCCATATAAAATTTGAATTTCGCGCCTTTTTTAGTTACAACATTTGCTTGATCATCTATAGAACTACAATAAATAGCAACGTGTTTTTGAACGAATTCTGTGGAGTACCCTCTTGGTCAAGCGTGTAGAGGGCTACTTGGCCATATGTTGGCAGTTGGCGCTAGCGCTGGCCGGCCAACCGACTGGTGTCGGTTTTTTGTCCACACATCATGGCCGCTGTGCACATATGGCCAACGGTTCCACCAACCCCCTTGACCAAGCGTGTAGAGGGCTACTTCGCCGTAAGTTGGCAGTTGGCGCTTGCGCTTGCCGGCCAACCGATTGGTGTCGGTTTTTTGTCCACACATCAAAGGATCTTGGCGCCAATGGCCAACTGCGTTTACACGTTGGCGCTTCATTCAGTTGGTCGTCAGCCGTCAGAGAGGACAGTAGTGAAATATTTACGAAAATAATAAGTTTATCTATGCCAATAATAGTGTAGATTTTAGGAAATAAAATAACCTTGCAAATGTTTAATGTATTTCCTAAAAAAGATAAATGTTCTTATCAGAATATTCAAAAAATTGTTAATATTTCAAATAATTTAATTTTACTACGGGGTTATTATTTTTTAATCAAATTTTTCTGACAACGTAAATGTCCTAGAATTACTTAGCCTTGCCTTTTTCATTCTACGTCCATCATTTATGAAGAGCCAATGCCAAGTGATTGGTTCACCAATGTGTAAACAGCAAGTAAACAGCCGAGGTAAATAGCGACTCCTATCTTGGCCAAGAGGGTGCGCCAAGGGTTGGCCCCATGTGTACAGCGGTCTTCATTTGTTTGTCAAACTGACATAAGTGAAACTGACATTGAATTGACATTACTGACATGTATTGACAATCGACAATCCCGAAATTCCCGAATTAAAATCTGATTTATGCAAGATATAACGAAAATAAATAAAATTGTGCAATGAAACATTGGCTGTTATGAAATTTCGTGCAAACGTTTTAACGTACTTATAATGATTTATCAGGTAAATAGTATTTTTCGTAAGCCTCATGCATTAAGACACTTAATTCGCTACTTGCACAGCGAACAACCTTCCAGCGTTTTATATCCCCTGCCAAAAAGGAAGATATTAAAAGTGGCAGGCGATGATGCAAGCCGATTCCTGCACGGCCTCATCACCAACGACATGGAACACTTGTCTGGCGCGACGTCTATGTATGCTATGTTTTTGAACAACAAAGGCAGAGTATTGTTTGATACTCTGATATACAAGTGGCAAAACCAGCACTCGTTTATGCTCGAGTGCGATGAAAACGTTCTCGCGCAGCTCAAAAAACACCTCAAGATCTACAAGCTTAGAAGTGCTGTTCAAATAGAAGATTTAAGTCAAGATCTCAGAGTTTGGGCATTATTGCCATCACCCGACCTAATCCCAGATTGCAAGTCATTCACTGAAAACCAAATTAATATTTACAAAGATCCGCGTCTAGCAGACTTAGGATACAGAGTTGTATCCACAGCATTACTAAATGGAAGTCAAGTAGCAAAGCAAATCAATGAGAATATAGAAGTTGAGAGCTCAGAGGAAGGTTACCAATACTTGCGATATAAATTAGGAGTGAGTGAAGGGTGTCATGACCTTCCGCCGGGCACTTGTTTCCCCCTGGAAGCCAACTGTGACTATTTACATGGAGTTAGTTTCCACAAGGGCTGTTACATAGGGCAGGAACTCACTGCCCGAGTTCATCACACAGGAGTAGTTCGGAAGAGAATAATGCCACTAAAAATTACTAACCTAGGAAATGATGAAATAGAAACAAATACTATTATAAGAGCTGAAGGCAAACCTACATCAAATTTAGGCAAATTTAAGAGTTATATTAAAGATTATGGTTTAGGGTTGGTGAGAATCAAAGAAGCACTAGATGCTAAAGTACTAATAGTAGACAAGAGTACCATGGAAGCTTTCAAACCTGCCTGGTGGCCTGTTGAAGCACCTAAAGAAAAAGCTACAACTTTGAAAACTGAAGAATAATTTAATGTTCTATATATATTTTATTTCAAGATGAAAGATGTTGTAAATGGGAAATAAAAAATTAAAAACTTGTTGCAGAAAACTATGGGAGACTCCAAACCAAAAGAAGAACCTATTTTGTATGAATTTTCTTGTTCATCATGTGACTTAGCCGAGACAGCCGACTATAAAGGAACAAGTCCTCCATTCTCACGGAACATAGACCTCAAGTACCCGAGCTATGTGATGAAGGACCCGTTCAGCCCTCCGGGCAAGGGCGAGATATTGGTTCTGGGAGCAGACTGTGTGAAGTGTGGCAAGCCAGTGTGCGTCAGCAAGGACTGCAGCATGTTCTACTTGAAGATGTACTGCCTGGACTGTGCACAGACCTCAGCTGAGGAGTTTCCTATAGAAATAAAAACTAAAATAACACAAATAAAAAGAAAATAACAAAAATTAATATTGTTTGTCACTTTCACCTTCTTTTATATAATATTATCTTCCATTTCACCAAAATGGGTAACAGTCTAACAATTACAATTTGACTATTGGGCCATTCCATATGAAATCATCAAATGAGGTGCGCTGCATGCTTTCCGATTTTTATGGAAAAAATCATGGATGATAATATAGGTATGCTTTACATAAAACCGTAGCTGTTTAATTTTTAAACAGCGTAACAGCCAGGTAACATAGGTCTGTAGTTTAAAAATGAGCGATTTTCGAGGTGGATTAAAATTGCTTTAACTTTTTTTTTTATCGGAAACTGAACATTTTTATATATTAATTTACTATTTAATATGTGTACTTGTATATGTATGTATTACAGTAGGTATATTTTATTTACTTATTGTATGACATACTTCTAAAGCCTCATGTTATTTGGCTAATGTTCAGTGATGTTCAGTAGCTTTTATTGGATTGCTCGCTTGGTCTAGACAGGTTGTTTTCTTTTCATTGACAAGCTCAAATAGTCTTTAAATGAAAACTCAAGCAATATTTTTGGATATAGTTCCTTTAACTTAAAAAAACAGTAAATTACAAAACCATTTTTTCAGAATTTGCCTTTTTTGACGTTAAAAAAACCGTGTTTGGCAAAGTTTTAAAATCTGAAAAGTATACAGAAAAGAAGAACTCACTTTGCTCTTTGTAAATTAGCTTCATTTATGTTGTGTTTTTGAAAGAGATATATTTTTTTGAAATCTTCAAGTTAGTAAGAAGTTTCAAAGTAGTTATTTAAGTTTATGTTTTTTTAATATCACGGATATTATATATAAACGTAATAAACAACAAAATGAGGATTTTTGATTCCCTCGATTACTATGTACAGTCAGCCAAAAAAGTGGTAGACCACTTTCTTGGTGGTACCTATGAAAATACTTGTGGCAACCTCATGCAGCCATATATTGACGCCTCAAAATATGTACGAATTCTGCGTGGAAAACATTCCTGGAATAAAATTCTTTTTTGTAACCAAGGAAGATGTGGAATCCTCTAACTTGCATCTCTTAGCGAGATTCAATAATGCGATTACAATAAAAAATACCAGGTCGTATCATAATTTTGTGCCTATTTCCAACGACACCTTACGAGCCCGAAGATATACATACTCCAAAAATTCGAGTGTCGTAAAGGTAGTCAGGTAATAATATTTAAGTTAAATAATAATACATCAATAATAATACATTGTTGTGACATGTTTGTGACAAGCTTTTTTTGCTGACTATACTTTTTTTTCATGATATTCGTAAACTCGAGCGAATCTAACGAGACCTAACATGCGATTTGTATTGTATTTTATTTAAGATTTCCTATAATTACCTTCCATCTTCATCATCAGATCAGCTCTTTGGTATCATAATATTGTATGTTCACCAAACATACGTAAACATGTCAAATTTCAACTCAATCAAGTATCGGGAAGACGTCTTTATTTAGTTTCCAAGATTCCACGGTAACAAACATACATACTGACATAATTAGGTACATACATCGCAAGTTAAATAAAGGTTCTTGTTGTTGGTATTGACTAATAAAATATAGTTTTGAATAATTTTATGTGTTTTATTTAAAGTAATGTAGTCATAGAGCGCCGGAAAATAGTCGTACGTGGTTCCGAAAAATTAACATTTAAAAAAATCATAATTCTCACAGAAATGAAAAACACAAGGCAAATCAAACTGATTTATATAGAATAGAGTAGGTTTTATCTTTTGTATAACTTTTTGGATATTTTTATTTTGCCAAACATGATGAAATTTGAAGTCAAAGTTGACCAATTTCATTAAATTGCCAACTTTACCATTCTTTTTTTTCAGCTAAATGAAAAGTTTGTGGTCATACCCTCAGTTATTTTATGAGATCAATACTTGTACTGTACAGTAAAAAAAAATTGTTTCCCTAAGCCCAATAAATATGCCACAAAAACCAATACAAAATGGGCGAAAATTCAAAATATTTACAAAACTTTTAACATTTATGATGGAACAAGTAAAATGGCTTGATGCATATTGATAAGTACGTTTTAAAGTACCTTTACTAGAGAATCAGAAAAAAAATATAAAAAATATATATTAGTTACCGAAACAAATTAACATCGCTTCTCGTGGAACCTCAAAAACAGGTAAATTGAAAGTTAAAGCGGCCCCCATCCGGATGTGCAGCAAGTAAAAAAAAAACTATTGACGGTTTTATGTACAACTTACTTAAACTACCACCCTTGATTTTTTTCGAACTATTTAAAAATCAGTCAGCGCGGAATTTAATCAGAATCTGACGATTTCATATGGAATGGCCCTATTGTAACTCCATCCATTTTGGCATATAGGCACTGGTCCCACCGCGAGCTAGTAAACTATGAGCTATCAGCTATAAAAACGAACAATAGTTATTCACTCCCGTGTAAATAAAAGAGACACGGCGATGTTTATAGTTACTCACCCAGCGGTGAGCTATCAATAATTCAATATCGCCGTGTCTCTTTTATTTGCACGGGAGTGCTTATGTTTTGTTCGTTTTTATAGCCGATAGCTCATAGCTTACTAGCCCGCGGTGGGACCAGTGCCTTAGGCGAAGCTACGAAATATGTTTGGAAGGGATTCCAGAATGGAAGGGAAATAAATGAAAATCAAAAATGTGACTTTTATAAAATACTGTTTACTTTGGCTTTCCACTCCGATTTACAGTATTCTTTTTTGCACAAATTAACGTCCATAACACAGTTATATTTCACTGAAATTCAGTAACGTAAATGTTTGTAATAGTATATAGGTCAACACACGAGTTTCAAGTTTATATCATTACAAGCAATATCTACTGGCGCGAACCATGCCAGCCGCCTGTAGAACTCGCGGCGGCGGACATGCATCGCCCCAGTTTGGAAATAAATTGTCTTAAAAATAATAAAAAGATAATTACAGCACAGTTATATTATATTAAGGTATATATATTAATAAGCTCTAAAATCAGGACAAAATTAAATATACATTTTGTCTTAATTTCCAGTCACTCGAAACAGCATTGATAGCACCACTTTACGAGTCGCCAGTGACTGCCCGCCGCCGCCGCCGGCCGGTGTAACGCGGTCATTACGCGATACGCTATTTATAAATCGTTAACAATTATTACACAATGAATAAAGTACAAATTATGAAAATTCGATACATCTCGTTACCTGTTCTCTCGCCAGATATAATTATTGCTTTGTTACAATAGTTGAGTTTTATAAGCGACGAAGGCTAAATTCAAAAAGGTGATTGCATGCAATACATTCGAGACCTATGCCTATATAGACACACCTACCGGAGAACTAGCTAAAATGGCAGTCGCACAACGCGGCACACCTGGTACGACGCCCAGGAAAGAAGCCATTCTCGAAGTTTTGTCGCTACAAGTCATCCGGTCCGCACGCCGCGTCCGGTGTGCCGCGGAGTGCGGCGCACGGCCCCTGCATCTACAACGACGAATACATTTGTGATGGATGGTAGTGTACTATGAATGGACATGAACAGTAAATATTAACTTACAATTATTCATGTATGTATACATATGCGATAAACTTTTATATAATTTTATATCGTAAGTTATAACTTTAATTTCATGTACCGTGTATTAAAATCTTCACTGAGGCAGTGTGTTTTACGGGACTGGTATGTATAGAGATAGCCTATCTACCAAAAGAGTATTCGATCGTCAAATCAAGAATTTATTCAAAAAAAGTGTTAGGTATGTGACCGAGCTTCCGAGCGAGGAAGAAATATAAAATAAAAAAATACACTACAGATAGTACACGACAAGTACATTTACAATACCTACTAACGGAGAGAAGTAAACTTGAGAAGCCGGGACCGAAATAAAGATTTGCAAATGATTACAAAGTACAAGTTTTGGACGGGTATTGGTTGACTTACAGGTAGGTAAGATATCGAGAAAGATAACCGTGGGGAATTTCGCTCACTCCACAACACTAAACTAAGGTACGCTCACAGCCGAAAAATAATTGTTACAATTTAGAATACAAATAGATACATTTGAAGTCGATAAGCTAAACATTCCTCCATACAAGACATGACACGAAATACAAAATTGTAAAATATACAGCTACAAGACGGAAAGCTACTCATACATACTATAAACATTTTCACATATACTAACACATATTTTTATGAAGAGTCAGCATCCAAAAATCTAACGATAAAATCGTTATAAAAGATCATTTATCATTATTACCTTTTATTAAGTAGGTACTTCAATTTCAGGTTCCAGAAATTTTACTCAATATACTGATACAAAAAATTGATGATAAATTGGAACATGAGGCAAGAATTGAAAAGCACAACTTGAAATTGTACCTATAATAAATCAAAAACCTCTGGCCCATAGAATTTCGGTGATGTATGGTCTCACTTATTTTATAATAATTCTGCAACATTGAGGTTATCAATTTAAATGTGAATAATCAGCCAAAGTCCCCGCAAGGAGCTCTATAAAGATTATTTGTTAGTGTTTGAGCTCGTCGAGAGTACTCTGTCTGTTAATGGGCCCACGGCCGTTATAGGGTTGTACTAGATTTATTACAATAATGAACTATAAAGCCTTAGTATGCCCAACATAAGGGCTCACACCGCGCAGCGTTGCCACATACAAAAGTGGGTCAACTAAGGTTTGACATCGTATAAAGAACTTAATACATTTATTATACAGAACCCTAAAAACCACACAGTAACATAAATATTTCAAATATAGTATACGACATAATTCAGTCAACTCAAATAGTTACGAAAACATAAACGTTTACACTAATAAACAATTTTCATTTAACCCTTCAATCGACAAAGATATCAATTAACGCGCGCGGCTACTGCCCAATACCTATCATACAGATTCGGGATGATTATATTCATTGATCTGGGGGTTACCATTATTACTAATCCGATAAAGGTAATTCAGAGATAAATGACGATTGATGTCAAATACTGGATTTGAAATAATCAAAAAGCAAAGTATGACTGTGATGAGTATAACAAATTCAATCTTAGTAGGTATGTAAATAGCATGCTCTATTTCGTAAAAATAATCTAAATGCTGTATAATTTCCAGTTAATATGGTTGATAAAATTTAAGTAAGTATAATTTATAAATAACCACAAGTAAGAATTTCTATATGCACTTTTATAGCAGTGTAGTTTGACGAGAAGAAACATTGCACTTTCATTATTTGAATATGATTGAAGATTCATTAACCCTTTGACCGTCAAAGGTGTCAAGTGACGTGCACGGCGACAGCCCAACTTTTATATTCGTACATTCGCATTTCGTGCATTCGCGCCACACACTCCACACCGGCGTGGCGTTCAAAGGGAATCTACAATGCGAACAGGAAGGATTTCTGGTTAAAGTGTTCCAGGCAATAATAGTTATTTGTTATACAAGGGGCAAAGTTGTATTTTAACGCCGAGTGTGGAATTGAAAAACGAGCAAGCGAAAGGATTCTATAGTTGAACCACGAGCGAAGCGAGTGGTTCGAGAATAGAATCCTGAACTTGCGAGTTTTTTAACACACGAGAAGTAAAATACATTTGCACCCGAGTGTAACACAAAACTTTTCCCCTCACTACAGCGAGGAAACTACAACGCAAAAAAATGCGTTTATCACTGCTTCCAGTAGTTCCACAGGTGGTAAATCATCTTTATTACTAGATTCACCTACTTTTGTCAATTTTAAACCAGTTAATTTGACTTTATTCAAGGTCAAATTACTTTACCCACTAGTGGATAAAATGCGTTTTTACCCGCTGGTATTAAAGGACAAAACACGTGTTTCCGAGCTAGTGAGGGGAAAATACCTTTTTCTCGGTTGTCAATAAGACGCACAATAGAGTAACAAATTAGCTTGATATATTGCCTCGAACCATTATATATAATTCTTACCTTTCCCATTCAAGAAGTACAGTGTATGTAACTACGAACTAAATGACGAGTCTTGCCTCATTTTACAATGATCAGAACCGCGGCGTTATGTCTATAACTACATACTAAATTTTCACTGCAACATTGAGCCGATTTTAAATTTATAACTTATAATTTCTTGTACATTTCTCAAGAGTCAAAATTTAATAAACATTCAAAAACCGTACGGTTACACTTAAGTTTAAATTTTCAACGCCGACTAGTAGTACCGCGGTGGTAAATTTTATAACATAACCAATATTTAAACATTGGAATCTCGCTTCATCAAATAATTCAACAATTTATTCACTTTTAAAGCTTATTCAATATTATCCAGCGTGTTTTTCTTCGAGATTGTCATAGATAAAACAATCTTCTAATATTTTCAAGAACAATTTATATTACACATACCAGCATCGCAATTGATGTGCTAAAACAACTCTAAATCATCTTCGATGCAATTTTATAATTTTAGGTCATTTTAACGCTTTCATCGCCAGCAACGCTTACATGCGTTCGATGTCCTAGTCGTCCTACACGTTTGTTTCTAGACCCCGGCAGCGAACGCGTCACGTCGAACGACGTCAAACACGCTAGACAATATCGAAACCTACTCAATTCCAAACAAAACAAAGTCGAACCACCAAAACTGAGTAGCCGCAAACAGAAGTCGAGTTCACCGGACGGCGTAGTAGTCTAGGGGTCGGGTACGAGCTGCGCGGCCTGCGCGGCGAGGTCGCGCAGCGCCTGGGCGAGCAGCGCGCGGTAGTCGTGCGGGCGCGGCGGCGGCGGCGCGTCCTCGGGCTCGTCGTCGTCCGCCTCGTCCAGCGGCTCGTCCGGCGAGCTGCCGTCCGGCGTGTGGCAGCGCACCGGCGAGCCCGCCGGCTCCGCGGCCGCTTCCGGCTCGGAGTTCTCCTCCTCTGTTACGGCGGAAAAACCTAATTATTTTTAAGTCGCTTCGTAACTTAGTAGTCATATATTTCACCCGACTTTATGGCCCCTGTACACACATGGCCAACGGTTCCACCAGCCCTTTGTGAAACCCCTTGGCCAAGATAAGAGCCGCTGTTTACACATTGGCGAACCAATCACTTGGCATTGGCTCTTCATGAAAGATGGACGTGGAATGGAAAAGTCTAGGAAATTCTAGATCATATGTGAGCGGGACGGAGGCACTCACCCGTCCTGTGTTGCAGCGTGGTGGCGGCGCGCAGCAGCGCACGCAGCGCGGGCGGCGGCAGGCGGGCGCGGGGCAGCAGCAGCAGGAGCGCGCGCGCGGGCGCGAGCAGGCCGGCGGACATACAGTACTGGACAAAATTCTTCATACACCGACATATAAACTAAACTTTCTATCATAATTTCTTTACCCTTAAACTTAACATCACAGTTGTATTGGAAAACTTTTAACTAATTTCATGGCGTACAACATACAGACAATAACATATCAATGATTGTACAATTATTTTTTTACATGAGTATAAATATAAATATCAGTACTTTTGGCTCTGGACGATTTTAATCATACAGTAATTAAAATACGAATGAAATGCAATGTAGTAGTGTGTATGGCTGTCATCTGCTTTAGATATCGCTGATTGTCTCGGAGGAACATTTTATGTTAGAAACTGAAAGTATTTATCTAACCCAAGCTTTTTCCTGTGTGTCTACTGAAGTAGGCAAAGTGGGTATAATTCAGAATGAAATTTGATATTTTCTTTATTTTTCCAAAAACTTCCTTAAATTTTGGCTTGGATTGATTACATCAGACTATGTTAGCCATTCAAGCTATTCATTCCTATTAATCATAACAAACGCATGAGATATACATACTGGTATTATCTTTCAGCCACCGCCCGTCTGAATATATATGAAAAGACGACTGAAAGAAAAAACTAGTAGGTATGTCTATTTCATGCGTTCGTTGTGATTCATAGGATTAAGTAGCTTCAATGGCTGACATAGTCTCATGTTATCAATCCTAGCCAAAATTTAAGGAAGTTTTTGGAAAAACAAAGAAAATATCAAATGTTATTCTGAATTATACCCACTTTGCCTACCTTAGTAGGCACACAGGAAAAAGCTTGGGTTAGATAAATACCTTCAGTTTGTACCTGAAAATGTTCCTCCGAGACAAGCAGCCATATCTAAAGCAGATGAAAGCCATACACACTAATACATTGCATTTCATTCGTATTTTAATTACTGTATGATCAAATTTGTCCAGAGCCAAAAGTACTAATATTTATATTTATACCCATGTAAAACAATAATTGTACAATCATTGATACATTGTTGTCTGTATGTTGTACGCCATGAAATTAGCCAAAAGTTTTCAACACAACTGTGATGTTAAGTTTAAGGGTAGAGAAATTATGATAGAAAGTTTATTTTTTTTATGTAGGTGTATGAAGAATTTTGTCCAGTACTGTAAATTCCGAAAAACTCATTGGTGCAAGCCGGGGTTCGAACCCGCGACCTTCGTATCGAAAGTCGCACGCTCTTACCGATAAGTCACCAGCTAGCGAGAGGTGTCAGGAATTAATTCAGATATTGAAATGATTGTGGAACGATGTATCAAAATGTCGCAGTGTACAACATTCATAAGGTGCAATTAAGGCGATATATTTCCGTAGACGCTGCGCGCACTCGTTTTTTGAAGCCGTTAAAAACATAGGAAAACGCAGTGGAAAAATCTGAAAACGATATATGTTAAATTTCAGGATTTGGTGAGTATGTTATGGACTTGAACAACATGAATGTTACAACTTCGCTCGATAGAAAATGACTCCAAAGTTACCTCTTCTTTTAACAATAAATCGTTCCCATAGCTAGGATAGAAAACTTCTTTTTTGACTTGTTTTTTAGGGTTCCGTAGTCAACTAGGAACCCTTATAGTTTCGCCATGTCTGTCTCTCCGTCCGTCCGCGGATATCAATCACGCCAACAAAGTGCAAAAATAAAAAATGGAAAAAAATGTTTTATTAGGGTACCCCCCCTACATGTAAAGTGGGGGCTGATATTTTTTTTCATTCCAACCCCAGCATGTGATATATTGTTGGTGTAGAAGAGCGGGTTTCGCGTTGGTTGATGAAAAGTCCGGAGAAGAGTAGAGATTATTCTGTTTATTTAAAATATTAAAATGTTATATGAATGTTATGTTATGTTATCGAATGCACCCGGCCACGACGGTTCTCAAAAGTGCACTAATTTTAGGTAAATGAAAATTGGCTAACATAGAGTAAATTGCTGACTGGGCACACGTGCCGCACGAGGCCCGGAACGTGTTGAAGGTGCATTGCACCGAACATCTTGCGGGGGGCAAACGATGAGATGAGATGAGTAAGAAAATGATACAAGGTGATTAAACAATCAGCTTAATACTATTCACTAAACGATGTTTTTCTTAAAATTGGGGAGCTTCCCTGGTCTATGTGTGTTGATTCACTCATCTCGTGTTTAGGACTTGTAATCACTTTCACTCGCGCACTGTTTATTTCTCCTTCACTCACACTTTTTGCTCGATATTGCGCACTAACACTACACTTGTTATCGTTACGGATGTCACCGGTGCTGGTGTGACGTGTGTTGTACGGCGTGGAGGCTGCGCTCGCGCTCGCTCGGGGCGGCGGCGGCGGCGGCGGCAGGTTCACCCGGCGTCTCACGGAGATGTTGCTTGCTGCTGTTGGTTCCTCTGAGTCGGTTGTGAATTCTGGAGTTCTTTGAGGTCTCCATTGGCAACGTTTTTTCCGGCAAACTAACGCAATTGCCATAATTGTTATTATGATCCAAAGGCAATAAATGGCAGTGTAATGGTGTATATTATGCATGGAATAGTCGTTCTCGTCTGGGAGTTTACTTTCCTTTAGCGCTTTTATTTTTTCTTCTATATTTTTATCTTCTTTTCTTTCCTTGAAGTTTAAGCTGCTGTTTTCGAATTTTTCGATAGTGATGTTTATTATATGGTTTATTGGGTCGATTTCTGGTGTAGGTATACTATACTTTAAATTTGCGTTGCTTTGCATGTTCATGTGCGTATGAATTGCAAAGTTATCTGTTTTTACAATGCAATTCTCCTCGATGTAAATAATGTTAGAGCGTGTCAATGTTTGTGCTGTAACTCGATCCGTACATATTGTTCGAAACTGACACCGGTCGCAACAAAAATATAAATAATGATTTGCTTTTGATAGACTAGTCCACTTGTTCTGGCACGCGGCTATGCTTGTTTTACATTGTAAATTCTTATTTTCGTCCTTTATGCATAAATCTTGATCCATGTTCATTTTGTATATAGGTACCTTAAGGGGGCATATGTACGCAAACTGATCTCGTATGATACAAAGTTCGAGATCTTTTTCTTGTAGTGGAATGTATGCATCTTTCTGAAGGTTCATCGCTACGTATTTTTCTATGGGGACAACAGATATCATATTTCCGTCTGAACTATGCGGGACCGGAATGATGTTGTAAATATCATAACGGTCACGTGTTGTTAATGGGATGCGAATCTCAAATATCATGTATTGGTCAGTCATTCTTGCTTTCACTTTTAATACTTTGTAAATGTTTTGGAGGTTTGTTTGTGTGTTGTCAGTTGGTAGGGTAAGGTCGCTCGTAAGTTGACCAGATATAATGTTTAATTCTTTTTGTAGTTGTTCGGGGCTGATAATATGTATATTCATATTATCGCTATAAATGTTAGTTAACGTGTCTAATAACATATCTTGGATTGTCCTAAGGTGGTTTAACAAGTTATTTGCTGCCATGGCGATCAATGTAAATTGAGATATGCTTTCTGCATCTGTAATTTCTTTCTCCATTGCAGTGTTGCTCTTTTCTAAAGAGACTAGATGCTGGTGTATTAATTTGTGTTGTTTTTGTATGGTATCTCTTGTCCTCTGGAGCATGTTATATTCGGCTTCAATGATTGATGTTTGATTTTTCCACATTGTGACGATGTGTTTTTCGTTCGCTTTAATACTACTTATGTCATTTTGATATTGTTGAGCAAATTTATCATCTAAGACTCCAAATAAAGTATTTGCTAGATTTCCGACACCGTTGAAAAATCCGCGTTTCTTTCTTGTTTGCTGTTTTAGTTGATGTCTTGATAATACTTTATTGTAATGTTGCAGTTCGTCGTGTGAATGACGTAATTGTAGAAGGATGACGTCACAGTGTGAAAGGCTTTTTACTTGTTTACAAATAGTTTCTAATTGTTCGTTGTATTTTCTGTATGCTGATACCCCTTCCCAGAAAGGGCTCATGTCGTAGTACGCGACTAATTTCCATTCGTCCCTAACTAGCTGCATTGTTCCTAGCTTATCGAAGTATAGGCCTTGCCCTTCGTTGACAGGTGTCATTTTGACGCAATTTCCAGTTGTCAAAAATGTTATGAAATAAAATAGCATCATCAATATTGTCGTCATGCAACCCCGTTTAGCTGGTTTTTTAGTTTTGTTTTGTGTCAGTTGTTTGGAGGGTTCATTTTCTGATTTTGTCTTTTCCAAAGGCAAGAGAGAAAGTTTAACTACGGGTCTTTTCAGTATTCCTTTTTCTGTCTTAAGTGTTACTACTCGTACATAACCATCTTGACCTGCGTGTACGTCTATTACCCTTCCGAGCGCCCATTTTCCTGCTGGTAAATTATCTTCGTGTATGACCACTATGTCTCCTATTTCTATGTTTTTCTGAGGATTGCACCATTTCTGTCTTGCTGTAAGTAGGCTTAAGTACTCAGATTTCCACCTTTTCCAAATGTCATTGAATATTTTTTGTGTCAAACTCCATTTTGTGCGTGCGTCCTCATATGTTTCCATTATTGTTACACCTGCTCTTCCTTGTAAGAAGTGGGCTGGGGTTAGTGTGTTTAAATCATCAATGTTTTCGGTGAGGGGACACAGTGGGCGGGAATTCAGGCAAGCTTCTAATTGGGCTAAAACTGTTGAGTACTGTTCGAAGGTAAGCTTTTGCTCACCCACTACACGTTTTAAATGGTGTTTCAAACTCCTCACTGCTCGTTCCCAGAGGTCACCAGCACTTGGCCAGGATGGGGCATTGAAATGCCACTCAATTTCCATCTCGGCAATGTCTGCTAAGAAGTTATCGTCGAACGTGTTTTGTATGTCCTTCCACTGTTGCTTTAATATGTTATTCGCGCCTATAAAATTGGTTCCTTGGTCTGAGTATAGGTGCTTTGGGGCTCCTTTCCTGGCGGCCATCCTTCTTAGAGCTGCCAGGAATGCTGAGCTTGTTAGTTCTGTTACGAGCTCTAAATGTACTGCTTTTGTGACCATGCAGATAAAAACTGCAATGTAACCTTTCAGTGTTCGACTTCCTCGCGTGTTACTAGCTTTTATGTCAACAAACCCTGTGTAATCCACTCCAGTGTGAAAAAATGGTTTTGCTTCGTTGACACGGGCGGCGGGTAGATCACCCATGAGTTGATACTGTTTTTGCCCATCGATCTTTTGGCATTTGACGCATTTTCTAACTTGTTGTTTTACTCTATTGTTTCCGCCCATCACCCAGTACTCTTCTCTCAACTTGCTTGATGTAATCTTGGCGCCTCCGTGAAGTGTTATGATATGGGCATGTTCTATTAGTAATGTAGCAAGACGTGATTCCTTTGGAATGATTTTTGGGTGTCTCATTTCGTAAGGTAAATGCGCTTCTTCGAGGCGTCCTCCTACTCTAAGTATATGTTCGTTGTCCAGGAATGGATATAACGAGAAAAGCTTACTCCTTGTTTCTACTTTGTTATTCCTGCGTAAATGTTCAATATCTTCTTCTAATTCTTTGTTTTGCACGCTTTTAATTATAGCTCGTTTAGCTTTTCGCAACTCCTGTAATGTTAGATAGCTGGGTAAGCGGTTTCGCTTCAAAGTGAATGCCCTCAATATGTAGGCTACGATTTTTGTTACTTTTGTAATTGAACTATATTTGTTTAATAAATCATGAATAATATCTTGCTTGTTATTGTTTTGGCCCACATTTGATACATAGGATTTTTTCTCCTCTTCTGTTGTATGATATGTTGGTTTTTGACAACTTTCGTGTTCTGGCTGGAAATCAGCTAACCATGTTGGTCCTGACCACCATAAAGAGTTGTCTTTTAACTGAGATGCTGTTTGTCCTCTGCTGGCAGCATCCACGGGGTTTTCTGACGATTTCACATAACGCCATTGTTCTTCTGTCATCACCTGTTTTATTTGTTCTACGCGATTGGCGACGAATGGTTTCCAGCGGCTTGGCTGTCCTTGTAACCATCCGAGGACGATCTTTGAATCGCACCAACCAAACGTTTCCACAGTATGCTGTTGTAGAGATATTTTTATTTTTGCCATTAGTTTTGATAGAAGATGCGCTCCACATAATTCAAGTTTCGGCAGTGTTAATTGTTTCTTCTGTGGGACGACCTTTGTTTTTGCTGCGACTAGAATTGGTTTTGTTTGATGTTCAGTTCGTGCATATACTACACACCCATATGCTTCTAGCGATGCGTCACAGTACCCATGTAGTTGGATTACGTCATTCTGTTTACATAGCAACCATCTGGGTATTTTGCAATCGTTAATTAAGTGAATTTCTTCCTGTATTTTGGACCATTCTAAGTGTATGTCATCTGGGATGGGCTGATCCCATTGAACTGTTTGTTTCCATACTTTTTGGAATAAAATTTTGAGTTTTATGCTGAGCGGGCAAGCCAGCCAAGTGGGTCAAAGAGTTTGGAGATGTCCGATAGAAGGGTTCTTTTTGTTGGTTTGTTTTTCTGCTTTTCAATTTTACATTGAAAAGTAAATACGTCTTCAGTTGGATTCCAACTTAAACCTAGTGTTTTAGATATGTCATCTTGTTTAAAGTTAATTGTTAGGTTTTGATTGTCTTGCTTGTTCTGTATATGTTCTAACACTTCTTCTCTGTTTGAGGACCATTTTCGTAAGTTAAATCCCGCTGTTCTTAACAAGTCGATAATGTCGTTTATCAGTTTTATTGCTTGCTCTATGGAATGTGAACCGTGTATAAGATCATCCATGTAGAACGATTCCTCTAAAACTTTGGACGCTTCTGGGTAGTTTTCCCGTTCGTCACGTGCTAGCCTTTTTAGTGTCATCATGGCTAAAAAGCTTGCACTTTTTGTTCCGTATGTAACTGTTGTAAGCTGAAATGATTGTAGTATCCCGTGCTCGTATCTCCAGATGATTTTCTGAAGGTGTTGGTCATCTTCATGCACTAAGATTTGACGGAACATTTTTTCTAGGTCAGCGCAGAACACAAACTCGTACTGTCTCCATTTTAATAGCAATGTTTGTATGTCTTTTTGTAAATTTGGGCCCCTGTACATTAATTCGTTCAATGAGTATCCTGTTGATGTTTTGCTAGACCCATTGTACACCACTCTATACTTTGAAGTTAAGGATTCTGCGCGTTCCACAATGTGATGAGGCAAATAGCATTCCACTTTGTTGTTGTTTAAGGAAGGTTTCATATGTCCTAAGTCACTATACTCTTTCATGAAAGCTTTGTATGCTTCAGCTAATTTGTTCTGTTTTTGGAGCTTGTTTTCCATGTGTTTAAATTGGGCTATTGCTTTTGCCTTGGACTCCTAATTTTTCTTGAAAGTTAGGTTTCATAGGAATGCGTACTTCGTATCTTCCGTCTACTGTTCTCTTCGTGTGTTCTTCAAAGTGCTTTACGCATTCCAAGTCTTCCTGTGATAAGTTTCCCTCTTCTGTTATGTCTTCCACTTCCCAAAACTGTTGTATCTCTTCTAAGTTGTTTATGATTATATTACAACGGTAGGTTTCCAGTTCTTCTTCGTCATTTCCGCTTAAAAGCCACCCAAGTTGACTCTCCTGCGCCAGAGGTTGGTACTCATCCTCACCCTTTATTTTACCATCTAGAATAATCTGCGCATTAATCACTGATCCTAGAAGCAGATCTACTGGGCGACTAACGTTGAAGTCTGGATCGGCCAAGTTAAGATTCTGTATCATGGACCATGAAGGTCTCGAAAATGTTTCGCTTGGCAGACATTTCACAACTTTGTTCATGATAAAAACTTTTGCGTTAAATGTAAAGTCATTGTAAATCGACATACATTGTATTTTAAGTTTGCCCTTACAGTCGTTCTCTTTCTCTCCCAATCCATATATAACTCCAGAACACTTATCTCGTTTTAAATTAAGTATCTGAGCGGCCCGTTCTGTTATAAGTGAAATTTGGCTTCCGGGGTCTACCAGGGCCCGAAATGTGTGATAGGTGCCATCTGCCGCTTGCACTTTCAATATGGCGGTAGCTAATAAAGTTTCACAGAATGTAGTCTGTGAAATGTTTGTTGAATAACCCATCTGCTTATTCGAAGTAATTGCATTTGTTGCATAAGTTGAGGTCGATGGCTGAACTGCTGATGTTGTATTTCTAGCACATGCCTCGTGCAATAATGTGTTATGTTGACCTGAACATTTCTGACATGTTTTATTTGAGTTGCAAGCATTTCCATTATGACTAAATAAGCAATTTATGCATAATGCCAGTTTATTGACCGTTTGGAATCTTTTTTCCATTGGCATCTGCAAAAAATGTCGACAGCTGTAGATTCCATGTTGTAGTTTGCATAATGGACATTTGATACCTGAAACGTGCATAGCTTTCGCAATAGTTACATTTCCACTGTTATTTTTGTTAACTCCACTGTTACTGTTGTAATAAGGTCGATTATTGTATGATTGAATAGATTTCTTAATGTTGTTAAATGTCGACTGTTGAGTGTTTCCTTTGTTGTTTAGAGACTCCTGTTTTCGGCGAGATGCTTCTAGACTCGTGAATCTTCCTTCTAAGAAATCAAAGAACTCCTGTAGTACTGGTAACTCCCTCGAGTTTTTTAATGATTCTATGTAGTCTTTGTGTGTCTCAGCGTCTAGCTTTTGAGTTAAAATGTAAACTACTAATGGGTCCCACGTAGCAATATCTACTCCTAGATTTTTAACGGCATGCAAGCATTCCATTGCTGTGTCATGCAGTTTCTTTATTTGGGCTAAAGACGGTTGTTGCATGTTGGGTAGCCCAAATAATATGTTCATGTGGGAATTGAATATCAATTTAGTATTATTGTATCGATTATTGAGAATCTCCCAACAAACTACGTAATTTTCCGAACTTATCTGAAGATGTTGAATTAGACGCTCTGCTTCTCCCTTAACTTTTGACTTCAAAAATTGCATTTTTTGAGCGTTTGATAAGGCCGAATTGTTATGAATTGCTTCACTGAATAAATCTTTGAAAGAGACCCAAGAATTGTAATTTCCGTAGAAGGTAGGGATGTCCAAAACTGGTGTTGATTTTACCTTATGTTTTACAGACCACACCTTTTTGTTAATATTTTTCTTCATCATGTTATAAGTATTTTCATGCATGTTAAACACACTTTCATACGCCGAATCACCTAGGGAACCCTCGCTTTCCATTTCCCAGTGTAAATTGTCGATAGCCGACCAACGAGCCTCCAATGTTTTGAGAGTATCCTCTAGCTCCCATTTCTCTGTTAATAGGTCAATCTGAATGTTATTCACGGTCCGCGCGAAGGCTTTTATGTTAGCCTGTTGTTTACGCATCATCTCGTCCATCTTACTTTCGGTTCCCCTCTGCTGTTTCCCAAATATGTTTCCTCCTACCTCGGCGACGGATCCTGGCGCATCGCCTTTAGCAGCCGTCTCTGCTTGTTCTCTGTTAACGGTTGTTAAGAGGGGGTAGAGCAGGGAGAATTTTCAGAATCTGTCAAATTACCCCATTACACACACAAACACCCTTCACTCACACTACCTCAATTTACTGTGAAAGGTCAGTGACCCTTAATTTTTTTCAAGAGTGTTATTTTGAGTTTGTAGTCAACTACTGACCTCCTTTGAGAAATTAAAACTGTAAAAAGGTAGCATACAAGAAGACAGAGAAAAAATACGCGTCATCTAGCTTTCCTTCTCTGTCCATGTCTCATGTGACTTTAATTTACCTAAATATGTAGATAACGTTCCTTACTCAGTTGATTGTTTACCTAGGTGTATTTCAAATTACTTTGCACTTCATTTTGCGTTACTTTTCTATACTTAGATTAAAAATCGTCAGCCCGCCTATCCCCGCAAACATTTTTCAAAGACGTGTGTGAAGGCCGATACCTTCAGGCAAACAATTATGGTCGCGTGCTAAATGATAAAACATCAGCCCTATCGCTTTATTTGTAAGTGCGATAGGGACGGCCCGATGTTTTATCATTTATCGCGCGACCATGATTGCCCTGCAGGTCTTCAGAGGCCTGAGCTGTGCATTACGTATATGCGGGTTGTATTAAAGACTATCAGATATTTTCTTTATTCTTTTTGGTCGTTAGGTTTTTTTATCATTTAGTTTATACAAAAATAAAGCATGTGTATAAAATAAAAACCTAATGAATAGAGTACAGCTAGCAGCAGTCAAGTCAGAGACCCAAAGGAAGACAGGGAATATCGACGCATATCTTATCATATCCAATACCGCCATCGCTATCTGCATCAGACTCTTGATCTTACCCAATTTCCTAGTCTCTTCTCTTAATTTCAGTTTCTTGAGTTGAAAATGTTGAAACTCATACTTAGCATTAAATAGAACACAAATACATATAAAAATCACAATATAATTTTAAATTATGGCTTAGGCCCTGTACCAGTTGCAGTCGCCACGTCTGTAAAGCCACTTGTAGTTTCTTTTAAATGGCTAAATACCTAGATGTTATGTCATAAACATCTGTGACGTGACTGAAAATTAAAAAACATCGCTCAGAGATAAGGTTCAAATTAGCATGGCAAAAAATACAACAGTGCAGTCAAAATACCATCAAAATACGAAAAAGCAAATATCAATGTCGCCGTATTTCAGGCAATAAGGGCTGTTTTCTCAAATATGAAAAAATCTCAAAAGCAGAACTTTATTAAGACTTTCTAGGAAAATTATTTTGAACTTGATAGGTAGAACAATTTATAAAAGTTTTACAGAAAAAAATTCTGAACTAAGTTTGTAACTATATGAAAAGCATTTTTATCTCAGATTGCATATTTTAGTATCGTAACGATTTTTCTTTCAAATAAAAAGAGAATTATTAGAAAAGGTTCACGGTGTCTGCCGTAAACTGGGGTTACATTGACCAATTTGGGAATTTAAACTTCTCTAGCTTCTACATTTAATGGGTATTTTTACCCATTAAATGTACCATCAACTTTTTTAGTCTTTTCCTGCTAAAAATCTAGAAAGGTAACAAAATAATGTACGCAAAAAAAAACGATGTTATCAAACTTAAACTGACATTGGGGTTACTTTGATACCCTATGTATTTTTTTAATGGTAATCGAATGTAATCCCTTACAAAAGTATTTTATCTCAAGAAAAGATAAAAAACGGTTCGCAGAGTCAAATATTACAACTCTTTAACGCTATTTTGGGGTTACTTTGATTAAAAATAAAAATTACCATCTTCGATGCCGAGCTTCGATATCAAAATACTATTAGGCGATTTCAATGCCAAAGTAGGACGTGAGGATGCGTTTGTGCCCACGATAGGAAAGTACAGCAAACATGATACTTCGAACAATAATGGTGTAAGACTCATAAGTTTTGCATCATCAAAGGCAATGGTCATCAAAAGCACAATGTTTCCGCACAAAGACATACACAAAGGCACATGGAAGTCTCCCAACGGCTACACAGTAAATCAGATTGACCATGTTGTTATCGATTCTAGACACAAGAGCACCATACAGGATGTGAGAACTTTTAGAGGAGCAGACTGTGACAGCGACCACTATCTATTGTGTATTAAAAAAAGAGCAAAAATCAATGTAGAAAGTAAACAACACACCCAAAGCAGCAGTAATATTATAAACATTGAAAATTTAAAAGACCCAACGTTAAAGGAAAAGTTCCAACTGGAGTTAAGTAATAGATTCAAAGGACTTACAATAGATGATGATATAGATAAAAACTGGGAAGTAATGAAAACCACCGTTAAAGAAGCTGGGCTGAGAATACTTGGACGAAAGGCAAAAAGCAGACAAAAGAAGTGGTGGAATGATGAGTGTACAAGAGTGATAGAAAAGAGGCGACATTATAAAGCACTGGCCGAACAGGATAGTCAATGGAAGAGAAATCATGAACAACTACAGAAAGAGGCAAAACGGGTCATCAAGAGAGAGAAAAGAAAACATCTCGAGAACTTGGTCAGGGGTATGGAAGTATTGATGAAAGCGCAAGAGTCTCGAAAATTCTTCCAAGAGGTGAGGTCTTTCAAGAAAGGCTACCAGCCCTCTACACAGATGCTCCTTGATGACAGTGGAAACCTCGTAACTTCACGTGTGGAAATTGAAGGCATGTGGCGGGATTACTTCGAGCGTCTGCTTAATTGTCCTCCCGCAGAAGAGCAGACCTCTCTGACAACGGACGATAATGACCCGCACGTAGAACAACCTTCATTTGAGGAGGTATACAGTGCTATAAAGAGGCTAAAGAACAACAAAGCTCCGGGTATTGATACGTTGCCTTCCGAGGTCTGGAAGTATGGCGGTGGTGCTGCCCAGTCCAAGCTTTATGAGCTAATTCTCAAAATTTGGGAGCTAGAACGGCAGCCCCAGGAATGGAATACAGGTGTCATCTGCCCCGTGCACAAAAAAGGCTGCAGAAAGAAGTGTTCAAATTACCGAGGGATTGCTCTGCTTCCTACAGCGTACAAGGTCTTGTCGTATGTGCTATTAAAGAGGCTAGAACCGTACGCGGAAAGAATCCTTAGCGATTTTCAGTGTGGGTTTCGTCAAAGCCGCAGCACAATCGACCAGATCTTCCTCCTTAAACAAATAATGGAGAAAAAATGGGAATACGCTCAGAACTTCCATTCGCTATTCGTGGATTTCACGAAAGCATACGACAGCATTGACCGAGGCGCCCTGTATTCCATTCTGAGAAAGTTCCATATTCCCAGAAAACTCGTCGATATGATCCAAGTAGCCACTAGTAAAAGCCAAATGCGCGTAAGGGTCGGTAACGCACTGACAACCGACTTCACGGTGAGTACCGGTCTAAAACAAGGCGATGCCCTGTCTCCTATGCTTTTCAATTTGGTCCTGGAACATGTGGTTCGAAAACTGGTATCACTTGAGGTTGGAGTAAACCTGAATGGAAGGCATAGACTGATAGGGTACGCGGATGACTTGGCCTTGCTAGGGGAAAACCGTGAAGAGGTGGCATTATCGGCAAGGATTTTGGAGCAAGAAGCAGCAAAAGTGGGTTTCAGAATCAACCATGAGAAAACGGAATACCTCCATATGAAGCGGTACAGGGACAGTCGCGCCCAGAGGCAGAACCTACGTGTGGGCGAAAACGCGTACAAGGGCGTTTCCAAGTTCAAATACCTCGGGTGCACTGTCACTGATACACATACAAGGGAGGACGAAATCAACATCCGAACTCAAAACACCTTACGCTGCAGTGCTGCGCTCCACAAGGTCTTGGTGTCCAAGCTTCTTAGTAGACACACAAAACTACGGATCTATAAGACCGTGATCCGCCCCATTTTTATGTATGGGTGTGAGGCTTGGACACTAACACTCAAGGAGGAAAACAGCCTCCTAGTAACAGAACGTAAGGTGTTCAGGAAGATTCTGGGACCCGTGAAAAGAGACGATGGCAGTTGGAGAATCCGAAAAAATGCCGAAATTGAACATCTTATAGCCGAACCGAATATAATAGGTGAGACCAAGGCACATCGTCTCCGCTGGCTTGGCCATCTTATAAGGATGGGTGAGGATCGGGCAGTCAAGAGAGCCTATCTGGGTTGTCCAACTGGACGCCGTCCCGCTGGCCATCCTAAATATCGTTGGGCAGATAGAGTGGAAGCAGATCTCCGTGAACTCGGCGTTAACGAGGGCTGGCGAGAGGTCGCTCTGGACCGCGTAAAGTGGCGTGCTCTTGTGTTGGAGGCCAAGACTCACTTTGGGTCGTCGCGCCAACAAAGTAAGTAGTAAGTAAGGGTTATCATATGTCTAGATTTCGATAAATTTATTTTATTAATACATTACCGACTACTCATAACATATTAGTTCCTTATTTTTTGATAAAATAAATATAATATGCTCGTGACAGGTCAGGTTTTGTTCGTAATCCAAAAAAATCAACCCTAGCACTTTTCTCTATTCACCCCCTTCCCGACCCTATTCACCCCAACGTTAGGGTGAGCGAAAATTACTAAATAAAACGACATATTTTCAAAGACAACCCGAAGTTCACACCGCTGGAAGATTTTTTGTGTAAAAAATTAGCATGGCACATATAAAAAAACTGCTATCGACGTTCAAAAGTCGGTTTTGGCCCTATTCACCACAAATTAAGTTAGTTCATACCCGTTCCGACCCCATGAATCCAAAATCTTCAGAAAACGATGTACTAAGTAGCCCAAAGTACAGCGCCATCTCTAGGTGAATTGGGTTACTAATTTATGCAAACTACTTAAGTCGCAATAGATGTCATTTCATTTAGTATTTTGGAGGTAACTAGTAAAGATAATTTAGTTTTACAATTGTGCGAAAATAGATTCTCATTTGGCCGGATTTTTTAACCGAATTCCAAAATTCAAAAAGTTATAAATGTATAGTTTTTTTTAAATATCACTCCTGGTCCAATTTAATATCCCACAAATATTAACGGCAAACTGATAATGACTTAAGTATTTTTGAAATAATTTTGTGACAAATGTGGGTAGTTTAGTAATTAGGCGCCGATTGATTGTGGGTAGGTTATATTTTCGCTCTCTGCTAATAAATCTTGTATGGAACGGACGTGTTTTCTTTGGTGCCTCTTCATCAGCGCTGATCTTCGGCTGGGAGCATACCTTACAAAATTGAATGCCGAAAAAAAAGATTATCAGCAAAAATTACTTACTTGAAAATAAAGTCATAACCGTTTTCATACTTATGCATTGAAATAGATATCACGCACGAAAGTAAGAACCACAAGGCCTCCTGGTGGCTGAGCCGGGAATCGAACCCGCCATCTCTCTCGCTATACCCTAATCCTCTAAGTGCCACTTGCACCAACGAATATGGAGGGTTAACCTGAGGGTTAACCCACCATTTTACATGGAATTTGACAGTTGACAGCCCACTAACCCTGAGTTAAGTGGTTGGTGCACAAAAGGGCCTTAAAGATTCATATACGAGGTGGTCAAAATGTGCCTATCAGAGATAACATACACTAGAGAAATTTCGTCGGGTACCACACGGCGGGCGGGTGGCCTAGTGGTAATGACGTTAGCTGCGTAAGCTGAAGACCCGGGTTCGATTCCCGGCTCGGCCACCAGTGGGCCTTGTCGTTTTTTCTTTCGTGTATGATATCTATTTCAATTTATGTTTGTATGTATGTGAACACTTTATTGTACATAAGACAAGTTAGGACATAAAAATACAGTATATGTAGTTATGGTGTACAAAGGCGAACTTATACCTATAAGGGATCTCTTCCAACCTTTGAGCGAATTGAGAATTTATATAAACTTGAAAATAACAAATCAAAAATTATTCAATAAAATAATTTTATTTCTTCCCTAGATGTATAGTTTCATACTTATGATTTTTATTTTAAAGTAATCCGTTTATATTATAGCAACCATGGGGGATTTTTGTGGACTTAAGTAGAAACGTTGACTTGTGGTTGACAGAAGTGTGATTAACATTTCTAAGTGTTAATTTATTGTATCTAGTCTAACTACGAAGCAATACATTGACGTATAAATTGCGTCCATATACAGAGAGGTCATTCATAAAAACATCACTTTAGGTAAGTTATATATCTTTTATACAATTTGACAACCATTGACTACACATCCCAATTCACCCCTCTTCCGACCCTAATCACCCCCTTCGTAAACCTATTCACCCCTTTGCGACCCGTTTCCCCCATTATTGATCCTATTCACCCCTCAGGCCGCGGATATTTGTTCATCCCGTAAAAGTTACCCAACACAGTTGCATCGCTTTCTTCATGAAAACCATTATAAAAATGAAAATATGTCTTATGATTTTCTGTTAAACATAAACTTTAGAAGTGTAGGTATACACTACATTCAAAAGGATAATGAACAAATTTTTAGCAAAATTTCACACAAAAATGAAGTTAAAATGAGTAAAAAATCCAATAAATTTGAATGCCTACTTTGACAGACATTTTCATGTCTGTAAATATATTATTTACATAAATCATAAAATATATTATTTAAATATAATAGCATTATATACCCCGGGAACCCTATTCACCCCAAATTACGGTATTTATTAAATTGTCAATATGTAAAATGTCGGAAACTACGGAACGGAACCCTACACTGACCGTGGTCCGATGCGCTCTTGGCCGGTTTTTCTTCTTAATGATATGTAGAGATAATATAAAAATTCACCTCCCAATTTATAATAAGTTTTTTTGCAAAAAAATCATTTTTGGCACAGGCTTTACCTTAGCCGACTGTACCTTTCTTTCAAAAATCATCTATTGCTCTCCGAGATGTTTCTAAATACCCCTTACTCAATGGGGATACGACGTTTCATAACAGAGTTCCTCTGACCACCTTTCTGCTCCATCATCAGATCACCTCCATGATACCAGAATATTGCATTGTCACGTCATTTACATAAGTGTGCAAAATTTCAGCTCAATCGCAAATCGGAAAGCGGGTCAAATTTAGCTTCTACGTTTTGGCCCAAACTAAGATATACTAACAAGGCAAGTTGAATAAAAGCTTGTAAAAAGGCTTCTGATATCAGATTTGTAATAAGTTTACTTGTCATAGTTTAACAACAGATGAGACAGACATATGCACTGACAATACTGCACGTGTTTCGTGAGTCTAATGTCAAATCACCTCATACAATTTACCGCTCTAAGGCAACTAAGGTAGGGTTTGTTATTGCACTTTAATTACATATTAATGATTTCTAGCCCGTAAGATATATATTTGCTTTAACAATGGATAGATATTTATGCGAGTGAGAGTGTAATTTAGATTTTTATTTATAAGGAATCAAATATTTTTAAGCTACCCGATCTGGCCCCGTAGCCGAATGGCATTTCTCCGACGCCAAACGAATGCGATACGCCGCTGGCTCTGTCGCGCCAATACGCAAGCGCGATAGAGATAGATATCTACTAGCGCTTCGTTTCGTGAGCGTTTCGTGAGCGATTGTGCCATTCGGCTAGCCACCCAGATATTTCTGCGGATAAGGACACTCCCCACATCTGCCGTCTAGCAATCGTAGCGTCGGGCCAACTGTATGGCTAAGCCGCGCCTACGCGGCGTCTTTTTCCATACAGTTGGCCCGACGCTACGCTCGCGAGACGATGTTTTTGCCGGTCACGGAGCATCACAAATTTACGCCGGGAATATGTCGTCATCTACTTATGGTCCCCTATAGAAAATTAGATATTTTTGCACGGCCGTTCATAGTCATATATGCTGGTGACTGTTCCATGAATATTTGGTCTAGTCTAGTTGAGTGGAGAAGTGCCATTCAAAACGAGCGTTAACTTTCTAAATATATATTTAGGTACTTTATAATTCTCTTTATTCATTTTAAATCTCAGGCTAGGCTATTTTATAATATGATTATAAAAGTAAAATACAAAACCACTTACAAAACAATACAAAATATATAAACACATTATAAAAAACCTAACCTAGGGTGCCGCCAGCAGCTGGGCAGGGCCCAAGCTGCCGGTGGTTAGGGCTGCAGAGAGAGGAACCATCGGACTATCCGCGCCGTGTCCAAGATCACCGCCTTCTGCATCTGACCCTTGATCCAACCACCTAGCGAGAGTCTCTCTAGATGTTGGTCGAGACTCTTCGCTATGAGACCGTTCGCTGAAACGACTATCGGGACAATGATCGTCGAATCAACATCCCACATGGCGGTTATCTCGTAAGCCAAGTCTAGGTACTTACTGGACTTGTCCTTCTCGGCTTTCACGAGATTCTCATCATGGGGGATGGTGATGTCGACGAGCACGGCCCGGCGTTGCGATCGATCTATTATGACAATGTCAGGCTTATTGGCTACAATAGTCCTGTCAGTGATAATAGATCGATCCCAATAGAGCGTGGCACGACCATTTTCGAGAACTGGCGCAGGTATGTACTTGTAGTACGGTACTTCGCGGTCCACAAGGTCGTATTGAAGAGCAAGCTGCTGGTGAATGATCCTGGCTACGAGATTATGCCTGTGCAAGTACTCACCGTTAGCTAGATGAGAACAACCGGAGATGATATGCCTGAGTGACTCTCCGGGACGGCGGCATGCCCGACAAATGTCGACCGTACCGTCCTTCAGGATATATTTCAGGTAGTTGTTCGTCATCATAACTTCGTCGGCAATTGCACAGGCAATAAAACCCTCGGTTTCTCCGAAGAGGTCCCCGAATCGTAACCAGTTCACCGATGCGAGCAGGTCTACATCGGGTCCCGTGAGGGCCTTGTAGAACCGCCCGTGTAGCTGCTTGCTCTCCCATACCGCCTTGCGGTCCGCTGGTACTTTATAATTATTATTGTTTTCAACTTACGGTTACGTGTTCGTGGTATGCACAGAGTAAATCTTTAATGAAATTGAGACATTTTTTTATATATACAATTAAATTTGAACTAGAAGCACTAAACCTATACCCGCTCGCATTCCCCTTTTTTCTTTTCTAAGTAAGAATCAATTAATAAGTATCTGAATATATGTATGAATAAATTAAATTGTAATTGTTTACATACAACCTGTGAAGTTTGGTTGACAAAATTTGACGTAGGTGCTGTCATATATATTTTTAAAATGACGTACTGTTAATACCAGCGTAATGAAAATGTATTCCGATGAGTAAAAGAAAACATGAAACTTTTTTCAATTTAACCGAACTAGAATGAAATCATTTATACTCATTCGGTTGTGTTCGTTATTTTCTTTAATAATGTGATATATTTTTATTTATTTTTTATGCACAAGCCATGCACCTTTAAACTTTAAATGAGATTGGATCTCCACCTGACATTATTGATTTACCCTATTTATTTTGAGCACAGTTTTACACTGGTATGGTTTTTCGTGTACGTACACTATTTTCTGTCAAAATATTTGTCAAATTTAAACGTCAACGCGGAGCGACCGGCGACACGTCTGCCTCCGATGAGCCGCTCAGGGCGTCTAATCGAAAGGAGAATTCTGACAGCAATGGCGAATGTATGGAAATTTTACGATAGTTTAAATTTAAGGTAAAATTTCTTTGTTGCCTTTGAGAGGAAAAATATAAAAAACCTCAAAACCTGTAGTCCATTTATCTGGCTTTTAGAATCACTTAATGTTATAACTAAAGTATTGAATTTTTTTAACAAAGTTTACTAAACGGCGACATACGTTTTTCTCATTTTAGGTCAACTTTGTGTGGGTTTAGTTATTACACCGTTAATAATTGGAGATTGTGAATAGTCAAAAGTTGTAGACACACTCTTTAAGATAATAACTACATTTATTTTATTTCATTTAATTTAGAAATGTGAGCAGCATTTGTTAAACGCCGAATGCACTTTTCGAGGATTTCGTACGACCCCCTCTTAATGTGCTTGCACTTGAAGCGTTCAGGTCGGTCTTAGATTCAATGTTTTTCTCGGATAATTCTTGATACCCTGCTGTTAGCTTGGCGTGGAAAGTGGTATATGATTCCTTAGTACTCTCATAAATCCTGTTAGTAAAATACGAACTAGATTGACTCTCCACCATACCCAACTGTTCATGGTTAAACTGGAACTCACTCCATAATAAGTTTAAGGTGTCTAAACGTGTTTTAAAATATTCAAGCTTCGTTTTCCTGTCCGAACTGTCTTTTCTAAAGTTAGCGTAAGATGCCTCAATTAGACGTTGAATCTCCGCTTGACGCTGAACGTAGGCCATGTTGATTGATGATTATAAGTAAAATAAGGAAAGATCTTACTTGAATATCTCCTAGCGCTGCTCTGTTACTGCCAATACCACTACTGTTGCTGTTGAAACTCTGCTACTCCACTCCTTCAAACGCTGCAACCCTCACTCGTTGATTTTAAGTTCGTTCACCTCACACGATTATCAACCAAAGTATTAAACGCGCGAGATCCGATTCGAAGGACCATGTAGAAGAGCGGGTTTCGCGTTGGTTGATGAAAAGTCCGGAGAAGAGTAGAGATTATTCTGTTTATTTAAAATATTAAAATGTTATATGAATGTTATGTTATGTTATCGAATGCACCCGGCCACGACGGTTCTCAAAAGTGCACTAATTTTAGGTAAATGAAAATTGGCTAACATAGAGTAAATTGCTGACTGGGCACACGTGCCGCACGAGGCCCGAAACGTGTTGAAGGTGCATTGCACCGAACAGTTGGATAGGTATTTAAAAATGAATAAGGGTTTACAAAGATCGTTTTTTGATAATATTGATATTTTCGGAAATAATCGCTCCGAAAGGAAAAAAAAGTGCGTCCCCCCCCTCTAACTTTTGAACCATATGTTTAAAAAATATGAAAAAATCACAAAAGTAGAACTTTATAAAGATTTTCTAGGAAAATTGTTTTGAACTTGATAGGTTTAGTAGTTTTTGAGAAAAATACGGAAAACTACGGAACCCTACACTGAGCGTGGCCCGACACGCTCTTGGCCGGTTTTTTTTAAGTGGAGATAGTTGAAGGGATGGAGAGTGACATAGGCTACTTTTTGTCTCTTTCTAACGCGAGCGAAGCCGCGGGCAAAAGTTAGTACTCCTGGACCAGATTATGCCCTAGTTCAGACACAGCGGAAACCGCGCGGATGCAAACCGCGCGGATCTACCGCGCGGATCTTATTTTAATAGCATAGTACTAGACCGTTCACACTACACCGCGCGGTTGTAGTATGAACGTTCCGGTCCACGCGGTTTGCATCCGCGCGGTTTCCGCTGTGTCTGAACTAGGGCTAAATTAATTTGATGATAATTATTATTTGAAAGAATGAGTGAAGATCGGGCAGTCAAAAGAGCCTACTTGGGAAGACCGAATGGACGCCGTCCTGCTGGTCACCCAAAATATCGTTGGGCGGATAGAGTGGAGGTTGACCTCCGTGAGCTCGGCGTCGGCGAAAGCTGGCGCGATACCGCTCAAGACCGAGCAAAGGGGCGTGCTCTTGTGTTGGAGGCCAAAACTCATTTTGGGTTATCGCGCCAGCCAAGTAAGTAGTAAGTAAGTATTATTTATAACCATTTAGTTAATATTGTCTTCAGTTACCGCGATAGTTACTCACGAAATAAAACTATGGAAACGGATTAAATCGCGAATTTTAAATTCATTATACGCGATTTAGTCCGTTTTCATAGTTTTATTTCATAACCATTTAGTTGTTGAAGAAAAACATTCACACAACAATAACATAGGTCAACCAGCTCAGTAAATGCAAGGAGTACAGCACATTACTAATACTTATGCCCACACTATGACCTATGTACCTGACGTGTAATATTTTATTTTATCAACAATGGCATAATAAAGGATTGTATTGTATTTTTGTATGAAAATAAAAAATATGAAAGAAATATAGTAATAGTCAAATATTACATTAAAAAATATATAAAAAAAACTTTATTAATCCAAAAAAAGCTCAAATGATTAAAAAAAAAAACTTCGGACTGGAACTCGGGATCTCCTGCATCATATTATAGTCAGCCATTTGACCGAGACGCCATTTCGATTTACACTAGCAGTGTCGAAATACACGATATGTATCTTTATTGACAAAATGCGTCATTATTTCCGAGTCTGCTTGAGTTAACTATACCAATATCTTTAAATAATTACTTGTCAAGAGCCAAATATCACTGATGACAATGTCAACTAAAAATGCGCGAAATATGACGGCTCTGTGTCTGTACACAAGATTTGGCACGCACATTTACGTAAAATTAAATAAAAATTCACATGGATTTGTCCATGATTTCTGTAAGAAACAATGTATTTCATTCAATACCGCGACGATGGATAATGTATAGTAGATGTATGCGCATATTTTCATTTAGTTGTAGTGTGCGGTGACAATAAATGACAGTTGTTTTTTGTATGGAAAGCGAACCACCTTAAGTACTTACACAAATGCTGAAACCTAATAAAAAAAAAATGAAGGCGGTGATTGTTTATCATCAGTCGATACAGCTGCTCATTTGCCTCCTATTTCATGAAATAACTAAGAAAGCCCAGTTAAAATACGGCGATCATTATACTGCGATCCGTCTGTGCCATTCTGCCGCGCGAATTTGAGTTCCCGTGTGCGACAAGCGAACAGAGCCGCGCGGGCGGGGCTGCCCGGACGCCGCGCACCTCACCCCCTTGGATTGGTTAGTTTAATTGACAGATCATCTCGCCTTAAATGAAAGGAGGATTTTAGTCATTGACAAACCTTTGAAAGACAATAATCCATTGAAATTGTACCTATCAATTAATGTGGTGTTGCCTTGCATCAATTAAAGTTACAAAGTTACGTCGTAATCTAAATATCATGTGTCTAAAATACAGTCCGAAGTGGAGTTCTTTATAAAACTTATGCCAGCAGAATTGTCGCCTGCGGTATTTCTGGACCAATACGACCTTCAAACTTTCAAGAAAAGAGCGTACACCCATTTTAAAGGCCGGCAACGCACCTCCAACACTGGTGTTTCGGGTGTCCATAGGCGGCAGTTATTGCTTACCATCAGGCGACCTGTCTGTTCGTGTGCCTCCTATCCCATAAAAAATAAAATAAAATAAATAAATAAATAAAAAATAAATAAAAAAAACGTCTCAGAGAGTCAAAGGAGCAAGCGTGATGATGAGCACTAGGAAACCGAAGGGCCCTACTGAAAATACACCGAAATGGGCATCCCGATACAGTTATGGACCTACAAGTACATTTGGCCTATGAAAGACAAGGGTTTTGATAGAATCCCACCTTCCTCTCCACTAGCGGGTTGAGTCTTTATAAATTGAGTCAATAATATGAAAAAAATTCGCGCTCGCGAATATACACGTACCTTAGGGTAATAATGCTTCACGAAGTCGTGTATGGCGGGGTCCTCGAGCGACTCTCGCTCGTCAAACACCGCGTCGACGTACTCCGATACTACGCTGCACTCTAGTAGCATTTCTTCTAGCTTTGTGTCTCCCTGTAATAAAACCAGAAATTTTAGTAAAAAATACTAACACGCATTGTGTTATTTATTTATTTATTTAATCAAAAAGTAACACAGCATTACAGTTTACACCAAGGCACTGTGAAACTACAAAAATACAAAACAAGACTTACAAAAAAAATAATACAAAAGACATACAAAAAATAAATAAAATAAATAAATAAATAAAAATATTTTTATTGCCATAACTACCAACATGAGAAAAAAATTAGAAACAAAATTGATAAAAAACTTAAACAATGTAGCATAAACAAATTAAACATTAGATTTGGGCGACGACGTAACAGCGTGGCTCCGTTGCGTCGTCTGACTCGGCGTAGGATTCGGCAGGTTGCCCCGGAACCGCCGAAATACCACACCCTTCGGCCAGAAGTCTGCGCACGCGATGGTGTCCTGCAGCGTGCGTGGCACGCGCACAACAAATGAAGTGAAGTGCACGTAATGGCGCGACTGCAGCTGTTGAACCCTCAGCGTGTAGCCAGTCTTCCGGCGAACGTACTCCACCACCTCATCAGCCCCGGCGGAGTAATGCAAGCGCGACACGTAGAGCGCTTTACTCGGTGTAGCAACTCGCAGACCAGAAGTAATCGGCTCCGCGGTACCACACAGAGTCTTACGAGGCGCCCTACGCGCCTTGCTCTTCCTTTGCACCAGTGTGAACCCCTCCTTATCCACATTGGCGCGGGAGGACTTCTCCTTGATTGGAGCCCGTTCTTCACACACCTTTGCAGGTGCGCTGACCCGGTTCGCTTATGTGTACCAAAACTTCATTTTAATGTAAACTCTTTCAGAGTTCGCGTACTTTGGTCGTTTTTGTTTCAGTCGGTTTCATATGACCGCAAAATTATGCGCTACACTTCACACCGGGAGAACGATTTAAAATGGCACAGCTTATCCGTTGAACATACGACTGAGATCCAAACTTTTTTTAAACACGCCTCCCTGTTGCCTAAAAGGAAATGTCCATGCCCCCACCCCTGTGAGAAGTGGACCCATCACACATTACTGAACTATTAGTTGTCTACTTGTCCCACGGTTCCGCACCCCCCTTATAATGATGCTGTACGCCACACTTACCCCCTGAAAACCCCTGGGCTTTAAGACAATAGTGAGTACTGACCGGCGTGGTGGCGACCTCGTGCCAGAAGGCGGCGAAGTAGTTGAACCGCAGCGGCACCGCCTCCAGCGCGCACAGCGCCGACAGCAGCACCAGCTGCTCCGACATGCAGCGCTGTCGCCACGCCACGCGGCAACACGTGTCTGCGTACATATTATTACAAGTTAAAAGGAATAAAACTATAGAGAGTATTTAATCTATCTGGAAACAATCAAAGCATAATAGTTATTTGTTATACAAGGGGGCAAAGTTGTATTTTAACGCCGAGTGTGAAATTGAAAAACGAGCAAGTGAAAGGATTCTATAGTTGAACCAAGAGCGAAGCGAGTGGTTCGAGAATAGAATCCTGAACTTGCGAGTTTTTTAACACACGAGAAGTAAAATATATTTGCACCCGAGTGTAACACAAAACTTTTCCCCTCACTATAGCGAGGAAACTACAACGCAAAAAATGCGTTTATCACTGCTTCCAGTAGTTCCACGGGTGGTAAATCATCTTTATTACTAGATTCACCTACTTTTATCAATTTTAAAGCATTTAATTTGACTTTATTCAAGGTCAAATTACTTTACCCACTAGTGGATAAAATGCGTTTTTACCCGCTGGTATTAAAGGACAAAACACGTGTTTCCGAGCTAGTGAGGGGAAAAAGTTGTTCGTATTACATCACGTGCATGGTGTATTGTAAGATTATCAGAAGATTTATCTGGAACTAGGTGCATTGCTACGATTTAAGTATATTCCTGCCAGGGGACTTTTGTTTCCTAGGTACGCTTCCTACAGGATCACGTGCGGACTATACGTCGACGGTCGCATACTGACCGATTAACTTGTGATACGACTTGTAGACCGTAAAGGTTCCTTTTTCCCCTTTGGGGTATGGAATCCAAAAAATACTAAAAACCGGGAAAAAACTGGGACTCCCGGTTTCCGTCCCACTGAAGACCGAGAAATGAAATTTTTGGAACCGCCTCCGGTTCCGCATTCCCTACTCTCCATTAAACTCGCAGTAGGATCTATAGACGGACCCGTTTCGGCGTCCGACGCGTGTTTTTTACACTCACCAATAAACTTGTGGTAGGGGCGGTAGACGGTGGCCTGGTGCGGCGGCTGCGGCGGCCTGGGTGCGCAGGGGTGCAGGTGCGCGCGCGTGCGCGGGCGCGCGGCTCCTCGCGCGCTGGCGTGCACGCCGGCCGCCAGCGGCACCAGCGCGCCCAGCGCCGCGCCGCCGCCGATCATCACCAGCTCGCGCAGCACGCCTGCGCCGGGAGCCACACACACACACACACATCGACATTAAACAATACTTTACTAATTCATTAACAATGTCCGATACAGTCAAGTGCAAAAATATCTATCGAAAAAATCGTCTCATAAATATGGTACTACGCTCCTATTACACCGGCCTGAGATGCTATTGGACATACACACGTACATATTTTTACATTTGACTGTACTCTAAGGTTAACTGGAAGAGATCCCTCGTAGGAATAAGTCCGTTGATGCTGGTAAAAATTGTCTATAAAAAGTTTGGATTAGCGCTAGTCTATAAAAAGACGTGACGTTGACGTGAAACGTGATGTTGACCATCGCTAATGGGCAAGCGGAAGTCCAAATGTCCGTGTAAGGGTCAATCAGTCAGTACTCCACCACACACCAATAAAACAAGTGTCTAAATGAGAAGGCCGAAGGTAAAGTTCCGCGTAGAGCCGAGGCTCGGAGCATCTACGAAGTCAGTGCGCAAACACAAAACACATACCCCCATATTCATAAACGTACTCTAAAGTTATCAAGCCAATAAAATTCGTTTGTCCCTTTCCGACGTATTGGTGTGACAGAAAAGGACAAACGAACTTTATCGGCTTGATAACTTTAGAGTACGTTTATGAATAAGGGGGATAATGTATAAGTACTCTCAGTACGCACACGCAGGCCAACTGCCGAACTGTAGAAATCACGCACGAGATTATGTATAAAAAGTATCGCAAGCGCTTGTATGTCCCGAACGTAGAGAAAGTAAGAAGTCCATCAGTCACCTAGCGCCAGGTCGCGCAGCTGCTTGGGGCGGGCGTGCAGGTTGAGCATGGTGATGGTGCGGCGCGCGCACTCGGGCCAGTCCTTGCAGGCCAGCAGCAGCGCGCGGGCCTCCTTGGCGTCGCGCCGCGTGCGCAGCGTGCGGCACAGCGCGCGCGCCCAGCGCAGCGCCGCCAGCAGCTCCTCCCGCACGCCGTGCGACCCGCTCCCGCCCTCCACTACCACTGCGTGTAAACTGTGTAAAGCCTGCAGACGAATTCTTGCATTACCTAACACATTTTAACAAACTAAAATAGTTAGTGATATAGCTAACGGATCTACCGAACAAAACGTTGAATAGAAGAATATTTCCAAACTAAATCATTTAGATTAAATTCGACCGTTTGCTATTGGTCATACATGTTCATATCCTCCGTAGCGAGTTCTGCGCGGCGCGCTATATTCTTCGATTCGTTTAACATTTTTTGAATCTCATTTCTTAGACTGGAAAGCGCACTAACCTCGAAGGTCATCTGCAGTCCTCCATTGTAGACGACGTACAGCCTGTCGTCCTCGTTTTCAACAAGCGTGCAGAACGCCGATATCAGCGTCGTCCAACACGTCCTGCCATTTAAACCTGAAAGCACACTCCAATGTTACGAGGCAACAAAATGTTAAACAATAGAGTTCAGTTTTCGCAAATAATTTTGTCAGTCGTTAGCTGTTTGTCAAGGTCGCGAACGCAGAGAGCGGAATTTGTTAAAGGTTCAGTTACAAAAAATCTCCTTGGACGGGTTGCTAAGTGGAAATGGGTAAGGTTTTTACCCTGTAGATAGGCGGAGAGCGTGCTGCGGCGGAAGGCGGCCGCTTCCCTGCCGTCCGTCTCCCCGCTGCTGCTGCTGCTGCTGTTGCTGTTGCCGCTGCTGCCGCTGCCGCGCGCGGCCAGGATGCGTGCTAGCCTGCACACAAACACGATACTGAACACATCTCATATAAGGCACAACATATGGCTTATCAATGACTAAACTAGTTATTGAATGTATCTAATTTTTACATGGCTTCGAAGAGTAGTAAAATTATCAAAAAATATAAGGAAAAAATTTTCACCATGTAATTCATTGTCAGGGAACTAGAAGCCGTTTAAGAGTCATATTTAAAAAAGCTGCTGCGCTGCTGGGATTAAAAATCTAAAGAGTAAACGTGGCGTGACTTACAAAATCCACTGCCATTTGGAACGTACCTAAGTAGCAGTAGGGAAGCCCCAAGACCGAGCTCCGCGTAGGGCCGAAGGTCCGAAGCGTCACACGAGTGGCGTGCTGAGTCGGGCAATTGGAGACGCGAACCAATAGTAATAAACGCCCAGTGTATGTTCTGGTGCTGCGCGAGCAGAGCGTAGTACTTGTAGGACTACTGTACTGTCCTCATCAGCTTGTAAATAAGTAACTTACCTCAGTAGTTCCTCGGCAGCGCCGGGGTACAAGTGCGCGTGGGGAGCTATGTTCCGGAACGCCCAGTGTATGTTCTGGTGCTGCGCGAGCGAGCGCGCGAAGGCGCCCGAGCGCCGGCAGCAGAGCCGCAGCAGGGCGTAGTAGGGAGGCAGCATGGCGCGGTTGTAGGCTACCACTTCGCCGTCCTCGTGGTCGGCTCTGCGAAAGGAGAGTTATGATAAATATAGCCATTTTGAACCTAAGCTAGGCTTGATATTTATACGGAAGACTAATTACAACAACTTACAGTATATAATTGAAGGCTATATGCTTCGTGAGCCGCTGGTTGGCCACCGCCAGCTGAACGTTCTCCGCGCAGTCGACGCATACGGCGTGCCAGAATGTCAATAGCGCCTGTTTGTTCGGGTGAACCGCTACCGAGGGCTCTGATATCGCCGGGTGGTAGAGGTCCCAGAGATCGTTGAAGTATTGGCCAAACTAGATGGGAAACAAAACGAAAATTAATAGTAAAATTAGTAGTTTTGTACAACAGATCTATCGACTAGCGGGCTAAAATGAAACCATAGTGCAAACGATCATATCTAATTAGATCTAATTGACAAGGAGATCGCAGTCTAAACAAAATTAACACGGAAATAACTATTAACTGCTGAAAATTGTTTACAATGAGCACAACCGGTGTGTTGCAGAACTAATGTTGTTTAAATGGGATTTTGTGAGTACATTTCATCAATATTGTATGCAAAGGAGGTTCCCCTTACCATGAGCTTCTCGACGCGACTGACGACGCAGTACGACATGACGCCGAAGTACGCCGTGAGCTTCATGGTGCCGTGCACCGCGATGTCCGTGTACTTCCGCGCGGCCTTCAGCTTGCCCAGCAGCATCGTGTACACCTGCAAATATAGACGTTTAGTAGAGTTTGTTGACACCTCAGAATATGAAACCGCCTCGTAGAAAAAGACGGTAGTGAAAACTGAGCAAGTCAGTGAACGCTGTCGATTGCACTACTTAATTGTTTTAACTTACTTCGGAGTAACTATTTTGACATGCGGACTCGTAGGTTTTATTTACATAGTGTAGTACCTTCTGATTTTGCATCGGAAGCGAGTTGAAAGAAGGCTGCCGTTTAGTATCGACTGTATCAGGTTAGCAACCGGCGGAGCTAGCAAGGTGTACGTTCGGCTGACCTGGTGCAGCGTGTGGTGCGCGGTGTCGGGCAGCTTGGGCACGTGGTGGGCGGCGGGCGGCGGGCGCGCGCGCGCGTAGCCCTGGCGGAAGTGCTGCGACGGCACCAGCGCCACCAGCAGCAGCGCCGCCGCCGCGCGCACGCGCGCCGCGCCCGCCGCCAGCAGCTGCGGCTCCACCCAGCGCTCCGCCGTGCGCAGCGCCCACGCGTGGGCCGCCTTGTTGCGAGGGACCTGACACGGACAGACATTTTACGAACGAATGCGATTTCAAACCCGAAGCTAAAAGTGAAAACTAAATATCCGCGAGTCGCTAATTCCTGTACCGCCCGTGACATACACGCGGTGATTTTCATAAAGCTTACAGAGAACAGAATACTTGTGACGCGTATTTGTGTTACCTGTAACGCGAGCCACTCTAGCGCGGCGTGAGGGCACACGTCCGCACAGTCCCATAGTCTCGCCAGAACTAGTTGTGTGAAGCAAGGTAGCCCTCCGCTCGCACCCGCGCCTCCGCCGCTTCCCTCGACTAATAAGGTCAGCAACTTGAAGAAGGACCCGCAGCTCTGTTGACAAAGGGAATAATATGAATCACGAAATACGACAAAAATAAGGACAATGCTTTACCGAATCGTTACAGGTCTCGTACCTCGGAGTGCTTGGCGATGGCCTGGAAGATCATGCTGACGATCTTCTGCGCGAGCGGCTCGTTCCAGCGACACAGCGCGAATACTAACGCGCGCGTCTGCTGTAAACTTAGGCAGTCGCGCGTTTGTTGGTAGATGAACGGGAAACCCTAGTGTGAACAACAAGTCTACATTATTCAGTATTAACACAAGTACCGACACCGACAGTACGTACTGTAAAAGTCATAGAACAACAAGTAATATGTATATGTCGATTGCGCATTGGACAGTAACCAATACTTATAATAATTTTGAGATTCACCTACTGAGATATTATACCGACTCATTTCAGATTTGAACGGTTATTGTTACCTTTGCATGAAGCAGTGCTTTAGCATCAGCATCTTGCAGCGCCAAGTGCCCGTTGGCGTCCCGCGACCGCTCCACCAGACCGGCGACCAACGCCACCATTTTGTCCAAAGCACCGGGCCTTAGCTTGTCGCCGGCACTTTCTGTGTTCCCGCTGCCGCTACCGCTTCCGCTTCCGCTGCCGCCTGCTTCTTCCGATGGTGATTCCACCTGAGACAAATATAACTTTGAGAAAACAACTTCTCCTCTCCTCCTTTTCTTTCACAATTTTTGAGCAGTTGAAGACCAATGACTCTTTCAAGTGATGCAACTCTTGTTGAGGTATATCATAGCTTAAAACTTAAAATGATAGAGCCGGCACTGCAAACATACTCGATTAGAGAACTAAGGGCCAGTTGCATCAACCACAGTTAACAGATACATCAACGTCACGCAGCAGAAATCTATGGAAATTCCCACACAAAAAAAATTGCGAACGCTAAATTCGGTAACGGACGGTTTGGTGCAACCGACTATTTTAAATCACAACCATCGCCTCCCTCAACCTTTATTCGGGAAGGTGGCGACCCGATCAACGACGCCACCGCAGCAAAGACTTTTACGAGGTGCGGTCCAAAAGTTTCCGGCCTAACAAAGAAAGGGCTTACATATCTTTACAATTTTATTTTTATTTTTTAATATAGTCTTTCTCTGTCACAACGCACTTTTCAAATCTCTTTATAAGCTTCTCCATCACCTAATAAAAATAATAAAGATTTTTGTCCTCAAAATCGCCCTAAACCGCACGGGTCACTTCGTAAAACGAAGATTTTTTTTTCTACTTCAGTCTACCTTAAGTTTTTAGAACAAATAATAATCACTTGGGGTCACGTCTCGAATATAAGGTAGGTGCCGAATATTTTTGAAGACACATTTCGTCAAAGCAACCTTGTAAAATGAAGCAGCGTGAACGGGGAAATTGTCGCGGAGATGCCCTTGTGCCTCTGCTAAGTTTTTAAAGACTATTCTGCATAATCTGCTATCCTAATTGCACAAAAAATATTGCGTAGCATCTGCTATTTACCGTAGTCTACCCTTCTTTTATGTAAATCGTTAGAATTTCGTGACAACCCTAGAATACCGTAGCCTTTATCTTTTTTCGTGCATTTTGTGACAGAGGTTGTTCTAGGTGCCTTTTCACCATGACGTTGTCACTCTATTAATTTTCTTTTGTACAGAGTATCGTCTTACATAACCATGGTTTCATCTACAGTAGCAATTGCATTCAAAAAACTCGCTACGCGGTGTCTATGCTGGTCTCAAGTTTCATGAACTCACGGTTTTTCACTCATCTCGCACGATACAAGTCGCTGTAAGCACGATAAAAGTTTGGGCACTAACCTAGCACTAAACACCGTAAAAAAACCTACAGCCAACAGACACCTAAAGAAACTATACACCAAAAAAGTGGAATAAATGACGAACACAATGATATCCATACTTTTTTTAAACTCTTCCGCCATATTTTTCGGGCCGGAGACATTTGGACCGCACCTCGTAAGTGTGCATGACATGTTCAAGCTGCCAGGCTAAATTAAATATTCAAATAATAAAACATAGCTGTAAGACACTATATTCTGTGCTCGTATGTTACAAAGGAAGGAAATATAGATTTATACAATAAAATTAAAGTAAGATAAACATTAAACATTAAACACATAATCTTGGAGATGTATAAGGTCTCCAAGTGTCCACAACTAAACTTAAATAAAAACAATATAATCAGACGAGAATATGTTCTCATACGTCAATTGAACACTAGTATGCTTAATTACACAATGCAGAGAAGATGAAAAAATATATACGACTTCATTCATCTATTGACAAGCAACCACCTTAAAGGCATCCCTATCATCTATAAAATCCTTCACAGTGTAGTACGCCTTACATAACAACAAACGCTTAATGCGTGCCTTAAATTTGTCAAATGGCAAATCCACTATATCGGTTGGTACTTTGTTATAAAAACGTGTACAGTTCCCGACGAAAGACGTACCAACCTTACGGAGACGGTGGGCGGTCACAGCAAGTTTATGTTTGTTCCTTGTGTTATAGTTATGGATGTCACTGTTAAGCTTGAATTCGTGGATATTTTTCCGAACATACATAATATTTTCGTATATGTATTGAGAGGCAACGGTAAGAATGTTCACCTCTTTGAATTTTTCTCTTAAAGATGCTCGACCGCCCAATCCGTAGATTGAACGGACTGCTCGTTTTTGCAGCACAAAAATAGCCTGAATGTCTGCAGCTTTTCCCCATAACAGGATCCCATATGACATAACACTGTGGAAGTAGCTAAAGTATACCAGCCTGGCCGTCTCTACGTTTGTTAGTTGTCTGATTCGCCTTACTGCGTAAGCTGCAGAACTAAGTTTGCCAGCTAAAGTGGCTATATGTGCATGCCATTGCAGTTTTGAATCCAAAGTGACTCCAAGGAAAACCGTTCGATCTTCAAATTCCAGCGTTTCACCTTTCATTTGGATCTTACTGTTATTTACCTGCTTAACGTTCGGAAGCGCAAATCTGATGCACTTGGTTTTCTTGGCGTTTAGAAGTAAGTTATTCGCCGTAAACCAGTCTGTTATGCTAGACAGTGCATCGTTGATGTTATCGAAGCTGCTTTCCTTTCTGTCAACTTTGAATATAAGAGAAGTGTCGTCAGCAAATAACACTATATCATGTTTATCTTGCACTAGTTTCGGTAGATCATTAATGTATACTAAGAACAGGAAGGGACCGAGAATTGAACCTTGAGGCACTCCAAGTGCTACCGGTGAACCTGCTGATTGAGTCCCATTGATAACAACTCGCTGAGTTCTGTCGGAAAGGTACGATGAAACAAGGTCAAGGGCAGCAGCTTTAACCCCATAGTGGCTCAATTTTCTCTTTAAATTCTCGTGATCAACGCAATCAAAGGCCTTTGATAGATCACAGAAAATTCCAACAGCATCTTGAGCTCTTTCCCAGGCGTCAAAGATGTGTTTTACTGTTGAAAATCTCACTAAATAAATCACTATTGAGTGTAATACTTTAACTGACTATAAATCAGTTAGTGCCGACTAAGGATTACAATTGGGCCAAGCTGATTTATGCGATCTCCAAACTGGCAACTGGCGTAAACTCGTGTCGGAGGCCAAGACTAATTTGTGTCGCTGCTCCAATACCTAAGTGAGGATTAGATTTGTTTATGAGCACGACTGACCGTGGCGGTGTTCTGGCCGAGGTAGAAGCTGACCATGCTGGCGATGGCGTTGATGCGCAGCATGAACTTGCCCTCCTCCTCGCCCATCTTGCTGAACTCGTACAGCAGGCTGAAGTACTCGGTCAGGTGCCGCAGGTGAGATCGCGCTCCGTTCTCCATCTACCAACCATGAGTTTTTAACACGTGCGACACATTCTTGGGGCAAGTACTGGCGGAAGTTTATTTATAACAAAGTTTAGTTAACCTTTTCAACGCCCTGTCAAACGAAAGTGTCATTCAAACGCAGAACTGCGTAAACTGAGGTTAACTTTAGCACACTGCACATAAAGTTTATTTTGCTTTGTGGTGTGTGACGGATTAATCCATCTTTTTCGTCCGACGTTGGCATCGAAAAAATAATGTAAAGAGTTTCCTAAGGTTAACGGAGATTTATGTCAGTTTAAGACAAAACCACACAGTGTAAAACAGTACCTTGTTAATATTTGGCGTACTATTACATGGCTTTTTTATTTTAAAATATTAGACACGTGTGCAACATTCACATTTTAACATTTGCATAGGCGTTTGACATAAATTCTCGTCGTTTTAATAATTCAGAGAAGTAGACCAGTTTACACAAATAAAGTACCGCCATTACTTACATGTACAAACATTTCAAATTACAACACAATTATTATAAGTTTATTGCCAATTGTCACCATAACATAAGTGATTATTTTTGAATAAGACACATTCAGTTCAGTCTCGCAGCTCCCTCCCACTTATCAAGTAAGAGTGAGAGGTGAAGTAAACCGCTAGACGTAGTGACAATCAATATGCAATACACTTACAACGGCTACACTGTGGCAAACGCGTCCCGTGTCCCAATTAATGTTCACTTTCAGCGCGCTCGCGGTTCGTAACCGCGGTCGCATCACAATCCGCCACTGACGTGACAAAATAAAAACGATCAAAAAAAGAGCTTTAACCAAAGACTTATTGATTGTTATAGGCAAGATAAAATCTAAGAACAAGAACGTATCCTCGAGTTGGAAAGCCGGAATAAATGCCACTTTACGTCACCATGTATTTTTAACCTCCGCCGCAAAAACATGGGTGTTATAAGTTTCACTCTGTCAGTTTCAGTCTGTCTCTGCACCGTAGCTCTTAAACGATTTGGATGCGGTTTTTTTGAAAGGGTGTTTTCTAGCAATATTTTTTAGCCATGTTCTACCAAAATCGGTCCAGCCCTTAGTTACTTTTTACAGGTTTTTGTGTGGGATTTTTTTTCAATTTTTTTTAATAAACGAATTTCAACGTCTTGCTAATATGGAATTAATATGAAATCGAATTGAGTGACGTTAAGGTCAACTCAGTTACTTTATATATTTCTACCTGACTTATTCAATAGAAATAGGATTTAAAAATAACTTCTATCCATGTTTTTCTTATTTTTATCTGATGCTTTATTTCGTGCATGGTATAAAATATTTTATTTTAAGTACAGTCAAGTTCCCTATTGACTAAGGTGTTCAGCACTTTAGCACTTAATTTCAGAGCACGAAATTGTCTTAGACCTTACAGTTGACGCATTTAATACAATCAATATATCTTTGCCATAACTAACTCGCACATGCTAACATAACACTTATAGCTTAAACGATAAAGTAGCAATTACACGGAACGGCTTGACACACGAGTGCGTGCAGTCTAAACACAGTTGTTTGTGTGCATTACGGCCCGGCCACGACATTGGTCTAAACGCGACAGCGGTGAGCGGCACCCATACGTGCGAATGAAAAGTCCCATCGCTGTGTCTCGCTCCAATGTATGGCCGCCGCTCACTGATGTCGCGCTTAGGCGAATGTCGCGGCCGGGCCGTTACGGGTAATTATAAAGCCTAGATATTGTGCATAAACTGTAGGGTGCCCAGGAGTTCTATATTGTAAACGTAAAGTTTAACACTTTCGCAACTAAGATCCCGCCTGGTGGGCACTCGTGAACTTGGTCAGATGCCGAAGAACCCGCTGGGCGGGTTATGAATTACGACGGGTTTCTGTCGTAGTGCGCCATTTTTTGTCTGGTAATGAATGTGTTAAATAGACACAGGTTCGTTCGACGAGCCACCAAATATTGCTTGTTTCATGTGTCTTTAATATATCAATAACACATTTATAACGCTCGCAGGCTCCATGAGAAGGCAGAAATAAATTTTACTTCTATTATTGAGTTCATTTTGGTCGAACAAGCCTTAATTTGACTAAGCCATGGTTGACTGGTAGAGAATGCCATCTGGCAATAAGTCCGCCATTTGTAAGTTTTTGATTTGTGCAATAAAGTTTAAATAAATAAATAAAATTTAGTAGATATTAATAAAGACAGGACTCACCAGTGATAACAACATTCTTATAAACCTAGTAACACAACTCGCTTCACCAAACTTGGCGCTGTCCTCCCCCTCCTCCATACCCTGCAGGTATAAGGCACAATGACTAGATCTGGAACAAGCAGATATAGATTAGTTTCAGGTGAATAAGGTGCAAAGGAATGTACTTACAGATCGTTTCACGAAAGCTGGAATGAACGATACTTTACGAAATCGGAATACAGATATATGTAGTAACCATTTCCATAATCATTTTCCATCGTATTTTCTCTGAAGCATTTATATTTGTAGAGCTGGTTTGGTCCACTTTAGTACTTCTTATAATGAGACTGATTGAAATAACATGAGACGTTCGTGAGCTCTCCGTCTAGAAGAAACATTTCGCACTAGATCTGTACAGTCGTAACTGTCAAAAGCTTCCATTATATTAGCTGATCTGTCGGTCACACACATGCATATTTTCATTCACTCATTCGTTCCATTCGTCCCAGCTCTTATGAATTGATCTGTAGAAGATGTAGTTACCTGAGCCTTTGTATAACGTGCATACATAGCCTCTGAAACATTTGACGGACCATCTGGTTCGGGCATTTTATTAGGACCTGAAAAAGAAAAGTTATTGTAATAGAAGAGCCATTCTGGTAAATAATTAATAAAATACTAAAACATATATATGGTCCAAACTATTATCACACGTTCGCTGTAGGTACTGGGTCTAAAGACATTACATGACGTATGGTTAATTGCCGCAGCAAAGGTGTGAAGTCTTTTTATGGTAAGCGAGAAAGTAAGACTTTAAAAAGACATAAATATTAGTGGGTACGGTACGGCTAAACGTAACCGTGTGCTATGCTTAGTGAATCATAACTATTTCACCTTCACCAATATCACATACGGTCAGAATTGAACTTTGAGTTAGTTTACCTGCATAGGCCACCAGGTGTCGTCCGCCATGTGGCCCAGGAACCACTCTGACGCGGCCGCTGACGCGTTGAACTGCTTTGTGACCAGCTCCACCCACGACACCATCGTTGGCTGTCAATAATCATCACATAATATAACAGTGCATTTCAATTTTGTTGCGCGGCAACAACTTTTGTTCCGTTGTGACAGAAATGCCTAGAGACCAGGCTTCTGTCAAAATGTTAAGAAATACAAACCAGCTTCATTTTTGCTATATTTTGGTAATTTAGCAGAGCTCTTAACCTCGTAAGGCCCACCATAGTTAGTTTTCCCATTTTGAATTTGAACCTTATTCTAAAATTGGTAAGATTTTCGTTTGTTTCAAAAATCAATGTAACAATGGAAATTAGACTTTAATCAGTTAATGGAAGGTTCAAATTGGATTGTTTGAACACTATGCAACTATTACATCGCCACGAGGTTAAGAGGCTAGTGTGGGCTGGCCCTAAATCTGTGTGTGTGTGCTCTAGGCTTAGTAATTTTTTGGTTAGCTGTAAAAAAAATACCCTACCTTTTCTTTAGCGTGAATGAAGGTCTCGATGAAGAATGACGTGGACAGCCGAGCGGCCACCTCCGTCACCTCCGGCCGAAGCGTCATCAGCGACTGCGGCACCGAACTGCACATCTGGCCCATGAACCTGACAAAACACCATTTATATGAGCACGAAATGTTTTGCAGTAATAGCAAACCTATTTTCGAATTGTCTAAACGCTACTGATCTACAGTCGCCGTCAGAAATATTGCGATCAAGGTGTTTACAAAATATCTGAATAAAGTGTCTAATAGTCGAACTTGCACGTTATTGACAACTGTTACACAAGTGTTTATAGTAAGTGTGTGTGTACTAAAGACAGTTGTCGAAAGTAGCGACTGTAGCTATCATTATTAGTACCTCGTATTAACTTACGTGAAGTACGCGTGCTGGAATATGTTCTTGTCGTGCAGAAAGTGCATGTTGTCGTCCCATATCCACTTGAGCAAGTCCGGGGGTAACGTAACGCTGGGCGTAGAATCGCTCCGCCGCTCCACCGCCTGCGGTGATTCGCCCGCTGTCGATGACTGTAACAAATAATCATGTTGAATTTACAGACTGAAGGAACTGTATCTTTTAGGCCCCATTTAGACGGTACGAGAACTCGCATACGAGTTTTATCACATTGCGGTATTTGATGGCTGTGCAAAATTAATCTAACCTCAACAGCCCGCAATGTAACTAAAATCGCATGCGATTTCGCACGTCCTTTAAAAAAAGTCTAAAATTTTGACAACCGGAGCAAGACAATACGATAAGCATGACCAGATTAGTTGGCCATAGAAAATAGATGGACTGGCTAGACGAAGATAAGTAAATTATCCGTCTGTTTATACTACCATATTTGGGTACAATCGTTACGACAAGACTTTGTTCAAACCAAAAGAGAACTCTAGAACCGTTGTAAGTGTTAAATATCTGTACCAACACCTGTGGACCGCATTCATACAGAATTTTAAAGTTTTCTTGAATGCTCGATCATGAGTCTATCCTTAACGCAGCTGATAGCTGTTCAAACTAATCGGAACTATGTGTACATTGTAGTATAGTGGTAAATACCTGCGCCTCCTCCTGCGCGCCGCACTCGGAGCCGCGCTGGCTGCGCGGCGGGCTCAGCTCGTAGAACAGCATGTACGCGCTGTTCGTCTTCTCGAACGAGAAATCCATGAACTTGTCCGTCACAGAGTCGTACGTTTTACTCTGAAATAAAAAAAATTACAATTAGAAATAGCTTTATAAATAAATCAATAGAGCTGTCTGCGTGGTTGATAGTAAGTTTTGGTATAAAATAAATTCTTGTCAAAATATTTGGCTACGAATTTGTAACGAAGGAAGTCGTTTTTTGAAAGTATTTATTGGAATCTAATATTTTTTCATTGGCCTATAGAAATTATGTTGCTTTATTTCTACCGATGGTAAATCTTATTGTTATTGACGGATTAGGTTTTCAAGATAAGTTTGGCCAACAATATTTTATAAAATTTGAATAAATTTACTGTCATCTCTCCTCCGAAGCACTCAGCAGCTATATGCGCCGGGTCAAACGGCTTGACTTCAGCATCATTGAATAGGAGCCATCGGTCGTGGTGCGCGTGTTGCCGGTCACGGATGAAGGAATAGTAGTGCCCGCCGTCGGCTGTGCCCGTGTGCACTGTTACGCCTATTAGCTCGTATCTGGTTAACAAGAGAGAAATCAATATTAGAGTCATGTATATTATGAGAAGTTTCGAACCAATAAACCTGAACAATACCAGCCATGTGAAAAGATACGTCGTAGCCATCAACGCACTAAGATACCTACCACTCAAGTCGTACTACGAATTGCTTTGATCTCGACTTATTTCAATACAACACGACAATATTAGTCTTATATCTTCTCATAACAATATATAATAATTAATAACGTCCGGCGTCAAGTGTCCGCGCACAGCATAGTGAAAAAATACAACCGTGAATGCGCATATTGCAATATATTTTCATGAATGTTTCTATCCAATTTAAAACGTAAAATTACGTATGACTGAACTTTAAATTTATAAAATGTTCTTACTCGTAATGCTCTTCAGTCTCCAAGTTGTCTTCCGACTCTGTACTTGGACTGCTGTCACCTTCCCTTTTCATGTCCGCAGATTTCCTTTTCTCTTCTGAAAATTAATTCATATCTTATAATTGGTTCTAAATATTATACTCCGAATCCACAATACGCTCAAAGAAGATTAAATTTGATTTGAAAATTGGTCAACCCGTCAACAGCAACAGACTAAAAAACAAGATACACCAGTGAATTTGAGACGGGTAACGCATTGACCAGGTGGACGATAGCCCAGTAAGCTATACACACGGGTTCGATTCCCGTCTTGGTGGAGACGGTCACTACTTCTTTAGCGCCGTCTATTTCCTTCACATTACATTTAACATTTAGAACCGTATGTTCAAGGAGCAAGGATTTGTCTTACCTTGATGCTGAGCCGGCATGAGATGCTTCTCAACATATCCGGACATATCCAGCCGCATGGGGAAGGAGAAGTGTGTGTTGACCTTCTCCTTCAACATGGTCAACATGTTGAACGTGTACCGCATCGTGTTAAAGCAGAGGATGCGAGGGAGCTTCTTGAAGCACGCTCTGCAACAACTCATGCAATATTTTAGAATATTATCCAACCTTAAAACAAACCACATTGGTACTGAGTTAAGAATCGTAGACGTAACGATTCCGATTAAGAAAAAAAAAATCCAAATTATAGATCGTGCCATTAGCCGGGTCCACACTGATGCCGCACGCTCCGTGCTCATGCGCGCACGTTTGCTGCGCCCGAGAAAATTTGCTCAGGCAAGAATGGCAAGATGGCGGCCCTTGGTCAGCTGTTTAAAATAGTTCAAAATAAGACGTAATGCCTTGCGAGGCGTGCGGCTAGTGTGAGCCCGGCTATTTACGATGACGCGCGAATAAGTCTCATAGAGGCTCTGATGAAGGTATCGCATGTTGGCTACTTGACAACTAACTATAGGACTCTTCTAGAGTTACCTATAGACAACCTTACAGTAACTAGCAGTAAAGACTGACCGTTTCTCGGCGCGCACTTTGGCCGCGCACTGCGAGCACGTGTAGCAGTTGTCTCCCTCCAGCGTGTCCTTGACCGTGACCTCGTCGAGGCTCTGGTGGAGGTTGCGCATGTCGGCTACTTGGCAACGAACGGTGTAGAATTCTTCTAGGGTTCGGGACACATGTGGACAGTCCTGCGTACAAATAAATGTCAATAAGTGAATGAAAATCTCAGCATATAATCTACTTCTATATTTCTATATCAATATGGGACACTTTACATACCTACTTATGTTCGTCATAAACAACCGATATTTCTTAACAAATAGCACAGAGACCCACCAATGAAACCACAATATTGCTCAAAACTATAGCGGCTTCTTCGCCTTAGAAGTCATCTCTTCCAGTGCGATGTGATACAGTTACCTTTACGACGTTTATTACAATACTAAAGATACTTATATAAAGAACTGAGCCATGTCCTGTTTCACTTTGTTTATAGACCGATAGTCCATTTGGTAAATATTACAGTAACTCACCAAAGACACAACATTATTGCTCAGAACGCCACAGAACAGCGTCTTGACCAGCTTCTTCAGTTCCGGAGTCATTTCTTCTAACTTGGAGACGAGGTCGATGAAGAACTCAGCCATGTCCTTCTGTTCCCCTGTGTTGAGGGGCTGGTGGTCCATTTGGTACACCTTGCAGAAGCTGCGGGGGTTGTAGGCCTTTCGTTCACTCTCCTGTTAAAGAAAACACAAAATCTCGTGAAAGTTATGATTGATGTAGATGTACATATTGAATAAAAAGTGATCAAAATCGGTTTACAGATATTGCGTGTATGAAGCTCTGTAGTATTCGGAGATTCAGACTACACTCACCATGAGGTACGCGAACATCCTCTGCATCTCGTGCAGTGTGGCGCCGTGCCGGCTGTGTGCAGGATCAGCGCGCAACACAGCCGCTCTCGCTTGAGGCATCATATACAGATGCTGCATGCACGACGCCATGTAACAGGTTGCTCCAAGGTTCGTTAGCCCGACATAGCCGCACTCGGAGCGAGATTCTTCGGCTGGCCAGTAGTCCCAGGGATACGAGGATTGCGGGCCTGAAAAGATATCTTAGATATGGATATGGTAGTTAAATGAGGAAAATATTTAAGGACATTTTGAGCTTTGTCCGATTTAAAGTCTTCTTTTCTACTAAAAGCAGGGGTTTTCCAAATTATGGGGTCTGAATTTCCAGTCTTGAGCTCTTGTTTGCGAGAACCGAAGGCGTGGTTGTTTCCTACCTTTTAGGCCTTTAGTTCAAAGATATTGTATATGCAAGTCACCAGGTTTATGATGGTCCATCAGCTTGTTATGCAGCACCATGTAGTTGTCGGGCGCGCCGCGCACCAGCTCGACCAGCAGGTCGTAGGCGGCCGAGCGCGACTTCTGCGACTTGCACTTAGGCAGGTTGCGGTGCTCCGGGTTCGGCACGTCGAACAGAAACGAGAACACCTACGGACAACAAAATGTCGCTATGATTTGGGTAATGGTTGGAATGGTATTTCTAATAGACATAGATGTGGTAGTCTGTTGGCTGTTGGATGCCATACTGAAGGAAATATTTAAAGGTTGCTACAAACATTTTTTAAATAGTACATTTATTTATTTATTTAAACTTTATTGCACAGTAAAAAAAATGTACAAAAAGCCAAATGTACTTAATGCATTCTCTACCAGCTAACCTTTGGGCCAAACAGAGATCAATAAGAGCTAATAGGTGCAAGCAGCAATCACAACCCACGCTGTTACGTCAACATCATTTGACGTGAAGGTCCATTGAACTTGTAGCTGAATTACCTAGTATGTCCTTACCATTTCCAACGTCCTAGTCCCCTGCTCGGAAGTCTTAAACCGTAGTGGATGCTTCAACAAGTGCGTCAATAAACTCAGTTGACCGTAGAGGCCGTCGTCAGGTGTGCACGGCTCTGTTCGCTTTTCTATGATTTCCCGTTTTTCGAGCGACGAACGGATTTGCTCGCACAGCTCGTTTAGGTCTGGAGCACCGCTGTCTTCTGATGTTGCGCCTTCTGCAAATATTTCGCTGAGATTAGCAATTAGCCAATTACATATCTGGGGCCTATTTCTCGAACGATATTAGTCTAATATTATTAGTCCATGAACTGTCAAACCGTATGGGTTGCCATGACAACATACTAATATTATTAGACTAATAACTTTCGAGAAATGGGCCCCTGTAGTCTGTAGGATAGTAGGGGCGATCTCTTGTGTTAGAAACCAAGTTCCTTCTTGGGTCGCTGACTGTAGCGATGAAAAAAGCCGGAAAATTCCCGGTTTTTTTCCATTTCACTTGTTTTTTCAGAAATTTATAGAAAGAAACCGCGAAACTTTCGGCTCGTATTTTTCGGAAAAAAACGATTTAAACCAGTTTGAACCGAAAAAAACGAATTGAAAAAAACTAATGTAGTTTTCAATTTAAAAATTTCGAGTAAAAAGTATGTACTTGACTTTTTAAAGGTTTTGAAACCTTTACACATTGCTTTTTACTACTGAACACATGTGTGCTTGGAAGTGTTTGAAGAAATACAAAAAGAAAAGTATGGAGGTCAATTTACTACTTTAAAATTACCGAGTGAAACGAGATGGGCTGGTGCAATTCAGACTTTCAAATCCCTGTCAGACAATCGAGAGGCTTTGGAGTCACTGGCCATTACTCAACAGGGTGCTCATGTCGACCGCAGCATTAAACTAATCATTTTATCAGATTCCTTATGGTCAACATTAATGGTCATGGAAGCAATTTTGTCGCCAATATCCATTGCGATAGCAAACATTGAATCCAACAAAGCACACATATCGGAAGTTCCGGCTGCATTCCTGACAATAAAAAAACAAATTTCCAGTTTAGATTTTCCGGACGATTGCACCGAAATCGCAAATAACATGGCCACTATATTAACACATATCGAAAACCGCAAACAATTTTGTGTGCAGCCGGTGCACTTAGTTACATACATGCTAGACCCCAGGTATCATAAAGCTGTGTTCGACGGATATCAAACGTTATCAGATGATGAGTTTCTAAAAATGACACAATATATAACAAAATTGGCAGATAATTTAAACATAAGCACATGTGATTTGATGGCTGAATTCGCCGAGTATCAGGCAAAAGAAGGTTTTTGGGCAAATGAAGTTATTTGACGGCCTGTCATGAACATAACCCCACTGAGTTGGTGGAAAGGGTTATGTTCTACCAAACTGCTGTCAAATATTGCGGTTAGATTGCTCAGTATTCCTCCATCGTCCGCCGCAGCTGAGAGAAATTGGTCATTGTTTGGACGGACACATACCAGAGATAGAAATCGGCTATTGCCAGAGCGTCTTAATAAATTAATCTTTATTCGGGCGAATTTGCACCTACAAACGGACTACACCGACCACATGGAAGAAGAAATAACTGAAGTATATGATGAGAGTGACAGTGATTTGAGTGACTAAATAAATACATATTTTAATAATGTGCTCGTTTTTTTCCTAAAAAACCCGAAAAAAACGAAAAATTCATAAACTTCTGAAAAAAACATTTGATTTTTTCCGGTTTTTTCAACGCTATCGCTGAGCCAGAGAAGTAAGTAAAAAATGTACTTGCAATATATGTACTTTAATGAATTTAATTACATACTTGACAATAAAACTCATCTTCTGTGTAGTTAAAGTAGACATACTATGCGTAATTGCGTACTGACCTTTGAAAAAATCCTCTGGCAGTCCGTCAATCAGCCTGCACACCAACCAGAAGTAGTCTCGACACGCGGGCCCATACGGCTCCTTGCCTTCTTCCGCGTGATGATGTACCACCTACGAGAAGAAACATCATCATACAACATTCATTTATTAATGTTTAAACGTCCGATTTTAATTGTTACATATGTAAACTATGACAGGGTACTACCACTACTACATTATTGGTAAATCTGTCAAACACATACACATTTTCATTCGCTCATTCGTTCCATTCGTGCCAACCCTAGTGAATTGACCCGTGACGAGCGTTCATAAGTATTTACCTCGACATGTTGTTGCTGATGCTGATGCCGCATGTCTGCGGCGCGGGGTAAGTGCTCAAGCAAGAGCTGCAGTAACGGCGCCAGCACCGCTACTTCTCCGCGAGAGCACAACCTATAGAGGGCGCCACCGGCTTCGCGCCGAACCTACGGGGAATATACAACTCTTTTGTAGTCTAATGTAGTACAAAGCAAAGCTGAAAATGTGTAGGGCGCGATGTAGTTTCGACCTAATAATTACGATAAACTGAATAATTACATTAATCTTCTCAAGAAAGGTTGCACTGTTACTCTAAACGTGAATCTCATTATACTATCTGCAACGCTAATCAGGAGGTATACGAAAAGGTCAGGACAAATGTTGCCACTGAAGCTGTCGTAGGTACGGAGGACAGCATGTGTTGCAGCCTGTGCCAATGACAGTACATAGTCAGTCGTAGTGGCGTCCTCGTCTAGGACTACGGCTACAACTCACAGCCGGGTCTGCATCGTCGAGCAGCAGCCGCGGCGCCGCTCGCCGCAGCGACCACGCCAGCGACACCGCGTCGCCGCCGCCGCGCGCCCACCACACGCACATGCGCATCGCATGTTGCACAACCTACAATAAAAATGAGGCATTAAGACAATCCCCACCCAAAGCCCAGCCGTACAGATCAAAAATTCAAATATTTTTGCTAAATTGTAACCTATTTTGTAAGGAACGGTTGATTTTCTTTTGTTTCAGGATTCACATTTTTTATTTATTTTAATAACAAAGTAAAACTTACCTGGGCTCGACCCCAAAACCCCGTTTTGTATGTGGTGGGTTCCTTTGACGTCGCCGCTTCGCACAATATTGATATCAGTCTTTCTGTAGTCTCCTCCACGCTCATTAACGATAACAACGACTGAAAAGAACACATAGAAATATAGCAACGATCGTGAATATTTTAAAACCCTGAGCATTGCGCCATGCCATAACGTCTTGATAGGGTAAAATGAAACTAAAGCTAACAATAATACAAAAACCTAGCTCTACTTTGGCACCCCGCCCCGTTAACAAATAAATCAAATCAAATTGTTCATGCATGAAGCCAAAATAATATCTTTGGCACTTGTGTTGTTACAATAATACATGGATTTTCTACAGTATTCAAATATCATTATGAAAATAAAGAATACCGGATGTAATTTAGGCGTCTGCGACGGATCCGAAGAAGGCAGCGTCCCAATCCGACACAACAACTGCAACAACAACGCCAAGCAATCCTGTCTCCACTCGCTGTCGTCACTCCTTTGTAACACCCCTAAAACAAACCACACATCAACCAAAATTCTACTTTAAAGCGCCTAAAACATAGACGATCAACCAAATCTTGGCACTAAAAATGGCACGAAATTAAAATTTTCTAAGGGAATTAAACCTTCGCCGTTACATTTTCTTGTTAATCATGCCGCCAACGTCAAGGATTAGGAAGGCACGCGTTTTATGAAGATGTGCCTGCTAAAATTTGGTTGACCCTCTATAGATGCGAAATTGTCTGAAACTGACAAGCACGACTCACCCGACATCATAATGTCATACAACAACCTCAGCCCGCCTTTCTTAATGAACAAATCATTCCAGTTTTCCACATTAGCTTTTCCTTCTTCAATCTTTTCGCTTCCAGAAGGTTCTTTCGCTGGCGGACCGTTATTATTGGAGCTGAGTTTATCAATGATGTGTAGAGAGTACATGAGTTTCTGTGGGCTGTTGGGGTCGAGTAGCTCTGGCAGCTTGCTTTCTATTGGGTTCTGGAAGGCTTCTAGTAGGGTCGGATTCAGTGGTACCGCTTGAAGTATGTCCCAGACCCGCCGGGATAACAGTTGAGCTTTTGTGTGGGCTACTGAATCCTAAAAACAAGATTAAAAAGTATGCAATAATCACAGACGCTTATCATAACAATCAAAGGAAAAGCCTTAGAAATTGATATTTTGCAATAGGTCGGCTGCATCCTACCGGCTGCGCCAGTACTACTTATCTCGATCGCTAATTTCGATCTTACGTGTAGAGCCAGAGCGTGTCACATATTTTTGCGTCCTCGGAGGAGTAACATGCAATCGCCGGTAGATAGAATGACGATATACCTATATCGAGATACACGTCGGTTTAGAATAAATGAGTTCGTTCAGTCGTGTCGTACTGACCCCAGTAGCGCCCGGCTCGCGCATGCGGCCCAGCGCCTGCATGAGCGTGAACAAGTGGTTGAAGTAGGCGGGGTCCAGCAGCAGCAGCGTGGGCAGCCGCGCGCGCGCCGGCGCGGGCTGCGCCGACGGCCACTCCGCCCACGCGCCGCGCGCGCCCACGCCCACCGACACGAACACCAGCTGCGAACAAATAGAGATTAGCAGGGCCACTCGCATCGACCACGTTTGACAGACACGTCGTCGTCACGCGGCACGTGTCTATGGAACTTCCCGTACGATCAAATTAAACGAACGCTTTAGCGGTGACAGACGGTTTGATGCGACCGGCCCTAAGAATTTTAAAGTAAAATAAGTTGCAAATACCATTACCATACCATTTCATCAGTATTTTTTTGAAAATTATTTTTTCTTTTGTCAATGAAAAGATACATGTAGTAATTATGTTTGGGATGCGTGCATGTACAGTTCCTGCGTTTTTATTTCGAGTAGCAGTTTGAGAAACATACGAGATTTTTTCAAAGTAGTGGCGATTTGCGAAATATTGTCGGAGATCGCCAGATATTTTCACATATTTCGTACTTAGAGTTTCGAAAATACATGACTTGAACGATGCATTCATCATATCTAGAGTTGCAACATAGTTATAGTTACGGAAGTTACCAAAAATGTGTAATATAATTTGCACTGACCTGATTATCCTTAAACCCCATGTCATATAATGTCCTCTCATCGTAGTCTATAGTTAGCTCCTGTCCCTGTGTGATCATACGCAGCGGGCCGTCGGTCGACAGCGCCGTCACGCCCTCTTCGCCTTGTATCTAAACAATTCAAACAGTAATTTTGACAAATTTTTAGTGAAAGTGTCCAAAAATAACGTGTATTTCGAATTTCAATGCAACTTATTTTGTATTCTACGAGTAGGAATCTTTAACAAGCTTATGCCTAATATTCCTCTAATATTAATATAATAATAAACCCGTAGTAGTTTTTGGGGAAAATAGACATGGTTTGTCTCACCTGTCGCTCCCACCAGCAGTGCACGTGAGCGCGCAGATGAGCGACCAGGTCGGAGTGGTGGAGGCTCAGCGACGCGCGAGGCCCGGCGCCGGCCGGCTGAGCGTGAGCCGCACGCTGCCCGCGCCCAGCGGCGGAGGTGATATATAATATACAAGGTTCGGCTCACCTGTCGCTCCCACCAGCAGTGCACGTGAGCGCGCAGATGAGCGACCAGGTCGGAGTGGTGGAGGCTCAGCGCCGCGCGAGGCCCGGCGCCGGCCGGCTGCAGCGTGAGCCGCACGGAGCCCGCGCCGCCCGCGCCCTCCCACGCGCCGGACTCCGCTAGCGCCCAGCGGCGGAGGTGATATGCATATCTAGGGAAAATAAACAAAAAGTTGTAGGAATCTTTTTAGACCTGTCAAAAGCCTTTGACTCTGTAAATCATTCTCTGCTTGTAGAAAAACTAAAAATATATGGCATTACGGATCACGATGCTCATTTACTAGAATCGTTCCTGTCAGAGAGAGAACAAACTGTAGAAATAAAAGTAAATGGCACATGGTCACAATCACGGCTGACAACAATTGGCGTGCCACGAGGATCATCTTTGGGAAACACCCTATTTCCCATATTTTTAAATGACATTGATAAACTTGACATTGACGGAGAAATTATATTATATGCTGACGACACGACAATAGGCTACTAGACTCGTATCGAATTTAGCACATCAAGTTATTGTTTTCTGTAGTATTTGACTTAATAAATCAATATTTATAGCTTGCGGGCATTAAAAGTGCGTGATGACTGCGTATTTTTAATGAAACATGTATGTATGTTTTTTTTTAAATTATGGACTCCGAAAACGGTGTTGGACAATGGAGTGACGTCACATAATTCAGATCAACTATGGAAATTAGAGGTAGTAATTCTGATCTCCATAGAAGCAACCTCTATTGTATTAAAATTCATAGTCGTTGACGGGTGTGACAATGTGAAATATTTTTTCTAAATATACTGACGTCATGTCATAGATATTCTATAGATTAATATGGCTGATGTTGTTTTTGCCTGATCAAGTAAAAGTAAACTTTAAATATTTTTTTTGCGGGTTTTTAAGTCGTAATAAAATATGGTACTATTTTTTTTTCGTTTAATTAGACAGTAATTAATAATATAAGATATACTTTGAAAAAGAGTCAAGTAGCCTATTATTGTAAATGATGAATGTGATGATAAGTTAACTAATAAAATAAGCATAGTTCTATAGAAATTAGAGTGGTGGTTTAGAATTAATGGACTTAAGCTTAACCCTGAAAAGACAAATATTATGAAATTTGACACTAGACTAAGAGACGCTAAGAAAATAATCGTACCTTTATCAAATGGCACAACTATTGACACAGTACAGCATGTGAAACTACTTGGTTTCAACCTGGATCCAACATTATCATGGAAAAATCATATAAACTCAGTATGTGGAAAACTAGTAAAAGGCATATATATATACTGAAACAATTGAAACCCCTCATATCAAATCACCACCTAAAGGAAGCATACTTTTCATACATACATTCAATTTTGTCTTATGGGATTATACTGTGGGGAAACGCAACGGAATTTGAACGTGTATTAAAAATGCAAAAACCAGCAATTTGAATATTAGCAAACGCAAAGTACGATGCTAGCTGCAGAGAACTTTTTAAAAAGTTACAAATATTGACATCTGTATCGGATTTGGATTATTCCTGGATTAATGTATGTAACATTATAATTTCTAGGATATATACCTAGAAATTATAATGTATGTAAGGAATAATCCAAATGAATTTGATCGTATTGGTGATGTAAGTAAACGACCAACGAGATATCCTGACGACTTAAGACAAAGCAAATGCAGATTACAAGTTGCTAAAAAGTGTCCTAAAATTATAGGGCAAAAACTTTACAACAAACTGCCAAAAGTAATAAAATCTGAGACCAACTTCAACACTTTCCGTCGCAAAGTAAAACAGCTACTACTTGACAAGACACTTTATAGCATAAAAGAATACCTATTAATGTGCCTAGCCATGTTCGTGACTTCAAATTAATTATTAGTAAATTATATATGTATATTAAATGTCTATATTAGTAAGTTATAATTCTTAGTAAATGTGAACCTAACTAAAAAGAAAAAAAAATCAAAAAATGGTTATATACCTACTTGTAAGATTGTTAGCTTTTAATGCGTACCTAGTGTACCTGCCTTGACGATCTCTTTATGTGTGCATGTTTTTGTTAGTTTTTAATTAAAAAGTGTGTGTGTGGATTGAGTGAGCACCTTCCGAAAATAAAAAAAAATATGCTGATCATTTAGTAAAAGTTCTAAAACAATTGTAAAACGAATCTCTGAATTTGTAAAAAGATAAATCAAAAGATACAGCCATTAACATGTGCTCACTCAGTTCTCACAAACTACCAACGAAAACAGTGAATATATTCATTTAACATATAATATTTATATACTAACATTTAGTAAAAAATAGGCCAACCTACCTCTATAAATATTAGATCACCTAGTGACGTATTAAATTTTTTACAAATAGTTTCTTATGCTCACTCAATCCACACACTTTTGAAAAGCCGAATTTTGATGAAAAACATAAGATTTAGACCGCTATTATATGTGTATAGTTTAGTAAAAGTGAAATGGGAATTTGTAAAATACAAAACGAACCACTAACGTGTCAGGTTTTTTTATAATAAATTTTTGTAAGTGCTCACTCAGTCCACACGTTTTGAGAAAGTTAAAAATGTAAATATCTTACGATTTGTAGCACCTAAGACACTCGAAAGTACTTCAACATTTAGTAAAAATTTTTACTAAATATCCACCATCTAATATTTTATATTCATTGTCTGGTTTTAAAGATATTCAGACATAACTTTTCTCATACAAATGTATCAAGTAGGGTGACTACACTATGTCGGCTCCTGATTTTCCCCACCTTCCCATTGTCATATTGAGATTGGGGAGTTTCGTTCGTTCAATTTTGATAATATTAAACTAATACCTAATAAGTTGACGACCGGTCTGGCGCAGTCGGTAGTGACCCTGCCTGCTGCGCCGCGGTCCCGGGTTCGAATCCCGGTAAGGGCATTTATTTGTGTGATGAGCACAGATATTTGTTCCTGAGTCATGGATGTTTTCTATGTATATTTATATATTATATATATCGTTGTCTGAGTACCCACAACACAAGCCTTCTTGAGCTTACCGTGGGCCTCAGTCAATCTGTGTAAGAATGTCCTATTTATTTAAATTTATTTATTTATTTAAATTTAAAAATACCATATTAATTATCCATCTGCAAACTGTTTTTAGGTTATTATCTTGGCCTAGTGATGATGTGTATTGTGTAATTTTTATCGACGTCAGGATAATAACCATATCGACATGCATGCATTAAAAAGGACATGAATAATAATTGGTAAGAAACAAAGAATATAATACTTCACTAGTAAGAACCTGGTAATCTAATCGCGCTAACAGATGAGCGTACCGGATTTGTAAGTGGGAGCGAGAAATAGTTATTCTTTTCTCGCTCCCACTTACAAATCCGGTAAACTATTATCAAAATTGAACGAAACTCCCCAATCTCAATATGACAATGGGAAGGTGGGGAAAATCAGGAGCCGACATAGTGTGGTCACCCTACTTGATACATTTGTATGAGAAAAGTTATGTCTGAATATCTTTAAAACCAGACAACGAATATAAAATATTAGATGGTGGATATTTAGTAAAAATTTTTACTAAATGTTGAAGTACTTTAGAGTGTCTTAGGTGCTACAAATCGTAAGATATTTACATTTTTAACTTTCTCAAAACGTGTGGACTGAGTGAGCACTTACAAAAATTTATTATAAAAAAACCTGACACGTTAGTGGTTCGTTTTGTATTTTACAAATTCCCATTTCACTTTTACTAAACTATACACATATAATAGCGGTCTAAATCTTATGTTTTTCATCAAAATTCGGCTTTTCAAAAGTGTGTGGATTGAGTGAGCATAAGAAACTATTTGTAAAAAATTTAATACGTCACTAGGTGATCTAATATTTATAGAGGTAGGTTGGCCTATTTTTTACTAAATGTTAGTATATAAATATTATATGTTAAATGAATATATTCACTGTTTTCGTTGGTAGTTTGTGAGAACTGAGTGAGCACATGTTAATGGCTGTATCTTTTGATTTATCTTTTTACAAATTCAGAGATTCGTTTTACAATTGTTTTAGAACTTTTACTAAATGATCAGCATATTTTTTTTTTTTTCGGAAGGTGCTCACTCAATCCACACACACACAATTAAAAATATGTATGGATTTTGAGAAATAAATAAATCTGAAAACACTAAATTGTACAAATGTTTTTTGTGAGGTCATTGAACCGTCTTAACCGCAAGTACTTTGAGATTTTTTTTTTATATAGTGAAATACTATAAAAAGCACCGTTGGAGGACGACAGATAAAGGCAGACTATTATTAGCTAATTCAGACTTATAAAGCGTTTATGAATAACGTTTTAAATCTATAACCACGTGGGTATGATCGTTGTCGTCCAGAACCTGTGCAGTACGAAGACTTTGCCACTCACTTATCCAAAGCTAAGAAAATTCTGGCAACAATAATTTTAGACACGTATTGCACAAACCTTCTTTTAAAAGTATCCAAATGCGTTTTCAACAACAGCAGCGCCCTCTGCACACACTGCAGCGCCGCCTCCTCCGTCATATGCTCATAAATATTTTGCTTGTCCGGAGCTTTTTCCGTCTTCTCTTCACAAGTCATCGGCGGTACCGAGGTTTCTCCGTCCTGCTCTTTCGCTATGAGCCTCTCGGCGGCGGAGGAGAGATGGAACATGCATTTGGAGACGAAGTCGTCCTCTTGCAGTAGTTGCTGGCCCATGTAGTAGCTGTTTAGGTATTGGATGGCGCCCATGGAAACGTCTGGAAAAAAGTAATTACGAGGGTCATGCCAAAAGAAGTTAGATACTCCATGGTCATTTGATTGATACTGGCCAGTTATACACCAATGTAAAGGTAGGTTATCTGCTTATAAATTTAAAAATGGAACACTTGGAAATTCTTATGGCCGCTGTACACATATGGCCAACGGTTCCACCAACCCTTTGTGAAACCCCTTGGCCAAGATAAGAGCCGCTGTTTACACATTGGCGAACCAATCACTTGGCATTGGCTCCTCATGAAAGATGGACGTGGAATGGAAAAGTCTAGGAAATTCTAGATCATAGACGTTGACAGAAAAATTTGATTAAAAAATAATAACCCCGTAGTAAAATTAAATTATTTGAAATATTAACAATTTTTTGAATATTATGATAAGAACATTTATCTTTTTTAGGAAATACATTAAACATTTGCAAGGTTATTTTATTTCCTAAAATCTACACTATTATTGACATAGATAAACTTATTATTTTCGTAAATATTTCACTACCGTCCTCTCTGACGGCTGACGACCAACTGAATGAAGCGCCAACGTGTAAACGCAGTTGGCCATTGGCGCCAAGATCCTTTGATGTGTGGACAAAAAACCGACACCAATCGGTTGGCCGGCAAGCGCAAGCGCCAACTGCCAACTTACGGCCAAGTAGCCCTCTACACGCTTGGCCAAGGGGGTTGGTGGAACCGTTGGCCATGTGTGTACAGGGGCCATTAGGATTCCTTTTTAATTATTTTTTTTCTAAATAATTTTGGCGGGAATTTTCCGCAACAATGGAGCTTACTCGACGTGATTTTCGTGTTATGATATATTATGACTTTAAAAAGGTTTAACACCTCAAGAGTGTTTTGAACTTTTAGTCTCGACTTTTGGAGAGTCTGCGTGTTCACGTGCAACTGTTTTCAATTGGTTTGCTGAATTTAAAAGAGGACGGGAGAGCTTTGAAGATGAGGCGAAGACCGGACGGCCGCCAACCGCAGTCACTGAAGAAAATGTAAAGACTGTGGAAAAAAATATTCGTGCGAACCGACGAATTACATATGTAGAGCTCGAGCGTGAACTGGGCATTGGATCAGCAGCATTGCAAACTATAATTCATAGTAAACTGTCTCTTCATAAGCGTTGTTCAAGATGGGTGCCGCACAAGCTCACCGATTTACAGAAAGACCGTCGCGTGGATTGGTGCAAATTTATGATAGATAAATTCGACGCAGGCGAGAACAAAAACGTATATGATATACTTACAGGTGACGAAACATGGCTATATAACTACGATCCCGAAACAAAGCGACAGTCCACAGTATGGTGTTTTGAAGATGAGCCGACGCCAACAAAATGTCGCCGAACCCGAAGCACACAAAAACAAATGGTTGCCTCATTTTTCTGCAAGACGGGACATATTGCTACAATAGTGCTAGAAGATCAAAAGACAGTTAATTCAGAATGGTATGTGACAGTTTGTGCCCCAAGAGTACTGTCAGCTTGGTGTGACAAGCGGCCGAAGTCAGGAACCCGGCACCTGCTCTGGCACCACGACAACTTCCGCTAGAACACTTGACTATTTCAGCTCAAAAAACGTGACTATTCTGCCCCACCCCCATATTCCCCTGACCTAGCCCCCTGTGATTTTTATCTTTTTCCTAAAATTAAAGAAAAATTAAAAGGAAGGCGATTTGAGAACAAAGAAGATGCGTTGGCTGCGTATAATTACGAAATTTCTGAGGTGTCTAAAGAAGAGTGGTCATCGGTATTTTCTAAGTGGTTTAGACGGATGAAAACGTGTATACGTGTTCACGGTGAATACTTCGAAAAAATAGATAGCTGTAATAAAGAATAAAGTATGTAAATTTTGAGTATCTAATTTCTTTTGGCATGACCCTCGTACGTTCACGAATAAAACTCAAAAAGTAAAAAAAAAGAAGTTCTTAAAAGCCACATGTCACTGGACAAAATAATTAGACTTACACAGAACACATCTCAGGAAAACGGCAGTACAGGGTAAGGGTAACGGCAGTACGGCAGTTCGAAAATGGTTTCCTTCTCATTTTTTCCGGAAACGTTCGTATTTGTCATGCTAGTTTAGTCAATGTCAGTACATCTTGTATTGAGGCTGACCGCGCGTGCCTATGCCACGTTGCCAGCTGGTGCACACTAGAAACACATACCTGTGCTATTCGCGCGGAGGGCTATCTTCCACAGGTGGTCGATGGCGAGCGTGTGGCGATGCCACGTTGCCAGCTGGTGCACACTAGAAACACATACCTGTGCTATTCGCGCGGAGGGCTATCTTCCACAGGTGGTCGATGGCGAGCGTGTGTGGGTGCGCGTCTCCCGTGCCGCCCGTGCCGAGCGCCATGCGCGCCAAATTGCACAGTTGCTGATATAAGCTGAGGCCCATGATGCTTATCGTCTGTTGAAAACAAAATCAAACATTATTTCAATTTGAATTGAATAAAATAAACATAAAACCAATTTACAGTGAGCTGCAAAATTACACGGAGAAATTATGAATTAATTCATTGATAAATTCGCTATGCACTTTTGCAGCTGATAGTATCTACTTCATCCACTGTTGACCTGTTAAGTAGCACGAAAACAAATCTCACCTCAGGGTCAAGGGTGGGCATCTTCTCAATATACAGGAACCGGAGCGCGTCTAAGCCCAATGCGTGCTGCTCTGGCGACTTGGTGTGAGATAGCAGCCAGGAGTAGAGACAGTCGGCGCATTCTGGAGTACCGCGGACCACGAGACACTGCCACAGCTCTTCTACTTGATCCACTGTTAACCTGTCCAGATAAAAAATACACCAGTTAATTGATTGATTCATCATTAATTTATCTCGTATGCTTGAATCTCCTTTCAGACCATAAAGTGATGTGTGCGTAGTGCGCTGCTTCACACGAGGCGCGCGGCTGGGACACGTAGAGACGCAGGTCCTCTACAAAGAAAGTATACATATATTCTGTCTAGGAATTTTATTGAGGAAGTCTTGCCTGAAATGCTGCGGCGATCCAACAGGTGAGAAGATAGCCGTAAGAAAGTGCAGTCGAACAGTGAGTTCTGTGATGTGCGCGTAGTGCGCCGCTTCGCCCGAGGCGCGCGGCTGTGACGCGTAGTGACGCAGGTCTTCGAGAAATAACCGCATCATGCCGCGTTCGCGTTCTGCCCACATTACCACCTAGAAAGAAATGATATGTCAGTCTAAATATTTTATTAATTTTAATAAGGATTTGAATAAAATCCTATTCAAGATTATTCGGACCGCTTAGAGAATACTCAAGCCTATGTAAATGTAAGAGACAAAGGCGTCTTAACTTCTTAGGGTAAGGTTTAATTTTAAAAATACCTGATGCATATCCATTCCGCGTAGTTGTTGAAATGACGAAAATAACTTCGGCAAAAGACGAAGCGAGACTGCCACAGACCTGCAGGAGCAGAATATATCTCAATCACTATTTTTTTTATGGACATTAAAATAACGTGGTCGAGTTTTATATAACATTTATGTGTAAGCAAAAAAAAACAGACAAAACATTTTTTTTTTAATAGTGGTGTCTAAATTATATCTCACTCTGCTCTGACCAAATGATCGGGCCGGCACCGCACGCGACATTGTAAAATCACGACCAATGCCATCTAATTATGTTTATACAGAAGGAATTAATTGTATGTGGGAAATGTGTAAACATACCTGTGATTGGCAAGATTATCGAGGCACCCTTCGATGAACTTGATTCGGATGAATTTGTCGGTGCTGAAGCAGAGCAGCGCGCACAGCGCCTTCTCCGCCTCGAGAGCTAAGCCTTCCCCAAGTTGTTCCTGTAAAAGAGGAGGGGTAGTTGAAAAAGGATTCGATTGAGGAAATGTTTGATGCAATTTTTGTAAAAATATGTAGAGTGAAAAATATTTAAAAACACGACGAACACTGGCGTCGCCTTTCTGGACGGGCATTATACTGATTTAGTAAGAGAACAAGTGATTAGTATTGATGTCCGAGGTCAAAGGAACTTGAAAAAATAATGGTCCTTTTTCAGTCCATACTATTCACATTCAGCCCATCCTGTTGCCCCGACATTGCTAGCACTCGGTGAGTACTGAGCAATAGAGTAGGAATTAAACAAGCACACGGTCCCTCCTCTTGCTTCCGGATTAAAAACCGGTCGTCGGGAAACTGAAATGTAAATAAGGTATAAATGGATGAAAATGTCTCTTACAATAGCGCCGTCCTGCAGCAGGTCCCACAGCAGCGTGTTGCCAGCGCGGCACACGTCGTCCACGTTGCAGGCCAGCGGCGCCGGCGCGGCCGGGGACGGCGGCCGCGCGAGGAGCCTGTGAGCCACTGCGCCTGTAGTGTGAGGGAGTACTCACTATAGCGCCGTCCTGCAGCAGGTCCCACAGCAGCGTGTTGCCAGCGCGGCACACGTCGTCCACGTTGCAGGCCAGCGGCGCCGGCGCGGCCGGGGACGGCGGCCGCGCGAGGAGCCTGTGAGCCACTGCGCCTGTAGTGTGAGGGAGTACTCACTATAGCGCCGTCCTGCAGCAGGTCCCACAGCAGCGTGTTGCCAGCGCGGCACACGTCGTCCACGTTGCAGGCCAGCGGCGCCGGCGCGGCCGGGGACGGCGGCCGCGCGAGGAGCCTGTGAGCCACTGCGCCTGTAGTGTGAGGGAGTACTCACTATAGCGCCGTCCTGCAGCAGGTCCCACAGCAGCGTGTTGCCAGCGCGGCACACGTCGTCCACGTTGCAGGCCAGCGGCGCCGGCGCGGCCGGGGACGGCGGCCGCGCGAGGAGCCTGTGAGCCACTGCGCCTGTAGTGTGAGGGAGTACTCACTATAGCGCCGTCCTGCAGCAGGTCCCACAGCAGCGTGTTGCCAGCGCGGCACACGTCGTCCACGTTGCAGGCCAGCGGCGCCGGCGCGGCCGGGGACGGCGGCCGCGCGAGGAGCCTGTGAGCCACTGCGCCTGTAGTGTGAGGGAGTACTCACTATAGCGCCGTCCTGCAGCAGGTCCCACAGCAGCGTGTTGCCAGCGCGGCACACGTCGTCCACGTTGCAGGCCAGCGGCGCCGGCGCGGCCGGGGACGGCGGCCGCGCGAGGAGCCTGTGAGCCACTGCGCCTGTAGTGTGAGGGAGTACTCACTATAGCGCCGTCCTGCAGCAGGTCCCACAGCAGCGTGTTGCCAGCGCGGCACACGTCGTCCACGTTGCAGGCCAGCGGCGCCGGCGCGGCCGGGGACGGCGGCCGCGCGAGGAGCCTGTGAGCCACTGCGCCTGTAGTGTGAGGGAGTACTCACTATAGCGCCGTCCTGCAGCAGGTCCCACAGCAGCGTGTTGCCAGCGCGGCACACGTCGTCCACGTTGCAGGCCAGCGGCGCCGGCGCGGCCGGGGACGGCGGCCGCGCGAGGAGCCTGTGAGCCACTGCGCCTGTAGTGTGAGGGAGTACTCACTATAGCGCCGTCCTGCAGCAGGTCCCACAGCAGCGTGTTGCCAGCGCGGCACACGTCGTCCACGTTGCAGGCCAGCGGCGCCGGCGCGGCCGGGGACGGCGGCCGCGCGAGGAGCCTGTGAGCCACTGCGCCTGTAGTGTGAGGGAGTACTCACTATAGCGCCGTCCTGCAGCAGGTCCCACAGCAGCGTGTTGCCAGCGCGGCACACGTCGTCCACGTTGCAGGCCAGCGGCGCCGGCGCGGCCGGGGACGGCGGCCGCGCGAGGAGCCTGTGAGCCACTGCGCCTGTAGTGTGAGGGAGTACTCACTATAGCGCCGTCCTGCAGCAGGTCCCACAGCAGCGTGTTGCCAGCGCGGCACACGTCGTCCACGTTGCAGGCCAGCGGCGCCGGCGCGGCCGGGGACGGCGGCCGCGCGCGCGGCGACAGCGCTCCGCCCGCGTAGCCCGTGAGACACTGCGCCTGGACAGTAAACAGAACTTCACGAGTGACGTAGGAGAACGTATCTTCACTAGTTGTTCGCAGCAATAAAAGTTGTCACCGAAAAAAATAGCTCG